>NW_018743783.1:3476742-4676742 GCF_001683475.1 Chenopodium quinoa
GATGTTCTTTGTGACATTATCAAAGCCTGTATAATAATGCACAACATGATCGTCGAGGATGAACGACACAACTACACCCGTGCAGATGTTTTAAGACGGTACTACGAAGAAGATGGACCACAACGTACAGCAGCGCGGCCGGGACCGAGCACAAGTGCCACGGTGAATAACAACGAGCCATTTGAATTCAACGTTGGGCGGCCACCCAACATTGATTTCAACGCGTACTTTCAAAGGAGGATTGCACTTCGTGATAGAGAAATTTATTCGTCTCTCAAACAAGATTTAGGAGAGCACATATGGCAGAACTTTCGTCATAACACGGCCGAATAAGCAAATTTGTAGTTTGTAATCGTATCGTTTTTAGGTTTTAATACCCGTGTTCGTGTATTACTTCAGGTCAAACCGCTTTTTTTTAAGTTCGTAACCATACTGTTTTTTAATATCCGATGTATTTGTATTGCCGTTTATGTGTTCATTTCAAAAATGCGCTTCTAATTAATCGTTTAAATTAAAAAAACATCTTTCGTAGAATTTATAATTGCTGTTATTTGCTTTAGTTTTTATATTCTAATTAAAACGTTAAATAAAAAATTACATTGTAAATGGTATATTTAGAAATTTTAACCGTAATTAATAGAATAAAAATAATTTTTAAAAAAAAAAAAAATATTACATTATAATTAAAACGTAATTTTAAAAATAAAATAAAATATTTTTTTAATTGTATTGAAAAGTTACATATATAGTATAAACATTATTAAAAAAAAAAAAGAGTTAAAAAAATGGTGATGTGTAGGGGTGTACAAAAATTGGCCCGGACCTGAAACCGGACCTGAACCGACCTGAACCGGACCGGACCTGACCCGGACCTGTTGATTCAGGTCCGGTCCCGGTTCTTAAAAATCCAGGTTTCCGGTCCCGGTCCGGACCCGGTCCAAACCCAGGGTTTTCAGGTCCGGACCTGAAACCCGGGAAAATCGTAATTAAAAAAAAAAAAAAAAAGAAAACCAAACTCTGAAAAATTGAAACTGAGTTTTCGTGGACTTATTTGTATTTTCGGTGGACTCATTTGTATTTTTGGTGTTTGAGAATCGGGACTTTATAGACTTTATGTAGTTTTGTAATTGATAATTTTGGTTTGTATGTAATTATTAAATTATGCAACAGGTCTAAAAATCACAAAACAGGTCCATATGCAGGTCCAACAGGTTTTGTATTAAAAAAAAAATGAAAAAGACACAAAACAGGTCCATTCAGGTCCAAACCCGGACCGGACCTGATTTTTCAGGTCTGGCCCGGAACCGGACCTGTTAATTCAGGTCCGGTCTCCGGTCCTCATAATTACCCAATTCAGGTCCCCGGTCCAAACAGGTCCGGTCCAGGTCCGGTCCGGTTTTGGACTGGTGTACACCCCTAGTGATGTGTATTATGGTGGGGTATAGTAAATAGTGGAGGATAAAGTGATGAGGGGTTTTTTTTTTTAGCATTGGTATAGTAAAAAAAACCTCTCATGAGAGGAATTGGATGGGAAGAGTGAGAAAGTGGGTAGAGAGAGATTGAGGGGTTTGTTTTCTCCTCACTGCTGATAGTGGTCTTACATAGGCATATTATTAAGGATTAAAGTTATAATACCATTAGCTTTCTATATTACTCTACAGTATTTACTTGTGAGATATAATGTGGAATTTAAAAAAGTGAATAGGAAGGAGAAGTGATTAGACAAAGATAGATTTACTAGTATTATTATTGATTACTTGTATGTATATACTTGTATATAATTATGAGATCAATGAGGAAGAGTGCCGGGGCATATTGTGAAAGAAAATATTGTTTATTATTTTAGACATTTGGATTAGGCTGATTTTGTGATTGCTCCTGCTGCTTGCATTGCTCCCATTGGCAATAGATGATGCCTACTACTGATAAACAGTTGACTTGATATTGGTATAGAATTCAATATGACCTTAAAACTTTTTTTTTTTTTTTGAAAAGAAATACGACCTTAAACTTGTTAGCCTTCAAAGGATTCTTATAATCTTTTTTTTGTTTTCAGTGTTTCATGTTAGGGTGTGTTCTATACGCATGATTTTCATTTATCTAAACTTATTAAAACATATTATACTTGTAATATGTATTTGGGCAACCCTTATCTAAACATATTTTTCTATAAATTAACATATCTAAACTTAATTAAAGTTATTTAAACTTATTAAACCTGAAATAAGTGAAAATAAACAGAATAGAACAGATACCCTTAGTCTTACGCTCTCACCCACAATTTAATTAGGTACATACTATACCTGAATTAGGCAACCACTTCCTTTTCTTTTTCTACACCCAAGGTTTTATGCCATTTCTTAAGTCGTGTCCAATTATTACGAGTGGACGCTTGATTTTGAATGCTTAGTTCTGTTCTACTATACCGATGAGGAAAAGATAATTTTGTAAATGATTCAATCTATGTGCAAATTTCATGGGAAATTAGCTTGTAATGTCTATGTTCATATCATTTTAAATTTGGATATGCTTTAATCCATTTGCATGTTTTAGGCTGAATTTTAGTTAACTTTAGTCAGTCATGAGGTTTCAAGTTGTGTTGAGCATTAGTGGCAACTTTGTATCGGACTGTCTATACTCAACCGTTTGAAGTAGAATCTAAGAGTTTAATCCAAAAGAAAACCAGCACATTGAGCTCTCACTTTGTTCTCTCCCTAAATTTAAGGGTCCATGAAAAAGAAAAGCTAGAAATTCATAAATCTTAGATGAATTCAATCTAAGAGTAATTTGTGACATTCTAAATGAGTAATTTTGCTTCCCTAGCCATTTCTTAGTGTTACAAAAAAAATAATAATAATAATATTAGAGCCTATTGATGAAGTTGAATAATTGAAATAATGATTTTCACAAATGCACTTTGTAATTATCTTTTAGTTGTAAAAATGGTGAAGAATAAATCAATTAATTTGGGAGTGAATAACTCAAACTAATGAAATAAGAATTCTAGAAAGATTTTGACACTAAGCATGAGCATGAGCATGATTCTTCTGTTAAGGGAATATATATTGAGGAGACTACGAGTAATCAAAGCTTCAAGTTAATTACTAAGAAAGTAGTTGTTTCTTAATTTTTTTTGTGTGCTTTCTTTCCTGTAACTAATTAAAAAGCATGTCTCCTCAACTTTGTTTACAAAAAATAATGCCATTTGAGGGCATAATTCCATTATGTCAATTATTATGCATTTACATTTGTACATTCTAAATACATTAATTCTAAGTTTTTTTTTTTTTTAACTTACAGGGAGTGAATAATATGCAGGTCGAGAAAAGAAGAAGGTGGCAAGTAGTTTACAAGAAAGAAGATAAAGAGTGGGACGACATAGATCAATTTGAATTTCTTTAGCTTCTCCATTTTAAATCCTCATTTCGTCATCAATTTTTTTCCTTCTATTTATTAGATAGACTAATATTTATAGCGTACAATATACACTTAAACAACAAGTTATTAAGATGGTTTTGATGTTGAAAACATCTTGTATTGTTTGTGATTTATATATTAATTTTACTAGCATGCGATTATCTATTTAAATGCTTATTATATGATTTGTTATTATTTTTTTTTTCTATTTTAACAACTTCAAAAGAAATACAATGATTTATTTCCACTCCTTCAACTTCTTATTGTAATATACAATAAATTACAAGAAATAACAAAAAAAAAGTAGCCAATTCATTTTAGTTCGTTTAATTTAAAGGTAACAATATTTAAGGCGTTGGCTTTAAGATATTTGACAACACTTTTGTATTATTACTAGAAAATGTAACAAGGGAAAAGGTTGTTGCATATTATGACATAAGATAACAATTTGGAATTGTTGCCCAAGGATGCAACAGTTGTCACTTGTTGCCTTTGTAAAAGTGTTGCCTAAGGTATCATTTTACTTTGGCACTTAAAACTGTTGCCTTTGATTAAAAATGTGTTGCCTTAAGAATAGACAACAGGGGCATAAACTACACCTCATATATGTTGCCTTAGCTTCAAGGCAACACTTTTTTAACATTAGTCAATAGTTTATCGTTGTTACCTATTCTTTATTTCGTTGTAGTGTGCAAAATTAGTTTAAAGAAGAGCAAAAGCAGTAGATGAAATAACAATTCTGCAAAAAAAATAAGGATAAACAAAAATGCCATGCATTATTCGACTAGTCTTTGTCAAAAGATATTCATGTCTCACTCCTAACTCCCCTTTAAAAGTGATTGAACGTTCATGTGATAAATACGACTATCTTTATTTTGAAGGATCTTCTTTTTTTATTTTTTCAACATAATAGTTGGACCGATATGGCAGCTAATTTGATACTCATATCTTATTAGAGGTCTTTAAATTAAAATAAACGATTCTGCATAATAACTTTTTTAAAAAAAATATAATTCACAAAAGTATGACCAATATTTTTTATAGATTTTGATTGCTGGATATTAAGTGAATAGAACTTATAAAAAAATTAAAAAGAAAAAAAAAGATAGAACAAACTATAAACTAACATTCAAGTTATAACAAAAATACTATGTACAAATGTTTTTCCACAAAAAAAAAAAAAAAAAAAAAAAAAAAAAAAACAAACAAAGAATATTATGTACAAATCATATCATATCATTAATAAATAAAGTTGGTCTTGTAGCCAGGCCATGAGACGGCGTCACTTGACATTTTAGTTTAATTTAGTTAACAAATAGAGAATTAGTAAAAATAATTTTGGTTTGGTAAAAATACTTTCAGTTCAGTAAAAAATAATCTAAGTTCAATAACAATAATTTAATTTCAATAACAATAATTTCAAGTCAATAACAACATATATATATATATATATATATATATATATATTTACAACCAAAACTACAAAAAATACACTATTGTATAATTATAAGCAATAGGATATCGTATGCCTAAATATTTGCATTATCAAAAAGGATTTTGGTTTAGTAAAAATGCCTTCAGTTCAGTATAAGTAATTTCAAGTTAATAATAACATTGAAATCTATGGACTTTATGTAAAATTCAAGCCAAAAAGTTTATCCTAAAATCTTATCGATAATCCGGGCATTGCTCGTGCGCAAAACTAGTTATATAATGTGTTGAGTACCCAGCATACAAGTTTGAATTCATACCTCAAACTTGCAAAAATCAAAAGGCTATCTTTTCCAATGGTTAATCTAACATATTTTATAAGTGAGTTCAATTAACATAAAAACAAATATATATATATATATATATATATATATATATATATATATATATATATGTATTAACAAATTACGTGAAACTACATATATATTATATTGCGCATTGACAGATAAAATTATGTGTATTGAAACAGAGTAGATGTTAGATTACTCATAATTTTTATATTATCTTTCTCATATTAAATAATTCATATTTAACAACAACTGGTAGTTTGATAATGATGATGAATATATCGTTCATGTAGATATGATCATCGATGGTGTGAAAGGTGAAGTTACTTTGTCGTGATAGTAAGAGGTGAAAGTATTGTGTTCTGATAGTGAGAGAGAATTATTTACTATTAAGGAATGTGGGAATGCATATAAAGGCCGGGATATTGGAGGAGATGTATAAAGAAATACAAGGAAAAATAGAGGCAACAATATAAGTGGTTAATTACTTGAAAAGTAATTTTCCACCGGATTTCAAATTACAATTCATGTCTACAGTTAAACCATAGGCGAATCATATTTTTCTCTAATAATTAGGGTTTGATAGTAGAAGAGATTACATAAAGAGCGAGATGTGTTTGTTAGGATATATTTGTACATATATAGTTTGATATTATTATCTTTAATACTGTATATAATTAGTTGCGTAGTTAGTGGCCTAAGATTATGCCTAGCCTAAGTTTATGCATACTCGTCTTCTTGAATTTTATTTCTTCTTTTCTACCATGTTTGATAACAAGAGCACGTTCCATCCGGCTCTAGCGGTTTCGAATATTCGAAACCATATCTCCATCACTCTTGAAATGGAGAATGTCCAATATTCTACATGGGCATAGCTCTTTAAAATCACCATATCCAATACCCTACCATGTCCATATTTTGAAGATTAGACAACTAATTATATACAGTATAAAAGATAATATCAAACTATATATGTACATATATATATCTTAACAGTGTTGGTTGGTTGGATGGTAGCAGGGGAAGGGTAGAGTGAGAGAAACGATGGTAGTGTAGCTTTCACAATACAATTAGCGGGAAAATTTCAAGGGTAACAATAATCTGACAGTGAGGACAAATTCTTATATGTGGTTACCCACATGGTGTGGCCACTTCACATAATCACATACTATAAGGCTATTAATTATGTAATAGGGGTCCGGTGATGAGCAAATGGGGTAACCTTAACGTATGTAGGTTACTTAAATGAGAAAAAGGGGTTACTCTCTTAAATATGTGGAATTATTCCTTTATTTTTTTAAACAAAAGAATAGGGGTTACTCGAATGAAGAAATGGGTTTACTTATTTCTAAATTACTTGATTTTACTCGTATGATGAATTTGGGTTACTTTTATGGACAACATGGGGTTACTGTTATGAAAAATTGAGGATACTCATAAATTTAAATGAAGATTACTCTTATAAATCAATGTGGCCACATCGTGTGGCTAGCCACATACAAGACTTTGGACAACCTTAAAAATATACTAGTACTTATATTTTTATACATAGTACCAAAATCTGAGCTAGCCACACACTAGTAATCTATATTCCTATACTAAAGTAGAGTTAACACTGTTTTGTGGGTTTGGACATGAAATATGTCCCGATTATTTATTAATTATCTCCTAGCCTCTTGCAAAATTTCACCCACCACACCACATGAAAAAGACTTTTAACTTAAAATTAAAAGCCAAAATACTCAACTTTGTTTGATTCAATTTATTTTATCTTTAAGTTATTATATTTAAACTTTTTTTATTTGAAATTGTCTAGCAAATGTTATTTTGTTTTGAATTTATTAGAGCTAATGTTGCCTTCGATTTTATTTTATTTTTAATTTTGACTAAGTTAGTTATTTACTATCATGTATGTGATTAATTGGTTTGTGCATTCAGTGCATAATGCAAATTCTACAACCAATCTAATATATTATATCATATCATATCATATCACTAATAAATAAAGTCGGTTGTCGCAGTCAGGCTACGAGACAATCCCACTTGGGATTTCAATTTTTCGCCAAGTGTCGCACTACGTAGGTGACATATTGGTATTATTGTGACACATATGATGCTAAATAAGCGAATTTTGGATAGATTTTTTAAGATAAAAATATTGTGTAGAGTTTTATTTTCGATATAATTCTAATATTCATATATACAAAATAAATCATAACTTTTAATAAATATTGTATAACACAGTTCTAATTCCATCATAAATTCATTTTAATAAGTTATTTAAAATAAGATAATTTTATAATAAAAATAATAAATGATATATACATACATTGAATAAAATAATAAAAATTTAATCACATAAATACATAAAATATATGTTTTGAACAATTAAAATAAACCGTGCATCACATGGGTTTCATCTAGTGAACATTAAAGCTAAATGTAACTGTAAAGAACAAAAATAAAAAATCAACAAATATAAGATATAAAACCAAATAAAATGAACCGAAAAATAACATAAGGTTGTAATAAACGGACATGAACTCCAAAAAAAGCAAAAAAATATAATTAACCTAGATAATTTGTCTAATATTCACGCATAAAAAAATGACCCCTATTGATATGAATGTATCACTCAAATCCAAATAACAATATATATATATATATATATATATATATATATATATAATTAATTTATTAAGTAAATTAATGGGTATATAATTTATTTATTTTTCACAAGATTAGAAAATAAATACATATGAGGTAAAAAAAATAAGTGACACCCGAGACAATGCCCGGACCTCACACTAGCTATACAAACAATCGAAAATAATTACAGATTAAAGAATTACAAACTAACAACCCGACCACCCGAGAAATCGTCCGGGCCACACACTAGTAATCTATATTCCTATACTAAAGTAGAGTTTTCCCAAAAAAAAAAAAAAAAAAAAAAAAAAAAAAAAAAAACTAAAGTAGAGTTTTTTTTAAGGGAATTTTTCCTCAAATCTTTTCTTTTTCTTCTTACACGAATTTCGCAGAATTATTATTAGCATGCCTAGATAATTATTTAATTATTTACTGTTATGATTGACTTTGGACTTACATAATTCATTCTAGAGACTTCTATACTTAAATTTCAATCATCATTAATTTTAAAAACCGAGCATGGCTCAAGAATTATCTAGCAAAATGACATTTAAGAAAGTTGAAAATCATTTAAAAAGAGTATTCCTAAAATTTCTTGCAAAGGTGTTAATGGTGGTAAAAATTGTTCAATGCGATGAAAAAGCATTTGTTTTGTGGTTTTTTTTCCTTTTTTTTTTTTTGTTTTTTTTTTTGTTTTTGATTGGTTGAGAAATTGACAATTTGCAAAAGATTCAAACATAATTTATATGTAACAAAGTTGTAGCTTAATCTAAAATCATATCATATCCATTCACTAATAAATAAAGTCGGTCTCGCAGCCATGCCACGAGATATCAACACTTGGCATTCCAATTTTTCGCCAAGTGTCGCGCCATGTAGGCGACAATTAAGTATTATTGTGACACTTATGATGCTAAGTAAGCGAATTATGGATAGGTTTTTCACGATAAAAATGTTGTATATAGTTTTATTATCAATATACTTCTAATATTTCATTTATACAAAATTAATATGAAATTTTTAAATGTCCAATGACTTCGTTCTATTTCCATTACAAAATTCGTTTTAAAAATTTCTTTAATATAAGATCCATTTATGATATATTTAATATAATTAAAAAATAATAGCGAATAAATAAAAATAATTTGCAATTAATAAAAGTAGTTTCAGTTTGGTAAAAATACCTTCAGTTTAGTAAAAATAATTTAAGTTCAATAAAAATAATTTCAAGTCTATAATAACTTAGATATCTATTTACAAACAAAATTACAAAAGGTACACTATTATATAAATATAAGCGACAAGAGATTTGTAAATTCTTTTAGAACTAAATAATTTAAATTCCACGTAAGCAAAATTGGAGAATGAGATTTTAAATTTTAAATTAATTAAACATAAAATACTATCTTTTGAGATTAGAAAATTTATCAAATATATAACAAATGAGAGGAAATTCACAATTTTTTTTAAAATGAAAATATAATGATATATTACGTACAACAAATAAAATAACAAATTTTATCACATAAATACAAAAAATATTTGTTTTAAAAAATACAAACAAAACCTGCATCGCACGGGCTTCATCTAGTTATAAAATAAAAACGAGTTGGACAATCGCACAGGCTTCATCTAGTTATAAAATAAAAACGAGTTGGACAATAGGCAAGTGAGAATAGAGAAAAAATATATGTAAATTATTCCTGAAGTAAACAAAAAAAAATGGATATTTGGACTTTTACAACCACAAAAAAAAAAAAAAAAAAAAAAATTGCCACCAAAACTTCTTAAAGTTTTATTTTACCACAAATAAAAGTTTTAAAAAATTGTTGTTCACCACCTCCCGTCAAGAGAACCATAAAACCTAATGGTTTAAATTTCTTCAATTCACATGCCAAAAAAATCTCTTTAGGGGATCAGGGGTCATTTTGGCACTTTGAATTCAATTTGAGGTCAAAATTGACAAAAAAAATTATTGCAAATGCCTCATTTTAATTTTGTCAAGCAAATCGAGGTTTTGTTAGTAGGCAATTCGAGGCATTTGCGATAAAGTTTTGTCAATTCTAACCTCAAATCGGACACAAAGAACCTAATAACATGTTTTTAACACGAAAATCTTAAAAAATTTAAAATTTTGTTAGATTTAATGGCTGTTGCAATTTTTATATTTTTTAAGTTTTATTTTTTATTTTTTTTTGTGGTATAATAATTTTTAAAAGTTTTGGTGATAAAAATCAATTTCGTGTTTTTTAGTGGTAGGAATAGTCCAAAAAACAAAAAAACAAAAAAATGTTGTAAGTGAAGAATTAATGCAAATAAGTGAAGTCCCCTAAACTAAAAGTTGAGAACTTGAGATCCTTGTTAGCAATTTTTAAATAGTTAGAGCTTAAAGCAGTCTCATTCATGGGCAAAAAAAAATGTCATTCTCTCTCTACACACTTTCTCACTCCTCTTTCCTACTTTTCCTCATGGCCATTTTATTTTTACAACTTCTCACACACTCATAGGCGAGGAAATACATGTTCATCAGCCTGATTTATCAAATTGGTAAATTAGGGGGCACATAAGACATTTCACTTATTTATTTGGGGGCAAGTTTGTACTTTCATCCCTTCTTCCTCCTCCATTACAATCTATCCCACTTTCTTCCTCCCTTCTTCATCCTCCATCACAGCAACGCCATCACGATGGTTAAAAATTATGTCGCAAAGAAGATGCTTCCCCTTAGGGTTACTAGGGTTTCATTTTGTTCCGCCGCAAAGCGGTGTTGAGGGCTTGAGGCCATATTATTATTGAGGAAGGAAGAAAAAGAGGAGGACGACAAGGGTTAGAAGAAGAGGACGACGGGAAGACGAATAGATCGGGGGCAATTGTGATGGATTTCAGGTGGTTGAGGTGGATGTGACGATGGTGGTGCGTGAAGAAAATGGTTTGTTTTAATTTTTTAAATGAAAAGAAAAATAAAAAAAAAAGTTAATTTTCAGTGAAACAAGGCCCACAACAATACTGATTAACAAATTTTTGTTGATCAGACTGATCAACTGGGGCGCTCCCCTCATGGGCTAAAAAAAAACCCACACCGTTCTCTCTCTTGCTTTTCTCTCTCCTACCCATTATTATCATCTAATTATTTACTCTAGATTACTCTCTCTCCTACACACTCACGACTCTTTTATATTAATTAGGACAGGTAACGCGTGCGATGCGCACGGCATAGCTAGCAACATCCAAAATCTCTTTTGATTTGGTCTTACATCCAAAAATTAAGTTATTGGCAAATTTAGTGAAAGAAAACATATAAACAAATAAATTTAGGGGTATAAATGTCCGCGCATTATTTTTAAAAGTTATTTAAAAAAAAATTAAAGAGGTAATTATCATTAATGAGGGTAAATAAGTAAATAAATATTTTAGATGATATAATTGTCCAAACAATATTCATTACAAAAACTTGTACACATTAATGAGGGTATTATAATTGGCATTACAATATATGTCGATACATATTTTAAAGAGTATAATTGGTATCACACTATTCATAAGAGTAATCTTGTATTTTTATAGCTGTTTCTTTTTTTTTTTTTTTTTAGAAAAATTATTTTATTTGCATGACCCACCGATCAACAATCACTGTAGCAATTTGATATGTCATTGTTATGGGCATTTAATCACTTCCTCATGGGTATTTTTTTTTATGCTCGTGAGTGGGAAGTAATATTTCCAAATTTTTAAAAAACATTCTCCTCATGGGCAAAAAAAAGGCCCATAAGTGAGAGTGCGCTTAGTGAGCTATATAGTTTCACCATTGTAGAGCTACAAGGGTTGTAGCTTTGTGAGCTATATAGTTCCACTACACCTAAAGCATGTGTTGTCTATTTTGAAAAATTAAATCACTTGTGATTTATTATTTTGCATTTAGTTTTCCTTTTTATTTATTTTTATTTTAGTAAGATAGATAAATAACATATGGGACCTACTAAGATTACAAAAGGTTATAGCGTATATTGATGTAATTTAAGAATGATGATATGGCAACTCAAAGCTACAAGATATGTAGCTATGCGATAACTTTGTTGTCTTTGCCACTGAAACCACCATGCATGTTCTGTATAAATGCGCTAGAGCAAGGTTAGTTTGGAACAGAAGAAAATTAAAAAGACGTGGATTTTTGAAAGAATCCAGACAAAGATCAAACAATCCATCTCATGGCCTTTCTGGTTTCCTTTTTATTCTTTGGGGTATCAAACCAAGGAGTTGTATTATACCAAGTCCTTATTCAAAGCCAAATGAACCTCCAAATTTAGGAGACATTAACATTAATGCGGATGTCAATCAACGTTGGAATAGTTTCAATCATGGGCATCTTCCTATGCACCAAAGCAACTATAACTAACGGAAGCTGAAATTCCCGATTTGATCAACTCCGTATTCTATTTTCAGACAAACATAAAATTGACCTAGTCAAGTACATATCTGTATTCTGAAATCTCACTTAATTGCCTACTACACCTGATACATTCCCATTCATTAAGCCTTCGAAAATAAGATTTTTTTTTTTTTATCAAGTACGAATTCCAAAACTGATGCATCTTTCATGACAAAGGCTCAATGAACTCTATTATTACTAGTAATTGCGTAAACATTCTCACAGGCACAAATGGACCTACACATCACCAATCACCATAATAACCATTTGCCAATCGCAATAAATTAAGGTCATTACAATGCCCATGGATAGGCCTGTGCAAATTCACAAGCCTACCTATTTGAAGGTATAATTAGCCTACTTTTCTTTCTACTCTCCCATTTACTAGCAAATTTCAATCCACATACAGGAACAGCAGTTCATTAATCACCCTTGCAGGATTTCGCATAAACTAAAAAAAAATAAAAATTAAAGGGGAACAAAAGAACCTCTCTTCAGCATTCCCACAAAATCAAGATAATGCCAAGTTGATCCAAGTAAACAGGCCATCTTTACCACATTTATCATAGATAGCAAGTTGCCAATTCTCAAGAGCTGGCAAAGTCGTGCCTCAACCTTATACTGCAACATTGATGATGGAGCTGCTTCCAAAGATTTGACACCTACTTGATTTCATTAACTAGAGCAGAAACAAATCACTGCATATCAGTAACAAAGTGTCATAACTATACTTCAGAAAGGGGATATCTAAACAACTTCAGCAATTACCAGAACAATGAGCCAAATCTAAATTTGACAGCCAATATTCACGCCTACTTATTTTTTTTGAAAGAACACTCACGCCTACTTTGACAACCAACTATATGAAATTATTCTTAATTTACATAGGTATAAAAAGAAAAAGAAAATAAAATTATTTCTTGATTACCATTTTGAAGATTTTTATGATTATCAAAGAAATCATTTTGAAGATTTTTTATGATTATCAAAGAAATATTTTGGTCAAAATATTGACATCTGAACACAAAAAATAAACATTTTTACACTAACAATCTCTATTATATAAGCCAAGGGGGGCTCTGGTGTCCACCTAAAAAGACATTAATACCCCTCTTGGCTTACTACAATATTGAATATAAATGGCAAAAATAAAAAAATCTACCCCGTCATCTTCTATTTTCAATCAAGTAACTTTCTAAATCATATACTCCGTAATTTTATAAATTTCCATTTAGTGATTTTAACAAATCGATTAAATAAAAATTTCCTAATTACAACAAAATTACATTCTTCATTTATCAATCTTTTCATCTATTTACTCCTGAAAATATTCCTATGAATCTAATTGTTTCACTCTTTTCATGCATAAAGTATCCACATTCTCTTCTTTTACTTGCAGTATCTCACGTATTCTTTTTATTCTTCTTTTGTGTATATGTTACATTTAATTAATAAAGAATTGATCAAACGTTATTGTTGGCTATATTCCATTTGATAATAATTATCATACAATTGGTTTGTTTATTATATCTTTTGTTTTAGCTTAAATTTTTCAACATATTGAACCATCTATTTTTAACTCATTAGATTTTTATATTTGAATATTATTTTAAGACTAATGATGTCAATTATTCTAATTAATGTAGTATGCACGCATCGTGCATCGAAAAGCCAGTAGTATATGTCACAGCCACAGTTCAATAATGTTACATCTAAGATTCTTGCATAGATGGATCAACCAGAACTCCAGATAACAAGAACCCTATGGA
This sequence comes from Chenopodium quinoa, assembly GCF_001683475.1. Taxonomy (NCBI): domain Eukaryota; kingdom Viridiplantae; phylum Streptophyta; class Magnoliopsida; order Caryophyllales; family Amaranthaceae; genus Chenopodium; species Chenopodium quinoa. The sequence continues at coordinate 3,490,782 of NW_018743783.1, forward strand.
TGATATTACAAGGGGATCCCAAATTTTTACCACAAATTATTTCATTCAACAGGGGGCATGATGCGCGAAAGAACATACAGTTCAAAGGGAGATCATATCTCATCTCATCTCATCTTTGTTCATAAAAAAAACCTACAGTTCAAAATAAAAGAATATACTGACCAAAATAAATAAACATTCCTATCATTAACATGGAAGTATGATAAAAAGAAATGCAAGTATAATGAACCGAGAATCAACCTGTATGGTAACCCAAGTTGTTTTATAAAGGTATTTTATATTGCTAAACAGGACAAATAGAGGCTTACCTAAAATCACATGGATGGTTGGAGTTTCTCAAACTTGCTTTCTATGACGACCTTTTTTCGAGTTTCAAAATCCACTTTATCTAGGTCAGAGGCTAGAGCAAGATATCCATACAGTATTCTCCTCCTTTCACCTGTCCTCTGATCTACCATCACAAGATTTGGATTGCTCTCCTCATTTTTATCAGTAGTAATCGATTGTACACGGGCCCAATCTCTACGCCCATGGTGATCCTTCTCAAAGTGGTCAGCCAATCGCATGGCCTCCTTCAGGCCTGACTGGTCACTTGCAAACTTAATAAGAGTAATGCCCAGATGACCATCTCTACTGTACAAGGACTTCGACTTGCCACCAGAGAAGCCAAGATCTGTATAGAGGCAGTAAACCATTAACAAATATGATATAACAATTTGCCAAATGTTGTGTACATGTCAAAGTTCAAGCTAACAGGTTATAAATTGTATCAAATAAAAGGTCAATAATGTTAGAGCAGACAGCATACCACATTGAAACAGTAGGCCATTACCAGAAAACAGTCTACATGTTAAGTTCTTAAAGGTAGGGGCGTGCACTACTTGATTAACACAAATACATAGGTAGGCTATATGGAGAATCATAATTGATTACGGGAAGTAACGATGTAAGTACGCTAGTGTACATTTTTGCTTTAACCAATTCCATCAATGTTCTTTTAATACCAAAAATCAGCTGTATAAGTTTGTAATAGAAAGCTATCAAAGTCCACAAAAATACTACTTGGGGCATTATATGCAAATGCATGTCATCTTTTAACTGTATTTGCCTATGATAAAGCCAAATAGGGCTTCAATTTTTATAAAAAGAACGCAAGGAAAATAAATCTGAGGTGTTCTACAAATTGACCACCACAAACCAAACCTAAAGCAGAAACCATACACAGCTGCTACTGCACCCAGGAATTAGCAGCGTTCAGCAAATTGCATCTCATTAAAAAAAAAAAATATTAACCAATTTGAAGCCAGCAGCACAAACAAAAGTTCTATGTGAGTGCCATGGACACAGGACCAAGTTATTAGAATCATAAAACTGGATTAATGTTACAACAGGCATAAATGTAATAGAATCACATGATCCATTACACATTATAGAGGAAGCAAGATACTGGCCAACTATGATCAAATCAACAACAAAACGAATTTTAAAAAGTTTAATAAAATGATCAAACTAGCAGGCATGAAAAGTATTTAAATAAGGTATAACAATGCATTAAACTTGCTAACTAACTGTCCAAAGGATCACTAGCAAACTAACTGTCCAAAGGATCATTTGCTGACTAACTGTCCAAAGGATCACTTGCAAACTAACTGTCCAAAGTATCCAATTTCAACCTCATACTCGGAATTCCAGCTACAAGATTCTAACAGACACTAAATAGAGATTTGAATGACTATCAGTCCCATGAAGAGCTGGTGGTTAATACATAAAAGAAGTATAAGGGAAATAATTAGGAATGAGTTATGTTACTAGAACTTTCAATTCACCTCAAGTCCCGTGTTGGACCCTAGAAACTTGAACATGGGTAGGACACTTGGACAAATTTAGACTAAAATCCTGGAAAAAAAATTCACAAATAACCAAGTTGAGGATCCTGATGCTCTTTCAACTAATATGTCGAAGCACTTGGACATGTATCCGTGTCGGACATGGGCACCCTAGTCCAAGTAACAAGGAGAGATTTCCTACATGTTTCCACCTGAGCAAATCATAGCTCACAAACTACAGCATTGTGACTTGCAATAAAGCTCATCTAAAAATAAAAAACATTTAACAGATGTTGTCCACCCAATACCAAAAACCATCCCTGCAACCAACACACCCAAAAAGGAAGATTTTAAAGGGAATAGTTGCAGTTATAGGCTTGTAGCTTCTAGCAGAAAACTATGATACCAATAGCTAGGCCTATTTGTGTATTAGGCATGACATTGGACTGGAAGTCCGAAACCATAAAGGTAGGCGACTTTACGATTCTAATTAGCATGATAACAGATTCTCTTCACCAAAATATATATAAAAAAAGGCCTGCAGAATCATAAGATCACCTAAAGACTAAAGGTGGAATAGATTCCAATAAAAAAATTTAGTTTCAGCTTTAGCACAAACACAGCACATAAACAAACATAACACAGCAACAAAAGAGAGACCTTAGGGTGTGTTTCAAGAAAGCTTAAACACAAAAAATTAGAATGTCGCCAGCAGCCCAGCAGTAGGTGAGTAAAAAAAAAAGGGAAATAATTGACACTCGTGCAAGAAAGGAACACAAACTTAATATACCACATTACAGATAGAACAACATATATGAAAGATACATGTCCAATTTAACTTCCATCAGAAAAAAATAAAAACTAAAAAATAAAGATAGCTACTTATCAGACGAATATATCTGTACAAAAGTGCACTGTATCCACTAAAGAAAGTCTCAAAGTTTAAACTATCGGAGCTCCCCCTTTATACAAATCTGGTTATGTCTTGGAGCTATCACCAGCTTTAATGAGACTGAGCCATCTTAATTCCACTTAGAAACCACTTGCTCATGCATATCCCTAGCTAACTTTGCACCTATACTGATCGCCAACAAAATTCAAAATATATGAACGGCCAGTTTTCAATACAGAATGAAGACCTCAAGCAATTACCAAAGATAAGCCTTGTTGCAATCTTTTTTTGTTACTAAGATGATAGCTTGCAACAGGCCAAACAACTTGCAGGAAAGCTAACTCTATACCCAACCCCCACAACTAAGGAGAGACAGCCAAAAGTATACTCACAGTAACTCACCCTCAGGGACATCAATAATAATACTCTAACCATCGATGACCCTGTTGTAATAGGAAAAGGCAACCCATCCATGCCTTCAAGTTACATAAATTTATAGCCTAACAGCCTATATGATAAATAGGTGTAAGTTCTATTCTCTCGGTTTCTCAGAATGAAGACACAAATCCAAAAGTGATCCATTACTTCATATAATTACAATCAGATCACTCACACACAATTGAGTATTGAGACCTAAAGATGCCTCAAATTAATCAGTTTTCTCATGTTGTCAATAAGGAATGCAAATTGTAACAGTATTGTGACCCAAATTGTAACAGTATTGTGACCCAAACAACAGAATGACCAAGGAGTGTAAGAACAACAAAGAAAACATGAGGTACAGGACTAATAAAATGAATCAAAATTATCTAATATAATCATGAAACAGACAGAACTCGCAAGTCGCAATCAGAACAATGAACAATCCACTAATCCAGATGAGACTTCAATTATCCAACTCAAGGCAACACAGAGTAGCTACAATTAAGCCAGTCACAACCCTTTCACACACCCCCACCCCACCAAAAAAGATGGAAACTGGGGGATGGATAGGAAAATACAGAGTAAGCACTGAAGTCTGGCAATAGGGAAAGGAAGATGGGAGAGAACAAACCCACAGTTTTGATAAGTTAAATCAGTTGCCACTCTTGCCAGCCATCAAAAAGGAAATCCAACCTCCAAGTTGAACTTTATTCATGACTAAAAAAAACCTAAGCATTTCAACTTGATTTCATATTCACTTTATAGAACCAAAATTTCTCTCAAGCAATATGTCTTACGCAAAATCCAATAATTAACTCGCTTTTAACAGAGAGTGTTGGTGAGTTGGTAACAGGAAGGGAAACAGAGAGGGTTATATTTCTGCACAAAGGATCAGAAACATACACCAGAGTCGATGGACAACAGCATTAACAAAGAATATGCCCACTGACTAGTAGTAATAAACCAAAAGGGGAAAAGGGGACCGGGGGGGGGGGGGTGGTGGGGTTCAGTGATAGTTTTGGAGGTAAAAAAAAAAATGAAAAAAAAAAAAAAACAGACCAACCTCTAGTCTTATGATGACTAAAAAGGAAAATGAAATTTGTTACAAAGAAGACACTAGAACAGAAGGTAGTCCTCGACATCCTATAACAAAGAAAGATCCCAAAAAACTCCAACATGCTGAAAGAGAACAGACAACATTTACTGCTGACTGCTGAGTTTGGTTTTAAAAGTGCTAGTTGTAAACCAGTGAGAGATACTGCACCCAGATAGAACATGTCATTAATATATCTTGTCACATGTAAATATTTCAAGGAATCCAGCTTCCGTGTTGCAAATTAATTAGAACAGTAGATAGAATTAAAGTTGAATGTAGGTATAGCGCACAAACATAGTGAATTCCTTAAATGGATATTAAAGGGGTTGAGAATATAACAACCCCCCCTCCCCCCCCCCCCCCCCCCCGGGGACTAGTAACTAAAATCCTTTTTCATAAACAAGGAAATTTAATACTCTATCCCCAAATAAGTCACATTAGCCTAAAGCACAAGTTTTTAGGGAGGTGAAAAATAAAAAGATAGTGGAGTTTGATTCATTAAAAAGGGTTTGGAAGATTAAAAGTGTGTGTGAATAATAACTTTTTTTTAAAAAAAAAAGGTAGTGGAGTTTAGTAGGTTGAAAGTGAATTTAAAGAAAATGTATAAACGTGAATTGGGACTTTTATTTAGGGGCAAGTTTTGGGTGCAATGAGACTTAATTTCGGGACAAAGGGAGTATGAAGTTCTAAAAAAACATAAAATTGATATCAAATACCTGAAATCCTTTTTCAAATTAGTATCAGCTAACACGTAGCCACTAATTAGTACTTACAAAAAAGATTCCAAAAGAAGAAACCTACTCTAGAGCTTCTTGATTTGAACTCTTATGAAACTCTTCAGACCATCAAATCTAAGGTGTAATAAGAAACTAAGAGCAATATGCCCTGTTGGGAGCTGTAATGGTCATAAATCCTTATTGCATTCTTAGCATACTTTAATAACACTAATATTTGCATTCTTTGGCAATTCAAATCCTAAATAAAACCTGATATTATAATTGATTGACTAATCAACCGACATAAAGAATGGCGAGTCCTCGAGGAGGATGCTGTTAAGAATAGCAACTAGAAGCAGGAAGAATTAACACCCACCCAACATGATAAATTTTCAAAGAAACTAGCTATTGGTTTTCCAGGTTGGTATTTTGTTTCTTCATCAATTAACACAACGGTAAGACAATAGATGTGCAACAGCAGAATTAGACGCCCAGCATAAAAAATCAGCTTCAAATTCTGCAGAGTTTTCTCCATAGTTAAAAAGTGCTCAAATCACCCCTTGTTTTCTCACACTAGCACTTAAAACTCAAACTCATACACACAAAAAATACATATTGGATGAAAATTTCTTCTAAACAGGTCATTAAGTTTATCTATGAGCTCAGAAGTATGTAATATACACTGCAGTCAAGATTATACAGACCATCTCTAATCTAATATCTGCTTATGAAATCCAAATGTACATAATAGCAATAGAGGGTTCAGCAAAAGAAATGATGGAAGCTCTGGCATATGCAGAGGTAGAGCAAGAAAGCTTCTGTCAAAAGGAATTGGAATGAAACTATTAAACATCTCTCTATCAATAGAGGGGAAGAGGAGAAGGGAAAGGGAGGGGAGGGAAGAATTATGAGTTTTCCTTCAAAATCTCTCCGTCATTGGAGAGATCAATTTCTTACAATTTAATCCCTCCATTTGTCTCCCCTCCAATTCCCCTCCTTCCTCATTTGTTATCCAAATGAAAGAAATTCAGTCCCTCCATCTCCCTTCTCTTCCTTTCCCTCCATTTCTTTCAATCCAAAGACAAGAGTGAATAAGACTTTTCGCAATAATATTCTGGACAATGAGAACCCTGAAGTAACTGTTAAAAGATAACAAAAATTTAGCTTCTCAGTAAAATGAAAGTGAGAATGCCAGCCATCAACAAAGAAGAGTATATAACCCAGAAAGGTAATATCTGGATTTCAAACGTAGTAAATCTAGGTCTCCAGTATATCACTATAGTATAGATCTCATGGATTTAGTAATTAAGGTTACTCATGTATGTCAATATAGCAAAGCACAAAAGTGGATAAGTTATAGCATCCATATTCTATTTAGTAAGCTGAGGGCAATACCTCTAAGTTTACTATCCATTGCCTTATTTCCCAAACCCTCCATACGGCCATCTTTACCCTTGCCGGTATTTGTGTTATTAATAATCACCATGGGTGGCCACATGATCAAGTCATCTTGGTATGCAGCCGCTTCTTCGGCAGGCATATGTTGATAGGCCCTGGAAGAATCAGGAGGCCTCATAAAACTCCACCCCATTATGGCACAGAGAGCTTTGTGCAAGCCCAGGTGATCCACTCGCAAATCAGCATTATCTGAATTGTAAGTATGCATAACAAGAGCATGCATATCTGGAAACTCTTTTGAAGACCTGTAATTTTCAATACCAAGAGAGTCGGACAATGCATAGCTAAAGTTTTTCAGACATAAAATTAGTTCAGATACATTCGAGGAAAGATAAAGTTCAATATATACAGGCATACAGCCCAACAACACCAATTTTAATTTTAGCTGGTGTAGGCCAATTCAGGCAAGTAGACACTGAGTCAATAAGAAGTTACTTTTTCTTCTTTTTTTTAATATAAAGCTAAATATATGTCAAAAGTCCCACTTTACTACAAACTAAAAGTCTACTAGTAGGTTCGTGAAAACCCTACAAGGTAAACTTCAGAAACAATTTAACTAGCTAATTTGTATTTTAAACTAGAATAATACTAGATGCTCACAGCAATGACTGACATAACAAAAGCAACACATCATAGATTCATAGGTTGCATCTCTAGTATACTGCCATAGCAAATGACTAAAATGCAAGAAGCATAAGTATAGATATCTCCTCAATAGACACAAAAGAAACCTCACTTAATAGAGTTGGGAATATGCTCCTCAAAACAGCAAACGAAAACCAGGGCTTCATTGCCACTTAGCAAGGTTGGTCATCCAAATTACAATGCTACTATTGAATACATAAGATTGAATATGAGCGATAAAAAGAACATACAAAATCGACAGCCAAGTTTCATATCAATCAAAAGACCTACAGAAATAAGTAATTTCACATAATTACAGCAACCCAGTGAAATGAAGTTGAAGACAAAAGTACAAAACCCCTTATCACCATAAGGTTGATGACCTCAAATGGTCTAAAATACATCTCTTCTCTTGATATGCAGATAAATCAATAAGAGAAATGACAGGAACATATAATCAACAGTCAAGCCTACAGTCAACGAAAAGACCAGGAGAATGAACCTAATTCACATCAACAAACTACAACAATCATCACAAACTGCTTAGCATCTATGGAAGACCCTCTTTCCAAACAATATATATATATATATATATATATATATATATATATATATATATATATATATATATATATATATATATATATATACTTCCTCCGTTCTAGAAATATTGCATTCGTTTGTAACTATTGACACAATCTTCTTCAACCACATATTGTGCTTAATACATAAAGAAAAATATAGCCATGTGGGGTCTTGTTAGGTTCATCTCGGTACATCACATAAAATCAACTTTATATAATTTTTACTCTTACATAACTAAAGATTTTAAGGTTTAAAATGTGAATTAGGATGCATAAATCTCCTTCATGGTGTAAATAATAGCAGAACAAAGGAAGTATTAAAAATAAATAAAACCCACATCAATGCCTGGGTAAAGCGCATTTTAACTCTACTGCCAATTACATTAGATCCTTACATAATGAAAATGTAGTAACAATTGCATTAGTAACAGTTGCGAAACCAATGCAAGCAATTTAATATAAGATCAGCTTTTCTGGCAAGCAGAGAAGAAGCGAGTCTACATAGAAAAATACTACAAACATCAAAGGTGGTCATCCAAACATATAAATAAACGCAAGATCCTTCAAACCAAGGGCATGCAAAAGTTCAGATTTTAAAATTGTGGGCAGATCAAATGAGGGTACAAGAAGTATACTTCAGGAGCCATCATTATAACAAGACATCAGACTCAACAAAATCTGCAGCTCCAATAACCACAGTTGCAAACATCATTAAAACAAATATAATTATATAAGTATTTGCAAACTATGCCAACCACCTGCTAAATTAAAGGCATGCTGGTCAGTCAAGTTAAGAGCCACAATTATACAATACACGAAATGCCCAACCACATGCTCACAAATAGTGATGAGAGGCCCTATATTAATCCTCTTTTGTAGGATGATGACTTTTAGCAATCTAACCTCTCCATCCTCCCACTTAACGCCAACTGCAGGTATTATATGCCTTTTCACAACCTTTGTTCTTCCATTTTCATCTTTTTGAAAGCCCAAACTCATTCTTATGGAATTTCCATTGTTCACTGAGAGACCAAGAAGATGAGAAGGCTGTGAAAATAGCAATCCGTAAAAAGATTTGGAGCCCTAGATAACATCACTACAATGACAATTCACTGCCCAATTAAAGACCTCCTTCCTAGACTCTAAAACTCTAAAAGCCTATTTCTCTACCTCCCATCTACAATAAGATGGATTATATGCGTACCTTCAACCACCAAATTATCTGCAATAAATTTCGCAACACCCTAGATATTTTTCTCCTTAAAATTTACCCCCTCTCTCCCTCCCCCCACAAATAAAAATAAATAAATAAAACCTCCAAAATATATTGGGATTGTTAACTTAAATCAATCCCAATCCAATAGAATCCATATAATTCCAATTCCACACTCTTACCTAGCAATTAATCAAAATATTGATTAAATCAGTTTGCATTTGCAATTCCAGATTCTTTGTTGCAGGCTTGCAGCCTAAACAACTCACCTTGAACATAGCCAACTTGAATTCCTACTAACACTTGGTACCCCAATCAATTCACATTGATCTTGGCATCAATATTTCTTGATTCATCATCCAACCTCAATTTGGGTGCCTAAGATTCTAATATTCTTGTCAGCAAGGTGTTAACAGAAACCGGCATGAAAGAGATAAACCCAGTGACAAAGGCACTAACTCTGTTGCCCTTGATCACAATTACACCATCCAAAATCAGCCAGCATAATTTTTAGCAAGTATGCAGAGAGAAAAAGAATAAATCTTCAGTTAGATTAGTAGGAGAAGCAACAAGACAATTATAAGAGTGTCATACTTGTACAATGGTACAAACCAACAAACTAAAAAATATTATATAGATTAGTACAGAGCCCAACCAACCAAAACATTTAAGCACAGATAATGTTAGCATATGAACATTAAAATGACAAATAATGACCACTGGTAAAGCTGCAGAAATTGTAAGAGGAACATCTTCAATCAACCATAATTGACTAAGTTTGACCTTCAAGCCTTGTTGAAAGCTAAAGGAGCTATGCTCAAATTACCTAAAATGCTGACAACATTAATCATGATGATCTACTATGATTCAAAATACTTCAAAGTCAAACTAACAACTTCAAAGTCAAACTAGAAATCAGTAGTTAACAACAACAACAACATAAATCAGCTATCATGAATCATCTAACATGATTTGGTGCCGGCTAACATGAATCATCTTAAGGTACTGTCTGATATTAAAAAAAAATATAAAAAAAAAATAAAAAAAAAAGGACATAACAAGATAACCAGTTGAAAAAGTTTGAAAAAAGGTAGGTAAAGTGAGCAAAAGAAAGAGCATCCAAGTAAAATTTAAGAGTTGTAAAAGGATACCAAGAATAAACTTTAAGAAAGTTTTAAGGGAGTGGTAAAAACGTGCAAGTAAAATACAAAATGGTTTAAGAAAACTTTAGTAAGTTTAATAAAATAAGTACAAAAAAGAAACATGTTTCTACACACATTTTTTGATAAGTTCAAACATAATAAGTTTGACAAATAAGTTTAGATAAGTTCGGATAAAATAACTTAAGTTCATACAAATATAAGTTCAAATAAAATAAGATAAGGTCAGATGATATAATTTTAAACAAAATTAGATTAACCAAACAGAGTCTAATTTAGAAAAAGAAGCTGAAACAATTTTAAAACAAAGAACTAATTAAAAAAGAATTTTTTAAGAAATCGTAACAATGTCAAATCAAAAAGGCAGAACCCCGCTCCCCTATGAAAAAAGAGACTTACATAATGAAATTAAATGACCACTTCCCTACTTTTTATGAAAGGTTACTTGGATTTACATCTTTGTTACATCATAATATCAAAAGCAGTAAAAGATATTAAGTATGTTCTGACAGCCATTCTTTTCACCATAAAATAAGGGCCAATAGGAATGGGTGAGTTCATGAAAGAGCTACCAAGTTCACTTTAGCTGATATAAGTTCAAATATGATAGGAGCGAATAAGATGAAAACAACCTACTCATCTGAACTCTTTACTTTTAAATAAAAAAATAATGAAAGAAAAAGAATGAAATGGAGGAGATGAGAAGAGAGAATCAGCAAAGAGGCAATCCTCAGAGAAGAACCAAAAAGAGGCAGAATGAAGGAAAAAAAATATTAAAGAGAGATAATTTTAAGCAAAGTGAGGAGGAAAAAAATGAAGAGAGAAAAGCTAACATGCTTTCACACCCACATGGAGCAATATTCCAATGAGAGTATGAAGCTTGCATATGGTGGGGTTTTTTAACTAATATTTTTGAGTTTTAGGTGTTTGGGTGGGGAGAGGGAAGATCGTGTCAAGGAGTGTCTCCAAAGCTAGGTCAGCACCCTAAGCAACACCTCTAAATTAAAATATCAAACCTTAATAATAAAGGCAAAATATTTTGTTGTAATATATTTTAAGTATCAAAAGCGAGTGATCTAGTTATAGATGGTGCATGCTAAGGGTAAGTCACAAGGCTTCAATGAGGGATAAATAAAAGATCAAAGGAAAAATAAAAGAGGAACAAAGTGTCTTTGCCAATGTAGTACACAGGAAACAGTAAGAATGTAGTAACACACAGCAGTCACCAAGGAAGCTAAATTAACACCCTTTGGCGCCAACTACGAAGCAACTTGAATTGCATAGCACTTTTAGTGAATTGGGATAACTCAAACACATGCATTCACGAGCGTTAATCTTCCACCAAATCATGGAATCAGATTATTCAATAAACTACTCCCTCCATCCCAGTTTCATGTGCCCAATTTTCAGGGCACGAAGTTTTAGAACATACATCAACTGTTATTATAATTAAAAAGGTAGATGTAATGGGAGATTGAGCGGTAATATATTGGGGGGGGGGGGGAGTGGGTGGGGGTGGACTGTGTTAGAACGGATGAAGAAGGGCAGTGGTCAAAAGGGACAAATGGAGTAACGGATTGACAAGTAGAGTGAGTCTCCATTTTGTACAAGCAATATTCAACTTTGAAGTCAATAAAAGAAATTGACAATTAAAAAGAATAATAACAATGGGAAATAGTACAATAAAGTGCTTTATGAAACAACAAGGATAGTGGATTATAAAAGAAAATGGAGGGCTTGGGTGAATGCGGCACGAAATATGACATGGTGCAATAAATGTATAAAATAACATAGAACATAACAGAAATAAATAGCACTAAAATAGGTAGCTCTCCGAATTGAATAACAAATAACAACTATCTAGTTTTGGCATGAGGATACTTTGGCATCTAGGCTCCTTCAGAATGACACATTGATTTGTGTTAGGTCATAAGTAAAATATAGATTTAATAGAAGGGTGGGTATACACATTACTTGAAAAATGTCACATATAGCTGTCATAACAGTCATAAGACCTCACAAAACTAGTCAAAATCAAACAAACAAACCCAAGTGCTTGACAAAGCATGTGGTTCCAAGGAACATTTACTAAATACATGTAAACAACACAATCAAATGTCATTTTTATGGGATTGTACAAAGTTATTACTTAGTTGAAAGCCAAGTTGTCACTTTTCAGTATGAGATGTTCTAATAAATGCATGTCAATGTTAGACAAATAGCACCATCTCAAATATACAAGCGGATGCCTTCAATATAAAGCAAACCTCCCCAAATATTGCACACAAGCTACAGCATTGGGCAAAGAACAAAATGATGGCAATCAAAGATCAATCAGATTAGAGCTTTGTGCTTTATTGCAACCAATATAAATATACACTTTGCAGCCAAACTATAACTAGCCAATATAAGTATCAATAAACGGCACATACCAAGAGCTCTATCATAACACTCCCGTGGCCGCTCTCCATGTAAGCCACCCAGACTTAATCCAAACGTGGCCCACGGGATTAAGTCGGGGTGGCTTAAATGGAGAGCGGCCACGAGAGTGTTATGTGAACGAAGCATTCCTTACAGTTGAAGGGAAAATTCTCACGACTGCCATAAGACCAGTGTTGCTCAACACTCTATAATGTTGGGCTTCTAAGAAGGAGCACATTAAAAAGATGGAGGTTACGGAAATGCGCATGAGAAGGTAGATGGATGGAAACACTCTAAGAGATAGAATTAGAAATGAGGATATTCGCAAAAAAGAAGGTGTGGCAAGCATTGCAGACAAACTAAGGGAAAATCGCTTGCGTTGTTTTAGGCATGTAAGACAAAGACATGAGGGTGCACCGGTATAAAGAGTGGAAAAGTGGGACCATGGAGGGGTTAAACGAGAAAGAGGGAGACCGAAAATGATTTGGTTGAAAGGAGTTAGGAAGGATATGAAATATATGGATTTGCATGAGGATGAGGCATTGGATCGTAAGGGATGGAGGAGGAAGATTTTTGTCGATGACTACCCGGAATAATCAAATTTGGTTCATGTAGCTGACCCCACTTATGGGATTAAGGCTTTGATTGATTACTTGATTGCCCTAAACACAAGAGCTTTACTAACCGATAATATCACGCCAAAGTAAGAACAAATCTTAGAAAAATCAAATCCTCTAATGTGAGCCAAATTGCTTGGAGGTAAATTTCCTCACTGTAATACCTTATAATCTATCATCTAAATTGCACTTATACACATATGGACAGAGGGTACAAAAACAATAGATACATAAAAGCAAAATCCTACAATAAAGACAAACACAGCTATATACTACATGTTTATGCCCGAGTCGGTTCAACACATGTATGAGCATAACTTATTCACATATAATCTCATGCCATTCAAGCAGTAAGAATATAAAGTAATGTACTATCTAATCACACATTCAATAGAACTTCAAATTATACCCACAAAACATAGATAAATTAAAGCATAAAGAGTTGTTTCCAATCAAACCTGCCACAGACGAGGCATTGAAGATGCTTGCCATTCTCTAAGTAATTCTTTTTCTGATTAGGATTCTCATAAATCAACTTAATAAAATGAAGATATGCCTTCATAATAGGAGGATCAATCTGAACTTCCTGCCTCGAACCCACATTATTACTACCACCACCACTATCAAACCCAGCACCAGCCCTCATAATCTTGGAATTTCGAAACTCATCGTCACGTCTAAAGGGACTACTAGTACCCGAACCCAAATTGGCACCGGCACCGGCATTGCCATACTGCAAGAGCTGCTGCTTCTGCCTGGCAAACTCATCCCCATCTCTATCTCTATCTCTCTCCTCCCCAAAACCAAACTTCCTCTTCATTGACATAGAATTAGACCCAAAGGGATGATCCTCCCTACCGCGAAAACCATCTGGGCTCATCGGCCCCACCCGGCCCAACTCATGAGGCGGCCCAAAACGCCCAATTGGGGGTCTAGGAGGTGGGGTGAAATCTTGGTAATCAGGAGGCAAAGCGAAGTAGGATCGAACACTGCCGTCAGCAAGAACAATGGTGCGACGATCAAGCATGTGGAACCCATAAGTAGGAGGCGGCAGAGGAGGTGGAGGACCGACGGAAGACGGGAAAGGTGAGCTGCGTTTTGGGGTGGGTTTATCAGAGGACGACCTTGTTGCGGCGTTGTTGGTGTCGCTGGGGGGTTTGGCGTTGCTGGGAGAGGGTTTTGATGGGGTTCCCGAGGTGGGATTTGCGGCGGAGGTGGTGGTGGTGGTGGTGGGGGTGGCGGAGGAAGAAGATTGCCAGCGAGATTTGCGTTCGGAGGAAGGAGGAGGACGGTTGGTGGTGGTGGTGGATGATGATTTGGGGTTGTTACCCGCCATGTTTGTTAGGGTTTCAACAATGAAGCCTGATTTTGTTCAGGCTGGGCTCTCTAATGTGACTGCTATGTGTTATATTCTTCCTACTTCATGCTTCCATATACGGAATACCGAAGTTTCTTCTGAATAAACGTCGGGATATTAAGAATTTGTTTGTTTCGATCGAAACATTTTTTTAAAAGATTATTTTTTATTTTTTATTATTTGATTAGTAAATAGTAAAGGGAAGGAAAACAATTTTTTTTTAAGGAAAACTAGTTTTTATGCTTAGGTGATAACTCGAGTTACTACATTATCTCTATGATAAAAATCTTTATTAATATTTAATTTTTATTGAATGTCATGTAATCTAATATAATATCATATCATATTATTCATATCATATCATATCACTTCACTAATAAATAAAGCCGGTCTCGCAGGTAGACCACGAGACAGCGACACTTGGCATTCTAATTTTTCTCAAAGTGTCGAGTCACATAGGCGAAAACTAGGTATCATTGTGACCCATAAAATACTAAGTAAGCGAATTTTGGATAGATTTTTTAAGATAAAATTGTTGTATAGAGTTTTATTGTCGATATACTTCTAATATTCATATATACAAAATTATTCATAACTTTTAATAAAAATCTAATAACTCGGTTCTATTTCCATTATAAAATTCGTTTTAAAAAGTTATTTAAAATAAGATCCATTTATAATATATTTAAAATAATAGAGTATTAGTAAAAATAAGTTTTAATCGATAAAAATATTTTTAGTTTAATAAAATTAATTTAAGTATGATATTGCATGTCTAAATATCCTGCGTTATCAAAAGTGATTATATAACCATATTTAACATTCAAGCCAAAGTTTATCCTAAAATTCAATAAACAACCTGGCATCGACCGGGGCACAAAACTCATAGGCGACAAATAAGTATTATTGTGACACGTATGATGCTAAGTAAGCGATTTTTGGATAGATTTTTGGAAAAATTCATGGGAATAATCCCACTTTTAGGCCATTCTTTTTTAATAATCCCACCTTTTAATTATTATTTAATAATCCGACCTTTGGGTGCCTTTCATTTTTATTGGTCCCATTTGACCAGAAACCGATTGAAGAGGTAATTTTTTTATTTTTTTTCTTTGGTTTAAAATACACGTGTCATTACATAATTGGTAAAAAAAAAACAAAAAAAAATTGAAAAACCCAAACCCAATTCAGCCACCAGCCCACCACCACCCAAACCCAAACCCTGGAACCACCATCCCCACCAGACCCGAACCCCAAAACCACCCCACCAGCCTCCCCTCCTTCCCCCGCCCCGATTCCGACCACCCAACACCGGCGCCGCTTAACCCCCTCCCCTAAACCACCAACATCCCAGACCCTCCCCCGAAAACCCAGCCAACCCCTCCCCTAGACCACCAACGATTCCAGCCATCTTCACCCATACCCCAACCCGAGACCACCTACCAAACTGAACTGAAACCACCACCCCATCACCCTACCTGAACTGCGACCTCAGCCACCTTCACCCGTACCTCCACCTTAGTTGAAATCGATCTCCTCTAATCAGGGAGGAGATCGTCGCGCACCGATGCCGGTGCCGGTGATGTGGTTGGGGGCTGGGTGGTCGGATCCGGTGCTGGGTAGAGGGCTTGGTGGCCGAGGGTGGGGGTTAGGCCGCGCCGATGGGGGAGGGGAGGGGGCTGGTGGGTTAGGCAGTGGGTTTTTGTTCTTATTTTTTTGTTTTTTTTTTTTTTGTTTTTTTTTGTTTTTTTTTTTTTTACCAATCACAGGCCGTCACGTATCATGTAACCTGTTATAACAAGTTACATGACCGGTTGGGACCAATAAAAATTAAAGGCACCCAAAGGTCGGATTATTAAATAATAATCGAAAGGTGGGATTATTAAAAAAGAATGGCCCAAAGGTGGGATTATTCCCATGAATTATTTTTAGATTTTTTAAGATAAAAATGTTGTATATATACTTCTACTATTTCATATATACAAAATTAATCATAACTTTTAATAAATATCCTATAACTCGGTTTTATTTCCATCATAAAATTCGTTTCAAAAAGTTCTTTAAAATAAGATCCATTTATAATATATTTAATTTAGTAAAAAAAAATAATAGAGATCAACAAAAATAAGTTTTAACCAGTAAAAATAATTTTGGTTTGGTAAAAATACTTTCAATTCAATAAAAATAATTTAAGTTCCATAACAACAATTTCAAGTCAATAATAACATAGATATCTATATACAAACA
This sequence comes from Chenopodium quinoa, assembly GCF_001683475.1. Classification (NCBI taxonomy): domain Eukaryota; kingdom Viridiplantae; phylum Streptophyta; class Magnoliopsida; order Caryophyllales; family Amaranthaceae; genus Chenopodium; species Chenopodium quinoa. The sequence goes on from NW_018743783.1 coordinate 3,507,416, forward strand.
AAATTACAAAAAGTATACTATTCTATAAATAAGCGATTGGATATTGTATGTCTATATATCCTGCATTATCAAAAGGGATTACATTACTGTATTAATAAATATTCAAGCCAAAAAGTTTATCCTAAAATTTTATCAACAATTCGGGCATCACCCGGGCACAAAACTAGTCACTAAAAAATAAAGTCGGTCTTGCAACCAGGATACGAGACAGCGACACTTGGCATTTTAATTATTCGCCAAGTGTCGCACCACGTTGGCGAAAACAAGGTATTATTGTGACACATATGATGCTAAGTAAGCGAGTCTTAGATAGATTTGTTAAAATAAATTGTTACATAGAATTGATAAAATTTTGTAAATATTTCATATATACAAAATTAATCATAACTTTTAATAAATATCATATAACTCGGTTCTATTTCCATCATCAATTTCGTTTTAAAAAGTTCTTTAAAATAAGATCTGTTTTGGGTAAAAATACCCAGGCCACGTGGCCCTATCAAAGGGTGACACATGTCACCTTAGGAGAGTCACCTTAGGAGAGGTTTAAAATGAACCAATCCCCAACTAACACATGGCACTCCCAATTAGTAGGGAAAAAGACGGCCTAAAGGGCCCAATTCCTGAGAAAGCCGCAAAACGGCGCGGCCCACCAAATCTATGTCAGAATGACCTAGGTAAAGGCTCAATTATTACACAAAATCAATTCTCTAAAAAACAAAGAAATCACCTGATCTCGAAATCCGAGAAGATCTACTTTTGTCTTCCGCACTCTTACATCACTCCGAACACTTTCTAACTTGATCGTCTAAATGGGGGAAATCCGAACACCCGGAGCTTCCATTGTTTTGCAAGTACAGCCGGCGGGAAATCAGTCTTGGTGACGTAACTCTCCCGAGGAGCAAAAAACCCTGAAACATTTGGCGCCATCTATGGGGAGAATACCTCTAATATGGTTTCTCAAGAGACTGTACCGCCTCCTAAGGATAAGCAGCCTACAGCTGAGGTCTATTCAGACCATGACACGGAACCAGAGGTTGAAACATATACGGCCGCAAATGGATCATTCATTACCAGGCGCATCCGTTCCAAAGACAACAAGGAACGGAGCGATGCTTAGGCAGGTCCGAATAAGACCTCCGGCCAGCCCCATGCGGTAGGACAGTCTGCTCACATCACTCGAGACGAGCTCATGAAATTCATGACAAGTTTCAAGGGAGAGATGAAGGACCTGATTTCCAAGAGGATGGCTGGTCTCAGCAGGGGTCAGTCGGCCAAGAAGCCCTCTCGCTCTGAGAAGGCTAAGTCGGTCAAGGACAAGGAGCCCACTCCGCACCCAAAAACAAAGGAGGGGACCCGACCTTTAATTGATTGGACCAAGTTCCACCTCTCAGAGCCGGGGAAAAGGAATGCCATCCGGCATACACAAACGGATGACAGCAAAAAGATTATTCTGATGCTCGAATTATTATTGAGCTAAGGAGAAACCAGCATCTGTCTGACTCGACTTCAATGTCGACGTTCCCAGACAGCTTCCCCTCAATGAGGTATTCTCAATTTGTACAAGAGAGCCTGTCAGGAGACCCGTCCGTCCATACAGGTCCTCAGATGATCAGCTCGGGCCCATATGTGCCCTAGTAGCCATACAGGTCGTATGCCCAGCCTCACATGCAACCTGCTCTCTTCGGGGGTCAGGCGGCATATAATGTCCAGCCACTGGACTAGCAGTTCTGTCTGCTAAAACTTGGGGAACAACCTTTTGTGTTCTCCAAGGAGATAACCGAGGCGGCACAGCCGGCCAAGGTTAAGATGTCATGGTGGGTACTTATGATGGCACCACCAACCCAGAAGACCACCTGTTGGCATACACCCACCTCATGTACTTTTAGGGGTTGGATGACGCCGCACGGTGCAGGTGTTTCCCAGCCACGCTGAAGGGCATTGCCCAACAGTGGTTCGACAATTTGCCAGCTGGGTGCATCAACAATTTTAGAACGATTGCGTTCTTGTTCGCCTCAAACCTTTCCATGAACATATCCGCCAAAAAGATAAGCCTTGACTTGGGCGCGGTACAACAGGGAGACAGGGAGGGGCTCCACTCATATGTCAAGCGGTTCAATCTGGTGAGAATCCAGATCCAAGTAATGTTTAAAGGAGTTGCTTACACAGACTTCTTCAAGGGTCTAAAAGACGGGTCGACCTTCAAGTTCGACCTCGTCCCAAAGAGTATATCCACTCTTCAAGAAGCACTGATGGAGGTGGAAGCCTATATACAAGCGACCGAGCTCTGCTCTACCTTGAAGTAGTCGGACTCAAAGAAGTCCGACCAACAAAAAGGGAGTCGGCAAGAAGAGAAAAGAAATTTGGGTGGTTGAGGATTCTGATCAGTCGTCCCAGAAGAAAAAGAAAGAGTTTAAACCGCACTTCCTAAAGTACGAGTTTAACAAAGACTACAACTCCATCCTCATGGAGATAAAAGACCGGGTGACTATTGAGAAGCCCGCAGAAATGAAGGTTCGGCCAAAAACCGGAATAAGGACAAGTACTGCCGCTTCCATGAGGATATTGGCCATGACACCAACTGTTTCGGGGTTTTCTGATGTCCTGCGGGAGAGTTACAATTCCGAGACTGGAACCGGACGCCTGTACCTGCAAAACAACGGAGACTCCTGGTGGTGGGAGCTCCGCCTCCAACGGTCAAGTTAGTACTTGATTAAGGAGTAATTAATGCGGAAATTAAAGTGATTAGGTCTCTCTAGGTGAGAGTGTTTAATGTGAGTTTTTAGCGTAATCAGCCTGTAACTCTGTGTGTAATCAATGTGTTTTTTCTGTAATCCCCTCTTAATGAGGATTAAGGGAGGTATTTATAACCTTGGGAAACGTGTCAATCCTAGGTTTAGGTTAACCTAGGGCTGATTGGGCTTCCCTCGGAAGTTGGGCCTAGGTGGCCGGTTTCTCCATTAGGCATGGAGTATGCCACGTGTCATGACATAACAGGTCCAAGGTGGACGAATAAGCGTGTGCCACGTGGAATGCCCTGACAGTTCCATCTGGGGGACACTTGGCAGGACCTGATTGGCCCACGTGGCGCATTCCGATTGGTAGGAGCAAAATCCCCTAATCATTTGCCCCTCACAGGTGGCACGTGACTGGTCACGTGTTACCTGTGACAGGTGTCGCACTGTAACAGGCGACGACCTGCTACAGGTGTCAGTCGGCGAAAGGCCGAGAGATTTTCCCGCCCAAATTTTGAATTCTGAAAGTGACCCTTCGCCTTCTCACTTCGCCTATATAAGGGAGAGTTGTCTTGAGTCATTTTCACACTTGAGAACTTTGTGAGAGAACATTCGGACCCCTGAACTTGCTCTGACATTTTGGACCTTTTCTGCCTACCGCCTGTTTTGACAAGCCGACTGCACAGGATTTTCAGCACTTCATCAATCGTCACTCGTTCAGGTAACTGTCGGTTCTCTTACTCTTAATTTTGTTTTTATTTTTTGAAATGGCACCACGGAAGCACACGACACGACCTAGGTTAGTGATCAGCCGGTCACCGGGGACGGCTGAATCTAGGACTAGGAGTGCCGCCTGCCCTTTTCCGGACCCATCTTTGCCCTTTATACAAAGTCCGACTGTATCTGTGTCTATGCAGAGCAGGATGGCCAGAACGAAAAAGACTACTAGGATCTCAAATTCAGACGGCTCCTCCCACAGGGTGCCGATTAGTGAAACATCTGACCAGGCGCCAGATGTGGAAGTGAAACAAGGCGGCCTGAAAGCCGACAATTCTGAGGGAGGAGTCATAGTGACCCCTTCCCATTTAACAGTTAACAATTCTGCTCCTTTTCAAAGAGAGGAGGCGGGCCCCTCCGGGAGAGGGGAGGAGTCGTCCTCCTCGGACTCGTCAGAGGGCGATTCCGAGTCTAGCTCTTCTGGCCATGCTTCTCTGGACACAGAAGAGAAAAACAGCCGCCTGCAAGAGGCGAGGCTTTCTCACGCAGTTGAGAAGGGGGACAATTGGGCGGAGCCATCCGCCTCTTACCGAGAGCAAAATACCCCCTACTACTGCACGGTACCTCGGGGCCGGATCACAGTCATGCAAGAGAAAGTGGAGAGCTTTATCGCAAACCACACAATGGGCCCCGACTTTTTAGTGTTTGTGCCGGATCCAGAAGACACAGTCGTCTGGCCGGCTGGTACCAGTTATGATAGCGCCTGCTTTGGCTGCTACGAGGAGGCCATCAAGGCAGGGCTGCGCTTCCCATTACATCCGGCTGTTCAGCGGATCTTGGATGGGTATGAGTTGGGGTTATGGCAGTTAGCCCCAAACTCCTGGGTCAACGTACTCGGCTATGTGGCCGGGTGCGAACTGCACGGGGTGGAGCCGAGCTTCGAGGCTTTCGCCCATATGAACTATCTCAGCCGGACCCCTAAGGCAGGCGGTACCGGCTGGTATCAATTGACGAGCCACAGGGGCTACCTCATGACGAGAGGTAAAGCAAACAAGTGGAAGGACTGGCGGAGCACCTTCCTCATCATTGAGAGTTCAGACACTGAGCTGAACAAGCGCTTCAATAGGTGGAACAGGAATCCGCCCCTTCTTGCAGGCGGCCGTAGCATGCCGCCTGTTCCCCCCAAGGCTAAGAAAGAGATCCTTGATAAAGGACTCTTTAAAGTAGAGTCGAGGGTCGACTCTACTTCAGGGGTACGAGAGCAAGTACCCCTGCACTGCGTTCCGAGCTTCAAATGGCTTTACGACAAGTACTTTTTGGCCGCTTGTGGCCTCAGCAGTCGGTGCTCAAGAGGTAGTCGGCCTGTCGAATACTCTGTTGTTCCATACATTTCTTGTTATGACTTTTATTAACTTTGATGTTTGTTTTTGCAGCTGACGCCATGAGCAAAATTACCGCCTCCAAGACTGCGGCGGCCATGTTGCGGGCCTCCATCATGCAACAAGCTTCAACCGACTCCCCCAAGAAGGGGGCACCCTTGGTGAGCTCCGAACCTTTAACCCTCTTTTTGGAGTTGTGTTTATGCATATACTGACTTTTTTCTTCTTTTTTAGATGGGTGCTCCGAGAGCTTCATCTTCCCAACAACCGGACCCCAAGGCCCGGAGGACGACTTTTGCGAGCTCTACTGGTTCTTCCAGGAAACATGTGGCGGCTGAGAAACAGCCGACCACTTCTTCTAAAACTCCAACTGGGCCGCCTAGAAGTATGAAGTTGTCCTTGTAAATTTTAGACTTGCTCCTTTTTTTACTAGGTCTAATCCGTTTGTTTATGCTTGATGCAGCCGGCCCTCAGGAGTCTGACTTGGTAGAGGTGGCCAAGTCTATGATCAGGGCCGTTCCTCCAACTGAAAGGGAGGCGGTCAGGGGTGTCGGCACCCTTGACCTAGACGGGATTGCAGGGGTCCTTGCTGAGGTATACTTAGCATATTTTTTAGTATTTGAATTCCAGGACGCCTGTTTTCTTTTTGTTTGGAAACTGACGCCTGTTCCTTTGTACTTAGGCCCTGCTCCGAGTGAACGACCTTCGCAAGCCGCTTGACCGGAAGAACAAAGAGGTAAAGGCTGCAAAAGCTATGGCCGCCTCTGACTATGATAAGGCAATGTTTCAAATTGCCCAAAATGAAGTTCTGACCATTGATATTCTTTATTATCAGGCGCAGGCTACCGCCGCTGTTCGGGCTCAGTTAGAGGCGGCCCAGAAGAGGAATGGCGAGCTGGAGGCGACCATCACCAATCTCAAGGCCGAGCTGAAACCTCTTCGCCTAAAGATGTACTCATACGAAGCCTTAGAGAAATCCTTGGCCAACGTAAAGGAACGCCTGGTGACCCAGGAGAAGAGTCTTACTCAGGAGCTCTCGGAAAAGGCCAAGCAAGAGAAGAAAGAGCTGGTCCGGGAGATGATGGAAGACTCCGCTCAAATCCAGCGCATGACTTGGGGCCGCCTCTTCCCCAATGCCGACTTTGCCTCATGGGAAAAAACGTACCGCCAGTGTTCTGATACATATAATCAAGAGATCCTGGCGGCTGCTGAGGAAGAGGCGTTGGAGGAAGCGTTGGAGGAGGAGGAGCCGGTAGTGGCGCTTGTGCCGCTTGGGGGTAATGCATCAAAAAAGGATGCAGCTGAAGCCGAGTCCAGCAAGAAGAGTGCTGACCAGGCGGCAGCTGCTAATATTGAAGATCTGCCCCCTTCTTAAGCTTTATGTATTCTTTCCACGGCCTGCGTGCCGTTTGTTTTGTATTTACCCGGCCAGGGGGCCGGGGCTTTGAATATTTTGCCGGTCTTTAATGACCGGCTTCTTTTTAATGAATTTTTGTTTTGCTTCAAATTTGTCTGAGTATTGAATATTCTAATATCCAATTGTTCACTAGACCGACTGTTTTACATGGCCGATAGTTGCAGACAGGTACGGATAGTTAGTCACGCCGCCTATGCCCCTGGACAACTGGTTGTCTGTTTTCAGGATAGACGATCAGTCGGCCATTTATCCAATCGGTATTCGAACTATTTTAAAGACTGGATCCTTTTTAGGCAGGCGGTCCTGTCATTTGTAAATTTAACCAAGTAGGAAAGGGGTCTGACCAAGTGAACATGATTGTTACTTAGTTGCCAAGGAACTTAGTAGAGGTATCAAGCGGTGGGTACCGGTTGTTCCCCTTTATTCGCCAATGTTTGTTGGCTTTTAACTCATAAGTTGTTAACCTAGAAGGAGTAGTGGTTGAGAGCCTCTGTTTGCTAAAAACAGGCGGACGACACATACCTTTTAGGCTCCATACTAAGTTTGAGGGGGTGACCATAAGTTAACATAGGAGTTACTTAGTCTCCGTCACACTCTAGATTGAGTGGTAGAGGTACCAGGCGGCGGAGGCCGGCTGATCCCCTTGATTCGCCAATGTTTGTTGGCTATTAACTCAAGAGGTTACCTAGTAGGAATAAGGGTTTGAGTGCCGCTGTTTGCCAAAAAAAAGGCGGTCTACTCAAACCTTTTAAGTTCCATACAAAGTTTGAGGGAGTGACTATGAGTTAACGTTGGTGTTACTCAGTCGCCGTCACTCTTGCTTGAGTAGTAGAGGTACCAGGCGGCGGAGGCCGGCTAGATCCCTTGATTCGCCAATGTTTGTTGGCTATTAACTCAAGAGGTACCCCCTGCATTTATCCCAAGCAATACAGGCGGTCATCTGACTCAGATGTCAACTGCTACCACTTGTTTGGTTAGTGATAGAGTTATCCTTGTCTCAAAAACGGCTACGTGGTTGCCCTTGGGGACATTCGTATAGGTGCCGTGTAATTAGTTTATAGAGCAATGTTCCACCCAAAAGGGAGCTGCTCTCTGCGACGAATTTCATCCGGAGGGATGCCGCCGGACGCCTGCTATGATGTTGGGACAGGTCGTATTAGTTTTGAAGATTGGATCAGTTGGCTTGGCGCCTGGTCTGATCATTCGGCCTGTGGCCTTGGTAAGTTCTTGGTGAACGTAGGTGCTAAGTAAAAGGAGGGTAGCCACCTGTTAGGCACAGGGTCGGCCAGGCCCTAATCTTTTTAACTAAGATTGGAACCAGTCGGCCCTCTTCTATGGAGAGTAGCCGACTATATGTCCAGACGGCATGCCCATATGGTGAGAAAATGGAGAGTAGCCGTCTGTAAAGGTACAGACGGCATGGCCCTCTGAAGATAGAGTGAAAAACTCAATGGAGAGTAGCCGACTGTAAAGGTACAGACGGCATGCCCCTCTGAAGGCAGAGTAAAATACTCAATGGAGAGTAGCCGACTGTAAAGGTACAAACGGCATGCCCCTCTTAAGTAAGAATAAAAATTAAACATGGAGAGTAGCCGACTATTTGTTCGTAGGCGTGCCCCTCTTAGTACAAAATTGAATAGTAAGTATGCAAACTTTTATTAAGTAGCTCTTGACTATTTACATCATTCAAAAGAAATATTTCTTAAGATTGTCTACATTCCAAGTTCGAGGCAGCGGTCGACCGTCTGGTGTTTCCAGACGGTAGGTACCGTCCCTGACCTCTTCACAGATTCGGTAGGGTCCTTCCCAGTTGGGAGTTAGTTTGCCAGACTCATTAGCCCTACCAACTGCTTCCATTTTTCTAAGTACAAAGTCCCCCACTTTGAGTGGACGCCTGTGTAATTTTTTGTTGTATGATCTAGTCATTCTCAGGCGGTAAATTTCATGGCGCAAGATAGCATTGCCCCTCCTTTAAGGAAGTGAGTCCAATGCCAGGCGCATGGCTTCCCAGTTTGCCTCTTCGTCATATAGCATTACTCGAAGAGTCGGCTCGTAGTGTTCTATTGGAAGAACAGCTTCCGCACCATAAGTTAGGAGGAATGGAGTTTCTCCAGTCGCCCCTTTTTCAGTCGTCCTAATGGCCCAGAGAACATGTGGTAATTCATCCGCCCATAGGCCGCCTGCTCGTTCAATCTTTTTCTTGAGACCGTCTGAGATGATTTTATTAAAGGCTTCTACCTGGCCGTTTGCTTGTGGACGGCCGACAGATGCAAAGTAGTTTGCAATTCCTTGGTCTAGTATCTCTCGTCCCTTTTCTGGAGTAACACACTTTAAGAAGGGTTGAAGGTACCCCTTTTTGTGAAGTTCTCCCTTTATTATTTCAAAACTGGTGGCTCGTTTTTTCAGTGCTGCCGCCTGTTGATGATCATCCGGCAGTGTACCGTTTGTCAGATATGCCCTGATTGAATCCATCCAGGTTGAGCTTCTGTCTAGGATTCTAATAGGGTCTTCCTCGATGCTTCTCTTCTCCATTACTTCCCAAAAAACAGTTCGAGGAGTATCAGAGGAGGCGGATGATGCTAATTTTGACAGTGCATCCGCCTGGTTGTTTTCTGATCTCGACACTTAGATCAGATGGAAATCCTCAAGGGAGCCGACTGCTTGTCGGACCGCCTGTAAATACTTGATCATGGCCGGATGGGTTGCTTCGTATTCGCCATTGTACTGACTCACTATCAATTGTGAATCGGAACAGGCGTCTATTTTTCTTGCCCCTGCCGCCTTGCACATGCGGATCCCGGCTAGTAAAGCTTCATATTCTGCCTCATTGTTTGAGGCCTGAAAACTGAAGCGTAAAGCATACTCGTACCTGTCGCCCTCTGGCGACTGACATATGACGCCTGCTCCACAACCATTTGAAGTAGAGCTTCCATCCACATATACCTTCCAGACTTGGTCTGGAACTTGAGAGTCAGGAAGACGAGTCATCTCAACAATAAAGTCAGCAAAGGCTTGCCCCTTCACTGCTTTTCTAGGCTCGAAAGTAACTTCGAGGCTCTGTATTTCTATGGCCCATTTGATCATTTGGCCTGACGACTCCATGATGGTCAGTGGCCGCTTGATAGGTTGGTCTGTATACACGACGACTGCATGTGCCAAAAAGTAGGGCTTCAATTTTTTAACAGCCATGAAGAGTGCAAGACCAAATTTCTCCACTAAGGGATACCTCAACTCGGCATTTTTCAGTACGTGACTGACAAAGTAGACCGGGAGCTGACAGCCGTCTCTTTCAGCAAGGAGAACAGCGCTTAACGCATGATCAGAGACGGCCAGGTACATGTAGAGTACTTCTTTGGGCAAAGGGCTGACCAGCCTCGGCAAGGAATGCAAGTGAACTTTCAATTTCTGGAAGGCGGCCTCAGCATCCGGCCCCCATTCAAACCTTGCCTTCTTCTTAATTGCCTGGAAAAAGTATAGGCATTTGTCGCCTAATCGGCTTAGAAATCTTCCCAAGGCCGCCAGACAACCTGTTAACTTCTGAACCTCTCGGATGGTACGAGGCGACTGCATGTCAATGACCGCCTGCACCTTCTCAGGGTTCGCCTCTATTCCTCTCTGATTGATAAGGAATCCGAGAAATTTCCCAGACTCAACCCCAAATACACATTTCTTGGGATTGAGCATGACATGGTGCCGCCTGAGTGTGGCGAAAGTTTCTCGGAGGTCCGACAGATGATCTTTCTGAAGTTTAGTCTTGACAATCATATCATCAATGTATGCCTCGACATTTCTCCCAATCTGATCAAAGAACACAATGTTTATCATTCGCTGGAAGGTAGCCGGAGCATTCTTAAGACCAAACGACATGACCGTGTAACAGTATAACCCCTGATCAGTGACGAAGGCCGTCTTCTCCTGATCTTTCTTCCATAAAGGAATTTGATGGAAACCAGAGTAGGCGTCCATAAAGCTCATCAAAGCATGGCCGGCTGTTGAGTCGACCAGATTATCAATTTTAGGCAGAGGGTAACTGTCTTTGGGGCACGCCTTGTTTAAGTCTGTGTAGTCTACACACATTCGCCAGGTGCCATTCGGCTTTTTAACAAGCACCACATTTGCAACCCAGTCTGGGAAGTAACATTGCCGAATGAACCCTGCATCAAGTAATTTTTTCACTTCGGCGGCTGCCGCCTGACTTCTTTCTTCGCCATGGTTCCGCTTCTTCTGCCGTACCGACTTCTTTTTTGGATCCACGGCCAGTTTATGTACCGCCAGATCAGGACTAATGCCTGGCATTTCATGGACTTCGAATGCAAAGATGTCCTTGTATTCTTTCAATAGTTTGTGAAAGTCGTCACCAAGGTCTCTCAGAGCAGTCGTCCCAACTTTGACTGTTCGATCAGGACGCGAGTCGTATAAGATCAGGTCCGTATGCTCACCAGCCGGCTGAGGGCGGAATTCATCCGACCGCTCCTCTGCCAATGATTGCTATTTTCTTTCTTTTCTTGCGGCCCCTGTCTAGGATGCCTTTCTCTTCTTGCCGCCTGCTTCTAGAACAGGCGCACTCTTCTTGACATTGTCAAGGTCTGTTTTTTCACCACTTGACCCAGTGGCCATAACAGTGGGCTTGACATCCGAGAGGTAGCACTCTCGGGCCATCCTCTGATCTCCCCTTAGGGAGCTGACTGTTCCATTATCCCTCTCAAACTTGAGCAACATAAGAGATGGGATTATAACAGCCTTGGAATTATTCAGGGTTGGTCGTCCCAGAATCATGTTGTAAGCCGAGAGTTCTTCTACTACCAGGAAACGGACTACCATGTGTCGTCCTTCCCCTTTTTCGCCCAGTCGGATGGGTAAATCCACTCGTCCCACTGGGTGGACTCCTCCTCCTCCAAACCCTACTAAAGGGTGGGAGGCCGAATGTATGCAATCAGTCTGATATTTTAGTTTCGACAGACATTTGCTACTGATGAGATCTGAGGAGCTTCCGGTATCTATGAGGATTCGGCCAACTCTCTGGTTGGCCACTTTACATTCAATAACGATAGGGTCGTCATGCGGCCCTCTTACCCCTCCTAGATCTTCTTCAGTGATGACAATCTCAGGAAATGAATATTTGGACGACCGTTCTTGGTTAACGGAATTTACATCTAAACGCCTGATATTGGCTTTGTTGCCCCTAATAGTGGGGCCGCCTCCTGAGAAGCCGCCTGCAATGGTGTAGACGACTGCATCATCAGTATCGGAGCTGTCGGTCTGTTGATTCTTTTTGGCCGACTGCTTTTTTGAGGAAGTGTTCCCCGTAGATTTCTTGACATAAGTGTCAAGATCACCTTGTTCAGCCAGGCGGTCTAGATACCGCATGAGACTGATGCAATCATTGGTGTGATGACCAACATCTTCATGATAAGCACAGAATTTATCTTGGTTCCGGTTGTTTGCAGAACCCTTCATGGGGACCGACTTCTCAATTGAGATCCGTCCCTTGATTTCTTTTAGGATAAACTGGTTATCCTTGTTAAACGCATACTTTAGGGAGTATGGTTTGAATTCTTTTTTCTTTTTCTGGGCCGGCTGTTTAGAGGAATCAGCCGCCCAGACCTCTTTTCTTTTCTCGTCTTTGTTGGACGACTGTTTCTGTCGTCCTTCTCTTTTTTCGGACCTTTTACCGTCCGATTGTTTTCCCGTACTACAAAGATCAGTCGCCTGTATATAGGCTTCCGCTTCAATTAAGGCCTCTTGAAGAGTCGCCACCCTCTTTCGGACCAAGTCAAATTTGAAGGTCGACCCGTCCTTGAGACCACTGAAAAAGTCAGTATAGGCTACCTCATCCGGTAACCCTTGAATCTGTATTCTCATCAGGTTAAACCGCCTGATGTAAGAACGAAGACCCTCCTTCTCGCCCTGCTGAATTGTTCCTAAATCAAGGGTCGTCTTCTTCGCAGGGATGTTCATGGCGAAGTTGGAGGTGAATAAGTAAGCAAGCGTCCTGAAGTTATTTACACAACCAGTCGGCAGGTTGCCGAACCATTGTTGTGCGATTCCTTTGAGAGTCGCTGGGAAACACTTGCACCAGGTGGGATCATCCAACCCTTGAAGGTACATCAGGTTGGTGAAGGCCATAAGATGGTCTTCTGGGTTAGTAGTGCCGTCATAGGCGCCTACTAATACATTTTTCACTTTGGCCGGCTGAGCGGCTTCAGTAATTTCCTTGGAGAAGGCCGACGGCTGTTCACCAAGTCTAAGCAACCGTAGCTGCCAGTCCATAGGTTGGACGTTTTTTGCTGCATGTCCACCAAACGAAGGTGGCTGCAAAAAATACTGTTGTTGCGGCACAAACAGTAAGTTTGGTACCGCCTGGTCGCAATGAAATCCGGACTGACGGGAGGTACCGCCTGACTGACTCTCATGATACGACTGCGTATGCCTCATTGAGGTATTTCGCAGAACGTCTTGGAAGTTTGAAGTAGAGGCCGACTCTGACAATCGGTCACTCTTCTTCTGCTCTAGCAGTAGCCGAGCGTCTGTGAATGTTTGCTTCGACCCGTCCGCCTGAATATGACGAACAGGTTTCCTATTTCCTGTATGAAAACGGAATTTTGTGAAATCAAGGGCAGGTGGCTCTCGCTTCCTAGATTTAGGATGAGGAGTCGCCTCTCGCCCTTGAACTGGCTTCCTCTTCAGTGAAGTGGAGGGTTTCTTAGCCGACTGCTCCTTGACTAGAGCAGGCGGCTTCTTGTTGATCAACTCTTGAATCTCTCCCTTGAAGTCCCTCATGAAGGTCATGAGTTCGTTCCTTGTGATGGGAGCAGACCCATCAGTCGGCTGTTACCGAACAGGCGGTGCGCCTGCTGGCTCGCTTCCTGTATGAAGATGTTCCCGTTCCCTCCTTTCGGTATGACGGGTACGTCGGGCCCTTAGGGTCCCGTCTGAAGCTGTGTGAGCTTCAACTTCAAATTCATCCTCAGTACCGTGGTCCGACTGAACTTGAGGGTCGTCTAGGGGACGCCTCTCTTCAGGAGTCGGTACAGACTTGGATGCCATCTCAGAAGTACTCTCCCCACAGACGGCGCCAAATGTTTCGGGGTTTTCTGATGTCCTGCGGGAGAGTTACAATTCCGAGACTGGAACCGGACGCCTGTACCTGCAAAACAACGGAGACTCCTGGTGGTGGGAGCTCCGCCTCCAACGGTCAAGTTAGTACTTGATTAAGGAGTAATTAATGCGGAAATTAAAGTGATTAGGTCTCTCTAGGTGAGAGTGTTTAATGTGAGTTTTTAGCGTAATCAGCCTGTAACTCTGTGTGTAATCAATGTGTTTTTTCTGTAATCCCCCCTTAATGAGGATTAAGGGAGGTATTTATAACCTTGGGAAACGTGCCAATCCTAGGTTTAGGTTAACCTAGGGCTAATTGGGCTTCCCTCGGAAGTTGGGCCTGGGTGGCCGGTTTCTCCATTAGGCATGGAGTATGCCACGTGTCATGACATAACAGGTCCAAGGTGGACGAATAAGCGTGTGCCACGTGGCATGCCCTGACAGTTCCATCTGGGGGACACTTGGCAGGACCTGATTGGCCCACGTGGCGCATTCCGATTGGTGGGAGCAAAATCCCCTAATCACCAACGACTGATATAGCCTCAAGCGGCTGTTGGATAGATTAGCTGATAAGGGGGTGTTTAAATCTTACATCCTCAAGTCTAAGGTTGTTGGAAATTTAGAGTGTGGTAGAAGAGAGCCCTCTCCTTGAATGGAGAGGCCGCATTTGGAAGCCACGGAAAGCCGCGCCCGCGGCCTTTTGAGCCGCGCCCGCGGCATGGTGGCCGCGCCCGCGGCATGGTGGCCGCGCCCGCGACACCAGGCATCTCCAGAAAGTTTGGGAAATCAGAGATTTCCCTGTCCTCGCCCGCGGGCTGAAATGCCGCGCCCGCGAGGCCATTGGGAGCGCCCGCTCCGGTAAGTAGGAGCGCCCTCTCCTTCTGGTGGAGCGCCCGCTCCTACTGGCAGTTGCAGTTTTGTTTATTCTTTTAATTGCGAAATTAAATGAATAACGGTAGAATTCTTGATGCTCTCTCTGGTTTTCCTCTAAAAGTTCTTCCATTTTTCTTCAGAATTTCATCAAGAAACTTGCAATCTCTTCTTGAAATACTCTATCAATTAAGTTATTTCATTGAGAATTTAACCATCTTATCACATAACTTTGTGCTAAGTGTGTGGTGTTGTCTATTGTATCTCAAAGTGAGTTTTCGGTCACAACCCAAGCACCGTGGTGGGGGAAATTATCACTTTAGGAAAGTGTATACACGCCTTAGACAAGTATCCGGTAAAGAAGACTCACGTGGTCATTGAATTTCTCATGTTCTTGGTGGTGTTCGGCTTGGAGTGAGGCAAGTTTAAGAAACTTTCACATTAGAGTTATTTTGTTGTATTTTCTGAATTACTTTGTTAATTTAGTGCTTGGTTTGTAATATTACTTTAAGTATTTGGTGTTGTATGTTTCATTGAAACTTATACACATTCTAGGGTTTGTTCCACCAATTATTTATTTAATTCTTGTTGTGTAGAATCATTGTAAACCCTAACAATCTAAAGTGATAATTGTTTGAACAACATGTCTAGTGTGAAAGAACTTACCACAAACTTTGTCAAACTCAAGAAGTTTGACGGTGTGGAATTTCGACGATGGAAGAAGAAGATGTATTTTCTTCTTACATCGTTGAAGGTTGCCTATGTGATTAGCACTCCTAGACCGATTGAACATGAGAATGAAACAATGGAGGATGTACGTGAGAAATCTAAGTGGGATAATGATGACTTTATATGTCGGGGTCATATTCTCAATGGGATGGAGGATGATTTGTTCGATGTGTATCAACATGTCGAGTCTGCTAAGGAGCTATGGGAATCATTGGAGAGTAAGTACATGGCGGAGGATGCCTCAAGCACGAAATTTATTGTAAGTAACTTTAATGACTTTAAATTTGTTGATGGTAGATCGATTATGGACCAGTTTCATGAGATACAACGTATTTATAGTAACTTGAAACAACATGGTATCAATGTTGATGAATTGTTTGTTGTTTCGAGTATTATTGATAAGCTGTCCAATAGTTGGAAAGATGTTAAGCATGACTTAAAACACAAAAAGGAGGACATATCTTTGTCCAATTTGGCTACCCATCTTCAAATTGAAGAGGGGATAAGAGCCATGGAGAAGGCTAAGGATGGAAATCCTAGCTCTTCCACCATTAATGTGGTGGAGGAAGGCAAATCTAGTGCTTCAACTAGTGGTAAGAGGAAAAAGTTTAATTCCTCTAAGGGCAAGTCCAAGAAACAAAAGGACAACAACAAGTATGCTTGTTGGGAATGCGGTAAGACTGGACACCGCAAGAAGGACTGCTACATCTTCAAGAAGAAAATGGAGAAATCCAAGGATGGTCAAGCTTCTAAGAGCAATGACCAACCCACCAAAGGTAATTTATTACATGAGGTTGAATTTAATTACGGTATGAATTTAAATGCAACGGATCCTAACATCTTTATGGTGCAGGATGATGATTCATGGTGGATGGATTCGGGGGCTTCAAGGCATGTATGCAAGGTGAAGCATTGGTTCAAAACCTTTCACAAGGTTGGTGATGGAGAAGAGCTCTTTATGGGAAACAACTCTACCATCATGGTCCAAGGAAGAGGACAAGTTGAGCTGATGTTTAGTTCGGGAAATAGTATTATCCTTAGGGATGTATTATATGCTCCTAGTATTTCTAGAAATCTTGTATCAGGCCCAGCCCTGAATAGACTTGGATATAGACTAGTTTTTGAAGCAGATAGATGTATTATAACTAAGGGTAGCACTTTTGTTGGACGTTGTTATTTGTCTCATGGTTTGTTTAAACTCTCTTTAAGAGAGAGGTCTGTAATGTTGGATGATGTGTGTTTTGATGTTGGTAATGACAATAGTATGAATTTGTTTTCTTTATGGCATTCTAGATTAGGTCATGTGAATTACAATAAGTTGTCTTTTATGTCTAAATTAGAGCTTATTCCTCCATGTGATATTGCTCTTGATAAATGTACTACTTGCATGCTTAATAAGATCACTAGAACTCCTTTCAAGAAAGTTGAAAGATGTTCTAAGATCTTAGAATTGGTTCATAGTGATTTGTGTGAGTTTTATAGTACACCTTCTTTGGAAAATAAAAGATACATAGTTACGTTTATTGATGATTTTTCAAGATTTTGCTATGTGTATCTTTTATATTCCAAAGATGAGGCCTTGGTTAAATTTGATATTTATAAGAAAGAGGTTGAAGTGCAAGTAGAGTCTTTTATTAAGAAATTGAGAACCGATAAGGGAGGAGAGTACTATGATCCTGCTTATTTCCAATCTTTGGGTATTATTCATGAGACTACAGCTGGTTATGCACCACAATCAAATGGTGTAGCTGAAAGGAAGAACAGAACTCTTCAAGAAATGGTTAATTCCATGCTATCTTACTCCGGTTTGAGTGAGGGATTTTGGGGTGAAGCTATGTTGACGGCTTGTCACATACTTAACCGTGTTCCCACTAAGGGAAAGGATTCCACTCCTTATGAACTTTGGTATAAAAGGAAACCAAACCTGAAGTATCTCAAGGTTTGGGGTTGTAGGGCAGTCGTTAGAGTACCCGACAACAAGAAAAGAAAGCTCGGTGAAAGGGGCTTGGAATGCATTTTTATAGGTTATGCTGAGCATAGCAAAACCTATAGGTTCTATGTGATAGAACAAAGTGACTATGTTTCGAAACATTTGATTATTGAGTCACGTGATGCAATTTTTGATGAAAATCGGTTTTCATCAATGAGTAGACCAAAGGATCTACAAGTTAGTACCAAAGGAAAGGAAATTGTTGATTATGATGATCAACATGTTTCTCATGAAGGTTCATCTAATAATGAGGATGAGACTCCTCATGTTAGAAGAAGTAAAAGACAAAGGAAAATTAGGAATCCTCTAGATGACTTCATAATTTATTTGGTTGAAGGATCTAGAGATGTCCTTAGTTCCACTACTCCATATTGTTTTAATGTGGATAGTGACCCAAAAACTTATAGCGAGGCAATATCTTCCCAAGATAGTGCATTTTGGAAAGAAGCTATAAATGATGAAATGGATTCCATCATGGGAAATGACACTTGGGTCATAGAGGATTTACCTCCCGGTTGCAAACCACTTGGTTGCAAGTGGATTTTCACTAGGAAAAGGAGACCGGATGGCTCCATAGTGAAATTTAAAGCCAGATTGGTTATCCAAGGCTTTAGGCAAAAGCATGGTGTTGATTATTTTGACACTTATGCACCGGTTGCAAGAATAACCTCGATAAGGTTGTTAATTGCAATGGCTTCGGTATATAATCTAGTAATCCATCAAATGGATGTTAAAACGGCATTCCTTCATGGAGAACTAGAGGAAGAAGTGTATATGAAACAACCCGAAGGGTTTGTTTTGGAAGGACAGGAAAATAAGGTTTGTAAATTGGTTAAGTCATTGTATGGACTTAAACAAGCACCAAAGCAGTGGCATCGGAAGTTTGATGACACGATTTTGTCCTTTGGATTCAAGGTGAATCAAGCTGATAATTGTATTTATAGCAAATTTGATGATAAAGGTCATGGTGTCATCATTTGTCTATATGTTGATAATATGCTTATTTTTGGTACAAGTCTACAACAAGTAGAATTGACCAAGGAATTCTTATCCTCGTCTTTTCAGATGAAGGATTTGAGGGAGGCAGATGTCATTTTGGGCATCAAGATAATTAGGGATAATGGAAGGCTTATGTCAAGCCAATCTCATTACATTGAAAAAATGATCAAACGGTTCAATATGTTTGATAAGTGTCCCGTGAATACCCCCATGGAACCCAATGTAAAATTGGTTAAGAATTCGGGGAAAACGGTTTCCCAATTAGAGTATTCAAGGATAATTGGATCCTTGATGTATGCCATGACAAGTACAAGACCAGATATTGCATTGGCTATGGGAAAACTAAGTAGATTTACTAGTAACCCGGGTGCACAGCATTGGTTTGCAGTTAGGAGGGTCTTGAGGTACCTTAAAGGTACATTGGACTATGGTTTGTCTTATAGTGGATTTCCTTCGGTTTTAGAAGGATATTCGGATGCAAGTTGGATCACTTACAAAGAGGATGACTCTTCTGTAAGTGGTTGGGTGTTTCTGTTTGGGGGAGGTGCCATTTCATGGTCTTCCAAGAAACAAACTTGCATTGTCGATTCCACTATGGCAGCGGAGTTTATAGCTCTTGCCTCAGCTAGTAAGGAAGCTGAGTGGTTGAGAAATCTCATGTTAGAGCTGCCTTTATTGCCTAAGCCAATCTCACCGGTGGCTATTCATTGTGATTCGAATTCGGCTTTAATAAAGGCTTATAGTCAAGTGTATAATGGTAAGTCTCGGCATATTTCACTAAGGCATAGCCTAGTGAAAGAGCTTATCAATGATGGGGTCATAAGTCTTGACTATGTTCCTACGAAAATGAATTTGGCGGATTGCTTTACTAAAGCAATGCCAAGACATTCCATCATATTTGCATTGACTGGAATGGGTTTATGTCCTATAGCACAAAGTTGTGAAACCCAATCTAATGCTTGAAGAAACATCAAGTCTTAGATTCAATGTGGTTGAATTACAACTTTGTTGTTTGTTAGCAATATTTGGTGACCCATATTGCTATGTTACTTGTGATGGTAAGGTAGCGTTAATTCAAAGTTCTCAAAGATTTAGAGTTGAGAAGCTCTAAATGAAAGTGTCTTGTCACAAGGACACACTTACGTATATGAGAACCTACCTATATAAGTTCGAAGTTTAGCCGCTTCAAGTAGTCTAGAAGGACATATAGACTTTGATGAACTTATGAAAGATACGGACACATGGCTGTATAAAAGTGTCAAGTGATGTTAAATTCGAGTTATCTTGTGTGTACTTCACCTTCGAATGGTTGGATATATTCGTGTGATTCAATCCATATGGAAATCCCGGAATATGATCATCGTTAAGTGTGTTGTACTAGGTGTCAATTCAATCCGAAGGGACATTGGCATTGATGCATGAGATGTGACTTTTTTTATAGAAGTGGAGAAAGTTTTGAATTACACACTCTAAATGGGGGAGGATTGTTGGAAATTTAGAGTGTGGTAGAAGAGAGCCCTCTCCTTGAATGGAGAGGCCGTGTTTGGAAGCCTCGGAAAGCCGCGCCCGCGGCCTTATGAGCCGCGCCCGCGGCATGGTGGCCACGCCCGCGACACTAGGCATCTCCAGAAAGTTTGGGAAATCTGAGATTTCCCTGTCCTCGCCCGCGGGGCCATTAGGAGCGCCCGCTCCTCTGGAGGAGCGCCCTCTCCTTCTGGTGGAGCGCCCGCTCCTACTGGCAGTTGCGGTTTTGTTTATTCTTTTAATTGCGAAATTAAATGAATAACGGTAGAATTCTTGATGCTCTCTCTGGTTTTCCTCTAAAAGTTCTTCCATTTTTCTTCACAATTTCATCAAGAAACTTGCAATCTCTTCTTGAAATACTCTATCAATTAAGTTATTTCATTGAGAATTTAACCATCTTATCACACAACTTTGTGCTAAGTGTGTGGTGTTATCTATTGTATCTCAAAGTGAGTTTCCGGTCACAACCCAAGCACCGTGGTGGGGGAAATTATCACTTTAGGAAAGTGTATACACGCCTTAGACAAGTATCCGGTAAAGAAGACTCACGTGGTCATTGAATTTCTCATATTCTTGGTGGTGTTCGGCTTGGAGTGAGGCAAGTTTAAGAAACTTTCACATTAGAGTTATTTTGTTGTATTTTCTGAATTACTTTGTTAATTTAGTGCTTGGTTTGTAATACTACTTTAAGTATTTGGTGTTGTATGTTTCATTGAAACTTATACACATTCTAGGGATTGTTCCACCAATTATTTATTTGATTCTTGTTGTGTAGAATCATTGTAAACCCTAACAAAGGTGACCCTGAAGACAAACCCTAGACAGCCGTAAAAAAAGCCGGCAAAACCTACTAGTAGTTCAGACACCGTTAAGGAGTCGATCTACACCATAGCAGGCGACTTTGTCGGGGGGGGGGGGGGGGGGCGACAATCAGGGGCACAAAGGACCATGTTAGATGGCTGGATGTCAGCTCCGTTGATGAGGGCCAGGCATCTACTGACACATTCCTTGAGGTCATCATCACTGAAAAGGATCGGGGCAAAGTCCGCCGGTCGCATGATGACTCCATTGTCATTGAATGCAAGGTGGCCAACCAGAAGGTTGGCCGAATCCTCATTGATACTGGTATCTCGTCTGACATTATCAGTTATAAGTGCCAGTCCAAGCTTAAGTACAGGCCCGACAGCATGCAAAAGGTGACTCACCCCTTGGTTAGCTTTTGGGGTGGAGTTGTACACCCAGTCGGACGGATTGATTTACCCATCCGGCTAGGAGAGAAAGTGGAGGGCCGCCAAATGGTCGTCCGGTTCTTGGTCGTGGAACAGCTGACCGCCTATAATATGATTTTGGGCCGTCTGAATCTGAACGAATCCAAGGCCGTCATCATCCCATCCCTCATGCTGCTGAAGTTTGAAAAAGATGACGGTTCTGTTGGCTCCCTAAATGGGGACCAAAAGACGGCCCAAGAGTGCTATCTCTCAGATGTCAAGCCTACGGCGGTAGTAGCCGGCTAGGGTGAGGAGCCAATAGACCTTGACGATGTCAAGGAACAAGATCCTGCCCCACCAGCAGCCGGCAAGAAAAGAAAGGCCGACTAACTAATGGCTGTCAAAAAAGAGAAGCAATAGCAATCACTGATCGGGGAACGGTCAGATGACCTCTGTCCCCAACCGGCTGGAGAACATATGGATATCGTTCTAGATGACACACGTCCGGAGCGTACTATAAAGGTCGGGACGACTGCTTTTGCAAAACTGGGTGCAGACTTGCACCATCTGCTGAAAGAATTCAAGGAAATTTTTACCTTTGAAGTGGAAGAGATGCGAGGCATCAGCCCGGATCTTGCTGTCCACAAACTCACCGTGGATCCAAAAAAGAAGCCTGTTAGGCAAAAGAACTCCGGTACTTTATGATTGAAAAATTCGGTCTAGCCTTGTTCATGGCAGTCAAGAAGTTGAAACCTTACTTCTTCGCATATCCAGTGGTAGTCTATACAAACCAACCCCTCAAGCGGCCAATGACAACTTTAGAGTCATCTGGTCAAATGCTCAAATGGGCTATTGAGATGCAAAGTCTTGAGATCTCTTCAAACCAAGGAAAGCAGTGAATGGTCAGGCGTTCACCGACTTCATTGTCGAAATGACAAGGCCGGTTGAGCCAAAATCTTGACCGGGTTTGGAAAGTGTATGTAGATGGGAGCTCTACCATGAACGGCTGTGGTGCAAGGATAATGTCAGTCTGGAGGGGGAAAATATGAATGTGCACGGTGGTTCAAGTTCCAGGCCTCAAATAATGAGGCAGAATATGAAGCCGTGCTAGCAGGCATCCGTATGTGCAAGGCGGCAAGAGGAAGAAAAATTGACGCCTGCTCTGATTCACAATTGGTAGTTAGCCAATACCATGGTGACTATGAGGCCACCCATCCGGCTATGATCGAATACTTGAAGGCGGTCAGAGCAAAGGCTGGGACACTTGATGAATTTCATCTAAGCCAAGTGCCCCGGTCAGAGAACAATCAAGCGGATGCTCTTTCTAAGTTGGCATCATCCGCCTCCTGTGATACGCCTCGGTCAGTATTTTGGGAGGTAATGGAAAAACGAAGTATTGTGGAAGATCCCATTGGAGTTCTTGACCAAGGTTCAACCTGGATGGACGGCATCCAGGCATATCTACTAGACGAAACTTTGCCGGATACATATCCAGAAATGGATGCAATGAAAAAGCGTGCAACCAACTTTGAGATCCGTAAAGGAGAACTTTTCAAGAAGGGCTTTCTGCGGCTTCTCTTGAAATGTATCACCCCAGAGAAGGGGCGAGAAATTCCGGAAGATCTACATTCAAGCTTCCGTGCCTTACACATAGGCGGCAGAGCTCTAGCAGAAAGGGCCAGGCGGCAAGGCTACTTCTGGCCCACTCTTGAGGCAGGCGCCATGAACATGGTGAAGAAGTGTAATAAGTGTCAAAGATTTGGCAGACTCATACACCGTCCGACCACTGATCTGACGACCATTCATAGCCTAGTACCATTTGCTAAATGGGGCATGGACATTCTGGGTCCGTATACACCTGCGCCAGGCACCAACGGTATATTCTAGTTGTCGTTGACTGCTTCACCAAGTGGGTAGAGGCTGAGGCGGTCAAAGGCATCAAGACAAAGGATGTCATCTCTTTCATCAGGAAGAACATCACCACCCGGTTTGGGGTACCTATGTCTATGGTCTTTGACAATGGTCCTCAATTTGAGACGCCTACCCTCAAGAATAGGCTTGGAGACCAAGGAATCTCTCACTATTTTGCATTAGTCGGCCGTCCCCAAGCAAACGACCAGGTTGAAGCCTTCAACAAGCTAATTTCAGACGGCATAAAAAAGAATATTGAAAGGGCTGACGGTCTATGGGCAGAAGAGTTAACTCATGTCCTATGGGCCATTAGAACAACAATGAAAGGGGCAACCGGCGAAACCCCATTTCTCATGGTGTACGGTGTTGAAGCCGTCCTGCCTATTGAGCATTATGAGCCGACTCTTCGAGTAATGTTATATGATGAAGAGGCAAACTGGGAGGCCATGCGACTAGCATTGGACTCACTTCCAGAACGCAGGGGTAATACTACCTTGCATCATGAGATATACCGTTTGATAATGACAAGAGCCTATAACAAGAGAGTGCACAAACGACCCTTGAAAGTAGGGGACTTTGTGTTACGGAAAATGGAGGCAACCGGTAGGGCCAATGAACAAGGCAAATTGACGCCCAATTGAGAAGGTCCCTACTGGATCTATGAGGAAGTAAGAGGCGGCACCTACCGCCTGGAAACTCCAGACGACAGGAAACTAGCCAGAACTTGGAATGTAGACAATCTAAAGATGTACTACTTCTAAGACTTGTAAATTTTTTGTAAATGAAAAGCCTATTAATGAAAAATTGCCTTTTGTTTTCAATTTTGATTATATATGCTTTATTAGATATGTCTCCCAATAGGAACACCGCCTGTGCAATGTGCAGACGGCCAAATCTAAACCAACCGTTTGCTCCAACATGAGTACGATATCCGGCGGCGCCCATCCGGGTGATTTCGTTGCAGAGATCATCTCCCATTTGGGTGGCACATTGCTATATTAATTAAAACACAAACGAGAAAGACTAACTAACCTAATAGGGGCTAGTTCATAGTCGTTTAACGTAAATAATCTAAAATGGAACCTAGATGGCGTAAGAAAACCGCATTCCTATTGACACCACCCGGTATCCGGCTGTTATTCCAATTTAGATTAAAAGCTTATAATAATTTTGTAACTTGAGAAATCCCCCTAATGGGGCAAAAGGACGCTTGAATATATTAATGTATAATCAAGTCCAATTTCACAGATGACCTAAACGATGAACGTCTGGGTGTTCAAGATAGCATCGCCTGAATCTTGGACGGCTGTGTACTTGGCTTGGGGCAATCAATCTATTTTGAAACCAACCACACAGCTGCCCAGGGGGAAGAGGCCTGCCGGCTTGTTAGTTGCCGCATGCAATTAATAAGTTGGGCAACATCAAAGCATATATATAGCAAAGGTCACCTTGGGCAAGAATTGAAAATTTTAACAAAACCAACTCAGTCGGTCATTTCATAAATAAAACCCGACCCTAAGGCCGGGGGAAATACTGTAAAACCGAATCTATGTTCGGGGAATTGAAAAAGATTGTCAAAAGATACAATAGAAATACTCGGCACGCAGGCCGGAAATGCAGACGCCCAAATGCCGAATAGTAATAAAGAAAGCTAATTCTGCTGAGGCGGGACCCTCGCCGCATCCATCTCAGGCGGAGGTATAGTTGAGTTCACATGTGCATCCTCTGCCTGTTGCTCTTGCTCTTCTCCTTCCCCTGCAACCTGAGCTGGCTCCTCACCGTCTGAGGCCTCCTTGTTTGCCCATTCCTCATATTGTTCAAGCTCTGGCTTCCCTTCAGCCCTTGCAGAAAGAACAAGATATGCGTACTGGTAGGCCAAATCCCATACGCCATAACCAGCACCGTAATACACAAGGTCCCATGTCATCTTCATCCGGTCCTCGTAGTCTTGTTCATTCTCCTCAATGAGGCGACTTTGCTCAGCCTCTAGAGTTACCTTAAAGTTGGCCTAGGAAGCAGCCATCTCATCCTTCAGACGGTTGACGTCTTCTCGGAGGGTGGTGTTCTCCTTGTCGGCGCCCTCTAGAGCTTTGAGGTTTGCCTGGGCGTTCTTGAGCACCGCCTCAAAATTGGTGGCTTTCAGGTTAACCTCATCAAGAGTAGCCGTTAGACGTCTAGTGGATTTCGCCTGTTTCATTAGCTCAACTTTAGTCTCAAGGTCATTTATGGTATTCTGATACTAGGCAATGTCAGCGGACTCATTCGCCCGTTTATTGGCCTCCTTAACTCTTTTTGCTTGCGAGCATACGACTTCTTCAGCCCATCAACTCTCAGCATCGCCTGTATAATACGAACGGTTTGATATAAACACAACCGGCATTATACTAAAAGAATCTGAATTAATACCTCTGACAGCAGGGTAAGGATGTGTTCGACATTGAACGACTGAATCCCAAGGATGGCCTCCTTATCCTCCTTGGGTATAGACCTTAGCATGATCTTGGAGAATTGTTGCACATCCGGCCACCGGGGGGATTGATCTGCATTAGAAGGTAGATTTGGTGAGTAAGCTACATAGGCGCCACCAACAGACTGCCGACTGCCTGAAGAACCCTCCAACTATAGCTGAGCGTGTGACTTGAACTGCATGGGCCAACCAAGCTTAAAGGGGGAGTCGAAGGGGTCGTTTGTACCTTGGGGATGTTGCTGAAGGCTTAGATTGCCCACAACCGCTGTGGAACCGCTTGCAGCTTTAGGTGGCTCGCCACCCTTTGGCACCTCAGAGGCACCCGACTTGTTTGAAAGGTCTATCCCCAGACCAAAGCTCTTAATACTTTTCCCACCGATGGTCAGACGACCCATCCCAAGAGGAAGATCAGGAGCTGTCTGAGAAGAAGAAACCTTCCCGGACTTAACCGAGCTTGTGATCTCATCCTCTGGCTTCCGCTTGATTAGTTTGGTAAGGGATCTAGGAGGCCCCTTATCTCCATCCTGGACAGTAAAATGCAAGCAACAAGTATACAATCGGTCATAGCCGTCTCTATACATAAAGAGAAAGAGAAGAAAGACTATGGCAGGCGGTTCATACCTAACCCTTGACAGCCAGCTAGGCCTTCTTTTTCTCTGCATTGTCTTTCCTTATTAGAGTTGCGGAGCAGGCAGGCGTCTTGCCTTCAAGAAGCATGCTTCTGTCGGTTTCTGCAAAAAGAACCGTCTATCAGATCATCAAACAAACAAGAGTTGCAAGTTAGAAACAATAAAGACGGCATAAAACTGTCGGATGTCTATTCTATGTACGTCTATCGAACATGGTGCTCAGACCGTAGGCAGCCAAGAACACCTCGTCCCCCAGCCACTCATACTTAGGTACCCAGTTTTTTGGTATGCTTATTAACTCGCCGGTTGCTAGGGGCATGGTAGTCACCCTAAAGAAATCCGGCTCTATTATTGCCTCCTAGTCGACGTCTGGAACCTTGGGCTTGGCGCACTTCTGGCCCAACAGATCTGACTTCTTATTGTAGCAGCGATACTCGAAGTTTTCTCGCCGTTTGGGGGCACAAATAATATAAAACTTGTTCCTCCAATCAGGCCACTTAGACGGTTTGTCTAAGGTCATGAGGTATTCCGAATGGGTTGTCAATGTGTACCAAGCCCTCTATCCGCCGGGGTTACGACTCATGTAACGCATATGAGCAAAATCCTCCCAGCCGGGATTGAGGTCCGACATCTCACAGGCGGCAATGTAGCCCAGAATGTCGACCTAGAAGTTTGGGGTCAACTGCCACACGCCAAGGTCGTATCCTCGGAGGAATGCCTTTATTGCATCATGGAGGGGGAAGCGGAGACCGGCTAGGAACGCCGCCTCATAATAGCCAAAGTACTCATTGGCATTTGGTTGGTTATCTTTCCAAGCAATGGTGCCAAGCTCAGGTAGCACCCATATGGCATAGCCCACTCCAAGAGGACGTTTCTTCTTAAAGTTCTCCAAACCTTGTTCCATGTTGGCCCTATCCCTAGCAGAAACATGGATCCGGAAGGGGTCCGTCTCTATATTCCACTTCTTTCGCTCTTCTTCCTCACTATCCTCAAGCGGGGATAATGAGCCACTACTCTCCTCAGAGCTAGACTTAGAGGCGGTCTCTCCACCGTATCTCTTTAAGCCGGATACAGAGCTAGTCTCTTCACCGTCTCTCTGTTCGGACTCAACTTCTTCGTCAGATTCCTCCGGGATCCTATCACTAGGAGTGCTAGGTGCACCCAGAGGAGACTCGCCTTCTGATATGTTCATTTTATATAGTGTTTTACCCCCATCCCTTGGTCATATTTAGGTGTATTTTTAGCTCTTTGGAGCCACTTTTATTACTAATATGCGTTTTCTAGTGTTCTCGTAGTCTTGGTATTATTTTATAGGAAATTGCAGATTTGGAGCATTTTCCCGGACTTATTGGAGCCACTACGAGCATTGGAGAAATATGACCATATTTCGTAGCCCAAGGCCGATTAGAGTCATCAAATAGATGATTAAGGGCTCAGCAAATAAGGGACCGAGGCAATGGAGTGAGTCTTAAAGACCCAATGAGGAAATTCGGATTGGGCTAATTAAGAGCCCAATCGAAGAAGTCCACATGTATGCCCGAGAGCTCGCCCGACTAGGGAAGTCCTCGCCCTGAGGCGCTCCCGGTCGGGCGAGGCAGATAGAGAAGAGGCTTTCTTCGCCCTAAGGCGCGCCCTACCGGGCAAGCGAGAGGAAGCTCACCATCCGAAGGCAGGCCCGGCCGGGCGAGATGGTGCCCGACCGGGCGCGTGTTTTTGAGGGCCGTTTAGCGTCTTTTAATCTCCGTTTAAGTTTAGAATTTCTAGCTTAAGTATAAATAGGCTTTTCTAAGCAAGATACTGGACCTCTTCTCATTAGTTAATTTCCAGATGTTAGTTTTAAGCTTTTAGTTAATACTCTTGTTTTCTCCCTCTACACTTTGAGTTTATGAAATTCAGTATTTCCATTTATTTTGGTAACGATTCCTTTCCCTTTTATCTTTAATAATTTAATTACTTTGACTAATTATGTCTTGTTTATTTGCTTTGCTTAGTTTAGATTTAAATATGTGTGAGTAGTTTTATTTCTAGGGTTGTGGGGATCCATAAATAATATGAAGGGGTAATTTACTATTGTTTATTGTCAATGCTTTGATTGATTTCCTATTGATTGATTTAATGCTTTGCAATTAGATTTGGCCAGGTTCAATTGTATGAGTTATGCAATATTGATTCGAGATTCGAGAGATGAGAATTGACGTTTAGGCTTACTTTCAATAGGCAGGTTAATTTATAAATGGTTAAGTCAAGATTCGAGATATGCAATTTAATACCGGTAGATTAATTCTGTGATTGTAATACATAGAGAAAGCCCTTTATAATCTGATTAATTGTTGTATTGATAATTGATTGTTGTGTTTTACCCTAGAATATTATTTATTGGTGAACCTGTACCCTAGGCTTTGATTTATTGATTTCTCCCTTATTTAATTTGCTTTACTTTAATTATTCTCCTTAGTTTCATTCTCCTAAAAATAATTTGGTTACTTGATAATTTAGATTATTTTAATTAATTAGGAATAGAAAGACTTGTTTCCCTGTGGATTCGACCCTACTTCCCTATCTGCTTTAGCTAGAGGACTTAGGTAATTCTTTTGATTAGGTGATACGATTGTAGCCTGTCAAAATTTGGCGCCCTTGCCGGGGGAACGGTTTTATTTTTATTTCTAATTGTTTCTGTAGTCTAGATTATTTTCTTTAGTCTTAGAGAATTTTAGTTCTTTGGACATTTTCTCATATTTGTCTGTTTAATTATGTGTTTATGCCCAGGAGTTCTAGATCAGGTTACATTCCATTCGATCCTGAAATCGAACATTCTTTTCATAGACAGAAGAACCTTTTTAGACAGGTACGAGTTACTTCCAAGGGAATACACCTTTGGAACCCCCATCTGATTCTAGTGACACAGAAGTTTCTTCGATACCAGAATCAGATATGATGGCTCAACCACCTCGCAAACTCAGCGATTATTCGCAGCCGTCCCTAACGGATTTTCCACATCTTGCTCCTACACGTAATCTCAAGGGAGTACAATTTGAGATTAAACCCCAGTTTATTACTACGATTGAAAGGAAGCAATTCAGCGAAGCTAAGGGTGAAGATCCAAATCTTCACATCTTGGATTTTTGCCAATATTGCAACACTATTAGGCAAGCTGGGGTTACACAAGACCAAATCAGGGAGATTCTTTTTCCCTTTTCTTTATGTGGTAAAGCTAAATTGTGGTACAATG
The DNA here is from genome assembly GCF_001683475.1 of Chenopodium quinoa. Lineage (NCBI taxonomy): Eukaryota > Viridiplantae > Streptophyta > Magnoliopsida > Caryophyllales > Amaranthaceae > Chenopodium > Chenopodium quinoa. The sequence goes on from NW_018743783.1 coordinate 3,536,318, forward strand.
GATTGAATAGCACTGCCCTTAGTATTACTTACTAGAGTACTCTTGCTATGAATTTCTATAATAAATATTACCCTGCAGAGAGGACAGCTTTGTTAAGGAGTTCGATCCAATATTTTTCCCAAGAAGTGGATGAATCTTTATATGAAGCTTGGGAAAGATTTAAGGATTTGCAGAGAGAATGCCCCTATCATGGGCTAGCACAGTGGCAGATAATCCAAGCCTTCTACAACGGGCTTGGATATAATTGAAGAATGATTTTGGACTCTGTAGCTAATGGAAGATTTATGAATTTGGATGAGAATATAGCGAGCAATGTTGTCGAAGAAATGGCTATTCATAATTCCCAATATGGGAATCCTAGAGGATTTGCAAATAAGGGAAAACACCAAGTCGATTCTATATCCTTTTTGTAAGCACAATTGACTTCTATTAGCCAGAAACTAGACAATATTAATAATTCTAATTCATCTTCCGTTACTATTGTTTCTGCTATTGGTACTAACTCTGCAATAATTTGTGAAAATTGTGGTCTTTTAGGTCATTGGGCGCAGGAATGTGGGAGTTCACTTGAGAAGATTAATGCTTTTTAGACTTATAAGCAAATTAGTCCATACTCTAACACCTACAATGCAGGGTTGAAAAATAACCAAAATATGTCGTACAATAGTACGAATGTGCTTAACCCCGCACCTCAGGTACAACAACCACAACAGAAGTACTACCAACCTCTACATCAGAGACCACAACAGGTTGTTACTCCTTCATCTGATTCTGGCCTATCAGAAAACAAAACTATGTTAGCCAATATGCAGAAGCACATGCAGAGTAGGGATGCGTAAATTGATTCAATTCTAGCTCATAATAAAATCATGGATAATCAAATTACGCAACTTTCCTCTACTCTACAAACTCGCCAGCAGGGAGCCCTACAATCGCAGCCAGTACAACCTACAGATCACGTGAATACAATTACCCTGAGAAGTGGTTTAAAATACGATGGGCCTTCTATGACCAAAGATGATGAACCTATCATTACAAATATTGCTAATCCTGATTCTGTTATACCAAATATTGTTGTTCCTAGCCCTGCAGGGCCCCAGAGTAAAATTAACTTTTCTGATAATAAATTGCAGGGTAAAAATCAAGATAAGATTAGAGATGTGCAGAGTCCTGCTATCAAACTTCCGTTCCCAAATAGACATCTTAAGAGTAAGTTAGATAAGTAGTTTGGTAAGTTTCTGGAGGTTGTAAAAAATTTGCAGGTAACAGTTCCTTTTACAGAATTAATTACTCAATTTCCTGCATATTTTAAATTTATGAAAGAAATTTTGACTAGAAAAAGGTCTATTAGTGAGGTAGAGACTGTTGCTTTTACTGCAGAATGTAGTGCTATATTACAGAATAAATCTCCACCTAAAATAAAAGATCCGGGTAGTTTTTCTATTCCCTGTCATATTGGTAATCTGATGATTAATAAGGCTTTATGTGATTTAGGTGCTAGTGTAAGTGTTATGCCATTATATGTGAGCTCTAAATTAAATGTGGGTAAATTAAAAGCTACCAATATTACTCTGCAAATGGCTGATCGTTCTGTTAAATACCCTTTAGGTGTTTTGGAGGATGTTCCTGTTTGAGTAGGTAAATTTTATATATCTGTTGATTTTGTTGTGCTTGATATGGAGGAAGATTTGCAAATTCCGATCATTTTGGTAAGACCATTCCTTCATACTGCAAGGGCAATAATAGATGTGAAAAGTAGTAAACTTACATTATGTGTAGGGGATGATAATATTACTTTAAATCTAAATAATGTCCCTAAAAGTCTGATGTTAGAGGAAACGTGCTTTAGTATTGGTGTGGTCGATGTAAATAATTTTTCTAATAAGCCACAAGCTCTCGTTAGAGATCTTGGAGGTGTATTTTGTGTTGCATTTTTCGCAGGAAAAACTACTACATGGAAAGATGAAGTGGATGCTATAGAAAAAGCTCTAAATTGCGTAAGGTTTGGGTTTGAAGATGAACAAGTGGAGACAGATGAGCAAGTTGCGAAAATCGAGCCCGTAGTGTAAGTCCCACATGATCGGGCGATATTTGTCAAATCAAGGGAAAATACGAAAGGAATCGAAGTTAAAAAAAAAGTATCGTGCAGCAAGAAAGTAGAGACCACCTGTTCGTACCTTGGAGGCGGGTATGGAGGTAAATGGCCAAAGATTGAAATTATATCATGAAGGGGCTACAATTGGTGTAGTTGAATTACTTCACCTAATCGATTCCATCTCATCTTGATCGACATATGGTAAGAAGGTCGTGCAGGACCTAGATAAACCAGCGCTTTACGGGAGGCAACCCATATTTTCTTGCTTTTTGGAATAGTTTTCTCCTTATATTTTTCTTTTAAGAAGAAGAGAGGAGGGAATTAAATGTGTTTTAGAGTATTTTGTACAGGTTGGAGAAAAAGAGTATCCAAATTTTGAAGAAAAAAAGGAAATATCGGACTCATAGTACTGTAGCGCGCCCGACCGAGCGCGAGAGAAAGAAGGATTTTGGCCTACAAATCGCCCGACCGGGCGAACATTCGCCCTACCGGGCGCGAGAACAAAGATCGAAAAAGAGTCAAATTCGCCCGACCGGGAGAGAATGGCACCCGAACGGGCGCGAGAGGAAGCAAAATTGGAGTCTTAAACTCGCCCAACCGGGCGCGAGCCTAGCGAATTCAACTTCGCCAGTTCGCCCGACCAGGCGAGAGACCGCCTGACCGAGCGCACTTTTTTTTTCCCCGTTGCTTTCCTCTTCTTTCTCCTTTCTTCTTCTTTCTTTCTTCTTTCTTTCTCTTTCCTCCATAGTTTCTCTCTCTAAAACTCAAATTGACCCGTATTCAAGATGTTTGGAAAGAGGGCAAGAACACAAGGGGGGTGTGGTTCGAGCTCGAGTGCACCGGTTGACCCGGCTCTACAACTAATTTAGTGGCCAACGATCAAGATTACAACTTCGCAACAACGTGAACGGCTCATCAACCTCTACGAACGGGAGGTACATTTGATAGGCGTGTTGCGTACCTAACAAAAATAAACCTAACGAGACTACTACTATGTAGACGGCAAGTAAGGATCGAATCCCAAGAGACTAAGGTTCACCTAATTAAATAGACTCAAATAATCACTAAGCAAGTAACAAGTCAATGGTGAATAATACTAAGAACTAATATATAAAGAACTCAATTAGTCTAAAGAATGTAATAAATCAATGAACTAAAGCATCCAAGATCAAGCATTACCACGAATATAATCAATGCATAAATAATTCTACCCCCAATAACAATTCAATCGACAAGAGGAAAAGCATTCCCTAAACAATACCAAAGGTCTCTTCCGAGTTATCAATGGCTTCCCAAATCAAATATCAAGCCTATTTCCATGGAATCAAGCAAATAAGGGACATTAAACACAATACTTAACTTCCTAATCATTCAATCATCTACTTCCGTGATGATCTTCAAACCCTCAATTTAAATACCCAAATCCCGTTAATATTCAACTTCCGTTGCAATAAGAACAAAGGGATGATAACAATACCAATTATTCCTAATCTAGAATTGGCATAAACACAATCAATTAAGCATGTCAATTGGGAATATTATTGGAGGATTTAAAGATTAAATCTAAGCATTAATTATATCCGGGCTTTGCAAGATCCCGGATTATGAATCTACTCACACATACCAGCAAAACCAAAAACAAGATTCAATGGAGAAAACATAATAAAAAAGCAATGATAATTGAAAGAGAAAAGAAATAGATGAATACCAATGTTGCTTCAATTGAAAGAACTCAAATTGTTGATGAATAATAATCAAATCTAAGAGAATAATTAAATTGCATAAAAGAAAGTAAACTAGGGTTCTTAGAGAGAAATAATGCTAAAGGACATATTAAAGTGTCTTCTAATTGTGATTACAAAGGGTATTTATACTCCTAAAAAGATAGAATTACGAAAATAAGCTAGTCGGCTTCCGCGAAACAGTGCTCGATCCAACCGAGCGGACCATGCTTGATCGGGCGGCTAGGATACGGTGCTTCTTCCACCACGTGCCCGGTCCCACCTGGCGGACCATGCCCGATCGGGCGCACGAGGTGCTTCTTCAAATTGATCGCTGCCTTCGAAATTCTTAGCTATCTTCTAACTCCTCTGTGCCCGGTCCAACCGGGGCACTTAGGATCTACAGCAAATACTCCGTATTTAACTCGTCCTTCTTTGCCCTGTCTAACCGGGAAAGCTAGGGTCAATAGGGCATGGGGGAAACCTTCATCTTCATAAACCAACCTCTTCTATAATCATCCAAAACCCGTCCGATTCGTACAAGAAACTCCGTATTCCTATAAAGCTCAATAAAAAGTACATCGAACACACTAGAGAAGAGATCGTTAGCGAGAAACGGCTCCAAAGAGCCTAAAACCATGCAAATATACATTGTAAAAGCGGGATAAAACATGGTATAAAACTCATACATCAACATCCCTCTCGGTGGTTACACCGAGACACCCTTCAATCTTTAGGTTTATATGAGCATGTTAGACGTTTTATGAATGATATTGGCATGCGAAAGGTTGTAGATATGCACTATCCCACATATAGGGAATTAAAATGCGAGTTTTTATCCTCTTTAAATGTGGTTCAATCAAATAATGGCCCTAATTTGCATTTTAGGTTGAATAATAGAAATGTTAATTTAACTTATGTAGAATTTACAAATTTATTTGAATTTGATCCTCTTCCCCCCACCCAATGGCATGAAGATTATAAGTCCGATGATATTTATCTTGCTTTGACGGGCAAACCTTGCCCAAATTCACAACATGCGAGTGCACTCCCTTTTCATCACCCGTCCCAAAAATATTTCAAAGGTTTTCCAGGACTTTGTTTTCTAGCTCGCCACGAACCTCAAAACACCCATACTAATGAGTTAGCTATCCTAGGACATTATGTGTATGGGTATGGGAAATTGAACATTGCTTGATACATTATTACCTATTTGAGTAGGCACGCCAATGCTTGTAGTAACAATGTCAAGACCCCTATTCCTTGTGGCGGCCTAATCACTAGGATAGCGATTAAGAAGGCGGGGTTTAATGAGTCTAGATACGAGGGGTTTACCAACTATGAGGGAGATACTCTTATGAACTTGCCGTACTTCCAATTTTAAAATTAGGTTAAACCTAACCATCGCAAAGTCCTAGAGTGGCATGTAAGGGTACACTAGTAGAAAAAAAGAAATAGGCAACCCCCCTATGGCAACGGTTCATGAAAACCGTTGCCAACTTAATTGAGCGCCATTTAAAATATCAGAGTTGGCAACGGTTAACCGTTGCCAATTTTTTTTTTTTTTAAAAAAAAAATTATTGATTAACATTGGCAACGGTTAACCGTTGCCAACTGAGTTTTTTTTTACAAAAAAAATAAAAATAAAAGGTTCATGAATGGCAACGGTTAACTTCTTCAATTCATTCAATTCATTCAATTGCAAAAAAAAAGGTTCTGCGTTTTTCCCTCCTCCTTCCTCATTCAACTTGCTCCCCTCTTTCTCCATTGAAGTGGCCTGGTGCGAGGTACGAACCTCCATTGAAGAGCTAGCTGTGCAAACTTAGCTTGCTCCCCTCCTTCTGCGTTTTCCCTCCTCCTTCCTCATTCCTTCAATTCTTGGTGTCTTCAATTCCCACGCAATCCCTCTTCTCTTCTCCCTCCATCTCCATTGAAGGGTTGTGCGAGCTTTCTCACCTCCATTGAAGGGCTGTGTGAGCTTTCTCACCTCCATTGAAGCAACTTCAAGGTAAGTAGCTAGCAAATTAGGTTTTTGTGTGTATTTTATTTGGGTTTCTTGTATTTTGAATTACTATGCTGAATTGAGCTTGCATTGTGATATTCAATAATGTTTTGGGTTATTCTTTGTTGTCTTTTGCATAGATTGTTACCACCAAGGTTGAATTTACAATTAATTAAGTTCAAGTAAGTTTAGGTTAGTTTAGATAACTGAAGAACAATAGGTTAGTTTAGATAAGTGAAGAATTATAGTTTAGTTTAGGCTAATTTACAATTAATTATTGTCCCTTATTAGTTCAATTAATGGATGTATACATACTTACTAAATTTTAATGTGTTTTTTGTCTTTGCGTTTTTATAGGTTCATATGTGAATTAAAGTTCAAGCTAGTTAAGTTTGAAGACTACACATTAATTAAGCTCAAGTGGGAAGTTAGAAAGAATACATCCATTGTGTTGGTATGAATTATAAACTTCTCTAAGCTATAAATATTTCTTTCTCTCTATTATTGTTTTAATAAAAGTTTTTTCATGCTAGATATTAGATTTGTGTATTATATAATGACAAACTAAATACAACAATAAATATATGAAATGTTTGCATTGCATCATCATGTGCCTAGATACCCGTTCAAGGCTTTCTCATTAGGAGAAAGTCTTGAATAGTCCCCGGTTGGGACTGTTCTTGAACGTTTACTCTCACTTAGGTGGTGAATGTATGTCTTTTTTTCGATTTTAAGGAACATCTTGGCTTACCATTTCCTCGATCACCATGTTCTCTGGGTACATATGTGGGTAAGTAATTACCTACGTCGTGTACTTGGAGAACTGGGGGGAAATGCTGCCGGATTTTCCTTAAAATTGGAAAGTTGACATACATTCACTAGTGAGAGTAAACGTTCAAGGATGGGTTAGGTTGGAGTGATAAGGACCCTTTGGAAGCATATATTCATTTGTGTATGTATATGAAAGTTATATGCATGGTGTGTGTTTGAATTTGATTTATATATATAGTAGATGTAGCAATTATACATTATCATTCGTAATATATTGCCATGTTTAGAGACAATTTACTTAATGGAGAAGGATCGTGGCTGGATGTATGGTAGACGTGATACATTGGATTTCTTTAATGGGGTTCAAGAGTTCTGCGAGACGGCTTCATCTTATCAGCGCAGAATGGGTTTCGAGTGCCTCTATTGTCCTTGTGTTGATTGTAATAATGTGAAGGTGGTCAATAGTGTTGATATCATTAGAGATCATGTAGTTTGTCGTGGGTTTAGGGTTAAATATCATGTGTGGATTTGGCATGGTGAAGAAGGAGAGTACAGTGGGGATGTTATTGGGTATGATGTGCATGATGATAGAAGCAATTATATCCGTGTGGACGAGGAATACAAGAATGATGAACATATTGATGATGATGGTGCTGAGGAGGGATTTGAGGATGATCATGTGGATGAGGTTGAGGATGAAGGTATGGATGATATGATGCGTGGCTTTAAAGGTGACGTGTTTGAGTCATTATCGGAGGCTTCTAAAAAGCCTTTGTATCCTAGGTGCAAAAAATACTCCAAACTATCAGCCGTGCTTACTCTTTTTAACATTAAGTCGAAGCATGGGTGGACGGACAGTAGTTTTACTTCCTTGTTGAGCGTGTTAAGTGAGATGTTGCCCGATGGGAATGAAATTCCTAAGTCTTACTATTACGCTAAGAAGCTCATGTGTCCATTTGGTTTGGAGTATAAGAAGATACATGCATGTCCTAATGATTGTATTCTTTACCGAAATGAATATGAACAATTGGAGGAGTGTCCAAGATGCAAGAAGTCGCGCTACAAGCGCAAGAGTTGCAATGCTGGTACGAAGGGACCTCCTGCTAAGGTGTTGTGGTATCTTCCCATAATTCCAAGGTTTAAGCGTCTGTTCTCTTTACCAAAAGACGCTAAAAACTTGAGGTGGCATGGAGAGGGAAGAAAGAAAAACAGAATGCTGAAGCACCCAGCCGACTCCCCGCAATGGAAGAACCTTGATATGAAGTTTGGGGAATTTGGTGATGAAGTCAGAAATTTAAGGCTTGGTTTGTGCACGGACGGGATGAATCCATTTGGCACTCTTAGTACCCAGCACAACACATGGCCGGTACTTTTAGTGATCTACAATTTGCCTCCTTGGCTGTGCATGAAACGGAAATATGTAATGCTTTCACTCTTGATATCGGGGCCAAGGCAACCTGGAAACGATATAGATGTGTATCTTGCGCCATTGGTTGATGATTTGAGAAAGATGTGGGACGAAGGGGTTTTCGTGTTTGATGCTCATAAGAACGAGATGTTCACATTGCGTGCAGCTCTTATGTGGACCGTTAATGATTTTCCTGCATATGACAACTTGTCTGGGTATAAGAATAAAGGGAAAAGGCATGTCCCATTTGTATTGATGATACGCCAAGCAGACGCCTTGATCATTCTTTCAAACAGGTGTATTTGAGGACAAGAAGGCTGCTCAGGCGCGATCACCCGTACCGTCGGCAGAAAAAGGCTTTCGATGGGACGGTGGAAGAGGGGACTGCTCCTAGGCCACTGACTGGTGAGGAGGTTTACGCTCGGGTTAAGGGCGTAAGAACAGTATTTGGGAAATCTGAAAAAGCAGCGGAATCAGTTGCTCTCTTTAAAAAAGAATCAATCTTTTGGTTGCTCCCGTACTGGAAAGAACATGACGTTAGACACTATCTTGATGTAATGCATATAGAGAAGAATGTGTGTGACGCTCTTGTGGGAACGCTGATGAATATTCAACACAAGACAAAGGACGGAAAGGGTGCACGTTTAGATTTGGAAAAGATGGGGGTGCGTCCAGAATTGTGGGTTCAGCAAAGGGTTAGTAAGGGAAAGGAACAGGAAAAGGAAAAAGAAATGGGTTTGAAAAAGGGAAAGGGGAAGAGCAAGGGAAAGGGAAAGGCCGCGGATGCGTCGAAGAAGAAAAATGAGGGAAAAGCCAAAGAGGGGAAGGCCTATTTACCTCCGGCTTGCTACACATTGTCAAGGGTAGAAAAACGGAGGTTTTGTGAATGTCTGTATGGCATTAAGGTTCCATCAGGGTACACATCTAACATGAAAAGATTTGTATCCTTAAATGGAGAATTGAAGCTGACAAGTATGAAATCCCATGATTGTCATGTTCTGATGCAAGTTTTTCTACCAATTGCAATACGTGGTGTTTTGCCAAAGCACGTGAGGGAAGCTATTACAAGCCTCTGTTCGTTTTTCAATACAATATGTAGCAAAGTGCTTGATCCTTGTACCCTTGATGCTTTATAGGCGGATGTGGTTGTGACTTTGTGCAAATTTGAGATGTACTTCCCGCCCTCGTTTTTCGACATAATGGTGCATTTGATTCTTCATTTGGTGCGTGAGATTAAGTTGTGCGGTCCAGTGTTCTTGAGGTGGTGCTATTCTTTTGAAAGACACATGGGTTCATTGCAAGATAAAGTTAGGAATCGGGCTCACCCGGAAGGAAGTATGATTCAAGGGACCGTGGCCGAGGAGATTGGTAATTTTGTGGCCGACTGTATAGCCGTTGCTGAACCTATTGGTATTCCTACTTCTCGACATGAAGGTAGACTTGATGGTCATGGCACAATCGGGTCGAAACGAATGTCACCTGATCGAGAGAAGTTCTTACAAGCACACCTATATGTGTTGCACCATGTTGCAGATGTTCACCCATATTTAGACGAGCACATGGCTAGTTTGCGTGATGAGTTTCCGTCGAAGGGTGAAAGGGCACTGATGCAGTTGCACAATAAGAAGTTCGTGACTTGGTTTCGTGATCGAGTGATGGGTGGAATGGATGAGAGTGTCACAGCTACAATAAGGTGGCTTGCTTATGGTCCTAGGGATGATGTTCGCTCATTTGAGGGATATGACATAAATGGGTACACATTTTGGACTGAGCGTCAAGATTTGAAATCGTCCTCGACCCAAAACAGTGGTGTAACGGTTGTGGCATCGTCAAGGGAGTTTGCAATTGCTAAGGATAAATCACCCGTTGATGCAGAGCTGTCATACTACGGTCGAATTCAAGAAATATGGGAGCTTGATTATTGTGACTTTACGATTGCTCTTTTCCGGTGTAAGTGGGTTGATAATATCAGGCGTAATGTCAAATTTGATGACTTTACTCTTGTAGATCTTAGCAACCTGAATGATAGTGCGGAACCATTCATCCTTGCATCTCAAGCTAAGCAGGTGTTTTACGTATCTGACCTTGCCGACTCAAAATGGTCTATTGTGCTAGCCGGCAAAAGAAGAATCCTTGGCGTTGGAGATGTCGAGGATGAGGAAGAATATGATGCCTTTGATGACTCGGCACCTTTCACTGTTCCTAGACCTGTTGTGCCAAATGAGATAGACGACCAAGCTAATTACATGAGATCAGACCACGATGAAGGAATATTAGATTGAGGTACTGTATATTTTCTATTAGTTTCAATTGCAGGCGTAGAAAGAATAAAAAAATCACATTCTAGGTGAAAATGAATGAAATTGTTGAATTACTTGCCCATTTTTCTTATATTCTTTTAAATGAATAAAGTAACTTGCATCACCATTTTCAGAGTTCATTTGTATTATAATTCAGCAATTTATACATGATTATAAGTTTACCTTACAATTCAGCAGCTAATAACGTGTTATGTTTGTAATGACATGTTTTAACATCTAATGGCGGACGATCGATTCCGTGTTCGAGTTGAGGATGTTGAATCTAACTTAGATGATTTATCTAATGATGGGGACCAGCCGTATGATGTGAACAAGGAAACTGATTTGGGTGAGCCAGAAGATCAGGCGTAAGATGTATTGGAGAGAATGATAGATGACTTTGAAATTGCAGCTGAGCAAGCGCCTCCAATCGATAATGCCATTCTGGAGTCGTTTCGTGAGGATCAAAGTGGAGCGGAGGTGCAGGCACCAGCGAAGAAAAAGCAGAGGGGTCTGACGACAACTTTCAAGAAACCTGTCGGTCCTATGGTCTTGGAGTATGACAGGGTAGGGCAACCCTCAGGTAAATGGCGTCGTCAGTATGCTGGTCAAGTTGGGATTTGTGCGCGCAAAATCCCCATTACGCTTCGTATGAGCGACGTACCTACAGGCTTGATTGACACGTTTTGGAATGATACCAGGGTAAGTTTGATTTGATGTGATTATTTATAAACAATTTCAATTTATTGTTATGTTATGGGCAAACTAATAATGTTTGTTATTGTGCTTGCAGAGTCTATTTAACATTCCAAATGAGTACGCCAAGGGAAGGGTGTTTGAATCCTTACTTGCGGCAAGATTCAGAAGCTTCAAGTGTAACTTAGTTCGTCGGTTTATCACAAAGAAACTTGTGAGGAAACCAAAGAACAAGAAAGGAGGTGGCAGTGATGATGATGTCATCGATGAAGAGAAACTCCCTTGGCATATATGGCCTAGCATATCGAAGGATGATTGAGAGGCTTTCGTTCATAAAAAATGTAAAAATGAAGAAATTGTAAGTTTAAAGAACTCTAATGAAAATTGTGTTTTAATTTATCGTCGTTTTTATTAGTAATGAGACTAACATATATATCTTTTTATGTAGGAAATGAGGGAGCAGAATTCCAGGAATGCATTGCAAAAGCAATACCACCATCATATGGGAGCAATGACGTATGATGAATGGAGGGATACGTGGGTGAGTGAAGGAGTATACCCCACTGCGCTTCTAGGGTCCTCCACAGCGCCGTCTGACTCCACGACCAGTACTTTGGTGAGTCGTGCTGGGGATTTCTTTTGCTCCATGCATTCGCGGGACAAGAAGACCGGAAAATGGTCCATCAAGGCTCCGGAAACCAAAGAAATGACAGATAAGCTAGTAAGCAACTATGAACTAGTGAACTAACTTATTCATTTTCATGTATATCACTTTATATAAACACTGACTTCATGTTGCCATTTTGTTTTTGCTACAGCTTGAGTACACTGGAGAGCTTGTTGAAGGCAAGCTCGTCCCGACGGTAGAGAAGGACCCCTTCACCTTGGCTATGGGAAAGCCCTACCATCCGGGACGGGTATTAGGTGCTGGGGGGAGCTTGCTAGGATGGGAGAAGGTAATGGGTCCCGAATATACCAAATCTGGAAGATCCCGAGCAAGTGTGAACTCGCCACAGAACTTCGATGCCACAGTGGCTTCAATTAAAGAACAAGTGCGCAATGAGATGCGCGAAGAGTTCAATGCATGGGCGAAGCAAATGAATTTGCCGACCTTGCCCTTTTCCTCGACAACACCGGCCGACGCAAGTAGCCACCCACGAAGAGAAGGAGAACAGGAGGTAAATGATTAGAATTCAACTCTATAAGTTTTGATATGTTGAGTTACGTGGGTACGGTTCTAATTAATGTTTCACTATCAATACACTTTGCAGATTGGTAATCCTTCACATGCGGACTTAAGGGGGCTTGATACTCCGACACCTCATCACTTTCCTATTCTACAGGTGATTTTGTGCTTACTTGTTTGGATAATGATATTTGTTTTTGGAATGTGTTGTGAAATGGTTAAGTTGGCTGTGAAATGGTCAAGTTCGCTGTGTTGTGTTGTCAGTATGCTTTGTTGATGTCATGTGTTGTTGTTGTTTGCTCTTCCTTCTCATTCTCCTCATTCTCCTCTTCCTCCTCCTTCTCCTCATTCTCCTCCTTCTCTTTCTCCTTCTCCTTTTCCTTCTCCTCCTCCTCCTCCTCCTTCTCTTTCTTCTCCTTCTCCTTCTCTTTCTCCTTCTCTTTCCCCTTCTCCTTCTCCTCCTCCTCTTTCTCTTTCTTCTCCTTCTCCTTCTCTTTCTCCTTCTCCTTCTCCTCCTCCTCCTCCTTCTCTTTCTTCTCCGGAGGGGCTGCCGGAGAGGCTGTAGCAGCTGTGCAGCAGTTGTGCAGCAGCTGTGCAGCCTGCCAGCAGCTGTGCAGCCTACCAGCAGCTGTGCAGATTCCTGGCACGGCCGTGCAGCTTCCTAGCACGGCCGTGCAACTTCCTAGCACGGCCGTGTAGCTTCCTGGCAGGGCCTAAATGAGTTCTAACTTGCCCATTTTTCGTGATTTTAGCTCAATGCTTGATTTAACTCCTATATTACACCTAAGATACTTAACTATGTATATGTAAATGAAGTATCTTTGTAATTGGTGCAGGAAGAGATCCGTTATGAACTTCTTCACCCGGGAGAATCATATGATGGACCTTTGCATGTTGTTGCCTATGGTAGTGCACAACCAGCCGAACAAGGTACGGTCCATGGCCGACCTCTTCTGCCTGAGCATTATTCTGTCGGGATCCATTCTGTGGTTCCCGGTTCCGAGGACCTCTTAGTACCTGTGCCCGTGGAGGAGGATGAGTTCACTACACTCTGGGCAGCAAAAGGTAGTTTTGTGCAATGGCCATCTGCTTGGATACGGTTGATGAACCAGGTAATTAAGATTTAGATTTCACGCTTTAATCCTTTCTTCCCAAGAGTTGGATGGAAATCTTTTCTAACCATTTGTGTGATCATACTTATTAATTAGGGGATTTTTCCCCACCAATCACCATCTGACAAGTGGACCAATCAGGTTCCGCCATGTGTCCGTCACATAGGCCAATAGGAGCCTGCCACGTGTCAAGCAATGATCCGTCCACTATGGACCAATTACGACACGACACGTGTCCTTCCCATGACACCTGGGATAACCGGTCACCTAGGCCCAACTTCCGAGGGAAGCCCAATCAGTCCAAGGTTAACCTAAACCTAGATTGACACGTTTCCCGAGGTTATAAATACCTCCCTTAATCCTCATTAAGGGAGATTACGCTAAAAACGCAGATTACACACATTAAACACTCTCACCTAGAGAGACCCAATCACTTTAATTTCCGCATTAATTACTCCTTAATCAAGTACTAACTTGACCGTCGGAGGCGGATCTCCAATCATCCGGAGCATCCGTTTGTTTTGCAGGTACAGGCGTCCGGTTCCAGTCTCGGAATTGTAACTCTCCCGCAGGACATCAGAAAACCCCGAAACATCTTGGCGCCGTGTGTGGGGAGAGTATTTCTGAGATGGCATCCACGTTTGTACCGGCTCCTGAAGAGAAACGTCCCCTGGACGACCCTCTAGTTCAGTCGGACCACGATACTGAGAATGAATTTGAAGTTGAAGCTCACACAGCTTCAGACGGAACCCTAAGGGCCCGACGTACCCGTCATACCGAAAGGAGGGAACGGGAACATCTTCAAACTGGAAGCGAGCCAGCAGGCGCACCGCCTGTTCGGCAGCAGCCGACTGATGGGTCTGCTCCCATCACAAGGAACGAACTCATGACCTTCATGAGGGACTTCAAGGGAGAAATTCAAGAGTTGATCAACAAGAAGCCGCCTGCTCTGGAAAAGGAGCAGTCGGCTAAGAAACCCTCCACTTCACGGAAGAGGAAACCAGTTCAAGGGCGAGAGGCGACCCCTCATCCTAAATCTAGGAAGTGGGAGCCACCTGCCCTTGATTTCACAAAATACCGTTTTCCTACTCTAGGAAATAGGAAACCTGTTCGTCATATTCAGGCGGACGGGTCGAGGAAAACATACACAGACGCTCGGCTACTGCTAGAGCAGAAGAAGAGTGACCGATTGTCAGAGTCGACCTCTACTTCAAACTTCCAAGACAGTCTGCGAAATACCTCGATGAGGCATACTCAGTCGTATCATGAGAGTTAGTCAGGCGGCACCTCCCGTCAGTCCGGCTTTCATAGCGACCAGGCGGTACCAAACTTACCGTTTGTACCACAACAACAATATTTTTTACAGCCACCTCCGTTTGGTGGACATGCAGCAAAAAATGTCCAACCTATGGACTGGCAGCTACGGTTGCTTAGACTTGGTGAACAGCCGTCGGCCTTCTCCAAGGAAATTACTGAAGCCGCTCAGCCGGCCAAAGTGAAAAATGTATTAGTAGGCGCCTATGACGGCACTACTAACCCAGAAGACCATCTGATGGCATTCACCAACCTGATGTACCTTCAAGGGTTGGATGATCCCACTTGGTGCAAGTGTTTCCCAGCGACTCTCAAAGGAATCGCACAACAATGGTTCGGCAACCTGCCGACTGGTTGTGTAAATAACTTCAAGACGCTTGCTTACTTATTCACCTCCAACTTCGCCATGAACATCCCAGCGAAGAAGACGACCCTTGATTTAGGAACAATTCAGCAGGGCGAGAAGGAGGGGCTTCGTTCTTACATCAGGCGGTTTAACCTGATGAGAATACAGATTCAAGGGTTACCGGATGAAGTAGCCTATACTGACTTTTTCAGAGGTCTCAAAGACGGGTCGACCTTCAAATTTGATTTGGTCCGAAAGAGGGTGGCGACTCTTCAAGAGGCCTTGATTGAAGCGGAAGCCTATATACAGGCGACTGATCTTTGTAGTACGGTAAAACAGTCAGACGGGAAAAGGTCCGACAAAAGAGAAGGACGACAGAAACAGTCGTCAAACAAAGACGAGAAGAGAAAAGAGGTCTGGGCGGCTGATTCCTCTAAACAGCCGGCCCAGAAAAAGAAAAAAGAATTCAAACCATACTCCCCAAAGTATGTGTTTAACAAGGATAACCAATTTATCCTAAAGGAAATCAAGGGACGGATCTCAATTGAGAAGCCGGTCCCCATGAAGGGTTCTGCAAACAATCGAAACCAAGAAAAATTCTGTGATTATCATGAAGATGTTGGTCATCACACCAATGACTGCATCAGTCTCATGCGGTATTTGGACCGCCTGGCTGAGAAAGGTGATCTTGACACTTATGTCAAGAAATCTACGGGGAACACTTCCTCAAAAAAGCAGTCGACCAAAAAGAATCAACAGGCCGACAGCTCCGATACAGATGATGCAGTCGTCTACACCATTGCAGGCGGCTTCTCAGGAGGCGGCCCCACTATTAGGGGTAACAAAGACAATATCAGACGGTTAGATGTAAATTCCGTTCACCAAGAACGGCCCTCCAAATATTCATTCCTGAGATTGTCATCACTGAAGAAGATCTAGGAGGGGTAAGAGGGCCGCATGACGACCCTATCGTTATTGAATGTAAAGTGGCCAACAAGAGAGTTGGCCGAATCCTCATAGATACCGGAAGCTCCTCATATTTCATCAGTAGCAAATGTCTGTCGAAACTAAAATATCAGACTGATTGCATACATCCGGCATCCCACCCTTTAGTAGGGTTTGGAGGAGGAGTCGTCCACCCAGTGGGACGAGTGGATTTACCCATCCGCCTGGGCGAAAAAGGGGAAGGACGACACATGGTAGTCTGGTTCTTGGTATTAGAAGAACTCTCGGCCTACAACATTATTCTGGGACGACCAACCCTGAATAATTCCAAGGCTGTTATAATCCCATCTCTTATGTTGCTCAAGTTTGAGAGGGATAATGGAACAGTCGGGTCCCTAAGGGGAAATCAGAAGATGGCCCGAGAGTGCTATCTCTCGGATGTCAAGCCCACTGTTATGGCCACTGGGTCGAGTGGTGGAAAAATAGACCTTGACAATGTCAAGGAGAGTGCGCCTGTTCAAGAAGCAGGCGGCAAGAAGAGAAAGACATCCCAGACAGGGGCCGCAAGAAAATAGCAATCATTAGCAGAGGAGCGGTCGGATGAATTCCGCCCTCAGCCAGCTGGTGAGCATACGGACCTGATGTTAGATGACTCGCGTCCTAACAGAACAATCAAGGTTGGGACGACTTCTCTAAGGGACCTAGGTGACGACTTTCACAAACTATTGAAAGAATACTAGGACATCTTTGCATTCGAAGTCCATGAAATGCCAGGCATTAGTCCTGATCTGGCGGTACATAAACTGGCCGTGGATCCGAAAAAGAAGCCGGTACGGCAGAAGAAGCGGAACCATGGCGAAGAAAGAAGTCAGGCGGCAGCCGCCGAAGTTAAAAAATTACTTGATGCAGGGTTCATTCGGCAATGTTACTTCCCAGACTGGGTTGCAAATGTGGTGCTTGTTAAAAAGCCGAATGGCACCTGGCGAATGTGTGTAGACTACACAGACTTAAACAAGGCGTGCCCCAAAGACAGTTACCCTCTGCCTAAAATTGATAACCTGGTCGACTCAACAGCCGGCCATGCTTTGATGAGCTTTATGGACGCCTACTCTGGTTTCCATCAAATTCCTTTATGGAAGAAAGATCAGGAGAAGACGACCTTCGTCACTGATCAGGGGTTATACTGTTACACGGTCATGCCGTTTGGTCTTAAGAATGCCCCGACCACTTTCCAGCGAATGATAAACACTGTGTTCTTTGATCAAATTGGGAGAAATGTCGAGGCATATATTGATGATATGATTGTCAATTCTAAACTTCAGAAAGATCATCTGTCGGACCTCCGAGAAACTTTCGCCACACTCAGGCGGCACCATGTCATGCTCAATCCCAAGAAATGTGTCTTTGGAGTTGAGTCTGGGAAATTTCTCGGATTCCTTATCAATCAGAGAGGAATAGAGGTGAACCCTGAGAAGGTGCAGGCGGTCATTGACATGCAGTCGCCTCGTACCATCCAAGAGGTTCAGAAGTTAATAGGTTGTCTGGCGGCCTTGGGAAGATTTCTTAGCCGATCAGGCGACAAATGCCTATACTTTTTCCAGGCAATTAAGAAAAAGGCAAGGTTTGAATGGGGGCCGGATGCTGAGGCGGCCTTCCAGAAATTGAAAGTTCACTTGCATTCCTTGCCAAGGCTGGTCAGCCCTTTGCCCAAAGAAGTACTCTACATGTACCTGGCCGTCTCTGCTCATGTGTTAAGCGCTGTTCTCCTTGCTGAAAGAGACGGCTGTCATCTCCCGGTCTACTTTGTCAGTCATGTATTGAAAAATGCCGAGTTGAGGTACCCCTTAGTGGAGAAATTTGGTCTTGCACTCTTCATGGCTGTTAAAAAATTGAAGCCCTACTTTTTGGCACATGCAGTCGTCGTGTATACAGACCAACCTATCAAGCGGCCACTGACCATCATGGAGTCGTCAGGCCGAATGATCAAATGGGCCATAGAAATACAGAGCCTCGAAGTTACGTTCGAGCCTAGAAAAGCAGTGAAGGGGCAAGCCTTTGCTGACTTTATTGTTGAGATGACTCGTCCTCCGGACTCTCAAGTTACAGACCAAGTCTAGAAGGTATATGTGGATGGAAGCTCTACTTCAAATGGTTGTGGAGCAGGAGTCATATGTCACAGGTACGAGTATGCTTTACGCTTCAGTTTTCAGGCCTCAAACAATGAGGCAGAATATGAAACTTTACTAGCCGGAATCCGCATGTGCAAAGCGGCAGGAGCAAGAAAAATAGACGCCTGTTCCGATTCACAATTGATAGTGAGTCAGTACAATGGCGAATACGAAGCAACCCATCCGGCCATGATCAAGTATTTACAGGCGGTCCGACAAGCATTCGGCTCACTTGAGGATTTCCATCTGACCCAAGTGCCGAGATCAGAAAACAACCAGGCGGATGCACTTTCAAAATTAGCATCATCCGCCTCCTGTGATACTCCTCGAACTGTTTTTTGGGAAGTAATGGAGAGGAGAAGCATTGAGGAAGAACCTATTGGAATCTTAGACAGAAGCTCAACCTGGATGGATCCAATCAGGGCATATCTGACAAATGGTACCCTGCCGGATGATCATCAACAGGCGGCAGCACTGAAAAAACGAGCAACCAGTTTTGAAATAATAAAGGGAGAACTTCACAAAAGGGGGTACCTTCAACCCTTCTTAAAGTGTGTTACTCCAGAAAAGGGGCGAGAGATACTGGACGATCTTCACTCTGGTTACTGTGCTTCCCATATAGGCGGTAGGACGCTTGCTCAACGGGCAAGGCGGCAGGGCTACTTTTGGCCTACTTAAGAAGCAGATGCGATGGTGATGGTGAAAAAATGTGACAAAAGCCAAAGGTTTGGCAAACTAATTCACCGTCCGGCTACTGACCTCACTACCATTCATAGCCCACTACCGTTTTCTAAGTGGGGCATGGATATTCTGGGTCCATATACGCCTGCTACAGGCGGAAGGAGGTACATACTTGTTGCCGTCGACTACTTCACTAAATGGGTAGAGGCGGAGGCTGTAAAGGGAATCAAGACGAAGGATGTAATTTCATTCATTTGGAAAAATGTCATCACTCGGTTCGGGGTTCCCATGTCTATGGTTTTTGATAATGGTCCCCAATTTGAGACGTCTGTTCTCAAAAGCTGGTTGGGTGACCAAGGAATTGCACACTACTTTGCATTTGTCGGCCGTCCACAAGCAAACGGCCAGGTAGAAGCCTTTAATAAAATCATCTCAGACAGTCTCAAGAAAAAGATTGAACGAGCAGGCGGCCTATGGGCGGATGAATTACCACATGTTCTCTGGGCCATTAGGACGACTGAAAAAGGGGCGACTAGAGAAACTCCATTCCTCCTAACTTATGGTGCGGAAGCTGTTCTTCCAATAGAACACTACGAGCCGACTCTTCGAGTAATGCTATATGACGAAGAGGCAAACTGGGAAGCCATGCGCCTGGCATTAGACTCACTTCCTGAAAGGAGGGGCAATGCTGTCTTGCGCCATGAAATTTACCGCCTGAGAATGACTAGATCATACAACAAAAAAGTACACAGGCGTCCACTCAAAGTGGGGGACTTTGTACTTAGAAAAATGGAAGCAGTTGGTAGGGCTAATGAGTCTGGCAAACTAACTCCCAACTGGGAAGGACCCTACCGAATCTGTGAAGAAGTCAGGGACGGTACCTACCGTCTGGGAACACCAGACGGACAACCGTTGCCTCGAACTTGGAATGTAGATAATCTTAAGAAATATTTCTTTTGAATGATGTAAATAGTCAGGGGCTACTTAATAAAAGTTTGCATACTTAATACTCAATTTTGTACTAAGAGGGGCACGCCTACTAACAAACAGTCGGCTACTCTCCATACTCAGTTTTTATTCTTACTTAAGAGGGGCATGCCTGCTGACAAACAGTCGGCTACTCTCCATGTTTAATTTTTATTCTTACTTAAGAGGGGCAGGCCGCCTATACATTTACAGTCGGCTACTCTCCATTGAGTATTTTACTCTATCTTCAGAGGGGCATGCCGCCTGTACCTTTACAGTCGGCTACTCTCCATTGAATATTTTACTCTATCACCATAGGGGCACGCCGTCTGGACATATAGTCGGCTACTCTCTATAGAAGAGGGCCGACTGGTTCCAAACACACAGCCACCCCCCTTATACTTAACTAAAAATGATCAGGGCCTGGCCGACCCTGTGCCTAAACAGGCGGCTACCCTCCTTTTACTTAGCACCTACGTTCACCAAGAACTAACCAAGGCCACAGGCCGAATGATCAGACCAGGCGCCAAGCCAACTGATCCAATCTTCAAAACTAATACGACCTGTCCCAACATCATAGCAGGCGTCCGGCGGCATCCCTCCGGATGAAATTCGTCGCAGAGAGCAGCTCCCTTTTGGGTGGAACATTGCTCTATAAACTAATTACACGACACTTATACGACTGTCCCCAAGGGCAACCACGTAGCCGTTTTTGTGACAAGGATAACTCTATCACTAACCAAACCAGTGGTAGCAGTTGGCATCTGAGTCAGATGACCGCCTGTATTACTTTGGATAAATGCAGGGGGTACCTCTTGAGTTAATAGCCAACAAACATTGGCGAATCAAAAGATTCAGCCGGCCTCCGCCGCCTGGTACCTTTACTACTCAAGCAGGAGTGACGGCGACTGAGTAACTCCAAAGTTAACTCATAGTCACTCTCTCAAACTTAGTATGGAGCCTAAAAGGTATGAGTCGTCTACCTGTTTTAGCAAACAGGGGCTCTCAACCACTACTCCTGCTAGGTTAACAACTTATGAGTTAAAAGCCAACAAACATTGGCGAATAAAGGGGAACAACCGATATACACCGCTTGATACCTCTACTACTCAGTTACTTGGCGAATAGGTAGAAATCATGTTTACTTGGCCACTCCTTAAAAATTTTAGTATGAAACTAAAAAGGTGTTCATACAGCACCTGTTCACACTAGATTAAATATGGCGGGAAACAGTCGGCCTAGACGGCCTAAAGTCTCTAGCCTAAAAGCATGCCAAGTAGGAAACAACTTTCCTACTTGGTTAATTTTACAAATGACAGGACCGCCTGCCTAAAGGGCATCCAGTCTTTAAAATGGTTCGAATACCGATTGAATAAATGGCCGACTGATCGTCTAGCCTGGAAACAGACAACCAGTCGTCCAGGGGCATAGGTGGCGTGACTAACTATCCGTACCTGTCTGCAACTATCGGCCATGTAAAACAGTCGGTATAGTGTACAATTGGATATCAGAATATTCAATACTTAAACAAATTTGAAGCAAAACAAAAAAATTCATTAAAAAGAAGCCGGTCATTAAAGACCGGCAAAATATTCAGAGCCTCGGCCCCCTGGCCGGGTAAATACAAACAAACGGCACGCAGGCCGTGGAAAGAAGACATAAAGCTTAAGAAAGGGGCAGATCTTCAATATTAGCAGCTGCCGCCTGGTCAACACTCTTCTTGCTGGACTCGGCTTCAGCTGCATCCTTCTTTGATGCATTACCCCCAAGCGGCACAAGCACCACTACCGGCTCCTCCTCCTCCTCCAACGCCTCTTCCTCAGCAGCCGCCAGGATCTCTTGATTATATCTATCAGAACACTAGCGGTACGTTTTTTCCCATGAGGCAAAGTCGGCATTGGGGAAGAGGCGGCCCCAAGTCATGCGCTGGATTTGAGCAGAGTCTTCCATCATCTCCCGGACCAGCTCATTCTTTTCTTGCTCGGCCTTTTCCGAGAGGTCCTGAGTAAGACTCTTCTCCTGGGTCACCAGGCGTACCTTTACGCTCGCCAAGGATTTCTCCAAGGTTTCATATGAGGACATCTTTTGGCCAAGAGGTCTCAGCTCGGCCTTGAGGTTGTTGATGGTCGCCTCCAGCTCGCTATTCCTCTTCTGGGCCGCCTCTAACTGAGCCCGGATAGCGGCGGTAGCCTGTGCTTGATAATAAAGAATATCAATGGTCAGAACTTTATTTTGGGCAATTTGAAACATTGCCTTATCACAGTCAGAGGCGGCCATAGCTTTTGCAGCCTTTACCTCTTTGTTCTTCCGGTCAAGCGGCTTGCGAAGGCCGTTCACTCGGAGCAGGGCCTAAGTAAAAAGGGGAACAGGCGTCAGTTTCCAAACAAAAAGAAAACAGGCGTCCTGGAATTCAAATACTAAAAAATATGCTAAGTATACCTCAGCAAGGACCCCTGCAATCTCGTCTAGGTCAAGGGTGCCGACACCCCTGACCGCCTCCCTTTCAGCTGGAGGAACGGCCTTGATCATAGACTTGGCCACCTCGACCAAGTCAGGCTCCTGAGGGCCGGCTGCATCAAGCATAAACAAACGGATTAGACCTAGTAAAGAAGGGAGCAAGTCTAAAATTTACAAGGACAATTTCATACTTCTAGGTGCCCAGCTGGAGTTTTAGAAGAAGTGGCCGGCTGTTTCTTAGCCGCCGCATGTTTCCTGGCAGAACCAGGAGAGCTCGCAACAGTCGTCCTCCGGGCCTTGGGGTCCGGCTGTTGGGAAGAAGAAGCTCTTGGAGTGCCCGTCTAAAAAAGAAGAAAAGAGTCAGTATATGCATAAACACAACTCCAAAAAGAGGGTGAAAGGTTCGAAGCCCACCAAGGGTGCCCCCTTGTTGGGGGAGTCGGTTGAAGACTGTTGCATGATGGAGGCCCGCAACATGGCCGCCGCAGTCTTGGAGGCGGTAATTTTGCTCATGGCGTCCGCTGCAAAAACAAATAGCAAAGTTAATAAAAGTCATAACAAGAAATGCACGGAACAACAGAGTATTCGACAGGCCGGCTACCTCTTGAGCACCGACTGCTGAGGCCACAGGCGGCCAAAAAGTACTCGTTGTAGAGCCATTTGAAGCTCGGGACGCAGTGCAGGGGTACTTGCTCTCGTACCCCTGAAGTAGAGTTCACCTTCGACTCTACTTTGAAGAGTCCTTTATCTAGGATCTTTTTCTTAGCCTTGGGGGGAACAGACGGCATGCTGCGGCCGCCTGCAAGAAGGGGCGGATTCCTATTCCACCTGTTGAAGCGCTTGTTCAGCTCTGTGTCTGAACTCTCAATGATAAGGAAGGTGCTCCGCCAGTCCTTCCATTTGTTTGCTTTACCTCTCGTCATGAGGTAGCCCCTGTGGCTCGTCAATTGATACCAGCCGGTACCGCCTGCCTTAGGGGTCCGACTGAGGTAGTTCATGTGGGCGAAAGCCTCGAAGTTCGGCTCCACCCCGTGCAGTTCGCACCCGGCCACAGAGCCGAGTACGTTGACCCAGGAGTTCGGGGCTAACTGCCATAACCCCAACTCATACCCATCCAAGATTCGCTGAACAGCCGGATGTAGTGGGAAGCGCAGCCCAGCCTTGATGGCCGCCTCGTAGCAGCCAAAGCAGGCGCCATCATAACTGGTACCAGGCGGCCAGACGACTGTGTCTTCTGGATCCGACACGAACACTAAAAATCCGGGGCCCATTGTGTGGTTTGCGATAAAGCTCTCCACTTTCTCTTGCATGGCCGTGATCCAGCCCCGAGGTACCGTGCAGTAGTAGGGGGTATTTTGCTCTCGGTGAGAGGCGGATGGCTCCGCCCAATCGTCCCCCTTCTCAACTGCGTGAGAAAGCCTCGCCTCTTGTAGGCGACTGTTTTTCTCTTCTGCGTCCAGGGAAGCATGGCCAGAAGAGCTAGACTCGGAATCGTCCTCTGACGAGTCCGAAGAAGACGACTCTTCCCCTCTCCCGGAGGGGCCCGCCTCCTCTCCTTTAAAAGG
Organism: Chenopodium quinoa; assembly: GCF_001683475.1. Lineage (NCBI taxonomy): Eukaryota > Viridiplantae > Streptophyta > Magnoliopsida > Caryophyllales > Amaranthaceae > Chenopodium > Chenopodium quinoa. The sequence goes on from NW_018743783.1 coordinate 3,560,051, forward strand.
AGCAGGAGAGAATGAAGAATTGTCAACTGTAAAATGGGAAGGGGTCACTTTGACTCCTCCCTCAGAACTGCCGGCTTTCAAGCCGCTTTGTTTCACTTCCACATCTGGCGCCTGGTCAGATGTTTCACTAATCGGCACCATGTGGGAGGAGCCGTCTGAGTTTGAGATCCTGGCAGTCTTTTTTGTTCTGGTCATCATGCTCTGCATAGACACATATACAGTCGGACTTTGTATAAAGGGCAAAGATGGGTCCAGAAAAGGGCAGGCGGCACTCCTAGTCCTAGATTCAGCCGTCCCCGGTGACCGGCTGATCACTAACCTAGGTCGTGTCGTGTGCTTCCGTGGTGCCATTTCAAAAAAGAATAAAGTAAAGAGAAAATTAAGAGTAAGAGAACCGACGGTTACCTGAACGAGTGACGATTGATGAAGTTCTGAAAATCCTTTGCAGTCGGCTTGTCAGAGTAGGCGGTAGGCAGAAAGGGTCCAAAATGTCAGAGCAAGTTTCAGGGGTCCGAATGTTCTCTCACAAAGTTTTCAAGTGTGAAAATGACCGAAGTCAACACTCCTTTATATAGGCGAAGTGAGAAGGCGAAGGGTCACTTCCAGAATTCAAAATTTTGGCGGGAGAATCTCTCGGCCTCTCGCCGAGTGACACTTGTAGCAGGCCGTCGCCTGTTACAGGGCGATACCTGTCACAGGTAACACGTGACCAGTCACGTGCCACCTGTGAGGGGCAAATGATTAGGGGATTTTCCCCACCAATCACCATCTGACAAGTGGACCAATCAGGTTCCGCCATGTGTCCGTCACATAGGCCAATAGGAGCCTGCCACGTGTCAAGCAATGATCCGTCCACTATGGACCAATTACGACACGACACGTGTCCTTCCCATGACACCTGGGATAACCGGTCACCTAGGCCCAACTTCTGAGGGAAGCCCAATCAGCCCAAGGTTAACCTAAACCTAGATTGACACGTTTCCCAAGGTTATAAATACCTCCCTTGATCCTCATTAAGGGAGATTACGCTAAAAACGCAGATTACACACATTAAACACTCTCACCTAGAAAACCCCGTTTGGTCTTATTAACCATCGAGGAAAAGCCAAACGCCAAAGAAGAGGGTGGAGGGGCCAAAGAACAGAACTGAACATGGCTCGGTGAGTGGAAAGGCGTCGATGAAGAGCCCTTCACGAGGTTCAGCTACGCAAGCTACTCCATTAGTTGAAGACACGGTGCTTCAATCGCTATCTTAGGAGTTAGCTTATTTGCACAACCGTGTTTGCGTGTTGCCTAATGACAGCCCCATCCAAATCCAACTTCCTAAGGAAATGTTCCACTACGATGATGATGCAACGACATGGCTATTCCAAGAAGATGTGAAGGAATTTCTAAGCGGTGCAATGCTTAACATTTCCCTCATTCAAATATCCATGAGGTAATTTAACTGATACTCAATTTATATTATTCAGTTTAGTGGTGTTTGTCGTTTGGTTTTCGATTAACGTTGTGATATCATGCATGCAGAGCACACCAAGAGCAAATATGGGAGCTTGAATCTCCTTGTCAAGTTGGGTGGTTGTGCCCTGAGCAGATGTCCACTGCTAGAATCTTAGGCAACTCCGCTGACGTGTTGTACTATGCTAAACGGGGTATCAGGCAATCAGTGAGTGCGGGAGACAAGTTCATATTCGTCCCATACTATGAGGAGTACGTCTGATTATGCTAGTCAATTTCGTTTGTTTTCCCAGTTTATTTGTTGTAATAGGCTAACTATTGATTTGTTTGTCTCGTGTGTAGTTACCATTGGACCCTACTTGTGATTTGTGTTTCCAGTAACACAATCTTCTACTTTGATTCTGCTCGGTTACCTCAAGTAAGAAAGCGCCTCGTGAGGTCCATACTACAAAAGTAAGCATCTAGTTTGTTTCACTTCTGATTATTCATTTTTCATATCTTAACTCATATGTATTGATTATACTAGTCAAATTTGAACTTATTACTTTGATTTTTTGTAGTACCATGAAAAAGATAAATCCTCGATCTCCTCGAGGTCCTACATGGAAAGCACCCAAGGTAATTCACCCATGATGTTGTGATTTTCTTACTTTACAATGCTTAAGATGTTGCTTATTTGCTATGCATTTTGATTCATGTGCTTTGTTCCTCATGCTAGTGCGCACAACAGGAAAACGGAGTTGACTGTGGCCTATACGTGATGAGATTCATGTATGACATAGTGATGAGTCATTGTACTGACACACGTCAGCTTGAAGAGGTATGCCATTTTGGTTGAAATTGCGTCCCAAAACCACATACTTGCTCTTTTCATGTAATCTCAATCATTAGTCACATTTAACTAAGTGATAATGACATGCTTTAACTAGTTATGAGTTCAATAGACAAGAAATATAGAAAATATGCATCCTAGTAGCCAAAATGGCCTTACTTGAGCCATTTTGGTTGAAATTGCGTCCCATAACCTCTTACTTGCTCTTTTCTTGTAATCTAAAGCATTAGTCACCTATAACTAAGTGATAATGACATGTTTTAACTAGTTATGAGTTCAATAGACAAGAAATATAGAAAATAGGCATCTTAGTAGCCAAAATGGCCTTACTTGAGCCATTTTGCTTGAAATTGCATCCCAAAACCACTTACTTGCTCTTTTCTTTTAATCTCAAGCATTAGTCACCTATAACTAAGTGATAATGACATGTTTTAACTAGTTATGAGTTCAATAGAAAAGAAATATAGAAAATAGGCATCCTAGTAGCCAAAATGGCCTTACTTGAGCCATTTTGGTTGAAATTGCGTCCCAAAACCACTTACTTGCTCTTTTCTTGTAATCTCAAGCATTAGTCACCTATAACTAAGTGATAATGACATGTTTTAACTAGTTATGAGTTCAATAGACAAGAAATATAGAAAATAGGCATCCTAGTAGCCAAAATGGCCTTACTTGAGCCATTTTGCTTGAAATTGCGTCCCAAAACCACTTACTTGCTCTTTTCATGTAATCTCAAGCATTAGTCACATTTAACCAAGTGATACTGACATGTTTTAACTAGTTATGAGTTCAATAGACAAGAAATATAGAAAATAGGCATCCTAGTAGCCAAAATGGCCTTACTTGAGCCATTTTGGTTGAAATTGCGTCCCATAACCTCTTACTTGCTCTTTTCTTGTAATCTCAAGTATTAGTAACCTATAACTAAGTTATAATGACATGTTTTAACTAGTTATGAGTTCAATAGACAAGAAATATAGAAAATAGGCATCCTAGTAGCCAAAATGGCCTTACTTTAGCCATTTTGCTTGAAATTGCGTCCCAAAACCACTTACTTGCTCTTTTCTTGTAATCTCAAGCATTAGTCACCTATAACTAAGTGGTAATGACATGTTTTAACTAGTTATGAGTTCAATAGACAAGAAATATAGAAAATAGGCATCCTAGTAGCCAAAATGGCCTTACTTGAGCCATTTTGGTTGAAATTGCGTCCCAAAACCACTTACTTGCTCTTTTCTTGTAATCTCAAGCATTAGTCACCTATAACTAAGTTATAATAACATGTTTTAACTAGTTATGAGTTCAATAGACAAGAAATATAGAAAATAGGCATCCTAGTAGCCAAAATGGCCTTACTTGAGCCATTTTGCTTGAAATTGCGTCCCAAAACCTCTTACTTTCTCTTTTCTTGTAATCTCAAGCATTAGTCACCTATAACTAACCCCAATTATTATTATTTCACTTCTACTAACTCACGTTTTGTGTATTCTAAGTTTTGCAAGGGGCAAACGGGACTTCCATACACGAGCGAGGAACTCCATGTAATTCGGGAGATGTTGGCGACCTCCATCACATTTAATTTGTAAATATCGTCATACATTTTTGTACTATATCATCTCTTCATCAATCCTAGGCTTAGCTTATTAATTATGTACTATACATGAAACATTTTTCTAATTTATATCATCTCTTGCGATTGTTATTATTAATTATTTATGTTTTGTTATTAATGTTACTAATTATTGTTACTATTATCATATATAATAATCATACGTATTATTATTATTATTATTACTATTATAATATTAATAATAATAATTATTATTATTATTAATAATATTGCAGCAAAAAAAAAACAGGTCAATATTAATGCAGCCAAAAAAAAAACCAAAAAACAGGTCAAAATTAGTGCAGCCAAAAAAAAAAAAAAACCAATACAGGTCATTGGCAACGGTTAACCGTTGCCAATGCTTAAAAAAAAAAAAAAAAAGCGCGCCATTGGCTTTGGCAACGGTTAACCGGTGCCAACTCAAGCAATTGGCAACGGTTAACCGTTGCCAATTACTTTTAAAAACAAAAAAAAGGAAGCATGGTTAATGGCAACGGTTAACCATTGCCAATTGGTTGAGTTGGCAACGATTTTGAACCGTTGCCAATTTATTTGGGATTTGGCAACCCTCAAATACTCAACGGTTCAAAACCGTTGCCTTTGGGGGGGTTTGAACCGTTGCCAATTTCCTTTTTTCGTGTAGTGGTAGAGAAGGATTACACACCCGTTTTCCCTCTTCCTAACCCCGAGTTGACCGCCTTTCCCCCTGGGCAAGATTCTTACACTTATGATATTCTAGTTGCCCATGCACAGGGCCGGGCACAACCCCGACCACGTGCACAACCACCATCTCCACCACAGCCACAACCCGAGATGCATGTGCCACCACATGTGCCTTAGCCACCCCCACACCAGTCTAGGCCAAACCCCGATGTTGGGTTTCATAGCGTCAAACGCTACACGGAAGAGAAACCCGCCCAAGACTCGCTCACTAATTAAAGCAACTAAACATGCAATCACATAGCTAACAACATAAGAGAGAGAAAGATAAAAGTCATTCTTACCCTTGACGCGTGCTTCGCTCGATTCACGAGCTCGTACTTCAAATCTCGAGCTTCGCAAGTGCGACGGCCTCCTACGGCTCGCACCATCGACCCGACCCAAACGCCTTAATCCCGAACATTAGTCGGGACTTGACCAAACAAAACTAGAGTATTACGAACTTAAAGGTTTTCTCACTTTTCAAGGAGATGCCTTTTTAAGTTCAACTCAAGTGATTTTTCCCAAACCGAAACCTTGGGTATTTATAGGGAATGGAGACTTGATCTCCCTTCTCCCATCAATGTGGGAGATTTGCATTTTCCACTATTTTATTTTAATAAAAAACAAAATAAAAATGCAAGGCAATCAACAAGCTCCAAGTGTCACATGGAGGGAGAGAGTAGGTGAGGACCACCAAAGGGGGAACCAACTCACCTTGCTTCCCAAGCCAAACACCATCCCCTTTGGTCCCCTCCCTTGACCGGCTGACCAAGCCACATGGCTGGCTGGCAGCCTGCCTTTGCTGCCAAGGCTGCCAGCTGGCGCCTAGCTAGCACCAAGGCTGGGCAGCCCAGCCAGCCGTCACGCATCATATATGCGCATCCAACTAGCACGCACAACATGCGCAACCAGCCAGCACGCATGCGACGCTGCTGTGCTGCTGCTAGGCGCTGCTATGTGCAAGTGCTGGGCTGCTGCTATGCGATGCCTAGCACGCATAGCCATAGCACAAGCACGCATAGCGTGCTGCTATGTGCATGTGCTATGCGCTGCCTGCTTGCGATAGCGAGGCCCAGCAAGCACTTGCGTGCTGCTGGCCTTGCGATGCTTGCGGGCTATGCTTGGCCATGCCCAGCATGTTGCGATGGCTGGTGCTGCTATGCTAGTAAGCACGCCCAACCATGCATGCACTTCCATAACACACACACGCATGGTACGCATCTTGCGATGCTTGGGCCATGCGATGTGCGTGTGCTAGGCGATGCTAGGCACGCATGACACGCATGGGTTGGTGACCTCGCCTAGCCTAGAACTCGCATGGCTAGGCCAATGTGAGGCTACGGCTTAGCTCGAACTTGTCACTTTCTTGATTCCACATCTCGTCGAATTCTAAATTCGACTCGACTTGCGACGCTCGGTCTCGACGCTCTAAGCTCGATATCCGACGTCTTTGTTCGTAATACTCTAATGACTCATCTAATCCTTCGGATTGATTCATTGTTTCGGATCGGTTATTCGATAAGGGTGCGACCCGAAGGGTTTAGTCAAGATTAAGCCGTAATATTAATTATGCATTAATATTACTGATCGGAAGCGGCCTCCACCTAGGCATTCCGATCACTTGACCTCACTGAAGAATTAGCTTTCTAATAATTCTGAACCCTCTATCGGAATAATACACTTGTTAGAAGGACACCATTCCTTTCAATCTCCCACTTGTCCTTCCGGACAAGTGTGAGATTAGTGTATAGCCCTTTTCCTATGTCACTTAATGTCTCTTCATGAACTATAAGGTAAGATTCTTCGTCATCCTTATTACGTCCAGAAGTGTTTCTCGATTTCCGAGTTTGACTGTCAATAAGTAGATGATTTCTAAAATTCATTTGAGCACGACCTTACATTTTCACATTCTCGCTCTTCGAGAGGCCTTGTAAACAACGACATATTCCCTATTGTTAATAGGGGAACATTCCCAGTCTTGTATTGTTAGCTTCCCTTACTAAGAGGACCTAGTCACCCGAATGTTGCCGTTATAATCCCCATTTACGGCGGACAATTGACAACATCAAAACGACTAGTACTCAAAGAAGAGAACTTACAATACTCATGGTCGAGGAAAAAAGGTTCCGATAGCTATAATGAGAAATGTACTTATGACGATTTTTGAATCTCTTAAAGTAATCTCATAGGTCGATCCGGTACAGTTCCAAACTAGTACCTGTGCAAATGATTTATGAAAATCATGTCCTCGTAGCACAAGAAACGGTGCTATAAATCATACTACACACTAATCTCAAGTGGTCATTAATCGTCTATCGTTTAAATGACCTTGATTAGTGATTAATTTTGATTAAAATATTCAATGTTCACTTAACAGCAGGTGTTTCTTTATCCAAGACATGGTCTTGATACCCTGTTTTGAATATTCTCATAAATCGAATGGAGTCATTATTTAATTCTAAACCGTAATTAGATAGAAATGGAGTAATGATAAATTCGCGGAAAATTTAATTGCTCCAAAACCGAAAGGTTCAACATAGTGTTTTAGATTAAGACATCAAGTTTAATTAAAACACATATATAGGGAAATCAAAGCCAATCTCCAACATGCTTGATTCCTGTTGCCTCAGCGTGCTTGTTGTGCTTCACTTGAGGTAAAGGTTTAGTCAATGGATCGGCTACATTGTCCTCCGTTCCAATCTTACAAATTCTGATTTCACCCTCGGACTTCCATTTCCCTTATCATGTGAAATCGCCGCTTGACATGTTTGACCTTTTGGTGTTCCCTTGGCTCCCTAGCCTAAGCAATAGCTCCATTGTTATCACATTAGAGGTCTATCGGACCCTTGATGGAGGGTATAACACTAAGTTCACTAATGAACTTACGAATCCAAACTGCCTCCTTAGCTGCTTCCGAAGCTGCTAAGTATTCGGCTTCAGTTGTAGAATCTGCAGTGGTGCTTTGCTTAGCACTTTTCCAACTAAACGCTCTTTCATTTAGGCAGAATATGTACCCTGACTGCGACTTGGAGTTGTTTCTATCAGTTTGGAAGCTTACGTTAGTGTAACCTTCAACAACCAAATCATTACAGCCACCATAGACCAGAATTTTATCCTTGTTCCTTTTCAAGTACTTTAGGATATTCTTGGCCGCAGTCCAATGCGCCTCTCCTGGGTCTGATTGGTATCGGCTCGTAGCACTCAAGGTATCCGGCCTAGTACATATCATGGCATACATGATCGTTCCAATAAGAGAAGCATATGAAATCTGACTCATCCTCTCTCGCTCATCAGGTGTTTTTAGACACTGCTTCTTGCTGAGAGTTATGCCATGTGACATGGGTAGGTGCCCTCTCTTGGTCCCTTCCATGTTGAATCGAGCCAGTACCTTATCAATATAAGTACTTTGGCTCAATCCAATCATCATTTTTGATCTATCTCTATAGATCTTGATGCCCAATATGTACCGTGCCTCTCCCAAGTCCTTCATTGAAAACCACTTACCAAGCCAGCCCTTTACGGACTCTAACAGTTTAGTGCTGTTTCCAATGAGTAATTTGTCATTGACATATAAGACTAGGAATGCGATGTCACTCCCACTGACCTTCTTGTAAACACAAGACTCATCTGGATTCTTGATAAAACCAAACTTACTAATGGCTTCATCGAATCGCAAATTCCGACTTCTGCTTGCCTACTTTAGTCCATAAATGGAATTTTTAAGCTTGCTACCTTCCCAGCATTACTTGGATCAACAAAACCTTCCGACTATGTCATATACACAGTTTCTCCCAAAATCCCATTGAGGAAGGAGATTTTGACATCCATTTTCCATATTTCATAATCGTAATGTTCAACAATCGCTAGTATAATTCAGACGGACTTAAGCATTGCGACTGGCAAAAAGGTTTCATCATAATCAACTCCGTGAATTTTCCTGTAACCTTTTGCCACCAGTCTAGCTTTGTATATAGATACATTTCCATCTTTGTCTGTTTTCAACTTAAAAATCCATTTGCAACCGATATGTTTGTAACCTTCGGGAAAATCAACCAAGTCACATACTTGATTTTCAGACATGGAGTCCATCTCTGATTTCATGGCATCTTGCAGAGTCGGGGTTCGTCATAACTTGTTTGTATGTCGCTGGCTCATCTCCATCCATAACTAGGATGTCTTGATCTTCGGTTAAGACAATACCAAGGTATCTGTCTGGTTGAGATCTTGGTCGTTGCGAACTATGCAGGGTAATAGGTTTAGCATTTACATTGTCGGTTTGACTCTGACCAATGTCATTAGCTGCCCTTAAAGCACTTTGATTGTCAGATTTGTCAGGTTGACTTTGTTGCTCGTCCTCTCGAACTTCATCGAGTTCGATTTTCCTCCCACTTGTCATTTTAGAAAGGTGTTCCTTCTCCAAAAAGACACCATCACGAGCAACAAACACTTTGTTCTCGGATTTGTTGTAGAAGTAATACCCCTTGTTTCTTTTAGGTAGCCCACAAAGAAACACTTGTCAGATTTTGGGTGAAGTTTGTCAGAAATTAATCTCTTGACATATGCTTCGCAACCCCAAATTTTAAGAAAAGACAACCGTGGAGGTTTCTTTGTCCATAATTCATATGGAGTCTTTTCGACAGCTTTTGACAGAGCACGGTTCAGAGTTAGTGCCGCAGTTAGAAGTGCGTGTCCCCGGAAAGAGATAGGAAGTTCACTAAGACCCATCATTGATCGAACCATGCTGACAAGGTTCGATTCCTTCGTTTAGGCACTCCGTTCCATTGTGGAGTTCCGGGAGGTGTCAACTCTGAAAGAATACCATTTTCTTTCAAGTGATTGTCGAATTCGTGGCTTAAATACTCGCCACCTTGATCCGATCAAAGTGCTTTGATTTCCTTGCCAAGCTGATTTTCAACTTCACTCTGAAACTCTTTGAATTTCTCAAAAGATTCAGATTTGTTTGACATAAGGTAGACATAGCCATATCTACTATAGTCGTTCGTGAAGGTGATAAAATATCGACAACCATTCCTTGTAGGTGAACTCATTGGTGCACATACATCCGTAAGTATTAGACTTAATAAGTCAATAGCCCTTTCTCCCAACTTGGAGAATTGCTGCTTTAACACCTTGCCTAATAGACATTCTTCGCAATTTTCAAACGACTCCAAGTCAAATAAGTCAAGGATACCTTCATGAAGAAATTTCTTAATGCGTTTGATGTTAATGTGGCCAAGACGACAATGCCACAAGTAGGTTTGATTCGACTCAATGGTCATAGCTCTTTTGGCGGTATCATCAATTTGTCTAATCATATGTAAAACATGCAATTTTATAGAACATATAAGCAAGACATTTCAAAAACAACCATTGTTTAAGTCTTGTGATCAAATTATCCCGGTGTCCAACACCATAGATCAAAAGTATGTTCAAAAGCATGAGAAACTAAGAATAGTTAATTACAAGCTATAGACAAAATAAATGTGCCTACAAGCACAATCGAAAGACCATCTTGGTCGTCCGCTCGTAGTTACACATCCGCTTGTGAAGCCCTTTCACTTGGTTCCTGAAAAGGAAACATAAAGTGAGTTACACATGGTATCTAATACCTATGAATAGCTTTATACACAAGTATTAATGAAGATACCTGAGGCAGATGCAATATTCCTCTCCTCCTCATCCTTTCAGAAGAGCTTGCATTCCCTCTTGTAGTGGCCTTGCCCACCATAATAGAAGCATCGCATCTTCGCCTTGTTCTTGAACTCCTTCTTGCTCTCAAGGGCCTTTCAGTTGCCTCATAGGAGGTGGCTCAGTTAAGCAATTGCACCACCTCTCTTAAAGAGCGTGTCTCCTTTCCCGCAACTATATTCACTCTAAGTGCATCATAGCCCGAGTGGAGTGAAGCAAGCAAGATATGACCCGCCATCTCATCCTCCAATGAGATTTCGAGAAGCTGCATGTGCTTGAAGAGCCTAGTCATTCCAAGCACATGAGGTCGAAGGGGCATACCGGGTCTCAATTTGGTATTGTAGACCCTTGACCAAAGCCGGCGCCTCTCCTTGGTAAGAAAACCCACTTTCGGTGGCTTTATCTTCATGTTCGAGAGTGACCTAGTCACATTTAACACGAGTCCATCATAGTTTCCATTGTCACTCTTGGTGACTCTCACATTGACAACGTCCTCGAGTGCCTTGAGGAACATGTACGAAAAATAGAAGGAGTGCTTTTCCTTCCAATCTTCAGGGATGGAATTAGCCATTAGTCGTGAGACTTTCTTGCAATCAAAAGACCATTTACCGTGAGCCTCATCGCTCATGATTCCCTTAGAGAAGAAGCTTGGAATGGGAGTATCAAGAGTGTACTCCATGGAACAATTCCGAAGAGTTTTCCTGAGTTCCTCTTCCCATTCCTTGCAGTTGACCAAGTTAAGGCTAAAAGCCAACTTGTCAGGGAGTTCTGGGCACATAGAGTTGTTGTTTGAGTTACTTGCAGACATGTGTCTACAATTGAAAGAATTTGAAATGAAAAACCACTCATAAACCAATAAGTTTGAAATTTAAAGCATACATGCATATTTTCAATCTTATTGAGCATTTTATCCACGCATTAACATTAGTCCCTTTTAGGCGAGAATAAAATGATTCCAAGATCCCAAAAATCAAAAAGTGATTAAGCTTGCTTTGGCTCGTCTTAACATTTAATATTTTAGGGTAAGCAATCCAATTGCTAATAGCTCCAAGCTACTCTTGGTTCGATAAAATGTCGCATCTAATGCTTCCTTGACATTTTATCTCCGTTGCCACGACATCTAAGGACTACTTACTGATATCGTTGAGCTTAACCAAGACGACTGGTATACCTAGTATACCTTACGTTCCTAGGGAAGCGGTGATGCCTCGCTTTGGCGTAGCCCATCACCATGCGCATTAGTTCGGTAAGTGTCGTTCTTAGAATGGAAAATTTGGCTGTATGACGAGTATTTCTTGGCCGCATGTGGCCTTAGTGAACGGACCCCTAGAGGTAGTCGGCCCCTTTTATGTTCTTATATTTTTGTTTTGCTTGAATTTCTACCAACTCTAAGATGCCTTTGCAGACAAAGCTATGGACACACTACTAGAAAACACCTTATTTACGACGGAAAAATTCCGTCGGTACACCCTAAAAATCCATCGGAAAAGGCTGTTTTCGACGGAATTCCGTCGGAACGCGTTGCAGAGATCACTTCGTCGGAAAAAACGGCCATTTTCGTCGGAAATTCTGAAAAACACTATTCCGACGGAATTTTTTCGTCGGAAGTGGTTTTTCCGGTACCGAAAAGTCCGTCGGAAATTTCCGACGGAATTTAAATCCGCCGGAAAATTTTCCATCGGAAAAGTTCATAAAAAAAATTAAAAAAAAACAGAGCAGCCCCACCCCATGTCCTCTGCACCTGCCCCCAGCCCCCTAACCACCCTTACGCACCACCCCTACCACCGTCACGCACCACCACTACCAGCCCCAGCCCCTGCCCCCTGCCCTCTACCCCCTGCCCCTGCCCCAGCCTTGCCCCTACCCCCAGCCCTAGCCCCAGCCCCTACCCCCTACCCCCTGCCCCAACCCGGCCCCCTGCGCACCCTCACGCACCACCCCTACCACCCTCACGCACCACCCCTACCCACACCCAAACCCACTAGCCCACCACCGTACACCACCACCAACCCACACCCAAACCCACTACCGTACACAACCAAATCGCAACCCACCTAACCACCGAACCCACCTCACCACCACCAACAACTCACCACCCAAAACAACCACCGAAAACACCAAAAAAAACATAAAAAAAATCCATAATTCACCAACAACATATATTTTCAAAAAATTAGAAAAATCAACAACTTAATTAAAATCAAAATTAAGAAGAAAAAAAAGAGAAACATACCTTCATTTGACAAAACAACCGCCGAAATTGGGTTTATAAGGTCAAATATGAAAACCTTTGTTTTTTGCAAATTTATTGTGTTATTAGGATCGGTATTTGTGGTTTTGGGTGAGAAGGACGATGAGGAGGAAAACAAGAGGAGGTTCTTGGCGGTTCTTGGTGGTGTCGGTTCTTGGCGGTTCTTGGTGGAGGGTGAAGGAGTTTTTGTTGTAGTTGGTGTTAGTTTGAGTGAGAAGGAGCGAACAGAGAAGATAGGGGAGGGAGAAGGAGGACGAGGAGGGAGAAGAGGAAAGAGAAGAGAGGAAAGAGAAGAGAGGAAAGAGGCGTGAGGAGGGAGAAGAGAATAGGAGAGGAGAGAGAAAAAGAAGGGAGGAAGGAGAAGAAAGAGGCGGTGAAGAAAGAGAATTAGGGTTTCTTTCTCTTTTTAAAAAAAATTAGATTCCGACGGAATATTCCGTCGGCATATACGGTATTTCCGACGGAATATTCCGTCGGAAACTTCCGACGGATTTCATTTCCGTCGAAAGTTTATGTTTCGGACAGAATATTCCGTCGGAAAACCCATAAATTCCAACGGATTTGAATTCCGTAGGAATTCCGTCGTAAATTTCCGACAGATTTTAATTCTGTCGGAACTTTCCGACGGATTTCATGTCCGTCGGAACCTTCCGACGGATTTCATGTCCGTCGGAACTGGTCCGTCATAAATTGGCCTATTTCTAGTAGTGACAAGATCTTTGCTTCCAAGAAGGCGACCGCCCTTCTTCGCGCGGCTATTATTAGCCAGAAGCGTCCTTCTACCAAGTCTCCCTCAAAGGAGACGTCCAAGGTGAGCCTTCAAAACTTGGTCATGTTTTTTGCATTACTTTTCTTCTTCTTTTATTTTGTTAATCTTGACTTCTTGTTGCAGGGTGGGGCACTCAGACCCTCTCCCTCGGAGCAACCGAACCCCAAGGTTCGAAAGTAGACGGTTGGGAGTACGCCTGGTTCTTCCAGGAAACAACCATTTGATAAACAGGCGCGGACCCCCCAAAGTGGGGCGTAACAAACAACCGTCCCTAGGGATACCCGACCTCCAAGAGGTATAACTGGTTTCTTGGATTATGGTGTGCCTCAGTCGTATGCAACCAAAAATATCACAACTAAGCTAACTGCAAATAAACGTAGTTAGGGAAGTCGAGTTCGAATCCACAGGGAAAAAGGGACTAATAACTGGAAACCTAAGTGGAAATACTCTAGGACGGTAGTAACCTAAGTAACGAGGGGGGTTTTCACGAGCAATGATGATAAATGAACTAAGTAAGAACAACGAACGTAATGAATAGGTAATCAATGAGAAGAACGGTCTTGGTTATGCGAAATCCACTAATGAACATACAAATTGATCATAGAAGTCTCCTCAATCAAGCTCTATTGAACACCTTGTTGTAGAATTCCTAGATTCTAAATTCTCATAAATAGTTAGAAATATCAAAGCGCTCCTTTCTAACCCTTTCCAATGCACAATTCAAGACAAGCGCTCTAAATTATCCACAAGAAGAAAATAAACGGAGAAATCAACAAGGATTGAATAAATTAACACAAGCGGTCTAATTTCTTCAATAATATTATTCCCTCTTCAAGTTATCAACCAAAAGCATGCATCAATAACCTAAAGTTGCTACTTTGGAAAGATTAATTAGATGCAAGCGAATCCAATAATTCTAACCTAGCAATTGATTAAAGCAAATCATGAAATTAATTCAAGGAACAATATATATTCAATATATATTAAGAGAAGAAAGATCTCACAATTCGTAGCTAAAAGCTTCAATCTTTAACCAAGAATCCGGAAGATTAAGCTTCCATGGATTCTAATTCCAAAACAAAGAATTCTGAAAATTCCAAGAAAACCCTAGAAAGCTTTTTTTTCTCAAAACTTAATTCTCCTTTTCTAACTTAAAACTTAATTAAAACTAAGCTATTTATATGTTTCTATATTTTAATAACATAACACAATAATAATAATAAAATAATATCCAAAACACGAGCCAAAACAAAGCCAAATTGCTGAAAATTAACCAAAACAGCCCGAATTTCTGCCAGAGCCGCTGCCAGCTGCTCTGGACCCGCTGGCAGCTGCTCTAGCAGCCCCTCACTCTGGTATACCCGCTGCCAGCGGCTCTGGCCAGCTGCCAGCGGCCCTGGCAGCGGTTCCTGCTGTTTTTGCCTTCTTTCCTTGCTTCTTCTTCTTGCTTTGCTTCACCTTTTCCTCAAGCTTTCTTCCTTGCTCTTCCATGCTCCATCACAACTCTCAAATCACGAGCCAAGGTCCATCCTTCTTACATAACTCTTCATTGGTTCCCGAGCTCACTCACTCACTTATACTCATAAATCCCGCCTTTTGCACATAAGTGAGATCACAACCCAAAACTCACAAAAGCTAACAAAAGTACATATAAAGCATCAAAACACACCCTAAAATGCTTCTCTCAACCCATGATAAGAAGGCTTATCAAATTCCCCCATGCTTGAACCTTTACTCGCCCTCGAGTAAACTTAGAGAATAAAACACATCCTCCTCACTAAGGTTCAAAACAGAAGATGGTGGAATCAAACTAGCTCTACGCACTCAAACTCAACAAAACATCCTAGTACTTATCAACCAATCACAATCACACTCCCCCATACTTCACACTTTGAATCTCCCTTTTTTCTTATTTATCAATTCATCCCCAAAATCAACTTGGAACGATAAACGCATAGCCATGAGTATGAATATTCTCAACCGCCTAAAGAAATGAAATTTTTGATAAAATTGGGCAAACAAAAACTCAACTTAACCAAAAATGTCATAAAAACACTTCCACATTCAAGAGTGAAAACAAACAACTCATGCTCTCAAATTCCTAAGATGATCAACAAATTCCCCCAAAATCTCAACTATCTCCCAAAATCACCAAGATGAAACCTACCCCGACACCTCCTTATATCTCCTCCCCTTATGACACCGACTCCGGCAAATAGATGCGAAATTTCCTTGAAAAATCAAATTCATGAACATTTCTCTCTTTTTTCTCTCATTTTGCCTAGGAGCCCTTTCGGGTTTTCATCCTAGCCTCTCATATTTTTCCAAATCTCACTACCTCACCCGCTCATTAGCCACTTTTTTTCTTAGGTCGCCCTTTCGGGTTTTCAACCTAACCGGGCCCCCATTTTTGCCTAAGCCGCCTTTTCAGGTTTTCGACTTAGAGGGCTTCTTTTTCTTTTTCTTTTCTCTTTTTTTTTCAATTTTTCTTCTTTGTTTTTTTTTTCTTTTTTTTCATTGAAACATAATTGAAATAGCTATACAAAACCATTAAATTAGGATAACTATACAAATTTCAAAAATATGCAAGAATTGCTTCCCCCCCCTACTTGAATGAGACATTGTCCTCAATGCAAGAACAACAACAATAAAAACAAAAGTAAGGGAAAGGGAAGAAATAAGTACCACCTTAATGGGAAGGATTCCCGAAGTTGGAGGATTCGGCATTATCAAGGATTTCAAAACTCTCGAGAAGAAAAATGAACTATGGGGACCCCAAGTGTTGCCCATGGGAAGATTATTCCAACCAAACGCATTTCTAATTACCGCATAAGGCATGACATAGTTCTTATTGTTAAAATTGAAAGAAATTCTTGACATCCCTTAGTCAAAGTGGAAAGGAATTCATCTATACCTCACATAAGTAGGTGCGCTCGTGCTCCATCACTTCCTCCAAACCAACCACTTGCAATGCCTCCAAATCGACGATTTTTGTGCATTGCACCATTCTTTTGGGCTGTTGAAGTTGAACCCATGTAGTCTTTTCTTTCGTAGTTAGACGAATACCCATGAAGTCATTTGCTTGGGGAAAAGAGGGTGATACACCCTCCCTTGAAGTATCCCCTTGTTGTCTACCCCTTTGCAACCCTTGTAGGTGAAGAGGTTGCCTTCACTTGTTATGTCTTCCCATTGCACAAGAACGAATTGCACAAATCTCACCTCCTCTTTCAAAATACAATGAGCAACCCACCAAACCTCCAAACACCAAGGTTCACACAATTCCTCAAATTTCAAGTTTAGAATTTAGAAATTGAAACAATGTTAAGGTTTAATTGGACTTGAAATTGAGGGAAAAGAGGTTAGACGAGGGGTTTTTAAATTTCTGAATTTTGGATTGAAAATGGGGCAAATGGGTTGTTTTGGATAAAGAATACTTGCTAAGGGATAGAGGGAAGTGATTAATTGGGGTTTTGGATAAAGACTAGAATGAATTGGATTGTAGGATTGAAGAAAAAGGGGTTTAAAAGGGCAAAAATTCAGGTATGCAGGGAATGCCGCTGGTAGCGGCTTGGGGCCCGCTGCCAGCGGCTTAAGAAGGAATTTAGGGTGAATGTTGCTGGAAGACCCGCTGCCAGCGGTTTGGGACCCGCTGGCAGCTGCTTCTACAAAAAAAAAAAAATTTTTTTTTCTTTTTTTTTTTTTTTCTTTTTTTTTCTGAAGGACACCCGCTGGCAGCGGCACCAGACCCGCTGCCAGCGGCTGGGGCAGAACTTTGGGATTTTTTGGCTGCTTGGAGAGCCGCTGGTAGCGGCTACAGAGCAGCTGCCAGCCCGCTACCAGCGGCTCCTGCAGGGGCTGCCTCCCAAAGCCTGTTTTTACCTGTTTTGCTCTGTTTTTGCTCACAATACGTACTCCCAAAGCATCCTCCTACATAAATCCACCAAAAGCACTTGGTACATCAAAACAAAAACAATAAAAACTAAAATAAATGAAAACGGGGAAGAGTTTTCGGGTTGCTTCCCGATTAGCGCCTTTGTTTTACGTCGTTGGCTCGACACAACTCATGAAACTTCGTTAATCAATTGATGGCTCGTAGAGATCGATTTTCTCCAAATTCTCGACCTTGAACCCTTCGTAGTATGGTTTGAGCCTTTTTCCATTCACTTTGAACATGTTGTTGGTCTCTAAACTCCGAATTTCTACCGCTCCATGCGGATAGACCTTGTCAACTTGAATTGGACCCTTCCAACGGGAGCTCATCTTGTCATGCCACACCTTATTCTTTGCTTTGTGGTATACCTGGGATAATTTCTTGCTCGGAAATGATGACGGGGTGGGTGTTGCCCCTAGTGGTATAGGTGGAAGCTTGGACTGTTCATTCAATTCCGCCACCTTCACCTGCACATTAGTAGGTATAGAGAAATCCAAGCAATCACCAGATACAACATTAGTTATAGGTGTGAGGAACTCATCCCCACGATCATTGTTAGGAACATCATGCACCATTGGATCGACAACATTAAGAGAACATAAAGAATGAGTGTTGACAGGATACTTTATGGAATCATAAATGTTATACCCAATTGCTTTCCCATCAACCTCCATAGTCAAGGAACCGGTAGACACATCGATTTTTGTTTTAGCAGTCTTCAAGAAAGGTCTTCCTAACAAGATGGGGACTGCTTGTTTGTCATGTTCCATGTCAAGCACATAAAAGTCAACAGGAAAAATCAAACCATCAACCTTAACCAACACATCTTCCACCACCCCCTTAGGATACACATTAGACCTATCCGCTAACTGAATCACTACCCCAGTTCCATATAAAGGTCCAAGTTTTAAAGATTTAAACAGGGAGTAGGGAATGACATTGATTGATGCACCTAGGTCCAACATAGCTCGGTGCAATGTGGTGTCTCCTATTGTAACAGGAACAATAAACATACCAGGATCACCACATTTTTCTGGGATTTTCTTTTGGAAAACCGCAGAAACATGAGCACTCACCTTTACCTTCTCTTTTCCTCCCAACCTATGCTTTCTCTTGATAGTACACAGTTCTTTCATAAACTTAGCAAAACGAGGAATACTTTTAATCACATTCAAGAGGGGAATATTTACCTCACATTTGCTAAAAGTCTCATAAATATCCTTGTCTTTCTCATACCTTCGAGTATCTTGCAAGGCTTCAGGGAAAGGTGGTGTGGGTTCATAAGAGGGAAAAGTTGGTGGATTCGCCACAGCTTCATGTTCTACTTCTTGCTCTTCAGTTCCAATCAAGTCTTTAGCCCTCTTAGTTGCAACTGCAGTTTCTTGCAACTTTTTGCCACTTCTCAATGTTATTGCATTAACTTGTTTCTTAGGGTTCAGCTCCGTTTGGGATGGAAGCTTTCCAGAGTCCTTAGCTTCAAGTCGGCTTACTGCACTTGAGATTTGACTGACTTGATTCTCCAGGTTTTGAATACTTGATCTGGTTTCTTGTTGAAACTGCATCATATTCTGCTGCATGGTAGAAACATTAGAAGTTAGTGATCTAATCATTTCTTCAGTTGACATATTACCTGAATTAGAGCTTTGGCCTTGAGGTGTTAGGAACGGTGCCCTATATTGCTGAAACTGTTGTTGACCTTGAGCATGCTGATGTTGTTGGTTTCCTTGGGAATTCCCATATCTCAAATTTGGATGATCTCTCCATCCTGGGTTGTAGGTATTTGAAAAGGGATCATATCTTCTCTGCGGACCTTGCCCTTGAAAACCTAAGGCGTTGGCCTGCTCATTCTGCTCCTCTTGTAATTGAGGACATGCATCAGTGGGATGTCCCATGGAGGTGCATAAACCACAAGCATTCAGTTGATGTGGATTCCTTGAGTTCACCATGAACTCACACATCATAGAAGTCAAATCAGCTACTTGACTCTCTAACTCAGTTGTATTCGAATTTGCTAAATTCACCCGGCGCGTGGGAGTTCTCTGACTGAATTGCCTAGAATTTTCTGCTAGCTCTGCAATCAACCTAGTTGCATCTCCTGGAGTCTTATTCACTAGCCCTCCACCACTTGCTGCATTCACCATCCTCAAGTCATCATCAGTTAGACCTCCATAGAAGTATAGGATGAGGTCTTGATCGGAATACCCATGGTAAGGACATCTAGCACACAATCTCTTAACTCTCTCCCAATACTCATACAAGGATTCATCTTCCTTCTGATCCACATTGCTGATAGCTTTCTTAAGGCTTGCAGAAATAGTGGCTGGGTAGTACTTCTCAAGGAAACACTTCTTTAAATCTGCCCAAGTTGTTATGCTACCTGGGGGAAGATAGTAAAACCAATCCTTTGCTGCATCTTTGAGAGAAAAAGGAAATGCTCTCAACTGAATTTGTTCATCAGTCATCCCAATCGGTTTCATGCTAGTGCAAACCACATGAAATTCTGCCAGATGTTTATTCGGATCTTCGCCTTTCATGCCATGGAATGCCGGCAATAGATGAATTAGACCGGATTTGATCTCAACATTAGTACCTTCCTCCAACTGCTGGTATGCAATGCACAACGGTTGTTGGTTCAAGTTGGGAGCTGTGAGTTCCCTTAGAGTTCGATTGTCAGCCATCTCCTCTTCTTCTTTAATATTGAAGGAGTATGTTGATTCACTGGGGGTTGTTCTTGCCTCTTTTCGCAACCTGGAAATATTCCTTTCAATTTCTGGATCAAACTGCAAAACTTCTTTGTTAGCAGAACGGGTACTTATCATACCCTAGCGAACAAACAAAGAAAGATAGCTAAGAACAGTCCTAAAATAAATTCTACTAAGATAAACAATTAAAAAGTAACGCCTTAAGTCCCCGGCAACGGCGCCAAAATTTGGTGTGCCTCAGTCGTATGCAACCAAAAATATCACAACTAAGCTAACTGCAAATAAACGTAGTTAGGGAAGTCGAGTTCGAATCCACAGGGAAAAAGGGACTAATAACTGGAAACCTAAGTGGAAATACTCTAGGACGGTAGTAACCTAAGTAACGAGGGGGGGTTTTCACGAGCAATGATGATAAATGAACTAAGTAAGAACAACGAACGTAATGAATAGGTAATCAATGAGAAGAACGGTCTTGGTTATGCGAAATCCACTAATGAACATACAAATTGATCATAGAAGTCTCCTCAATCAAGCTCTATTGAACACCTTGTTGTAGAATTCCTAGATTCTAAATTCTCATAAATAGTTAGAAATAACCAAGGTCCATAAATGCTTTCTTCCTTGCTCTTCCATGCTCCATCACAACTCTCAAATCACGAGCCAAGGTCCATCCTTCTTACATAACTCTTCATTGGTTCCCGAGCTCACTCACTCACTTATACTCATAAATCCCGCCTTTTGCACATAAGTGAGATCACAGCCCAAAACTCACAAAAGCTAACAAAAGTACATATAAAGCATCAAAACACACCCTAAAATGCTTCTCCAACCCATGATAAGAAGGCTTATCAGATTACCTTGTCAATTTAAACATTCTTAGATCAGGCGGCCTGTTGCTTCGCTCTTATCTGATAAATTTTCCGTACCTCTTATTGCAGGCGGCCATCAGGAGCTGGACGTGGTCCAGATGGCCAAATCTATGGTCAAGGCTATTCCCTTAGATGAAAGGGAAACGGTCAGGGGAGTCGGTACCCTTGACTTGGACTCTATCATGGGTCTACTCTCTGAGGTAAACTTGATGAATTTTCTTCGTCATTAGACAATCATTAGCATTTAACTGCCACCTGTTTTTTAAAAGATTCTGACGCCTGTTCTGTTGATTCACAGGCCTTGCTTCGCATACATGGTCTCCGCCGCCCCATCAACGAAAAGAACAAGGAGGTAAAGGCTGCGAAGGCCATGGCCGCCTCTGATTGTGACCGAGCAATGTTTCAGATTGCCCAGAATGAAATTTTGACAACTGACATCTTGTGTTATCAGGTGACCACCACCTTGCAGGTCAAGACCGAATTGGAGGCGGCCAAGAAGAAAAACTTGAAGCTGGAGAAGGCGGTCAAGGATCTTCAGGACCAGCTACAGCCGCTTAAACATGTAAAACATGCGGCCGATGAGCTCAAAAAGGCGAACAAAAAGCTCAAGGAGCGCCTGGCCAGCCAAGAGGAGACCTTGTCTAAGCAACTCAGTGCTAAGGCTGAGACTAAGAAGATGGCCCTGGCCTAGGATATGATGGAGGACGCCTCAAATATTATGAGGATGACCTGGACTGCCCTCTTCCTTGACTTAGGCTATGAGCAATGGGAATCCAAATTCGCCGCCTGCACTGAAGAATATAATATCAAGGTTATGCAGTAGGCGGCTGATAAGGATGAAGAGAAGGATGAGGCAGTCGGCTCCTCTTCTGATAGTGAGGATGGGAACGAAGAGGAAGAGGAGGAGACGGACATCGGCAAGGGGGAGACTGAGAAAGAGGAGGCGGACGCCAATCAAGATCAAGCGCCTGCTAATGAGCCACAAGAGAATGTGCTAGAGGAGCAGGCGCCCATTGCCGAAGCTGATCAGGCGGCCGCCGTTACTGAAACCCCTCTCTCGAATGCTTAAGCTATTTATTTTTTCAACTCTTCTTTGGCCTGCGAGCCGTTTGTTATTATTTCTTTTTACCCGACCAAGGGGTCGGGGTCTATGAATATTTTTGCCGGTCTTTCTGGCCGGCTATTTATATATGAATGTGACGACTGTTTGGTCGTCTTGTTCATCAATCTTTATTTTGTTATTTCCCTTTGCCAAATCTTTTACCAAGTGTAGAATGTGTTCAATAGCCGCTTGTTTATCATGCCGACTGTTCTTGCTTGTTGTCTTCCTTTTTGCATCAAAATTTGCCATTTGAATGTTTGAATGTTGCCAAGTATAGAAGACATCTTAGTAGGTGTCGCAACCAACTGATATATTGTTGCCCCTGGCCAACTGATTGTTCTTTATCAGTCAGTCGGTCATGAGTTCAGTCGGCCTTCCCTTGAAAGATTGGTATAGCAGACTTCCCAGACTTGGGTTATTTTAGGAACATTACCCAAGCCGCCTATTGGTCGCGCTTGGGCACAAGTGGCTGTCTTGAGGGTTTTAAGCAATGGTCGTAGTAGGTGTAGTTGAGGGGCCAAATACCAAGATCTTAGCAGGGTTCCCTAAGCCTTGGACCATTGTTTGTAGCCGCCTAGTTGAGGAACAGTCGTCCTATTTCAGTAGGCCTGGCGTTGTTATAAGGGCGCACCCTAGGTGGTTGTGCGCCTATTTTTATTTTAATTGTTTTCCAAGTTTGATGGAAACAGGCCATCTGTAAACGGGATGCCTGTTCTGATGGGATCCACCTTTATTTGCTACAGACGTTCCCTTATTAGATCTAGATTGAACAGTAGTGAGGGGCCGCCTATTTTCAAGAATAGGCGGTCATTTCATACTTTTAGGTTCAATTCTTGGGAGGGCAACTGGTTATCCAGTCAACACTCCTTTTGTTTGAGTAGTAGGAGGGTCAGGCAGCGGAGGCCACTTGACTTCCTTTATTCGCCAAGTTTTGCTTGGCTATTAACCCAAATTATGCCAAAATGTTTCGGCAGTGTACAAGGCGCTGTTGTTTGGTAGAGACAGATCGCCTGTTCTTGTGGACGAGGCGCCTAGTCTGTACAACTATGCCTGTCTTAGTGGACCTAGTTGGAATAGTGGCCAAGTACCTCTGTTTGCCAAAAAACAAACGTTCAAGTACTTTTTAGGTTCCAAACTAGACTGACTTGAGTAGTAGGGGTACCAGGCGGCGTAGACAGGCGGGCCCCCTTGATTCGCCAAGTTTTTCTTGGCTATTAACTCAAAAGGTACCGCATGCACTTATCCCAAGTAATGTCAGGCGGTCATCCGACTCAAATATGAACTGACTACTACTGGTTCGGCTAGTAGTAGAGCTATCTTTGTATCAAGTGTAAATGGGTACGGGGTTGTCCTTGAGGACATTCGTTAGGGTCCGTTTGTTCGTGGTTTATAGAGCATTATTCCACCCAAAAGGGAGCTGCTCTCTGCGACGAATCTCATCCAAAGGGATGTCGCCGGACGCTTGCTATATTGTTGGGACAGGTCGTATTAATTTAATTTTTAGATAGGATCAGTCGGCCTGACGCCTGGGCTAATCATCCGGCCATAGGCCTTGTTTAGTTCATGGTGAACGTAGATGCTAAGTTACCTTAGGCTAGAGTATAGGAGAGTAGCCGTCTGTTTTAGGTTCAAGCAGCCCTCTTCTATGGAGAGTAGCCGACCGTATTTTCAGACGGCATGCCTCTCTAATGAGCAAAATACATATTGGAGAGTAGCTGACTGGAAATGTACAGGCGGCATGCCCCTCTGATAAAAGTACAAAGTATTGAAATAATTGCAAGTCTTATTAATAACCCTTGTACAATTACATCATTTAGAAGTAATACTTCTTTAAATTGTTTACATTCCATGTTCTAGGTAGGAGCCGTCCGTCTGGTGTTTCCAGGCGATAGGTGTCGTCTCTAACCTCCTCATAGATCCGGTAGGGTCCTTCCCAGTTGGGAGTTAGTTTTCCCTACTCATTAGCCCTATCAACTGCTTCCATTTTCCGTAGTACAAAGTCCCGCACTTTTAGTGGACAACTGTGTACTTTTTTGTTAAAAGCTCTTGTCATTCTCAGACGGTAGATCACATGGCGTAGGGCTGCGTTGCCCCTACGCTCGGGGAGTGAATCCAATACAGCATGACACAAAGAGTCGGCTCATAATGCTCAATGGGTAGAACAACTTCTGCCTCATAGGTCAGGAGGAATGGGGTTCCCCCAATCGCCCCTTTTTTAGTCGTCCTTATGGCCCAGAGAACATGTGGTAGTTCATCTGCCCATAGGCCGCCTGCTTTTTCAATCTTTTTCTTGATACTGTCAGAGATAATCTTGTTGAACGCTTCTACCTGGCCATTTGCTTGGGGTCGGCCAACTGATGCAAAGTTGTATGCAATTCCTTGATCCCCCAGCCAGTTCTTGAGATCAGGCGTCTCGAACTGAGGACCATTGTCAAAAACCATTGACATAGGCACCCTAAATCGTGTAATGACGTTCCTCCAAATGAATGAGATAACGTCCTTGGTCTTGATGCCTTTGATAACCTCGGCCTCTACCCATTTGGTAAAGTAATCGACTGCTACCAGGATATATCTCCGGCCGCCTGTTGCGAGCGTATACGGACCCAAGACGTCCATGTCCCACTTGGAAAATGGTAAGGGGCTATGTATGGCCGTCAGGTCAGTGGCCGGACGGTGGATTAGCTTGCCAAACCTTTGACACTTGTCGCATTTTTTCACCATCTCCATAGCGTTTGCTTCCAGGGTTGGCCAGAAATATCCCTGCCGCCTGGTTCTACGAGCTAGGGACCTGCCGCCTACGTGGGAGGTGCAGTATCCCGAGTGCAAGTCCTCTAAGATCTCTCGCCCCTTTTCCGGGGTGACACATTTGAAGAGAGGTTGGAGATAGCCCTTTTTGAAGAGTTCCCCTTTATGCATTTCAAAGTTGGACGCCCGTTTTTTCATTAGGACCGCCTCTGAGTGAGTATCCGGCATGGTGCCGTCTGTTAGGTATGCTCGGATGTCGTCCATCCAGGTGGAGCTTCTGTCTAGGATCCCAATAGGGGTCCTCCTTGATGCTTAGTTTCTCCATTAATTCCCAGAAAACCGTCCTTGGTGTGTTGCAGGAAGCTGATGATGCCAGTTTAGAGAGGGCATCCGCCTGATTATTCTCTGACCTAGGCAATTGATTTAGGTGAAATTCTTCAAGTGTCCCGACCTCCTGCTTTACCACTTGTAGGTACTTGATCATAGCCGGATGTGTGGCCTCATAGTCACCATAGTATTGGCTTACGATCAGTTGTGAATCAGAACAGGCGGTTATCTTTCTAGCCCCGGCCGCCTTACACATGCGGATGCCAGCCAAAAGGGCTTCATATTCTGCCTCATTGTTCGAGGCTTGGAACTTAAACCGTAGGGCGTACTCGTACCTGTCCCCTTCAGGGGACTGACATATGACGCCTGCTCCACAACCGTTCATTGTAGAGCTCCCGTCCACATAGACTTTCCAGACTTGCTCAAAGTTCTCTGGATCAGCCGGCCTAGTTAGTTCTACTATGAAGTCAGCGAATGCTTGCCCCTTCACTGCTTTCCTTGGCTCAAACGTGATCTCTAGACTTTGGATCTCAATGGCCCATTTGGTCATCCGGCCAGACGACTCCATGGTTGTCACTGCCGCTTGATTGGCTAGTCAGTGTAGACCACAACCGGATGTGCCAGAAAATAAGGCTTCAATTTTTTAACTGCCATGAAGAGGGCAAGGCCAAACTTCTCCACCATAGGATACCGCAACTCGGTGTTCTTTAGGACGTGAATGATAAAGTAGACCGGGAGCTGGCAACCGTCCCTCTCAGCAAGGAGGACGGCACTAAGAGCATGGTCAGATTCTGCTAAATACATGTATAGTGCTTCCTTGGGTAGAGGGCTGACCAGCCTTGGCAAGGAGTGCAAATGTTGCTTCAATTTCTTGAAAGCCGCCTCTGCATCCGGCCCCCATTCAAACATGGTTTTCTTCTTGATAGCTTGAAAAAAGTACAGACACTTGTTGCCCGACCGGCTGAGGAATCTCCCCAATGCCGCCAGGCACCCCGTAAGCCTTTTAACTTCTCGGACAGTGCGGGGCGACTGCATATCAATGACCGCCTGTACCTTCTCGGGGTTAGCCTCTATCCCCCTTTGATTGATTAGAAATCCGAGGAACTTCCCAGACTTAACACCAAAAACACATTTCTTGGGATTGAGCATGACCTGGTGTCGCTTGAGTGTGGTGAATGTTTCTCGGAGGTCAGCTAGGTGGTCCGTCCGGAGTTTACATTTAACAATCATATCATCTATGTACGCCTCTACATTCCTTCCAATCTGGTTGAAGAAGACCGTATTTATCATTCTTTGGAAGGTTGCAGGCGCATTCTTTAGGCCGAACGACATGACAGTATAGCAAAACAACCCCTAATCTGTGGCGAAGGCCGTCTTCTCTTGATCTTTCTTCCACAGGGGTATCTGATGGAAACCTGAGTAGGCGTCCATGAAGCTCTTTAAGGCATGGTCGGCTGTAGAGTCGACCAGGTGGTCGATCTTTGGGAGCGGGTAACTGTCTTTGGGACATGCCTTCTTCAAGTCTGTGTAGTCTACACACATGCGTCAGGTCCCATTCGACTTTTTGACAAGTACTACATTCGCTACCCAGTCTGGGAAGTCACATTGTCGAATGAATCCTGCGTCCAGCAATTTCTTAACCTCGACGGCTGTCGCCTGGCTTCGTTCTTTGCCATGGTTCCTCTTCTTTTGCCTTACCGGCTTCTTTTTTGGATCCACAACGAGCTTATGTACGGCTAGATCCGAGCTTATGCCTGGCATCTCTTGAACTTCAAATGCAAATATATCTTTCAATTCTCTTAACAATTGGTGGAGGTCAGCACCAAGTTCAACAAAAGCAATCGTCCCGACTTTAATAGTTCGCTCAGGGAGAGAGTCATCCAGGACGAGGTCTACAAGTTCACTAGCCGGCTGAGGACGGAACTCATCTGACCGCTCCTCGACCAATGATTGCTATTGTTTTTCTTTTCTCTCGGCCTCCAGATGGGTGGCCTTTCTTTTCTTGCCGGCTGCTATTGGGTCAGGCTCGGCTCCCTTGACTTGCTCAAGGTCTGTACTATCTCCACTGGGGCCGGATGCCACCACAGTGGGCTTGATATCAGAGAGATAACACTCCCTGGCCATCTTTTGGTCTCCCCTTAGGGAGCCGATGGTTCCGTCATCCCTCTCAAACTTAAGAAGCATGAGCGAGGGAATGATGACAACTTTTGAATTATTCAGGGTGGGTTGTCCTAAGATCATGTTGTAGGCCGACAGTTCTTCGACCACCAAGAACCAGACCACCATGTGACGGCCCTCCCCTTTCTCGCCCAAGCTGGTTTTTGTTTTTTTTTTTATTTTTTATTATTTTAAAATATAATTTAAATAATTTTTTAATAAAAAAAATCAAAGGTTAACCATTTTAACTAAAAAGGTTAGCCATAAACCTAAAAAAGGTCACTATAATCAAATATGCAAAACCACGAGGTCACTACAGAGACTAAAAAAAAAGTTTGTCTTCCATCTGGAATTTTTGAAACCACAAGACCACCAAATAGAATATCCCAAATAATTAATTACATAAAACTCAAAAGTGTGTAGAGAAAAAGTGTAGAGAGAGAAAAATAAGAGAGAAAATAGAGAGAGAGAGAAAGAAAGAAAAAAAGAAGGTAAAGAAAAGTCCTTCCAAACTCGCTTAACAAAAGCGTATTTATACTAAACTCTTAATACTAATTAAAGAAAAAGCTAAAACAAATTAAAAATCCTAACGTAACTACGCGCCCGGTCGAGCACGCCTTTTCTCTTCAATGCTTCGCTCGCGCCCGGTTGGGCGCGAGATAGGGCGAAGCTCGCCCTTTCCTATACTCCCTCGCCCGGCCGGGCGCGCCTTTGGGCGAAGCCCTGCCCGGACGGGCGAGTGCTCGAGCGCCCATATTCCTTCACTTCCTTGGGATTAGAAATTTAGCCCAATAAATTATCTTTCTTGGGTCCAATGCCCGAGCTCCTCTTTTCATCACCGAGCCCTTAATCACCGGACCGACTTCTCTAACACGGTCCTGGGCTTCAAAATACGATCATATCAATTCGTTTCCACTCCAATGCTCGCGGTAGCTCAACTAAGTACGGGGAAATGCTTCAATTTTGCAATTTACTGTAAAATAATACCACATCTACGAAAACACTAGAAAACGCATATTAGTAATAAAAGTGGCTCTAAAGAGCCAAAATTACTCCTAACTATGACCAAGGGACAAGGAATAAAAATATATAAATTAGACTTATCAAACTCCCCCAAGCCAAACATTTGATTGTCCCTAAGCAAAGCAATGAATAAATAAACCAAAACTTCACCCCAAAAATAATTTAAATAAAGCACAATCGATTCAAGGCAAATCCAACAAACATGCATCAAAGTCAACCAATCAAGTCCATCTAACTACTCATCCTTCCTAAAAATTGTCAAGTGAGTTTAAGAAAACAAGCACTCAACCTAATAGTCGACTGGAAATATATCAAATCATTCTTTGCATTGGAAAACAACTAATTTCACATTCACACAACTCTATGCACAAAGGTCGGAAGGTCTTTAAAACTTGTAATGTAAGGTTAAGATAAAAGGTAGGATAAATTTGGGAAAATGTGAGAGTAAAGCCATGCTTAAGGGAGCCAAAATCCTAATAAATAAAATCAAGGTCAAAAATAAATAATGGCCAAAACATCTCCAACACAACCCAACTCTACCAAAAATTCACCAAACATCCAATTATATTTAAAATTCCCCACACTTACAATTTCACTCACAAAATATAACAATAAGGAAATAGATCCGATTATATTTAAAACAATCTTTGAACTCTTTTTTTTTCTTTCTTTTCTTTCTTTTGAGCAACCTTCAATTAGAACATTTGAACAATTAAACAATTTTTTTTCTTTTGCTCTTTTTTTTTCTTCTTTTATCTCACATTGAAATTTTTTCACTTTTGAACACACTCTTTTCAATATTTATTCCAATCCATAAAAATGAGAACAAACAAACAACTTCTCAAAACCCACCCAAATTGTGCAAATGAATACGCACACTACAAACTCCCTCACCTCACTCACTAATAGCTCCCCCAAGCCAAGCTTGGGACTAGTAACCAATGGGGCAAAATAGGCTTGTAATGTGGCTAATAAACAATGAAAAGGGCACAAGCAACAACATGGGTAGCAAGAAGGGAACAAATGTATCTAATATCATCTGAAGGCCACCTAAGAGAACAAATGCCTTCGTCCTCTCAATGTGCATAATAATGAGTCATACAAACATTACTCAGAGTTATAAACCAATACTCAACTTCATTGACATACCAGAAACTAACATACATTCCTAACCAAATCAGCTAGTCAAGCACTATATTCACAAGCAGTTGCACAAAATTGACTCATGTTAAGACATCAAAGCAATCAAACATCAAATCATGGCTAACCTATCCACAATACTCATCATCATATACCAAGACTCAAAACAATTTACATGTATGGGGCACAGGGAAGCATGATTTGTAATTCATTGGAACGTATTTTTGTATTTTTTTTATTTTTTTGAAAGCATTAAATCTAACCTAAAAATCAATAAAATCTATACTATGAAAGCAATAAAACTAAACGAAGCACACCAAAGAAAATAAAAAGAAAAGGGAAAGAAAAAGTACCTATATATACAAGAAATTCCCCCCAAGCCAAACCAGACAATGTCCTCATTGGCTCAAAGAGAAATTAGTAACCCAAAAGAATACCCCTCATCATCAAACTCATAGCCACCACCATCCCAAGCATCACAGGTCATCACTTTGGTACAACTCTGGACAAGAAAGAAACAAAATGTTAGTAGGAAAAGAGGTAAAAACGAGTCAGCTTTACTATTTCGACCATAACTTTTTTTTATACAAATGATAATGTAGTGATTCTAATTGCATTGGAAAGTAGACTTGAAGAGATTTCCAACGATAGGTCACATGCATAATTCCGTTTAGAAACGCAAAAGTATGGCGTTATGAAGTTGGCCAGTTTTGCTGTCGCGCTCTCACGCCCGGTCGGGCGAGCTTGACTCTTTTTTCGACCTTTGTTCTCGCGCCCAGTCGGGCAAATTTTGGGCAAAAATCCTCTTTTCTCTCGCGCCCGGTCGGGCGAAATTGCTTGTATACGGACTTCCTCTCGCGCGCAGTCGGGCGAGTGCTTGCCCGGTCGGGCGCCCTACAACACTTTGACTCCGATTTTTCTCAATTTGTTCCTTTTTCTCCACTTGGTCATCTTCAAACCCAAATCCTACACAATTTAGAGCCATTTCTATAACATTCACTTCAGCCTTCCATGTAGTGGCTTTTCCTGTGGAAGATGTAACACAAAATACCGCCTCCAAGGGATCTCTAACGAGAGCTTGGGGCTTATTATAAATATTATATACATCAACCACATCAATACTATAGCACTTTTCTTCCAACATGGGGCATTTAGGGGCATTATGTTGATTAAAAATAATATTTTCATCC
This sequence comes from Chenopodium quinoa, assembly GCF_001683475.1. Classification (NCBI taxonomy): domain Eukaryota; kingdom Viridiplantae; phylum Streptophyta; class Magnoliopsida; order Caryophyllales; family Amaranthaceae; genus Chenopodium; species Chenopodium quinoa. The sequence continues at coordinate 3,590,546 of NW_018743783.1, forward strand.
CCTACGCATAATGTAAGTTTACCACTTTTCACATCTATTATTGCCCCTGCAGTATGAAGGAATGGTCTACCCAATATAATTGGAATTTGCAAATCTTCCTCCATATCAAGAACAAAAAAATCAACAGGTATATAAAATTTACCTACTCTAATAGGTACATCCTCTAAAACACTTAGAGGATATTTAAGAGAACGATCAGCCATTTGCAGAGTAATATTGGTAGCTTTTAATTTACCCATATTTAACTTAGAGCTTACAGATAATGGAATAACACTTACACTAGCACCCAAATCACATAAAGCTTTATCAATCATCAGATTACCAATGTGATAAGGAATAGAAAAACTACCCGGATCTTTTAGTTTAGGTGGAGATTTATTTTGTAATATACATTCCATTCTTCAGTAAAAGCAACTGTCTCTACCTCACTAATAGATCTTTTTCTGGTCAAGATTTCTTTCATAAATTCAGAATATGCAGGAACTTGAGTAATTAAATCTGTAAAAGGAACTGTTACCTGCAAATTCTTAACAACCTCCAGAAACTTACCAAACTGCTTATCCAACTTACTCTTAAGATGTCTATTTGGGAATGGTGGTTTGATAACTGGTTTCTGCACATCTCCACTCTTGTCTTGAGTTTTACCCTGCAATGTATCATCAGAAATGTTAGTTTTACTCTGGAGCCCCGTAGGGTTAGTAACAACAATATTTGGTGTAACAGAATCATGATTAGCAATTTTTGTAATGATAGGTTCATCATCTTTGGGCATAGAAGGCCCATCGTAATTTGAACCACTTCTCAGTGTAATTGCATTCGCGTGATCTGTAGGTTGCACCGGCTGCGATGGTAGGGCTCCCTGCTGGCGAGTTTGTAGAGCGGAGGAAAGTTGCGCAATTTGATTGTCAACGATTTTATTATGGGGTAAAAGTGAATCAATTTGTGCATCCCTACTCTGCATGTGTTTTTGCATACTTGTTAACATAGTTCTAATTTCTGACAAGGCAGGGTCAGTGGATGGAGGTGGTTTTGTGGTTGGGCCCTTTGGTTGGGAGGTTGATAATATTTTTGCTGTATTTGTTGTGGAGCTTGTTGTTGCGGTTGTTTTGGAGGTGGAGGGTTTAGCACATTGGTACTCCGGTAGGAAAGATTTGGATGGTCTCGTAAACTAGGATTATAAGTGTTAGAGTATGGGTTATTTTGCCTATAGGTTTGGAAGGCATTAACTTGCTCCATGGAACTCCTACAATCTTGTTCCCAATGACCTACAATTCCACAATTTTCACAAAAAGCATCATTAATAATATTATTGACAGCAGAAACATTAGCTACGGAAGTAGGAATAGCAGTACTAATATTATCTAGTTTTTGGCAAATAGAGGTTAATTGAGCTTGCACAAAGGATACGGAATCGACATTATGTTTTCCCTTGTTTGCAAAACCTTTTGGATTCCCGTATTGGGAAATATGAATTGCCATTTCTTCAATCACTTTTCCTGCTAGATGTACTTGGAGATTCATGAATCTTCCGTTGGTTGCTGAGTCAAGAATTGACCTAGATGAATTCCCAAGCCCATCGTAGAAGGCTTGGATTATCAACCACTGCGCTAATCCATGATGGGGGCACCCTCTCTGCAATTCCTTAAATCTCTCCCAAGCCTCATATAGACTTTCATCAACTTCTTGGGAAAATTTTTGGATTGAACTCCTTAGTAGAGCTGTCTTCTCTGTAGGGTAATATTTATTATAGAAATTCAAAGCAAGAGTATCCCAGTTAGTAATACCAAGTGCAGTTCTATTCAAACCATTATACCACAATTTAGCTTTACCACACAACGAAAAGGGAAAAAGAATCTCCCTGATTTGGTCCTGCGTAACCCCAGCTTGCCTAATGGTGTTGCAATATTGGCAAAAATCCTAGATGTGAAGATTTGGATCTTCACCCTTAGCTCCGCTAAATTGCTTCCTCTCGATCATGGTGATAAACCAGGGTTTAATCTCAAAATGTACTCCCTCAAGCTCGGGTGTAGGATGTAGATGTGGAAAATCTGTCAGGGACGGCTGCGAATAATCGCTGAGCTTGCGAGGTTATTGAGTCGTCATCTCTGATTCTAGTTCTGAATAGACCTCAGTGTCACTAGAATCAGATGGTGGTTCCAAATGTATAGTACCCTCAGAAGTAGCTCGTACCTGTTTAAAAAGGTTCTTCTGTCTATGAAAAGAACGTTCAATCTTAGGGTCAAACGGAATGTAACCTGATCTAGAACTCCTGGGCATAAACACAGAACTAAACAACAAGTATGAGAACTGTCCCAAAGAACTTGCGTTCTCTGAGACGAAAGAAAATAATTTAGATTACAAAAATAATCAGAAATAAAAATAAAACCGTTTCCCCGGCAATGGCGCCAAATTTTGACAGGCTATAGTTGTATCACCTAATCAAAAGTAATTCCTAATCCCTCTAACTAAAGTAGATTGGGAAGTAGGGTCGAATCCACAGGGAAACAATGTTCTTTTATTCCTAATCAATTATTATAATCTAAATTATCAAGTAACCAATTTGTATTGTGGGATAAACTAACAATTAAACTAAGCAAATTAAATAAGGGAATAATCAATAATAAAAGGCCTAGGATATAGGTTCACCAATAAATAATACTCCATGGTAAAACGTAACAATCAATTATCAATGCATAAATTAATCAGATTATAAAGGGCTTTCGCTACGTATTATAATCACATAATTAATCAACCGGTATTAGATCTCATCTCTCGGATCTCGACCAAACCATTTATAGATTAACATGCCTATTGAAACTAAGCCTAAACATCAATTCTCATCTCCCGAATCTCGAATCAATATTGCAACCCTCATACAATTAAACCTGCGCAAATCCAATTGCATAGCATTAAATCAATCAATAGGAAATTAACCAATCATCAATAATAAATCACCCCTTCGTATTATTCATGGAACCCCAAAACCCTAGAATTAAACTACTCACACATATTACAATCTAAACTAAGCAAAGCAATAAAGGAAGACATAATTAAATCAAAGCAACTAAATTACTGAAAGTAAAGAGGGAAGAAATCGTTACCAAAATTAATGGAAAATAATTAATTACATAAAACTCAAAAGTGTGCATAGAGAAAAAGTGTAAAGAGAGAAAAATAAGAGAGAAAATAGAGAGAGAGAGAGAGAGAGAGAGAGAGAGAGAGAGAGAGAGAGAAAGAAAAAAAGAAGGTAAAGAAAAGTCCTTCCAAACTCGCTTAACAAAAGCGTATTTATACTAAACTCTTAATACTAATAAAAGAAAAAGCTAAAACAAATTAAAAATCCTAACGTAACCACGCGCCCGGCACCGCCCGGTCGGGCGCGCCTTTTCTCTTCCAATACCGGGCGCAAGATATGGCGAAGCTCGCCCTTTCCTATACTCCCTCGCCCGGCCGGGCGCGCCTTTGGGCGAAGCCCTGCCCGGACGGGCGAGTGCTCGGGCGCCCATATTCCTTCACTTCTTTGGGCTTAGAAATTTAGCCTAATAAATTATCTTCCTTGGGTCCAATGCCCGAGCTCCTCTTTTCATCACCGAGCCCTTAATCACCGGGTCTACTTCTCTAACCAGTCCAATGCTCGCGGTAGCTCAACTAAGTACGGGGAAATGCTCCTTCTGCAATTTACTGTAAATAATACCACATCTACGAAAACACTAGAAAACGCATATTAGTAATAAAAGTGGCTCTAAAGAGCCAAAATTACTCCTAACTATGACCAAGGGACGGGGAATAAAAATATATATATTAGACTTATCAATTAGATGCTTAATTATTTCTAACAAAGTGTAAAAGTCAAGGCACTTAAAGAAATAGTTCTTAAAGTTATGAGATGGTGTATGATAAGAAATATAGGAAACAAGGAACAAAGGAAAGGAATAAGATTCCTTTTCTACCCTTGAGTTCATGTTATGATGATCAACTTAGCAATTCATTATCTTCATAAGTATTGGATACTGCTTGAGTGTTCCAATTTGAAAGTGACCTCAAACCATTGAAGTCAAGCTAAGTTATTGACTTACAAGCTTAGAATGAAGCAAGTAGTACTACATCAGTTGTAAGGTCATTTGTTTTGTTTAAAGTCCTTTTAAGCCAAGGCTGGAATGAATAATGGTTATTGTGTTCCATAATTAGCAAACGACCCGTTTACACACGGAAAGACTCACATTCAAAGTAAAATAACAATAGTTGCGGGTTTTATTTAAATGGCATGGTGGTTTAAGCCATGAGTCAAGAATGCTAGATTATAAACAAACATTTCCCTGACATGAAAACTCATAAGGTTCAAGTCATGGACATGATTTGTGTCCCAAACATCTTTAGAAATATTACATTAACAAGAAAGTACTCAAGGCTCTATTAGATAGACTCGTGATAGTTGATCGATTCGGAATCGTTCTAAGACAAACAAGTCTTACTTGTTGAAATCGACAAAGAAAGGAGTCATTATGCTTGGCATAGACAATTAACTCCAAAAGCTAAAGAGAATTCCATTACTTCAACGTCTCACAAGAATTTGAAAGAATGTGGCTACATTCATCAAATGTGAACAAACTGGACCTTGAGTAGCTCAAATGTTCAGTGAAGTATAGAATCGACTTGGCAAGATATCAAAATGTGTAGATTAGATCGAGCGATGTTTGCTTGAGCCAAGAGTGATCATATCAAAGTTATGAAATTTAAATTTCATAATGAGCTCCACAAAGAATATGGTATATCTTGACAGAGACCTCGATGCCATTTCGAAATGACTCAAGTGATAACGGATCACATCCCTTCCTATAAAGTTCTTGAATATTTGCACAAGTGACTAGTGTTACACTAAACAGAAAAATTGTCGAAGCTATGAAAGGACACCATATTCAGTTATGGATAGAAATAGTTTCTAGCTTCTTTTCAAGTATATGTCTAGGGCTCTTAGCTCAATGGGAGTTCATTGACTCAGTGGGAGCTAAGTAGCTCAACAAGGGCTAAGGTAGCTCGAGAAGGAGCTAACTGTTTGTTTCACAACGAACTTTTACCCAAAGACAATATACATGTCTCTTTGTAGTATTCAAGTGAGACTACGGGTATGACTTCCACAACCTGATTGAGAACATAGTATTTGTTGCTCTAAGTGGTGTCTTTTGGGAAAGTAGTACATTTCCAAAACGACAAGTGGGAGGAAAATGAACTCGATGACCATCGAGATTAGCAAAAAACTAGAACTGAGAATCTCCGAAGAGTTTAGAAGGGCTTCATGAGAATGATTGATCAAGAATACTCAAAGGACTTTACAAGTCCCTTAAATGAGAATTCAATACTCACAAAACTTTAGAAGTGGTGGAGTAAGATCAATATAATCAAAGGGCTTTAAAAGCACCTTGAAACTCAGTGTTTGATGCAATTACCCCGTATAGGTATAGAATTCACCAAAGGCTTGGGTTGAATCCTATAAATTTCTATTAAGTTAGAAATAAACCTAAGACTTACAAACATACTATTTGCCATTGGATGGTGAAGGAATAGTGTCTTGTAAATTAGCTACGACAAATTCAAATTCCGAATAATGGTTAGAGGCCATAAAATCCAAAATAGACTCCATGTTTGTAAATCATGTTTGGAACTTGATTCATTTGCATGAAGGGTGAAAGACCCATCAATTGCAAATAAGTTTTCAAGGAGAAAACTGACAAATTTGGAAATGCATAAGCATACATAGCTAGATTGGTTGAAAAGGATATAGTTAATTCACGCCTTTGATTTTAATAAAAACCTATTCACCAATTGGAACGCTTAAGTCTTTTCGTTATTGTTCAAGAAAAATTGCGCATATGAAATATGGCAAAATAGATAACAAAACCGCCTTCCTAAAATTGGATTTTGGAAGAGACAATGGAAATAGCTAAGGGTTTGTAATTCTAAATAATGCTAGATTTGAAAGCAAGCTCAAGAAATCCATTGTGGGATTAAGTGAAGCATTGTATGTAGGAATTGGAACATGTATTCTCAAAAAGTTAATAAAAGGTGTGGCTTATGGAGAAGCATAGAAATTCTTATGAACAAGAAGTTTAGTGGGAGCAAGAGTCAATCTTGTATGGTCCAACAAGAAGTTTAAGAACTCTATTGTGAAATGAATGTCAAATGCTAAATTCTTATATTTGAAAGGATTTTAAACAAATGAACCAAGCAAAAGGCTATACTTAGTACATAGTGGGTATTAAAATCTATTGGATAGACTTAATGAAATGTTTAAACGAGTAGAGAAATTTACCGTGTTAAACATGAAGGACTTGGAAAGGCTTTCGACCCATATGTATAAAACTAAGTAAATTTTTGAACTAAGTATATGGGCAAATACTAAGTCGAATAAGAAAGACTCTAGTAGAGACTTTCAACCGTATCACATAGCAAACAGTTTAGCAAGACTCGGTGAAACTGGATGAGCTAAAAGGTCACATGAATGGAATAATATTGGGAATAATTCTGCAATTAAAACCATCATGTATGCCATGATATGGAGTCGTCACTCAACTTACATGCTTGGAGCACCAATCAATTTAAATCTAAGTGATGAATCGTTAGATTATGATCAAGAAAAATCCAAAGTACTTTGATAAGTAAAGGGGATAAGTTCTTGACGCATGGAAACAAATGTAATTTGAGAATTGATGTTGCAAGCACATCCTTAGTAAGGATTAGATCCTTAATAAGGAAGCCGTTTATAAGCACGAGCTAGAATGCGTCGTGGCTTGAGAATGGTAACATGGACACGCATCCATGTAAAATGTGCGGAAATTTAAGGTAAATTTCCATAATCACAAGTGATTAGGGTCTCCAAAATCATTGTAAGCCGTTTGGAATGAAATCCGAGCAAAGCACCATCAGAAAGTCTACTGAATATATGTTGAGAATATTGTTGCCTGGAAGGCAATAATAAGAAAGTGTTCAATGGAAAGTTCATTGGCGAACGTTGGTGATTGTAGGTTGTCAAGTTGAAAGATCTTAAATCATGAAAATGAGTGGGAGCCATCACTTGGACAATAAATCCTAAATCACATATAATCCATAACGCTCTTAAATGTTATCATCTTATTATGAAATTATTCGATAATGAAGATGCTAAGATTTGCAAAGTAATAATAACTAAACCCCTATGCAATAAGTGAACGACAACATTCACAATTGCATGAAAGAAATCAAGCATATTATGTATGGGTGTGATTTCTATAAATGTTTTGTGAAGAGTATTACTCTTAAAACATTTGGGGAAAACCATTTATCATAAGATGAAACGTTTGGTAGTTTCATAGTGGAATAAAATTTTACTAATAAAATTCCAAAAACTATTTAATTGTGGTTTAGAATTAAATAATGAGTCCATTCGATTTCTGAGAATATTCAAAACAGGGTATCAAGACCATGTCTTGGATAAAGAAACACCTGTTAAGTGAACATTGAATATTACAATCGAAAATTATCCCTAATCAAGGTCATTTAAATGATGGAAGATTAATGACCACTTGAGATTAGTGTGTAGTATGATTTACAGCACCGTTTCTTGTGCTACGAGGACATGATTATCATAAATCATTCGGTCAGGTATTGGTTTAGAACTACACCGGATCGACCTATGAGAATACTTTAGAGATTTAAAATCATCATAAGTATATTTCTCATTATAGCTTTCAGAACCATTTCCTCGACCATGAGTATTGTAAGTTCTCTTGTTTGAGTACTAGTCCGTTTTGATGTTGTCAAACGTCTGCCGTAAATGGAGATTATAACGGCAACACTCGGGCGGCTAGGTCCTCTTAGTAAGGGAAGCTAACAATGCAAGACTGGGAATGTCCCCCTACTATCAATAGGGAACATGTCTTTGTTGTTTACAAGGCCTCTCGAAGAGCGAGACTGTGAAAATACATGGTCGTCCTCAGATGGATTTTGGAAATCATCTGTTATTGACAGTCGAACTCGGAAATCGAGAAACACTTTTGGATGTAATAAGGATAACGAAGAATCTTACCTTATAGTTCATGAAGAGACATTAAGTGACATAGGAAATGGGTTATACACTAATTGCACACTTGTCCGGAAGGACTAGTGGGATATTGAAAGAATGGTGTCCTTCCAACAAGTGTATTATTCTGATAGAGGGTTCAGAATTATTAGAAACTAATTCTTCAGTGAGGTCAAGTGATCGGAATGCCTAGGTGGAGGCCGCTTTCGATCAGTAATATTAATGTGTAATTAATATTATAGCTTAATTTTGACTGAACCCTTCGGGTCACACCCAATCGAGTAACCGATCTGAGACGACGAATCAATCCGAAGGATTAGATGAGTCATTAGAGTATTACGAACAAAGACGTTGGATGTCGAGCTTAGAGCGTCGAAACCGAGCGTCGCAAGTCGAGTCGAGTTTAGAACTCGACGAGACGAGAAAAATCAACAAGCGACAAGTTTGAGCTAAGCCGTAGCCTCGCATTGGCTTAGCCATGCGAGTCTAGGCTAGCCTAGGCCACGCACTATGTCGAGCTTGCTAGGAACGCTGGCTAGCTAGCTGGTGTGGCATGGCCAGCATCGTTGGCGCGCTAGGCGTGCTAGTATGCTAGTGCCTCGCACAAAGCAGCACTGCCGCAAGCATCGCAAGGCCAGTAGCACGCAAGTGCTTCCTGGGCCTTGCTACCGCAAGCATGCAACGCATAGCACTCGCACAGCAGCTCGCTATGCGTGCTTATGCTATGGGTTGTGCATGCGTGCTTGCTAGCGAGTAGCATCGCAGCATCGCAGTAGTGTGCAAGCTTGTTGGGTTGTGCGTGCCAGCGTAGCAGCACCAAGCAGCAGCATCACATGCATGCGAGCTGGCTGGCTGCCCATGTGCTGCGTGCTGGCTGGTTGGGCTACCCAGTCTTGGTGCTAGGCACCAGCTGGCAACCTTGAGCCAGCCAAGTGGCTAGGTGGTGTGCCGATTTTGTGTGGGGACCAAAATTGAGGGGTTGCTTGGTGAGCAAGGGGATTTGGTCCCCCCCCCCCCCTTGAATGGTCCTCATCTACTCTTGCCCTCCATGTGACACTTGGAGCTTGTTGATTGCCTTTCATTTTTTATTTTGTTTTTAATTAAAATAAAATTGAGGAAAATGCAAATCTCCCACATTGATGAGAAAAAGGAGATCAAGTCTCCATTCCCTATAAATACCCAAGTTTTGGGTTTGGGAAAAAGGACTTAAGTTGAACTCAATAAGGCATCTCCCTATAGGTGAGAGAACCTTTAAGTTCGTAATACTCTAGTCTTTTCTTGGTCTAGCCCCGACTAACCTTCTTGGTAGAGGCAGTTCGGGTCGAGTCTCGAGGGTGGACTCCGTCGGAGGCTCTCGCGCTTGCGGAGCTAAGGCCTTGAAGTCCGAGCTCTATAGGAGTGAAGCACGCATCGAGGGTAAGAATGTCATTTCCCTTTCTCTTTCTTTTGTTGTTTAATTATGTGATTGCATGCTTAGTTGCTTTAATTAGTAGGCGGGTCTTGGGCGGGTTTTTCTTCCGCGTAGCGTTGGACGCTACGAAACCAAACACCGATTTATCGGGCGGCCTATGGCCCGATCGAGCGGATACCCAGAATGCGAAGAGAAGAAAAATGGCGGGCCCGATCGGGCGCGTGATTTTCCTGGGAGTCTTAGGACTCGTCGTTTTGGTTAATTTTAGGCTTAGTATTTAAGCTCTTTGGTAAGCTTTATTAGTTACGTTTTCATTATTATTTCTTTCATGCTTAAAACTTTTAGTGAGATTTTAGTTGGAGATTATTGTTGAATTCAAGTTTTCCCCTTTTAATGCAATTTCATATTTCCTTCATTCGGTATTATTTCTCGTGTCTTTTATCGCTTTATTTATTGCTTTGATTTTAATTGCTTTGTTAATTTGTGTTTCGATTCTAATCATGTCTTCCATATATGCTTTGATTAGTTTAGCTTTAATTATGTGCGAGTAGTTAAATTCTAGGGTTCTTGGGGGATCAATAATTAATATGAAGGGATGAATTGTTTTAGTTGATTTTTGATATTGCATGATAATTTCTTATTGAAATGTTTTAATTCCTTGCAATTGGATTATGAATCGAACAGATGTGATTTGATTGTAAAAGTATAGCAATATTGAATTGATAAATCGAACAGATGTTAATTTGATATTAAAGGCTATTTTCAATAAGAACTTAGATCTACTAAATTGCGAGTGCCTGATAGTTCTATGTTGATTAATAAATTGCGAGGGTTTGTTAATCATGTTATATGTGCAATATCAATTGTTGATTGTTATGTTTTATCCCGAGGTATCAATTATTGGTGAACCTGCGACCCTAGGCTTTTATTATTGATTTTACCCTTAGAATAATTCATATAAACCCTTTTTGCTCTTTGATAATTTAGATTATAATAATTAATTAGGAATAGAAAGACTTGTTTCCCTGTGGATTGAACCCTACTTCCCTATCTTCTTTAGTTAGAGGACTTAGGTAATTCTTTTGATTAGGAGATACGACTTCACTCTGTCAAAATTTCGCGCATGATTTTGTATATATGATTTTGTCTATTTTATTGTTTTCTTAGGTTAGATTTAATGCTTTAAAAAAAAATACGTTCCAACGAAAATATGAATCATGCTTCCCTGTGCCCTTTAATGAAAATTGTTTTGACTCTTGGTTATTGATGATGAACATTGTAGATTAGTTGGTAATGATTTGATGTTTGATTGCCTTGAAACTTTAACATGCGTCAATTTTGCCCAACTACTTGTGAATGTAGTGCTTGACTAGTTGTTTAGGTAAGGAATGTGTGTTAGTTCCTGGTATATCAATGAATTTGAGTATTGGTTTTCAACTATGAGTAATGTTTATATGATTCACTATTATGCACAATGAGGTGGACGAAGGTGTTCGTTCTTTTAAGTGGCCTTCAGACGATAATAGATACATTTGTTCCCTTCTTGCTACCCATGTTGTTGCTTGTGCCCTTTTTATTATTTATATACCCACATTACAAGCCTATTTAAGCCCCATTGGTTACTAATCCCAAGCTTGGCTTAGGGGAGCTAATAGTGAGTAAGGTGAGCGAGTTGTAGTGTGCACATAATTTACACAATGTGGGTGAATAAGAGGAGTAATTTGTTCTTTTGCTATTGTGATTGCAAAAGATGAGAAATTTGTTGTTCAAAGTTGAAAAATTCCAATGTGAGAAAGAAAGAAAAAAAGAGATAAGTTTTAAAGAAAAAAGTTCAAGTTCGAGAAAATTGAAAAGAAAGGAATTCAAAGTTTGTTTATTCACTCAAGTTCTATATATCATATTTTTATGAGTGAAATTGTAAGTGTTGAAAAATTTGTGAAATATTAGATTGATGGTTTGGTGAATTTTTGGTGGAGATGAGTTGTGTTGGAGAAGATTGTCCATTACTTATGTTTGGCCTTGGTTTTTATTAGGATTTGGCTCCCTTAAGCATAGTTTTCTTCTCACATTTTCCCAAATGTTTCTTACCCTTTACCTAAGCCTTACATTACAAGCTTTGAAGACCTTCCGATCTTTGTGCATAGAGTTGTGTGAATGTGAAAGTAGTTGTTTATCAATGCGAAGAATGATTTGATATATTCCGAGTCGACTACTTAATTTAGTGAATGTCTTTTAAACACACGAGTGCGTGATTTGGGAGGGCATTGTTCACATATAAAGGGTTTGGGATGGAGAACGAACGAGTACATCTTTTACTCGCCACATAAATGAGAGTTGAGTGTGTGAGCACTAGTCTTGAATTCTATATGCTCTTGTGGTTTGCTCTACTTGACAATTGTTAGGGAAGATTGGTAATCGAATGGATTTGAGTGATTGATTATGATGCATGTTTGTTGGATTGGATTTGAGTTGTATTATGGATTTTGAATTTGATTTGGGGTGAAGTTATGATTTGTTTTATTCATTGCCTTGCTTAGGGACAAGCAAGGGTTTAGCTTAGGGGAGTTTAATATATGTATTTCATATGCAATTTTACCCCCCGTCCCACGGTCATTTTTACGCATATTTGAGCTATTCGAGGCTACTTTTAGTACTAATGTGTGGTTTCGAGTGTTTTGTAGAGTTGGCATTTGTTTTGTAGGAATTTCTCGGATTTGTCGATAATTTCTATGGTTTTCCGGCCACTATGAGATATCGAAGCTTTTGTCACATTCATGACCGTTGATCGTAGCCCAAGACCGATCATATCGGTGATTAAGGGCTTGGTTCGTGGAATTGGTCCGAGCAATGGACCAAGGAAGAAAAAGATTTAGGCCATATAAGCAATTGGAGCCCAAAGGAAAAGAAGAAAAGAGTCTCGGCCAAGAAAAGACCGGGCCCGATCGGGCGGCCTATGGCTCGATCGGGCGGATCCCCAGAATGCGGAGAGAAGAAAAAAGGCGGGCCCGATCGGGCGCTTGTTTTTCCTGGGAGTCTTAGGACTCGTCACTTTGGCTAATTTTAGGCTTAGTACTTAAGCTCTTTTTGTAAGCCTTATTACCTACGTTTTCATTATTATTTCATTCATGCTTAAAACTTTTAGAGAGATTTTAGTTAAGATTATTGTTGAATTCAAGTTTTCCCCTTTTAATGCAATTTTATATTTCTTTCATTCGGTATTATTTCTCGCGTCTTTTATCGCTTTATTTATTGCTTTGATTTTAATTGTTTTGTTAATTTGTGTTATGATTTTAATCATGTCTTCCATATATGCTTTGATTAGTTTAGATTTAATTATGTGAGAGTAGTTTAATTCTAGGGTTCTTGGGGGATCCATAATTAATATGAAGGGATGAATTGTTTTGGTTGATTTTTGATATTGCATGATAATTTCTTATTGAATTGCTTAAATTCTTTGCAATTGGATTATGAATCGAGCAGAAGTGATTTGATTGTAAAAGTATAGCAATATTGAATTGATGAATCGAGCATATGTTAATTTGATATGAAAGGTTATTTTCAATAGGAAGTTAGATCTAGTAAATTGCGAGAGCCTGTTAGATCTATGTTGATTAATAAATTGCGAGAGCCTGTTAATCATGTTATATGTGCAATATTAATTGTTGATTGTTAAGTTTTATCCCGGAGTATTAATTATTGGTGAACCTGCGACCCTAAGATTTTTTTTATTGATTTTACCCTTAGGATAATTCATATAAATCCTTTTTGCTCTTTGATAATTTAGATTATAATAATTAATTAGGAATAGAAAGACTTGTTTCGTTGTGGATTCGATCCTACTTCCCTTTCTGCTTTAGTTAGAGGAATTAGGTAGTTCTTTTAATTAGGAAATACGACTTCACCGTGTTAAAATTTGGCACCGTTGCCAGGGAAACGGTTTTATTTTTATTTCTAATTGATTTTGTAGTCTAGATTATTTTCTTTTGTCTTAGAGAACGCAAGTTCTTTGAGACAGTTTCTCATATTTGTTTTTTTAGTTCTGTGTTTATGCTAAGGAGTTCTAAATCAATCTACATTCCATTCGATCCTGAAATCGAACGTTCTTTGGATAGACAGAAGAATCTTCTCAGACAAGTACGAGCATTTTTTTCCGAGGGTAATACACCTTTGGAACCCCCATCTGATTCTAGTGACATAGAAGATTTTTTAGAACTAGAATCAGAGATGATGGCACCACCACCACCACCACCACCTCGCAAGCTCAGCGATTATTCGCAACCGTCCCTGACTTTTGTATGATAATCTAAAGGGTATTAGCCTTGAATTTTGTATGCACAGGATACACCTAGAAGACAATCACAAGCAATGTATTCAACCACAAAGAAGGTTGAATCCTAACATGTAGGAGGTCGTCAAAAAGGAGGTTATGAAGCTACTTGATGCAGGCATCATCTATCCTATCTCTGATTCAAAGTGGGTAAGCCCTGTGCAGGTAGTTCCAAAAAAGGGTGGGATGACAGTAATAAAGAATGATAAAAATGAATTAATTCCCACTAGAACAGTAACAGGATGGCGAATGTGTATTGATTATCGTAGATTAAATACCGCCACTAAGAAGGATCACTTTCCCCTTCCCTTCATTGACCAAATGTTGGAAAGATTGGCTAACCATAAATTTTTCTGTTATTTGGATGGGTACTCGGGATTCTTTCAAATCCCAATTCACCTTGAGATCAGGAGAAAACCACATTTACATGTCCTTATAGTACTTTTGCTAATCGTAGGATGCCCTTTGGACTATGTAATGCACCTGCTACTTTTCAGCGTTGTATGATGAGCATCTTTCTAAATTCATAGAGTCTATTATGGAAGTCTTTATGGATGATTTTAGTGTGTATGGATCTTCATTTGATGTTTTTCTAGCTAACCTCACTAAAGTTTTGAAAAGGTGTGAAGAATGCAATTTGGTCTTAAATTGGGAAAAGTGTCACTTTATGGTGATACAAGGTGTAGTATTGGGTCACATTGTTTCTGACCAAGGTATACAGGTAGACAAAGCAAAGATAGAAGTGATTGAGCAATTACCCCCACCAGTGAATGTTAAAGGGGTAAGGAGTTTCCTTGGTCATGCGGAGTTTTATTGCCGTTTCATCAAGGATTTTTCTAAAATTGCTAAACCACTAACCCAACTTCTACTTAAGTATGCTCCATTTGATTTTACTGACGAGTGTCTTGAGTATTTTAACAGGATCAAGCAAGCTTTAATTTTGGCTCCTATCATATGTGCTCTTGATTGGAACCTTCTATTCGACATCATGTGTGACTATGCAGTAGGCACCGTGTTAGGCCAAAGGAAGAACGAATTTTTGCACGCTATTTACTATGCGAGTAAAACCTTGGATGAGACTCAAGTCAATTATGCCACCACAGAGAAAGAGTTTCTTGCTATGATTTATGCCTTAGAGAAATTTAGATCATACTTGGTTGGTTCTAAAATTATTGTTTTTACTGACCATGCAGCATTGAAGTATCTCATTGCCAAGGCAGAGACCAAGCCTAGACTTCTTCGTTGGGTGCTCTCGCTCCAAGACTTCAACATTGAAATTAGAGACAAAAAGGGAGCAGAGAATGTAGTTGCAGACCACTTGTCTAGGATTAGGTATGATGGAGGTAAGGACTCTACACCTATTGATGATTTTCTTCCTAACGATAATCTCCTTGCAGTTGTGTCACAAGAACCTTGGTATGCCAATTATTTGGTGGGCGGTATACTACCTCCGGATATGTCCTATCAACAAAAGAAAAGGTTTCTCCATGATGTTAACTATTATTTTTGGGATGATCCCTTTTTGTTTTGTGAGTGTGCAGATGGACTATTTCGCAGGTGTATCCCTGAATGGGAAGTGAATGGCATCCTACAACGTTGCCACAACTCTCCATATGGTGCGCATCATGGCCCTTCTAAAATCGTAGCCAAGCTTAATGAGTCGGGTTTCTTTTGGCCTACTATATTCAAGGATGCGCGGTTATTCATCATGTCTTGTGACTCTTGCCAGAGGACCGGTAATATTTGAAGGAGGCACGAGATGCCCTAAACTGGGATTCTCGAAGTTGAAATTTTTTATGTTTAGGGTATTGACTATATGGGACCATTCCCATCTTCTAATGGGAAATGTTACATACTCGTGGCCGTCGATTATGCGTCCAAATGGGTCGAGGCCATTACAAATGATGCCAAGGTGGTCATGAAACTCTTCAAGAAGACCATATTCCCAAGGTTTGGTGTCCCACGATCTATCATTAGTGATGGAGGTACTCACTTCCATGAAAGACAATTGGACAACCTTCTAAAGAAGTATGGAGTCTACCATAGGACCGGACTTAATTATCATCTTCAAACAAGTGGTCAAGTGTGAGGTCTCCAATCGAGAAATCAAGTCGATTCTAGAAAAAGTGGTAGCTAAGTCAAGGAAGGATTGGAGTATGAAGCTAGATGATACACTTTAGGCATATCGAACAACATTCAAAACACCAATTAGTACCTCTCCTTATAGACTAGTGTACGGTAAGGCATGTCATCTTCCCGTGGAATTGGAGTACAAAGCTTTTTGGGAAATCAAGGAGATTAATATGGATTCTAAAGTTACGGGTGAGAAAATACTTCTCCAACTCAATGAGTTGGATGAGTTTAAATTGTCGGCATATGACAGTGCGCGAATTTACAAGGAGAAAACTAAGAAGTGGCACGACAAGAAAATCCTACCAAGAGAGTTTGCACCGGGAGACAAGGTTCTACTTTTTAACTCTAGACTAAAGCTCTTCCCAGGAAAGCTAAAGTCTAGGTGGTCGGGTCCCTTTACTGTCACTAAGGTGAATAAATTTGGTTCGGTTGAGCTAGTAAAAGAAAACAGTGAAGAATTCAAGGTCAATGGTCAACGATTGAAGATGTACCATGAAGGAGCTACCGTTGGAGTGATGGAGGAAATCCACCTAACTCTAGTCTTATCTTAGAGCTAAGTTACAAAGGTTGTGCGGGAACTTTATAAACCAGTGCCTTGCAGGAGGTAACCCGTATTTTATGCTTTCTAGACTAGATTTATTTTATTTCTTTTTAGAGGGGTGAGGAGAGTGCAAATTTTACATATGTGAAGTGAGTTGTGCAGGTTTTGAGCATTAAATTAGGGAGACTTAAAAGAGAAAAGTTAAAGAAAAGCATGTTCCGAACTAGGCAGTGGCCCGATTGGGCGCGCAAGTTAGGCTGAGAAAAGAAATTTTCTCGCCCGATCGGGCAAGGTCGCCTGATCGGGCACGCAAGGAAGGAAGAAATCGAGCCAAATATTCGCCCGATTGGGCGGAGCTCGCCCGATCGGGCACGCAAGCGAATTATCTGGAATACAAATATTCGCCCGATCGGGTGAATGGGCGCCCGATCGAGCGCGCCTTTTTGTATTCGGGCTTACAAAGACGTTTTCCCTTCTTTCTTTCACTTTCTTCTTTCTTTCATCTCTTTCATCTTCACTTTCTCTCTCTAAACTCCACTTTCACACCTTCAAAATCTACCTTCCAATCAAGATCATCTCTAATTCTCTCATCAAATCTCAAAACTTTTACCATATTTTTTATCCTCTCACCTTCCTCTACATTTCCAACCTAATTTCTCTTTGTTTTCTCATACTTTAAGGAAATCCCAAGTTCATCAAGAATAATCCTTCAAATGGCTTCCAAGAGATCAAGAGGACAAAGAGGAGAACAATCTAGGCAACCATCAACA
Organism: Chenopodium quinoa; assembly: GCF_001683475.1. Taxonomy (NCBI): domain Eukaryota; kingdom Viridiplantae; phylum Streptophyta; class Magnoliopsida; order Caryophyllales; family Amaranthaceae; genus Chenopodium; species Chenopodium quinoa. The sequence continues at coordinate 3,607,781 of NW_018743783.1, forward strand.
CCAACAGTCGACCCGGAGCTTCAAATTCCGGGATGGAATGAGATGGTGGTCACAAGCCAAGAACAAAAGGAGAGGATGCTCAACCTCGTCTTACGGCATGTAATTGCTACCCGTTTTGTGCATCATCCTACTTTAATTCATTTGGGTATTGATAAACAAGTAGAAAAATTGTTTAAAGGAATTGGCATGTCTAGCTTTTTCAATATGCATAGAGACACTTATGATTATCTAATGGTGGAATTTATCTCTACTTTTAGCTTAATGAAATCGAATTCAAATGCATATCATGTTCAATTTCGCTTGCTTAATAATGATGTGAGATTATCCTTGAAAGATTTTGGTAAAATTTTTGAATTAAAATTCGATAGACCATCCGATCTACCCAGGGATTTTTGTGCTAAGGTTTATTTGGCCCTCACGGGGGAGGTTTTGGAAAACCTCCAACATGCCAAAGTCACCATCATTCATCATCCCGTGCCAAAGTTTTGGCAAAGATTTGTAAGCCTCACCGTCTTTGGGAGGCATGAACCGGCTAATGTTAGGAAGGACGAACTAGAACTTTTAGCCTCCTATTTGCATTCCAAGTGTGGGAAGCTAAACATCCCACTTAAGATGGCCCAACACTTCCAACGTAGTACTTGGTAATCCGAGACCTCGAGGGCTAGAACCCCTATCTATTTTGGTGGGTTAGTAACCCAAATTGCAGTTAAATTGATGGGTTTTGAGCCTAATGACCATAGGAGGATGGACGGCTCTACATTGATGGACCTTAGCTACTTAGGAGGGATTAATTGGCTACAACCTATCCATAGTGTGAGTCGGCCAAATAAGATGTGGTGGATAATTCATAGAGAGTCCGGTATGAAAGACCGGGCCTTTAAATTGCCTAATCCCGCTTTGACTAAGTTTGATAGGGGTAGGACCACCTACACTTTAGTACTAGGCAATGATGGAGAAGCTCAAGAAGCTCCACAACCTCCACCACAATTTCCACCTCAATCTCAATCTCAACCACAACCTCAATTTCAACCGCCACCCTAACCTTAAATGCACGACATCCCCACCTCTTCTCATGACTATAACATAGATCCTAATGCACCTTATGACTTCTCGGCTTTTAGGATCCAACTTTATAGGATCGAGATGGGTCAAGGAAGGGTAGAGGGGATGGTCCATTCCCTTAACACTAGGGTGGGGTCTCTAGATAGGAGGGTTGGCTATGTGGAACGGAACCTAGGTAGGAGTTTATACCCCATGTATGATGATTATGCACGCTGAGGGGCTATTCCCCCCGAGGATATGGCCCCCGACTGGTTTCAGTATCCTCAAGGAGGATACACTACCCTCAATGCTTATGGTACTTATGTGGACTATTCTTCCGTCCATGGTTATGGGGCCGATGTTCCTTTTGGTGGGATAGGTGGGAATGTGGATCCTAACTATTTTGCTGGTAGTTCGTGTCAAGGAGGTGCCGGTTCTAGCCATGGAGGTGGTAGTGGCTATGCTAGGATGGATGAGGATGATGATGAGGAGTAGCTTTTCGTAGCTACACTCCCAAGTCAATGAGGGAATTGCTTGATTTGGCTTGGGGGAGATGATTTTGTATAGATGGTATTCTTTCTCTCTTCTCCATTTTATTGTTTTCTTAGGTTTGATTTAATGCTTTCAAAAAAAAAAATATTTTCCAATGAAAAGATGAATCATGCTTCCCTGTGCTCCTTGATGAAAATTGTTTTGAACCTTGGTTATAGATGATGAACATTGTAGATTAATTGGTCATGATTTGATGTTGGATTGCCTTAAAACTTTAACATGCGTCAATTTTGCCCAACTACTTGTGAATATAGTGCTTGACTAGTTGATTTGGTGAGGAATGTGTGTTAGTTCCTGGTATATCAATGAATTTGAGTATTGGTTTGCAACTATGAGTAATGTTTATATGATTCACTATTATGCACAATGAGGTGGACGAAGGCGTTCGTTTGTTAGGTGGCCTTCAGATGATAATAGATATATTTGTTCCCTTCTTGCTACCCATGTTGTTCTTGTGCCCTTTTAATTGTTTATTTAGCCACATTACAAGCCTATTTAAGCCCCATTGGTTACTAATCCCAAACTTAGGCGAGTTAATAGTGAGTAAGGTGACCGAGTTATAGTGTGCACATAATTTGCACAATGTGGGTGAATAAGAGGAGTAATTTGTTCTAATGATATAGTGATTGGAAAAGATGAGAAATTTGTTGTTCAAAGTTGAAAAATTCCGATGTGAGAAAGAAAGAAAAAAGAGTTTCAAGAAAGAAAAAAAATTCAAGTTCGAAAAATTTGAAAAGAAAGGAATTTAAAGTTTGTTTATTCACTCAAGTTCTATAATATCATATTTTTATGAGTGAAATTGTAAGTGTTGAAAAATTTGTGAAATATTCGATTGGTTGTTTGGTGAATTTTTGGTGGAGATGAGTTGTGTTGGAGAAGATTGGTCGTTACTTATGTTTGGCCTTGGTTTTTATTAGGATTTAGCTCCCTCAAGCACAGCATTTCTCTCACATTTTCCAAAATATTTCCTACCCTTTACCTAAGCTTTACATTACAAGCTTTGAAGACCTTCCGACCTTTGTGCATAGAGTTGCGTGAATGTGAAAGTAGTTGTTTATCAATGCGAAGAATGATTTGATATATTCCGAGTCGACTACTAGGTTGAGTGAATGTCTTTTAAACACACGAGTGCGTGAGTTGGGAGGGCATTGTTAACATATAATGGGTTTGGGATGGAGAGCGAACGAGTACATCTCTTACTCGCCACATAAATGAGAGTTGAGTGTGTGAGCACTAGTCTTGAATTCTATGTGCTCTTGTGGTTTGCTCTACTTGACAATTGTTAGGGAAGATTGGTAATCGAATGGATTTGAGTGATTGATTATGATGCATGTTTGTTGGATTGGATTTGAGTTGTATTATGGATTTTGAATTTAATTTGGGGTGAAGTTATGATTTGTTTTATTCATTGCCTTGCTTAGGGACAAGCAAGGGTTTGCCTTGGGGAGTTTAATATATGTATTTTATATGCTATTTTATCCCCCGTCCCACGGTCATTTTTATGCATATTTGAGCTCTTCCGGGCTACTTTTAGTCCTACTGTGTGGTTTCGAGTGTTTTGTAGAGTTGGCATTTGTTTTGCAGGAATTTATCGGATTTGTCGATAATTTCTATGGTTTTCCGACCACTACGAGATATCGAAGCTTTTGTCACATTCAAGATCGTTGATCGTAGCCCAAGACCGATCATATCGGTGATTATGGGCTTGGTTCGTGGAATTACTCCGCGCAATGGACCAAGGAAGAAGAAGATTTGGGCCATATAAGCAATTGGAGCCCAAAGGAAAAGAAGAAAAGAGTCTCGGCCAAGAAAAGACCTGGCCCAATCGAGCAGATACCCAGAATGCGGAAAGAAGAAAAAAGGCGGGCCCGATCGCGCGCGTGTTTTTCCTGGGAGTCTTAGGACTCGTCGTTTTGGCTAATTTTAGGCTTAGTATTTAATCTCTTTTTGTAAGCTTTATTAGCTACGTTTTCATTATTATTTCTTTCATGCTTAAAACTTTTAGAGTGATTTTAGTTGGAGACTATTGTTGAATTCAAGTTTTCCCCTTTTAATGCAATTTTATATTTCCTTCATTCGGTATTATTTCTCGCGTCTTTTATCTCTTTATTTATTGCTTTGATTATAATTTGCTTTGTTAATTTGTGTTTTGATTTTAATCATGTCTTCCATATATGCTTTGATTAGTTTAGATTTAATTATGTGCGAGTAGTTTAATTCTAAGGTTCTTAAGGGATCCTTAATTAATATGAAGGGATGAATTGTTTTGGTTGATTTTAGATATTGCATGATAATTTCTTATTGAATACTTTTAATTCCTTGCAATTGGATTATGAATCGAGCAGATGTGATTTGATTGTAAAAGTATAGCAATATTGAATTGATGAATCGAGCATATGTTAATTTGATATTAAAGGTTATTTTCAATAGGAATTTAGATCTAGTAAATTGCGAGAGTCTGTTAGATCTATGTTGATTAATAAATTGCCAGAGCCTGTTAATCAAGTTATATGTGCAATATTAGTTGTTGATTGTTATGTTTTATCCCGGAGTATTAATTATTGGTGAACCTGCGACCCTAGGCTTTTTATTATTGATTTTACCCTTAGAATAATTCATATAAACCCTTTTTGCTCTTTGATAATTTAGATTATAATAATTAAGTAGGAATAGAAAGACTTGTTTCCCTGTGAATTCGACCCTACTTCCCTATCTTCTTTAGTCAGAAGACTTAGGTAATTCTTTTGATTAGGAGATACTACTTCACCCTGTCATGTCCCCAAAAACCGAACCCACTGATGAGTACCTTTCACGTTTTGATAAACGAGTTCGGCAAAGAGTTGAAGAGTCTCATAAAGTCTCCTTAAGCCTTGACCATATTTATCCAAAATCATTCACTTTGTGTCATTAAACCCAAAATCATTCATTTCGTGTCTAAATCATAAAAACGTCTAAACCAGGTTATTTTGGTCCATATTCTCGGTCCAATTATTGTTTAGTTGGATAGGGCTTGAAAAGAGTTTTCACGATATATTATAAGCCCAAATCCGACTTAAAACGAATAAGTTATGGCCAAAATACTAAACCGAGCCCAAACCGAGCCTAGGTCCACCTTTAGTATAACCCAATGATTATATGGAGCCCAAATATTTTATTTAGGCCCTATATGCTCATACTCCTAATCCTAAATCAGTTACGAACTTTTAGAATCCTGTAGAAGGTTCTAATTTATCCTTCTCGAAAAGATAAAGATCAAAGAGTTCGAGATTGAATAAAACTTCTCATATGATAATCCTTATCCCGTCCAAATTAAAAGACATTCGAATATCTTTTGCAAACATAATTCCATTAGAATTCAAACTCCGTACAACTTTGTTATCTTAAAAATCATCGCGTAGTGACAAGTTCATCGCGACACGACAGATTCCGATGCGAAACGACAAGCATATCTCGACACGACGAAATTCTGGGATAAAATCTGAATTTTTACTTTGTCGTGACGCGATACTCCCGTCGTGACGCGACAAGGGTCGTGCAACGCAACAAGGCCGTTGCGCCGCGACAAAGTGGTCGCAATGCAACAAGGTCCATCACGACCCGTCAAAGCCTGTCACGACGCGTTAAAAAGTGTTTTATCTCAGTTCAGACTTCTGATCTTTTTCTGTTTGTTTTGACTCTCTCTTTTCCCTATAAATAGAGGTCGTTTTCCCTGTTTCCAATCATCAACAATCTTTAGTCACAACCCTTAACACCTTGCTACCACCATCAAGAATCCTTAGTTCCAATCATCATCAAACACCTATCATTAATCATCATCAAACACCTATGTCCTTAGCCGTAGCCTAAACACATCCTTGATACATCCCAATCAAACACCATACTTCCTTTGCGTGATTCAAATACTCCAAACCATAGTCGAAGTTGCCTTTGACCTCAACGTGAAAGGTTGATATTTTGAGGGTTTGGTCCCAAATCTATATTTCAATTCTTAATTAATTTAGTTTATTATTTACTCCCACCATTTTTTTTATTTGCATCACTTTCTTTTTATGGGTGTTTTTTTTTAAATGCATCACTTCTATATATGGTAACTTTAAACTATATTTTATCATATCTCTCTCTTACTTAAACCCCATTCAAATTATTTTATCATTTCTCTCTCTTTCATGGTCCCCACTTAAATAATAAAAATATCTATCCTCTCTCATATACTTTCTCTTTCATGGTCCTCATCTTACTTTTACTATTATAATTTATTCACCCACTCATAATATTATATCACTTTCCTAAAACTCCGTGCATTCCTAAGTGATGCAAATAAAAAAAACGGAGGAAATACTTTATTTATTTCTCTTTCTTGAAGTTTACTAACGCGTGTATTGTTTTTATAGCAAGAAGGTCGAGGCATCGAAGTAAGTAATTTAATTACTTAGTTATTCTTTTGATTTTGGAGTATAAATCATGTTTAAGATGTTATTTTGATTTCTAGTATCATGTTTAGGATAACGCTTTGATTTTGTTATTAGTGATATGCTAGAATTTGTTATTAATCTGTTTAGTATCATGCCTAGGATCTTACTACTAATGATGTTTTGATGATGATTGTTATATTGATCATATGTTGCTTAACTATTCATGATTTATTACTATTGCTTGATCACGCCCTTTTTGCAGGTTTAAAGGGAATTTGTCTTTGAAAGCACGCCTAATAAGATAAAATATAATCTGACTTAGGCTTAATATGATTTTAATTCAAGTGATCACCAATATTAGATTTGATTGTGTATTAATAATCAACCGACGTATATTAAACAGGTTTAGGATTAATTTGATGTATGTATGTTGATCGAAAAGCACGCATGAATATCATAAGAATTAAGTAGAGGCCTATTTAGGGCGAGTTTAACCTTTTAAAGTTGGATTCGTACCATCATCCCTGAACATTCAGTCATGGTTCCGAACCACTATGGAGTTAGCAATATCTGTGATTGTGAATGGGGTGTAACCTTCATAATCATGAACGGTTTACAGATTCTTAAAACTTGTTGGCGACTCTTTTTCTCTAGTTTCTTTTCCTTGGAGCGCCGTCGTGCTTAAAAACATGACCCACAGTAGGGTGAGAGTTGAAAAATTCCCTACACTTATCCTTTCTCTGAATTTATGGATTATATTTGACAATTGAAATTTGGTTGTGTGTAATAGTGTAATATATGTTGAATATTTTCATGCTTTCTGGTTATATGTATGGTTTGGTTTTACATGTGCAAGAAGATAAATTTAAAAATTTAATAGTGTAAAATATATTAAAATTGTGTTTTGTTTATAATAATGTATTGGCCTTGGAACAATGTAGTAAGAATTGAAGTATATTACTTCATACTTCTATCAACGAATTGACGGTTTCAAATCTAGAAGTACATGAGTAGGGTTTGAGTTTATGCTCTCGTTTATTCTTGTTTGAGGTTGGGGAATATTGACTATTCATCATATCAAGATATTATATGTTTTTTAGGGCGGACCTTATATTTGTTTTCCAGCAATCAATAATGTAGCTGAAGAATATTCTATTTTCTGCTTCCTCGTCATGTTTATGAGAATAAAATCTTATCAGGTTCGGAAATCAACAAACCTTAGGAGCATTTCAAGTCAATCTTTTACTTTAAGCAACCGGTGGCTTACATGACTAATATTGGAAAAAAAGGGCTGAGAATTTTGTGAGCAACACTATATTGCATCTTTCTGCTGGTCGAGGTTTATATGTAATTTAATAAACACAACATTTTAGTAATCCCCATTGTGAATTATTTTTCTGGTCTCACTGAATGGATTTTGTTATTATTATATTTCATCTACATCAATTTGTTAGTCCAATATTGCATCGTGACTCGAGATTGAGAAAAAAAAAAAAGGGCAATAGTCCTCTTTCTCCAAAAGACCGAGATCAACGCATGATCCTACAAGCTTAAAGGGATACGTGTTGCTTTACTCCACCTTTTTTCGTTGTTCAAACTTATGACTCTAACTCATGACATCAAATTAGAGACCAAGGCATTCATGCATTCATTTAAGGTTGCTAAATCTCCCCTTTTCCAACATAAACTTGCAAATGCAAACATTTTCTTTTCTTTAGTCTAGTTGGACAACTTCTAATGATTTTCCACAAACAAGGGCAGAATTATGTTATTGCTACGCCCTTTCTATAATAGTTCTTTTTTTTTCTATTTCCTTTTCATATACGACAATGTCTTTCACCTCAACTGCTTAAGGTTGCAAAAACTCCTTTTGCCTCAGAATGAGAAGCTGGTGAGTGATTAGGGTGACTTCTATTCTGATATTTCTCTCTATATAGAAAGTTGGTTGGCAAGCTTAATTCTTTTACTCATACCAGACTAGATCTCTCCTATGCTATACAATCCTTGAGTCAATTTAAGTTTCAAGCTAGGAACGGTATTGAAGAATCTGATTATGCTCAACAACATGCCACCTAAGCAAAGTTAATTATAACTTTAATTCTAGAATTTTCATCTCTAACAAACTATTAGCCAAGAGCTTGTTACTTCAATTATTATAAATACTGTAATTCGAGATAATGCTTTATTACAATAATCACAATATTCTTCTCTCTAACATCAATACACTATTCTCTCTCTCCTTCTCTCTCCAGTTCTTTAATTTTCAGGAATTTTTCAATAGAAGATAAATTACAATAAACCCTAACCCCAATTAAGAAGAAAATTACAATAAAGATAAACCCTAAGTCTAGAATTATTAATCTATGAGTAATTAGTTGTTTAATTTATAATAGAGTGAATTATTTAACAATAAATATTGCAAAATACTTTAAACGGTACATCGCCGGCGCTAAATTTAACCAGGACAATATATTCTCATTAGAACAATAAATTATAAAATCCGTATGAAGATGCAATTGTCGGAATTATGGCGTTAAATTAGAACAACTAATGGTGCAGTGAAAGTGCAGAGATGTAACCTTGATTTATAATAAACTTAGAGGTTGTTAGAGTCTCATTCGGCAGTGTTGTATCTTGCCGAGAGTTTACTTCCTCGATTCTTCTCTTTGTCGCAAAATATACAACGATCATAGTAATTGATGTTTCCATGATAAAAGACATGTTTTTCATTTCGTCACTTACCGCCCTTAGCTTGTTCGGGAATCATGCCATCAAAATCGCGCTTAGAGACTCGGCAGGCGGAAAAGGCCAAAATATATCCCCCCCTTTACCTTCTATATCGCCGCTCATTTGAATTTTTAGATTTATGACACGTCGCAATCTTAGCACATATGTATATATGGAGCCCACATATATAAGATGCATGCAATGTTTTTTTTTTTTTTTTTTTTTTTTTAAATTTTCTTTGGTAACACTATACTTTTTATTTTTCTCATCGTTAAATTACAAAAAAAAAACTTATTATCTTTGGTAATCTTGTATTATTGATTACCAAAGATAATTATTATCTTAATTAAAATTCTTAACCATGGTTAATTTTTTAACAATTTTAATAACTATTTTATAAATAATTAAAAAAAAAAACAGATTTTCACCATATACCACTGAGTTTTAACTTAATTCACCATATACCACCAAAAACTTTCTAATACACCATGTACCACTGAGTTTAATATAAATGTCACAACATTCCTTTAATGACTAGCGTCATTAACTCCGTTAGTAAATAAGGTTAATTGTGCCAGGTAGCTGTCACTTATTAGTTCTTATTAATATTATTTAATTAATTACTTAAATAATGAATTAAAAAACTTTTAAAAAATTAAATAAATAAATTAAAAAAACCACCACCAACCTAGCCACCGCTGCCCCCAACCCAGCCTTGGTCGGCGCCTAGATGGTCGGCGTCCATCACCCTTCCCCCACCGGCGAAAACCCCCGCCCCCAACCCTCTCCTTTCCCTCCTGATCCTTTCCCCAATTTCCACAACCCCACCACCAGTTTACCTCCCAACCACCCTCTCACCTACCAGCAGCGCCTTCCCCACCCCGGCAACCGTCCATACCGGCCCTCCATCGCCGGTCGACCCACCCCCTACCTTTAATCCTTACCTCGACCCTCTCCCTTCCTCCATCGTGCCACTAGTCAAACCCTAATCCACGAAATCACTCCCTAACTCCAACAAAAAACCCAATTTTTTGTACTTTTCGCTCCTCCAACCTGGTCGATTCTTCTCGTGGGTGGGTTTTGGTGTGGTTGAAAGGGTTTCGGGGGTTGTAGGTAGATTTTCGGGAGTGGTGGTTGGTTTTAGAGGTTGTGGGTGGTTTTCAATTGTTGTGGTGGGGGTTGTGGATGGATTTTCGGGAGTGGTGGTGGTTTTCAAGGGTCGTGGCTAGGGTGAGGGGCGGCGCCGGCGCAGAGGAAGGGGAGTTTGGGCGCCGACGGCATGGTGGAAGGCAAGCTCAGGGCGGTGTGGGGGGCGGGGAGGATGGCTGACTGGCTGGGCTTGGGGTGGTGGGAATTTTTTTTTTTTAGTTTCTTTAAATTTTTTTTAATTATTAAAATAAGAACCACTTAGTTAACATTAATAACTAACAAACCTAGCAGAAAATAACATGTTGTGACATTTATGTTAAACTTAGTGGTACATGATGAATTAGAAAGTTTTTGGTGGTACACGGTGAATTAAGTTAAAACTCAGTGGTATATGGTGAAAAAACCGTTAAAAAAACCACCAGCTCCCCACCCAAACAAGCTACCCTCCCTCTCCCCCGACCAGCTCCCCTCACAAGCCCCATCCTCCTGTCGGCCAACCCCACGCCGACGCCCACCCCCCACTGCGAGTCACGCCCACCAAACCTAAAACACCCAACCAAAACTACCCAAATCCTTATTGATTCTTCAGGATTTCATACGTCATCTTCACAAAATCAGGCTGCTGCAAACACTTACAAAAACGGCACCAAATTAAATAATTGTATCTCTTAGCCAATCAGATTTAAGGTCAACAGTTTTATGGGCATCGGTTAAGGCATCGGAAAAGTTTTCGAGAGAAGCGCAAGCAACGGATCGATTAGAGTAAAAAACATGATTTATGAGGGCGAGAGAAATAGCGTTGGAAATTTTTTAATTACTCACCGCGTAGGGATCGTGAAGAGGTAGGGGAAAAGGGAGGGGGTGTCAGGGTAAGGCTTGTTGGCCGAGAGGAGTCCTAGCGCCGGTCGTAGGAGTGGGACTGGGCGCCAGAGAGGGGAGGGGAGGAGGGCTGGCAGTTGTAGGGAGGATGGGTGGCTAGCCTAGGTGGAAAGGAGGTAGGGATGTCAATGGGGCGGGGCGGATGTTGGTCTTCCCATCCCCATCCCCATCTAAAATTTTCATCCCCATCCTCATCCCTGCCCCGGCGGGTATAATTCCGAAACCATCCCTGCCCCAACCCCCACTTGGATATCCACCCCCACCTAATCCCCATCTAAGACCCGCCTAATCTCTGCCTTTCAAATACACAATCCTTCATAATTAATAAAGATTGCAAAAAAAATTATTGTTAATATTACACATTTTTTTGTTTATAATATAAGTGTATTACAAAGTATTATATTTACTATTTTATTTTACATAATTTTTTTTATAAAATAGTATAAAAGTATATAATTTTTTTTTTAAATATATGGATGTGGGGATGGGGCGGGTACGAAGTGGGGCCGGTGGGGCAGGGCGGGTACAACCTAAAATCCACCCCCGCCCCATCACCCATGGCGGGTATGGTTTTTATCCCCATCCCCGCCCCATCACCCGCCAAACCAAGACCCATCCTCGCCCCGTTGGGGCGGAGATGGGGCGGGTCTCCTATTTGACCCGCCCCACTGACATCCCCAAAAGGAGGTGGTATTTTTTAAAAAATTATTAAATTGTTAAAACTTTAAATAAAAACCTATTTTATTGTTTTTTAAAAAAATAATCTAACTATAGTTAACTATTTATCGAAAATGTTATCATTTTTTTTATAAATAACTTAATATAATAATTCATAAATACCAAAGATAATACGTTTTATTTTTATATTTTGCAATTTACCAACCATTGCTATGCAATATAATGTGTCAGCTTCTTATAAAAAAATTTCCCTCCAAATAAATGATATCATTCTTCATTTTCTCCATATCAAGATAAAGCTAATGTTTGGAAAAGGTAGATTAATTATACATTCTAAAAGCTTTTGTGACTAAATTTTACTAACTACAAAATTTCATATCGAGGTAAATAATAAATTACAAAATTTTATATGGAGGTAAATAATAAAATTATAAAATTGGTGGTTGGTCTCTTTTGTTTTCCTTCTTTCTCCTTTATAGATTTTATTTCCTACATTTTGTTAGTGATGTCATGAGTTTGAATTTTCTACTCTTATTAATTCTTCAAATTTTTTTATAATGAAACAAAAACCACTAAAATGATATAATGCAAACATTTCATATATTTTATTTTAATTATGAAGTTAATTAGAATATTTAACATCATTTCTTTTTTATTTGAGCTCAATTTATCTAATAAGAGAGATCATTATTTATTATGTTTTTTTCTTAAATTATTTATATTACGCACATAGCAGCAAAAGTTTTATTGCTAAAACCGTGCATCACACGGGACTAACCTAGTTATTACTAAAACAAGACATCATCAACCCTCAAACTATCCTACGTGTCATCCTCCAATTTTATGTGTGATGTCATCAATTATTAATGATTTTCAATTTTTATTTTTAATTTACACTTTTGACTTCAATACATAAGTGTCTATATAAATTTAATTAACCAAGTTTCTTTCCTAAATTATAGTTTCACATACTTAATTTGTTTTGACATCTGATCGTGGTTTAATTTTGTTTACTTTCCTTAAATAGATTTTTTATTTTTTATTATTTTTTTATATTTAATTCTAATCTTCATATACAATGTAATACAACAGAACATAAATTACAATAAAGATTAATTCTAACCATGCATCGCACGGGGATAATCTAATTTAGTAAATAGAATATAAATTACAATAATGATGTCATAGGTGTGGCTATGTCACGTTTTATTCCTCCGTAGTAGTAATTTGTTTTTGTTCTTTGGGGCTTAGCCCTCGTGTGCAAAATAAAAAAAAATGAAACGGGTGAAGCATCAAATTAACAACCGTATAATTAAAAGGGAGTCTCACTGAATGTTAATCTCATCTCACAACTTTATGCATATTTTTTTGTGTCACTTTACTTAAAGTAAAACAATATATCGTGAGAGGAAATATATTTCTTTATCTTAGAAATAAACTTGAATTTTCCCATATAATAATTCCAGAACAGTATAGGACGGAGTAGTATCAAAGGATTCTTGAGCTTTTCACAAGCACCCTCCCTGTCTCTTTCCTCCGCTGAAGCGGCTACTCTGAATTCTCATTTGAACCAGCTTCTGAGCTTTCTCTCCTCCATTGAAGCCTTGGTAAGATGTTTTTCATAACCATTGAATAACAGTTTCACAATCTAATGACAATCATTAATTTAATTTAATTCAATTCATGGTTCTTTTAAGGTGGATTGCTTATTGAACTGTTTGTTTATATAATTTCATTACTGAAGTGCTAGAATTTTGGTATTGATATTCTTAATCTGATGATTGAGTCAAATTTGTTTGTTATTGTGTTGCTAAACCCTTGAATGTTAGGATTGAATTATGAAAATGGAATTTTTCTCCGTGGGCCGAGCTCGGCCGCCCCTTTTTCCCTGTCTCAGGGACGGGCGTCCGAGTAGGTGCAAGGCGGCGATAAAAGCCAACAAAGATGGTAAGTTTTTTTTAGCAACCTGAGTTTTTTTTTTTTAATGGTATACCGGCATACATTTATCCATATGACAGTATGGTTGCATTGCATAGTGTCTATTTATGCAATAGCCAATAGTTTTGTGAAGATAATACGCCACATGGGAGTTGGGACTAGTTGTCTTACCTCGAAGATGAGGAGGGACTAGGGAGGATGACTAAGTTATAACTATTAGTACGAGTTTGGTTTCCATAGTCAATTGGTTTTAAGATGACATCTTGTTAAAACTCTTCTCCTATGTGAGTTTGGTTTACTGAATTAGGAAACTTAAAATGCAAATATTTTTGTTTGAAAGCTAATGAATTTTATATTTTTTTGTGTACTATCGATTACAAATGGTATGAATATAGAGAATGTCAGAATTTCTATGGTTTTTGATGAAGATTTTAGGAAGATAAGGTTATTTGTGACTCTAAAGATCTTTGAGAAGGAAAACTTACTGGTCTTATGGAGAGAACGTTTTCTTGAGTTCCTCAATTTTCAAGAATTCGAAAAAGGAAATGGGAGCTTCATGAGGTGCATCAATGGCTGCAGCTTCTAAAGCTCTTTTTTAAAAAAAATGTACTTTGTTAAGCATAGAATGATACCAACCAGTACATAATCTTTTATTAAGAAACATACTACATCCTTTCCTTTCAGATGCAGTTCTTTTTGTGTAACAGGCAAATGGGAGTCTGAACATCAGTCAATGCTATTTCTTGAGGAAACCCAATTGAATCGAAGACAGTTATGTACTGCAGCTTCATTGGTGGCCATTTTAACATTCCAACAGGGTATGATATCAGAACCAGTAAAAGCTGTAGATAAAGCTGATGATAATCAACAAGATGATGGTGTATTGGGCCCTATTAAATCATTGTTTGATCCCAATGAAAAAACAAAGTCAGGCAAAGTGTTGCCAAAAGCCTATCTAAAGTCAGCCAAGGAAGTTTTGAAAACGCTTCGAGAGTCCTTGAAGGAGGATCCACAAGATATGTCTAAATTCAGACGAACTGCAGATGCTGCAAAAGAATCTATTCGAGATTACTTAAGTAACTGGAGAGGGCAGCAAGCTGTAGCCAAAGAGGTAGGTGTTTTATGATAGTATACTTGCAGCACACTGCAAAATTTATCTCTCAACTTTTCTTTTGATGTATCACACTTCCAAACACTACTAAGTTTAAGATTTATAATGAAGACACAGCCAAAGATAAATAATATTAGTACCACTGAGCATTCTGCTAAGAGGTGTTATGGTCTTGCAGGAATCTTATATGAAGCTGGAGGAAGTATTTAGATCGCTTGCTCGCTTTTATTCAAAGGCAGGTCCATCAGCTTCACTCAGTGGTGAAGTCAAGTCTGAGATCTTGCACGATTTAGATATTGTTGAAGAATACTTGTAGCTGGACAAACTTTGCCTGTGTAGTTTGAATCCCTGTTCTTTGTGTATAGTACATTCTTACTGAAAGAGCTGTAACCGTTTTCTGCTACCTTTTGACATATTTCTTGTCGTCCAACCAGACTCACAACTGGTATGATTTATATATTAAGGTGGATTCCGGCATAGCTGTAACAGGCATTCCGTTTTATGATTTTGCAATGTACTAGTAACCTGATTTCTGGCTTTAATGCCTCAAGTTGTTGCTGATATATACTCCCTTTGTCCAAAATTGTAAAATTAACTTCATTTTTTTTGTCCCAAAAATATGGTCACCTTTCTAAAATTAGTTAGGACTTACGATGATTTTCCAGATATGGCACCATTTATAGAGATTTTATTTTGTTATTTTAATAATACTACGTATCTTTAATCAAGAGGTATTGGGACAAATTTTTCCTTTATTTTATATAGAGGAAGTAGATAGTTGCCAGCATGATTATTCAGTCAGACTGAGTGTCTGAGTGCATCAGTAGGAAACTTAACGATTCAAGGCTTTGCATAAAACAGTTATTGTAGTCGTGCAAGCCCTTAATGTAATGATTGATACAAATTGACAAATTGTATATCAAAACAGAAATTTTAAGGTCCCAGCTTGCTGCACATTGATAAATTACATGAAGCCCAATCTGAGGACAGAAAATTTAGATACAATTCTACAGACATGTTTACTGAATTTGAGTGTAATACCCAAGTGCATACAATAGTAATACCACGTTTAACTTCTACAAAGTTGCTCAGATCACCTACAAATAAAAATAAAAATAAAAACCAGATCTATAGTTCACTTAAATTTGTGATCCTTGCCTTCGCATTCCAACAACATTACTGGCAAATGTAGCACACCCTTAGTGTGCACTTAAATGTCAAGCGACATAATGATCTGTCTGAACCGAAAAAATAATCAGGCTTGCTGCTGGAGACACTTAGATGAATACTTTAAGAAGTTGAGGCATCATGTAGGTGCAGAAGCAATGGAAATTGCCTTGGGCACAACTCCTGGATGAACTTCTCATCAAGCACGTGATAGAACCCCTTTTGAACTGGCCAATCAGAAAAACACAATAAGACATCTTGAAAATACATCCTACAAGGCAAAGCTCCAGACAACAATGAGTATCCAAGAAACTGATTGCCAATTTCCAGTTAAAGCATATTCATGGAGGTGAGAAGTACAGTTTCCCTCCCATCCTTAACAACAGTGTATATAATACAATGAAGAGCACAACCACAACATTTTTTACTGTTCATCATATAAAAAAATTACACCTTTCATGCAACTACTCATCCTCTATCTACTTGGACACTCTGAAAGTACCTTTAGGGTTTACCCTCATTCGCACTTTCCTAAGACCTTGAAGCCTCATGGTTACTACATCATGAATACATAAGACTACCAATATTTCTACTAGCAAATTTCTGCACATGTTGATACAGGAGACCAGAACTAAAACATAGGACAACATATCATGTTACCCAATTATGTAACAGGGTGCAATGGTAAACCCCATCAGCATTTAATGATCATTTGTATTAACACCGATCCACGCGCGGGGGGGGGGGGGGGGGTGGATTGGAAGAGGGCAGAAGTTAGTTAAAACACATCATATGCAACGAAATCCGGGGGAACATATTATCCAAACATAAAAAAAAAAAAAGTTCATAATGGCTGACTCAGGTGTGAATTTCGTAGGGCGATAAGTCTAATATCAGCTATGTTTATTTTGTGCTAAAAATTACAAACCTTGGTACTGTCCCTGCACGACGGTAATCATATTCTGTAGCCTGCCTGAGAGCCCTGGCAAAGGCCTTGAAAGTTGCCTCAATAATGTGGTGAGAATTTTTTCCAGCAATCTGTGTCATATATAAACCTTTCTTTCATCAATAAAAATGAAATGTCAATACTTTCTCAATTGCTCAAAAAATGATGAAAGCTGAAGGCCTGAAGTTTTTGTTTGTTTTTTTTTTTTTTTTTTAATACAACGAGCAATCATTGTTCATTTCAATATTTTTATTATATTTTTAAGCTAATAAATTATATTAACTGTGAACTTTGACCTCTAACTCTGTAAATATCATGCCTAGCTTAATTAGGCAATTACCCATGTCCATCACGTAACCCAGCTTGAACAAAATGAATAGTTGGGTATGATCTTTGACAAATAATAAGAATAAAGGACATTATAAAGCTTCAACATCTTGTTTAATACCTGTATGAGCATGATTAACATAGCTTGTGACTAGTATGCATAACATTCATTTACAAAAGTTTCTAAATGCACCAATGATGCTGGATTATTATCTAATTTGGCTGCTAGTGTAAGAAAGAGTGCAAACCTGCCGAATGTGAAGCGTCATGCCAGAAGTATTCACCAAAGACTGGAAAAAGTGCTCCACAAGCTAAATACAGAGACCTCATGGTAAGTTATACATTTCATTCTTGCTTATAAACAACAAAGGGAGGAAAAAAAAATGCAGGACAGCCAGCCAAAATGAATTAGTTTTTCAAAGTTCTTATATGTGATAGTGAGAAACACATTATTAGATTAAGTCATCTTAGCGTAATTGGATAGGATAGAAGGTGTTCAGTCTATATGCAGCTTATGTTAAGTAAAAACATTATGATCAGGCATTTAACTAGCAGAGCTATCACATAAGAAGGCCAACTTGCAAAAACGCTATCTTCACAAATTATTTACTTCCAAATTTAGGTTGCAAGTTGAAAGCTTATGACTGAATAAACAGAGAGGGGGGGGGGTGGGGGGGTGGGGGAGTAATATAATCAGAATAAGAGATGAGTGCAGTTAGGTAATCCAAGTTTTAAAAGAGTTGACACTCTAAGCAAATTTGCTTTCCAACTAACAAAAGTGCAGGTGGGACAAAACCAGCCTATTTTTCCAAAATACAGGCATTAAACTTTTGACATTATAAACTGATATCTTAATAATAAATATTCACAGGCATTAAACTTTAGACATTATAAATTGATATCTTAATAATAAATATTCAAAAAAAATTTATGTACTGCTTATCCCAACAATATATAAGTCATAGATGTATAGAAGTAACCTGGGTATCATAAGTTCCGACTCTCTCAGTAGGTATTTGTAGATCACAACTCAAGTGGGGTCTTCCAGATAAATCCTGAAAAAGAAACATGTGTGCCTCAAAAGCTCAATAAACAATCGAAGCAACTCAAAGGAACTTGAAGCTTTACAAATCGCAATAAAATGTATACATTTTTCATCATATCAAATAATCTATTATTCAGGCAAAACATGATGAATCTTCAATGGGAGTAGCTTTTTTCCCATAAGCCATGGTATATGATAATATTATCATGGAAAAAAAAAACATACACACCCGTTAAAAAGTCAAAAGCAACAGTTTTCCATCTTCATTAAGTAACTGAACAACAAACAACATTTCAAAAATATCAACAACCCAAAGTGTCATGGCAGGACAAAACAAAGACAACGAGATCTAGCATTGGCTCATCATCCTGTTGTTTCAGAGCGAAGGGGTTGAGAAAAATCAGATCCTTCACTTTGCTTCTTAATGTCTTCTGGTTTCTCGAAGTTCAGACATTCATAGCAACAATGCAAGAAAGAAAACCATTATATAGATTTACCCCAACAGATCAGAATATGCATATTTCACGCCAAGCACAGATAATGTTTCAAATAACTAAGTCCTTCAACCACTCACTGTCATAACTCAAAAACTGGTTTGAGGAATACTGATAAATTTACAGCAAACATGTTCATTCATAGAAGTCACAATCAGCTAATTTTTAACCTGTGACCCCCCTATAAAAAAGTACTGTTCATTGACAGTGATGCTACTTTTCTCAGACATGAGAGTGCCATATTTTTTTTTTGCCTCAATTATTTAGGGACCATGAGAAATTTGGTGATTCCTTCTAATGACATATTTCTTCAAACAAGTAGGAAGATTTATTACCTAGTTTGCATAATGAAACAAGCACAGAGAAATCTCTAATTTTCTTATGGCTAATTTTAGTCAATTTAAAAGAAAGGCAAAAAGGTATGGTATGTGTTACTGACTCAACTCTTGTTTAGCATTTCCAAAATTATAAATTCTCGTCCTCCAAGTTTAAAGTCTTTTTGCAGAGTTACAACTGGCAGACTACATAACTTTTGTCCTTTACTCTTTCATTAGTATTATCCATGTTTCCTAAACCACCAGTAGTTCAATCATGGAGACTCAAATAAATGACAAGTCATTGTAGTATTAGACTTAATTCATATTAGAGTTTCAGTCTTGGATCAGTGGTATAAACTATAGTCTTTCAAAACCTAACATTAAGAATCTCACAACATGCAAGAATGGATAAAATTTCATGAATGGTATGCAGAAGATTTGTTCATGATATAGTTCATAGAAGAGCTGTCTCCTTTTCTTATGTGTATTACATCCACTTCAAGGCTGGTTCTGAAGGCTTCGTAGCATCAGCTTCTTCCAACTTCCAAAAATACATATCTTTCAGTGTGGCCTTCCCAACTTTGGTTTTCATTGCATGTAACAATGTATATGACTTCACATCTAACAAACAGAAATGATACTTTGATATCTCTCTGAACATCTTTTGGCTTGCTTAAACCCTCCCAAGAATCATAAAACCATTAATGGGTATTTCTACTTCAGTAGGAATCTCCATCACAGTCTGAAGGTTCTTTTCTTTTCACTTTTTTGGTTGGAGGAGGGGGGAGTTGGGGGTACATAAATTTCATATGTTTTTAGACCAACTGTGTCAGTTATAACTTATATCTAACAGACTGCAAAAGATCTGGAGTTGGGACCCCTTTTATCCCTTCATCTTTACATAAGGGCAACATTGGTGATAAACAACAGCAGCAACAGAGCCTTAATCCCAAAATGATTTGGGGTACACTAACATGAATCGTCATAAGGAACCATCCACAAAAAATGGAACAAAGATAGAAAAGTTATAAAATGAACATGGACAAAAGAACGAGAGAAATCTTTTAGAGCAAAAGACAAGGGCAGTGTAAAGTGAAAACACAAAATGAGAATACGGAGTATAAAAATAAAATTTGAGAAAGTTTCATAAAAGAGGGCTATATGAAGATAAAAAGAAAGGATAAACATGCTAGTAAAAATATACAGAAAAAGTATGAGGAAAAAAAAAAAAAAAAAAAAAAACTCAAAAAACATTACTTTAATATCAGCTAATGGCTCTAACAAAAATCAATGTGCTTCAGCTTGTTTACAAGGTCACCATGGTTCTGCTAAAAAGCTCAACAAAACATTATTCAATAAAGTTGAATACTTCATATATACTTAAACCTCATGTAAAGTCAACAACTCAGCTGGCTCATTTATGAAATGGAAGTGTACAACAGTATAAGATACTAAAGGAGCACATAATGACAACATACCAGTGACACATGAATCAAAGCTTCATCCAGAGGTGCAGAGAAGTCACCGAATCTATTGATTCCTTTTCTGTCACCAAGTGCTTGTAGCAAAGCCTACATCAAGAAAACAAGAAATTCTAATGTAAAAAGCATTTAAGCTGAGTTTTAATCTAGATTTTAGTTGAAACAGCCAGCAATACAACTGCAACAAACTAAACTCATAGACTCGATTGAAAATCAATTCATAGCGACCCAATAAAGCAAAAAACAATTTATTAGACGTAATTGTGCAAAATAACACAATAGCATTACTAGCTATTAAAAGTACCTAGCACATGAAGAGTTTGGATTAAATTTCATGGAAGATAATGATTAATACCCACACAAAAAAATAAAATAAAATAAAATAAAATAAATAATTAAATAAAAAAGAGGACCTAATTTCGAGCATACCGTTCCAAGGGCAAGCGCGACATCTTCATTAGTGTGATGATCATCAATATGAATATCACCCGTAGCTCTCACATGTACATCAAATAGCCCATGTGAAGCCAATTGCTACATACACAAAAATCCATAATCAGAATATCTTCAGCCTTCAGAAAACAAAGAAAAATATAATAAGCAAATAAGATATGAAGTTACTGACATCCAACATATGATCCAGGAAAGGGACTGAAGTGCTGCTATCAGTAACCCCTTTACCATCCAAGTTTATCTTCACAAACACATTTGTCTCTTTAGTTACTCTCTTCACCTCCCCAATTCGCCCAACTAATCAAAACACCACAAAAAGAGAGATAATAATCAAAAATCAAAAACCTGATAAAATGTACTTCGTATTAATTAAAGATTGGGCAACTAAAGTCAACTTCAATATCTTAGCTACTGCAATATTTTCAATATGTAAAACATAAAAATTGAACAGAAAATGAGAGAATAAATAGTGAAGATGATCACCAGTGTTTTGGGAGGCGGAAGTGGCAGGAGAGCCATTGTCATCTGTCATTGAAGCTCGAGAAGTTGCAGTAACTGAGTTCGTTAATTTGAGATTCTTAGAAATGGGGTTGTTGAAGATGGGTAATTGAGCAGGGAGATGGAGAGTGGTTGGAGAAACCCTAATTTTGGGGTTGATGAAGTGACAACCACCGGGTGTACAGAGTGCCATAAAATGAGAGATACCACCGGGAGCGACTGCAGAAAGACTTGAGCCCAAACCTATTCTTTTAATAACACATTAACAAATGTTATCACATAAAATGTTGACAGATCTAATATCATATATTCATATCATATTTATAAGACTTGGATATTATAAAGAAAATAGGATCAGAACTTAGCACTTTTAAAATGGAGTTGCAAAAAAATCTTTTCTTGAAAGGCTGAAAGAAAAGCAAACTTACATGAAGTAACCCCAAGAGAGTAAATTATTTATATTACCAAACAACTTTCATTAGTTAATTCAGCACCCATTCTTTTCAAAATATCATTGGTAGGTTACTATCTACCCAAAATCAATAACAAGATATTTCCATTTCGAAGATCAAAGTTACACAATCCCTTTATACCAGAATTATCTAACAATACACAAGCTCAACCAAAATTATGAGAAAAATGAATGAATAAAATTTTTAAGCTAAGAATATACTCAATATTACAAACTGCATCCAAAATAAGTTGAACATACACAGAGCATGAACAAAACTTTAGGCTAGTGACTAATCCATAAATTTCAACAGAAAAGAAAAAAAAAAAAAAAATTCAAAATCAGTATCATTAACCAACTCTTTATCGATTACAACACATTAGAAACCAAATTTGATTCAAGTAGCAAATTAGGCTTATAAGTTAGGTATAATTTCATAGTTCCATCCTAACATGAAGGCAAATTTGATTCATAGGTCGAAAAATCACATAAGTTTCTAAACTAGCAACAAAATCGTATATTATGATGTATCATAACCTTAGTGATTATAACCAATAGTTCAATAATCCACTTTAGAAGAAACCTAAATTGATTATACTGATAATAAACTAACGATAAACCCTAGATTGTGAGACTGATATTCACCTCAGAATCTGCTTCGATGAAGAATGGAAATATCAGAAGTCGCTCAACGGAGCCCGTGGAGTGCGCTTAACTGAGAGAGAGGAGGACCTTTTTGTTTCTGATTACTTACTGATGCCACCCAGTTTCACGAAATGAAAAACAAATTTCAAAAGGTTAAATTTGTAAAATTACAGGTGAAATGGCTATTTGTTTACGAAATTGCCAGAAACATACATACTTGAGTAGTGTTTTGTTTCACATGTTGAAAAACTTGGAATTTCTCTAATTTATTTCATTATTTGCTTACTTTTTGTCCAATCATCCAATAACCCTCCGTTTCTAAATAATTGACACATTTGACTTTTACTAACTTTAACCATCATTTTTTAGTAACAAGCACAAATTTATCACGAAATATATTTTTAAATAGGTATTAACACTAGCTATGTTTCATATTATTTGCAACTTTAAAGTATTATTATTTGTGAGATATAAAATATGTGGACAATTTTAACAATTACCATATAGCTATGTTTTTATATAGCATATAATGCACAAATATTGATCAAAATTATGTATGTGAATAGTGCAAAAATCAAAATGAGCACTTAATCAAAATCGTCACATTCGCCACACCATTTCTTTCCGACCTTCGCCTCCTAAACCAATTATTAGGTAATGTGATCTTTAGGAAGCAATTGTCACCTTTGATGAATTGTAAAAGTGAATAATAATTCATGTCATGTTTGATGAATTATTGTAAAAGTGAATTCATGTCACGTTTGATAAATTGTAAAAGTTTAGCTATCAATGATAATTAGAACATAAAGAGTCGTGCCCAGTTGATCTGCCAGATCAACGAAAATTGTTTATCTGGGGGTATAATCGTCTTTTTATCTACCAAGTGAGGGATACATGCTTGGACTTGTGGTGTCTAGATGGAGTAACAAAGGATTATCTTGTTATGGTTAGACTACGACACTACACCAAGGTTTTACATTTAGTCCATTTATCTTTGTAGCAGCATTAGATTAACTATCAAGGTTTACCCATGATGAGATACTAGGGTGTATTTTTGTAAATTATATTGGTGGACGAGACCAAAGTTTGGGTTAATGCTAAATTGGAGCAATGGAAGCAACAAAATTAAGTATATGGAATATTGTTTTAAGACTAGGAGAGAGTCAAGCAAGGATGTAACGACATTAAATAATAGATTTGCTTAAGAGTGATTGTTTTAAGCACCTTAGGAGTCCAAAGGTCGAATCCGTAGAGGAATGGAGAAATTGACCAAAATGTTAACCAATTATACCATTGAAGTTAGAAGTGAAGACTCTATCAAATGATTATTTGACAAGCATTGTTGTATGGGTTGGAATGTTGATGTTTATGTTAATTTTGAGCAATGGAGGCAGTTGTTAGAGTCTAGAGGGTTTAGACTAAGTTGAAGAAAAATTGAGTACATGGAATATTGTTTTAGCACTAGAAGGGAGTCCAGAGAGGATATAGTAGAATTAAATGATGAAGAGTTGCCTAAGAGTGAAAAACTTTAACCTTTGGTGTCCTCATGTGAACTTTGTTGAGAAACTGACCACGATGTTCTCCACATATACCTTTGGTGTTAATGTGAAAATTCTATTGGATGACCATGATACTAGCATCATTGTGTGAATTGAAATGTTATAATATAAGAAAGATATGATTAGTAAAGGTATGTATGTTTGAGAATTTTGAGGTAGTATTATGGGGACCCCTAAAAGAATAGAATTAGGAATGACGATATTAGGAGGAAAGTTGGAGTTGTAAAATTAGGGAGAAACTATAACATTGGTTTAGGTATGCGAGTTATATAATTTGAATGTGCTCTGGTATGTAAAAGAAGTCAGGGAGATTGAATATGATGAGATAGAAATAGTTAAGGTGTATATATCACTTGAGGAGAAGGGAGCGGAGGGAAGGGGATCATGGCTGACGACCATTGGAAATTAAATCTTCTTCATGCAAACGACCCCATCATTGAGACTATGGTTGGACATCATTGTTGGTATGTTGCAAGATAGCTTGTATACAATATGGTATAATGTGAAATATATAGTGAACCTCGTGTAAACTGCTGTACCAACGATTGTTTTTTAATGTTGTATATTTGCTTTTATTTTATTTATTATTTATTTTTATTAGTGAACCATTTCCTTATTTTAGAATTCGATAAAATGTAGTACCTATTGGTTGTTGCTGTATTTGCTTTCAGGAAGTTGCAAGCCAATTAGTTTCATAGCACATGTTTGAACCAATTTTGGCTAAATTGGTATGTTGTAAGCTAATTGCTGTATAATTTTGAGTTTTGATTTTTGAGACTTTCACTTTTCTTCAATCGAATTTACTTAATTCAAAGAATTGTATGTTTATTTAGTTTTAAGATTGCAATGGACTTGAGCTATTCATCCTTCGATAATGTGGTTTCGGATGGTGATCTGGATTTGGTAATAACAGTTTACACTTGAACTTATTATGGTAAACCCACTTGAACTTTTACTAATTATTACTTTATGGTAACAACTTTAGGCATTGGGTCTAAGCTAAAAAAGGAGAAGGGATGGTAAGCAGGTATGAACGGATACCCATATTATTCAACCTGTGTTTTAATTAAAGAGCTTGTGATGATTCATGTTACATATCGAACTAGGTTTATAGGACAACATCGAGTGTTAGAACTAATAGGAAGCTTGTAGAACTTAACCCTGAGATTTTCGAGGTATAGCAAAGTTTATTTTACGATGTATGATTCTGCCATTATTATTATTATGAAGTTTATATTGCGAAGTTATGTAGGTTGCTTATCGCTTGTATTGAACAGGATGATCACTTGATTGTGAGTGGTTTAGTTAAAGCTAAAGGTGAAGTCTTGCTATATCAAGCAAGAGGTAGGAGTAAGGTTCGTTAATGTTTATTATCTAAGTTGTAAAAATGGTAAGACCATTCTAAGTTGTAAAAATGGTAAGACCATTGGTTTCTATTTTGGATTTGGTTGACCCAAATTTTTGGTATTGACATGTATTGCAGGCACCAAATTTAACATGCCAATTGAGTCATTCGGTAGAATATGTAAGAAGTTGGATGTAAGAAGAAGGAAGTGGGTGCACGACATGGGATTTGGGGGACTACTTTACTTAGCATCAGGCATGCAACTTCCTATACTGCTAGCCTATTAGCTATTGAGCCGTGTTGATCCAATAAACAAGATTCTAATGTCTCATGATGGTAAGAAGTTAAAGTTGTCCCAGAATCAAGTCCATTGGGTTTTAGGCCTTCCAAACAATGGCAAAACTGTACCATTAAAGAAGAATGTGGGTGGAGAGTTGCGTCTGAAGGTTGAAACGTTGTCGAACAAATGCGCAATCTTGGGAGACCACAAATAGCAAATATAAAGGAAGGGTATATATTGGTAAAGGGATACACGTTAACTCTTGCCTGATGGAACGAGTTGAGGGTGAGTGGGAAGATGACGAGGAAATAGAATTTAAGACAATATTTCTCCTTTTATCCCTACACATGGTTCTTTGCCTGACTCAGTCCCCACGATTGTCGTCTAATCTTATCCCTACACTCACGTGTGCAATGGAATGTGATCAGTATGACTGGTGTGACCTTGTATTCATAAAATTTATTGGTAGTTTCATGAGCTTTTCAAAAAGGTTTTATGCCACAGGCTATGCTGGTGGCAGCGGGGTTGTTTATTGTTCATTGTGGTTAGTGAACTGATATCGTTCGAAGTATACATTGTGAAATATCTTTCTACCATGTACAAACAATTAAAAAATTTTGTGTGTAGGTTTATTATTTGGACCATTTGAATAGAGACCCTTTAAGGTGGTCTGTTTTTCCAAGGTTGAGTGTATGGGATTCCCGGGATAGTGACTGTCCTTTTATCGGTATCCATTTTCCGGTAAACATTAGTTATTTCAAGTATTGTTTAAGATGTTTTGTTATATTATTGTTTTTGTGGTTTGATATGTACCCACATGTCACCAGGTTTGTGCTTTTGGATCAGCGAAAACGTCGCATGTGAAGCCTTGGAGGAAATGGAGACCGAATCGCACTAGGGAACCCTAGTTTGCAAAGTGTATCGCTCCTACAAATGGGAATGTCAGTATAGACATATATAAGCCAATCCTAGAGGAAGATATTCACGATGATTCAACGTCTGCGGCTAGTAACTCCACTCGTACTCTAACGTGGTAGTTTGGATGAGTAAACATTATAGTCAGTTAGTTGTGACGTGATAGCATTAGTCTCTAACACATTTGCAACATGTTAGTAAGTTATTACATTTATGTGATTAGCGGCATTATACTCTATAAAATGAGAATTATTTATTACTTTGCTATAGTCATTATATTGGTATAGTTTTTACGCAATAGTTTGTATGAGACACATCTAAATTCGTTTGGGCTAATGTTATATACTATAGGACCCACATATTTAAAAGAGTGTTTAATTTCTTTACTTCAAGGCCCATAATCCTAACTACGTTGGGTCACTTTTGAACCAGTCACATATACTACAAGAATGCGAATTCATTTGGCCCATATGTTATACAGACCACTATAAAGGGCATAATTTTCTACTTTGACTGGCCCATATTTGATTAAGTCCATACATTATATAGGGTCCATATATCCAATTCAATTGACATTATGAAGCAAAGTCCATATTATGAGCATGCCTTTAAGAAGCCTATTGGGTTTTTGAACTTAACGCCCAAACACATGTTACTTGACATTATGAATAATGGGATAATGTTATACATGCAACAAAAGCAAAATTTAATGGGACATGGACTGTCACACATGCAAATGGACTGATCATGACAAGGAATTAGAAATATGGCCCAAAATATTTATAAATTGAAACATCTCATTTATAATAATGATAGAATTACTACAAAACTATCGACATTAGAAATAGGGGCCAAAACATTTATAAATTGAAACATCTCATTTATGATAATGATAGAATCACTACACAACTACAGACATTTGACTACTAAACTATCGCCATATTTCAGCTCTTTATATCATCTATGTCGTTTGTCGCACTAAATTTTATGTCACTATTAAAGACTAACAACGTAACTCTGCCTTTAGCTTCTTTATTAGAACTCCCATACATTGCAAAGCCATTTTGTTTTTTGACATATAACACGAGCCATCTTTACAGACACTCGTGTTTCAGCCAACAACAACATATCTGGCACATGTAACTCCACAAGGTGTTTTTAATATGGTAAGAAGGTACCTCTTGCCATATCTCTACAATTCCACACCATTAATGTTGTTTTGACTTTTGTTATGGTTGTGTTCTTGGTTGCAGAGAATTCTATCGATACTTTCCTGCCATCCAGTCGATGGTCCCCGAGCCATTCCCATCTTGTGGCGATGCGGGTGAAGCAAACCAAGTATTTTGTAAAGTATAATTTCAAATCGTCTGAGTAACTATTTATATCCAGTTGAAACTCTCCACTTGACACTGCAAATGTTTCCAGTATACGTGGAATAGTAGAACTTGGATCTACTATGTGACGAACCGACGAAGGGATAACGTGTTCTATGTTATTCTCCCGAACTCCCCTTTTATTCCAAATTGACCATCTTATTGCTATCTTCAGTGCCGCTGGACGTAGTGCCATGTCAGATAAATCAGGCAGGTGGGCAGGGTAAACACCTTTTCCTCTAACATGAGCACGTTACAGCCGTGTTGCATCCCATTTGCCACCAAGTGGCAACCTCACAAGCATCTATTATCTCTATGACAACTACATTGTCCATGGATAATTTGGTATCCTTCACCAGACCAATGAGGCCTCTGCCCATACAAGCTTGTTCACCCACCGGTCACCGTTGCTTACATGCCAAACCGACCGTATCTTTGCGTAAAATTAAATATGGGCCCAAGTTGCAAACCAACTTGTTTGACACCATCAACCCTTTTCTTCCCAAGTAATGGGGCCCCTTTGTTGATGTTTTGCGGGGTTTAATCAGCGAGGCCGGTATTTGAAGGGTACTTCTCTCCATTTCAATCTTTGTCTACTAAAGTTATTTCGTATGGTGGTAGGCTTTCTTTAGGGTTATTGTGAGTTGGGAACTATATGTGTATATATGGGACTGGGGGTTGTGGTATGTTGGTGGGGACAAAATATGGTGGGATATTAATGACTATGGCGGGAAAATACTACACATGCAACAAACCTAGTTTGGCAATATTCAATTATTCATCACATCTAATCATTACCCTACATGTATATATTTGTTTCGAACTCTTGGAATTTTATTTTAAATTTTTTATAAATACAACATATGAATAGATGAATGCTAAACATGATGATAACCATCTATGAAGCCAAATGAACAGAAACAACGTTTACGATAACTTGATTGGTTTTTATGGGTTTAGTAAAATGACAACCAAGCGGGTTCACCCCGCACATAATTGTGAATAAAACTTGTATCGCCAGTACTTTCTAACCATTAGTTTGTGTGCAGTTCAACCTATCGAACCACTAATTTCTAGTTTAGATCTCAATTACAAAATTAAAATGTTAATTGAATTGCTAAAACCGTTATTTTAAATTAAGGGTCATTCGAATCGTATGCTATAATATTTTGATTAAGGAATTCAAAGTTATTATTTGAAAGGTTTTATATTACACTTGATAGAGTAAAAAAACATAATCCTGGGCCTCAACCATCAGCTTTGACTTGTCTGTTCTGATATTAGGACTAAAGGGTGATTCCTTTAGTGTAAGCGTCAATTTTGTATGTGTTTCACTTTAAGTATATGTAATTTTTATATTTTTTAACCTGTGAAAATTGATACGGGTCATTATGGGTAATTCGTTGACTGTAAGATGTGTCATGTTCAATTGTATCAATATCGATACAAGTTGATTTGGGTGAATCTCCCGTCAACTTTAAATTATTGTTTAATTGGGTCAACATAATTGAATAATATTATTGGTTTCGGATTTCTTCTTTTATGTTGCATTTCTATAACTATTAACCTTTTGTTTTCATTATTATTCATGTAAATATTATTAAAGTAATTTATAATTTCTTTTAAAAACGTGTTTAACTTGCCTATTGATACTTCTATTCCCTAGTCTAGTTTCGAGCCTATTAGTTTGATTTTTAAATGATACCTTGTAAGCGGGCTCTATTAGGTGTGTAGTTAAGCTACACATAAATGCCTAATTAGCTCCTTAAGATTACCAGTCCAAATGAAAAACCTTGAACTTAGGTATTATGACTTATGAGGCTTGTTTGTGAGCAGCAATTAAGCCCATTTTAGGCTGGAATTACACGTCAGCTCTAGGGTTTAGTGCCTGCACATCTAGCCCTAATCTTATCACGTAAAGAAAACGTTGCACATTCACTCTTCTCTCTTGGCCGTTTTGAATTTTTTTTGTTATTTTGATGAAATCTTTTGTCTTCATCTTTTGGTCAGTGTCAAAGGCAAATCAAGGGGTAAATTGCTTAAAAGTATTCCAATTCGTGCCAAATTTTTCCTCTTTTTGCAGTGTCAAAATCAAGGGGCTTCTTGAACGTTTCTTGGCCGTGGCTATGGGGACTGATTTCTTGATTTTTGAAATCCTCTTTCTGGTCTATTTTTTGGTCACGCTTTAAAAGGTAACTAACTTTCCACCCTTGTGTTGGAACTAGAGGTTTTTGGCGTTTGATTGATGGGTAGATACATGATTAGGGTAGGTTGTTATTTGTGAAATTTGTTGCCCTCATTGCTGTAGATTTTCGCATTGTTTAATGCTCAATTTCATGAGTTTTATTCATGTTTCCAATTTCATGCTTATAATTAGTGAATATCAAAGCCAAGATACTGCCTTGCTTCGGTGTTTTCCATGTTTTGCGCTAATATTGTTGGTATCATGATAGGTCATTGTTAATATAAGGATACGGTTTAGATTATTTTGATGTACTTTGGGTTAAGTATTGGTGTGAATACACCATGTACACGTCAGTTCGTATCATGTTATGGTTTATTAGGTTTTACTTGTTAGTTCTTACGACTTTAATTATTTTGATTGATGTTCTTTCCTTACGACTTTGCAGCTTGTTTTGGCCAAAATAGTAGCAAAGCCTTTAATAGTATCAAATTATTCTAGTAACAAGAAAAAGTTAAAAATTTTAAATTTGAAGCATGAAGTATATTGGGTTAATCTCAAGCTAATTAAGTAGTATTATTGTTATTAGTAGTAGTAATAATAATTATGTAGTAAAAGAAAAAATGATGTCATAAGTGAACATGAAAGTCTAAGTTAGTAAAATGAGTGTGATGGTGCCATATGCCTAATTACTAGTGCTAGACTAGGCATTTGACACCATCAGAATCATTTCACTAACTTGGACTTTCATGTCCACTTATGACATCATCTTTTCTTTTACTACATAATTATTATTACTATTACTAATAACTATAACTATAACTATCCTGGTCAAATGAAGATGTTACCATTATTCCGTCGGCAATGTATGATTTTGTAAACGTTACTTCAAATGTTGGGAAAATGTCGTATTCCTTCTGACGAACGACATTCGAGTCAGAATATCCTTACCAAACCTAAGAATCTTCACGTGCAAGGACCCTCCATTGTTGTTGTAATGAACAATCAAGAAATCTCCTAATTTTATATTGTTTTGCTTGTCAAAATTCTCCCAACCATCCCCCAAAGCAATACTACATGCATCGTCATGAGCAACGAGTACCATCTTAGCGGTCTAATGAAAACCGTTTTCACCGCGGTACACCTTTACAGTATCACCATTGATATCATCTAAGTGATGTTTGAAACGTTTTGGTACCTCCTACATGCGGATCAAGTACATTAACAATCCATGCAATTATTGATTTCTTGAATAGCACGTAATATATACTAACTCAAGTGTCAAATGCAATACTAAATAGTTGAATTTTATATCAAATAGTTGAAAAAGTAAAACATGCAACACACTTTACTAGTATTGTTGTTGAATTTTAAGTCACCTAGTTGAAAAAGAATAAAAAATATACGGTGTCCAAAAATCTGTGTGTGTGAACAAAAAATATACGGTCAACGTAAAAATATTCGTGTGTGTGCCTAGTAAGTTTGATTTTTGCCTATTATTTCAAAAACTTTTACCGAAAATAGCTGAATTATATATATTCCTAAAGCTGGGCATGGGCCGGGTTGGCTTGCGGGCGGCCCGACACGACACGAACTTCGACGTGGCACGGTGGTCGCCGGGCGTGCCATGGGTCGTGCCACGGACATGAGTTAGCCTTTTCTAGCACGGCACGGCACGGCACGAGCCCGTCCTATGGCCCACGTGCCAGCCCGCTAGGCACGGCCCGCTAATGATCGTTGCTCAACGGAAACAATGGAGAACATTGAGCAACGTTCTTTTTTTTCATTTGTTTCCAACGGCTAATTTCCCCAAATTCTCTATAAATACCTCCATCTTCATTCCAAATCAAAAATTCACAATCTCTTCTCTTAATATCTTATATTCTCTATTAATTTTCTTAATCTCTTAAATTCTCTAATTATTATTTCTTAATATCGAAAAAAATTAAAAGTTCATAATCGTAATTAGTGGAAAGCGTTGAAGCACGGTTGTAAGATCTAAACTAATCTTTAATTTATTATTGTTGGTATTGTTATTGTTATAATTATTGTTATTAATTATTATTGTTGTTATTGTTATAATTATTGTTATTAATTATTATTGTTGTTATTGTTATTGTTATAATTATTGTTATTAATTATTATTATTGTTATTATTATTGTTATAATTGTTGTTAGTAATTATTATTATTGTTATTATTATTGTTAAAATTGTTGCTATTAATTATTATTAATGTTAATTATGGCATCACCAAATACGAACAACCCATCATCCTCTAGGAAAGCCTGTGGTAATAGGTCTAGGAAATCACCTAATCCAATTACTCCCCCCAATTTCAAGTTCGACCAATGACCCCGGTAACGTCCCCCTAGGCTTTGAACAATTTAGGCACGATGGTACTTCCGGTTTTCAACCCTATAACATGAATAATATACCCGGATTTCCACAAAACCAATTTCCACCATCAAACCAATTTCCACATTCGGTCAATTCCCACCTAATTTGACCCATAAAATTTTAGCCAACAAGATACCCTAAATGCCTCCGGTTCTACTACTAACCAACAAATCCTCGAATCTACAAACACCCAATTCCCAAACACACAAGAGCAATGGTTAACCGAAAGTGACATGGTAAATATCAAAAGCCACAAAAGTGATGTATGGCATTATTTTCTACTAAATAAAGCCCAAACAAGAGCAAAATGTAAAACATGTGGTAATATATACTCGGCAAAATCCAAGTTCGGGACGGGACACTTAAGTAAACACATAAGAAGTTGTGCAAAACCAACTAGTGATCCAACCCAGCAAAAATTTCCCAATTCCATCCACACGGCTTTACCTACAACTATGAGAGGGATAGGGATGAACTAGGGAAAATGATAGTACACGCCGAACAACCTTATATTTTCTCCGAAAGTGACCCATTTAACACTTACATTAACAAAGCATTACAACCCCAACATAAAAGAATCTCTAGGAAAACCGTTCGTTCCATTGCCATGAAAAACTTCCTAGAGTGCAAAATGCGGTTACAAGACGAATTGAGTAAACTTAATTGTAGAGTGTCTTTGACTGCCGATTCTTGGGATAGTAGTTATATATATCACTATTTATGTGTGACTTGCCATTGGGTAGATGATCAATGGTTGTTACAAAAACGAATAATCCATTTCAAAATGCTGAAATACCCCCACATCGGTATTAACATTGTTCACCATTTAATGGAAGCAATAAATGAATACAACCTTCGAGAAAAAATCATGTCTATGACATTTAACAATGCAACCTCAATGACATATACTGCTAATTATGTCAAACAAAACTTGACCGATGTAATATTAGATGGTGACGCACTTCATACTAGATGTGTTTGCCATGTTCTTAACTTATGTGTACAGGATGGAATTAGAGCAATTGGTCCATACTACAACAAAATTTGAGATGCTATTATGTCTATTAATAGCTCAAACATGAGATACCAAGAATGGAAGAGTTTTCTAAAACAACAAAAGATAAGAGCAATTAAAATCAAAACTGATTGCCCAACTAGGTGGAATTCCACCTATGACAGGTTAACCAAGGCAATTGAGTACAAGAATCCGTTGACAATTTTTTACAACCAAAAATGTCCAAACAATGCTATATATGAGGATGATTGGGATAAATGTGAATGATATATGCAATTTTTACAGATATTATATAACATGACGTATTGTTTTTCTTCTGTTTATAATCCTTGTGCTCAAAACTTTTTTTCAAATGCATGTTTACTCGCCCAACTTTTCGCTGATCATCGCAACCAAAGTGATTATGATCAGTATCTTCTAACAATGGAAACAAAGTGACGTAAATATTATAGTGAAATTCCTTTGATTTATATTTTTGCTTCCATATTAGTAACTAGGAAAAAGTATGAAAATACATTTATGTTAGTTGACATTTATTTTCAATGCATGCTTCTTGACGATAATGTAGATACCTATAAGAGTAATGTGAAGGACCAGTTTTTTGCTTTATTTAGAGTCTATGAAACCAAATATGGCACCGTTCCTCGCTCAGGCCCTTCCCAACCATCCAAAAACGTAAGTAAAAAGGCCAAACATTTATTTTCCCAAGCTACTAACTTGATTTCAAGGTTTTCAGGTGATTCATCAATAAGGAGAACGCAAAGCGATGTCTCGGAGTTGGAAATGTACTTGAGTTACGACTTCACCAAGGGCATAGACGACGATGAGATAAACAACCTCGACCTCCTTGCATGGTGAAAACAACAAAGCACGAAGCATCCAACTTTGGCGCCAATGGCACGAGACATTCTTGGTATCCAAATCTCCTTCGTTGCCTCCGAACAAGCTTTCAGCGTATCCGGGAGGGTTTTAGACGATAGAAGAACAAGTCTAAAACCCGAAACACTTGAAATGTGCGTGTGTTTCAAAGATTGGTTGGATGCTGAAAATCGCTCACAAGACCGTTCTTACAACGACAACGACAACGATGAAGGAACCTCCGCTTCCGACCGTTCGGATTCGGCTAGTTCCCAATCAATGCAACTAACCGATGACCTTGAAGGCGAAGACGAAGACGAAGACGAACAAGAAGAAGAAGAAGAAGAAGAATAGACAATTTTTGTATATTGTACGATTTTTATCATTATCAATATTATCATTTTACGATTTTTATCATTATCCAATTTTTGTTTAATGTCCTTGTATGATTTTTATCATTATTATCATTGTATAATTTTTTCAAGTAATAATAATATGAAGTATGCATTATTCACATCCAAAGTCCAATTTGCCTTTTTTTGCCCGTTAAGTTATAATTTGTAAATTAATATAACAAAAAAAATTATAATAATTAATAATTAATAATAAAAAAATAAATATAATAAATTATAAACATTAAACTATAAAGTAATAGTATAAACTAAATATATAAATATAAATATATAAATATAAATATTAAATATAAAAAATAATAAAACATAAATATTAAACTTCATTTATTTTAGAAAAATAATAATATAAGATTATAAGTTATAAACTATTAAAAATTAAAAAAAAAAAAGGTAAGCAAAGGCAGCAGCCTAACAGGCCAGCCCGGCACGTGGGCCGTGCCGTGGGCTGGCCTGCGATTTAGGGTGGCACGGCACGGCACGCTTCCTTTGGCACGGTGGCACGGCACGGCCTGACACGCCGGAGACCATGGCCGCCAAGCACGGCCCGCGGCGGCCCAGCACGGCACGTTGCCCACCTTTATATATTCTTATTAAAAACAGGTTTAACGGCGTAGTATGTGTGTAGGTAAAACGTAAATCTTAACAAAACACTTTTCAATAATCATGTTACAACAATTCATTTCTTGGATCTATTAAGGAAATAACCGGAATGACAATCTAGAGTCGTGCTTTACTTTGTAGCAAATATTAATTGTTAAGGATTGACAAACTAAAGTCAGCACTCAAATATTAAGGGTGCAATATAAGATACTATTATCCCTTGACTTAACTAATTACATTATGTCATTATTATGTGTTACTACTATTTTGCGTTTATTTCCCTTATATGTGTACATATAATTTCATCTACAATTATTATAATATAACTTACCAACAATTCGCCATGTAGTTTTTTTTTATCGAATATCACATTGAAGCCAGGCAAGCCATAGTTCCACATCTTCTCAAATGAATCTTTTATTATAAACAAAGGATTATTATGATTTGGAAATAAAAGTTTAAAAGCAGTACACTAATGAATTGAACAAACGCATTTATAAATAACAAAATTACCATTTGATTCGATGAATAGGACAAGTAGCAGATACACTGTTTGGTAAAAAGAATAAAGATTTTAGGAAAGTGAAGTGGAGGAGTTTAAAGGGGATGATGGACGACGGTGAAAGAATTGCCGATTTTGATGGAGTGTTGAAGTATATGTTTTTTGTGTGGTGATGGGAAAAGGTGAAGAAGAAATAATTGGGATGTGGAAGAAAGGAGAGGATTTGAGTGGTGAAGGATATGAGGTGGGAGGAGGGCGAGCACAATATTTATAGGGACACAATACTTGGAATTGCCGGTAAGGGGGGTGGTTTAGGATTAACCATATTAGAATTTAGGTGTTCCATTATTAGCACTATACATTAGTCTCTTTCTTTCTCTCTCCAAATTAATCAATCTAACTAATAAAGCAAAGGAAATCAATTGACAGGAAATTTAAGTTCCTATATTATAAACCAAACAAGCTTAGCTCATTTCCTCGAAATGGACAAGGGAGATTATTTCTCATGAAATAGAATTTAGTTGGATCGAATACGATTAGTACAAATCGTTATTTTTTATTTTTTTTAAAGATGCTAATAATGTACAACATTAATTAACAGCACATAGGTAATGGTTAGTACATGATTAAAATTATAAATGGAACGAAAAGAGGTGGTATAGTCAACACTCATACGTAAATACATTATAGGTCGCGTTTCACAAAACTTTAAGGTTGCTGCTACGACAAATTGGCAACCAAAATAAATTGAAGCTGTAAAACTTCAACAGGCAAGTCACATGAGAATCATCTTGAATCTCGATTTGTTTTTGCTAATGTCGTACTCTGCAACCACTTCTTGGCCCTCCTGAATGTCATGCGCCTTAATAAAACCCATAGCCCCTCCAATTGTGCAACGTGTGATGAAACCCTTTTCCGTTCAATCCCCAATTCACCCACCCAGTAGGTGATACTTTCATACAAAATCACCTCAGATTGACTTTTGAAATCGGTAAAATTCTCCCGTGCAAAATATAAGGGGAAATTATGAATTAAAACAAAATAATATAATCACATAGTTAATACTTTTAAATCTCATTTTCAAGCAACAACGCAAATATGTACATAATCAACAAGTGACCGTTACCATAATTCCTTGTGCAATGTACGATGTTGAAAAGGTCATGCTAAAAGCCGGTCCCCTACAACGGTTGCCAATGAAACTGATCAATTATTGTCCATAACTTGTGCCAATATCATTGCTTACAGCAACTGGTTGCACTGTCTTTATGATTTCGTGACCATTTCTTTTAATCCTTGCATAGAATTTACCATTCAAGGCATAATAAATGATCAACAAGTCCCAACGTTGAATATCGTTTTTATTAACGAACATCTCCCACCCAGCTCCTCCTATAGCGACATTCCATACATGATGTTGTTCAACTTTTACTAACTCCGCCTCCTAGAAGGCACACTCCTGACATCCACGATACACCCTTGGATTACCGGTGCACGTAGTAAGCAATCCGAGGAATCCATCAGGCAACACCTAATAACAAAATGTAAGTAAATGACTTTATATCCGCATTGTAAATTATTTTTATGCATTATTTATTGAAAGAATCTAATTATTGAGAATTTGACGACATCTTAGATGATGTACATTACTTAGTCTCACACGCACCACTATTAAACAAAAACCAATGTTAAACTTTAGACAGTGTCACACGCTTGATAAATTTTAAGTTATGTGTAATAGCGTACCAAGTTGGTGCGCCCGTGTTCAGTGAAGATCACGTTAGATCAAAGCAGGGAAAATGACGATATACATCCCTTGGCCCCTTTTCAAATAACCAAATGAGTAAATCTCAATTCTTAATATGTAAGAAATCATAAATTATATGTGTAACAAAAATATAATATCCATTATTGACTTATATATTGCTTGTATGTAGATGGTTGCAATGGTTTAGAAATAGATAGATAGTGATGTATTGAAATGAAATTGAGATGATTATTGTTTGATTACAAATAAATACTATATGGGTGTATCAAAGGACATATAATGTTTTGTCAATTTATAATTAATGAATGCATTAGTATATTGGAAATTGTAGTAGTTGACAAATTACACTAGAAATTAGTTAGGGTTTAGTAGTAATTAATTTTGGTTGATTAGCTATTCTTGAAAATTGTTGTATTGAAATAGCTTTGTGTTTCGGGGTTTTCTGATGTCCTGCGGGAGAGTTACAATTCCGAGACTGGAACCGGACGCCTGCACCTGCAAAATAACGGAGACTCCTGAGAGCTCCGCCTCCAACGGTCAAGTTAGTACCTGATTAAGGAGTAATTAATACGGAAATTAAAGTAATAAGATCTCTCTAGGTGAGAGTGCTTAGTGTTGGTAATCTGCGTCGTTAGCGAGATTAGCCGGTTGTTGGTGTTCCGTAATATTTCTGTTCTTCTCTGCTTGATTTTTTATTATTCCTAATTAATGAGGATTAATTAAGTATTTATAGCCTTGAGAAGCGTGCCACTCTCTAGGTTTAAGGTAAACCTAGGGCTGATCGGGCCTCTAGACTGGATTGGGCCTTGATGGCCGGTTTTCCCATTTGGCATGGGTGGACACGTGGCGTGCCTCGATTGGTCCGTAGAGGACGTATCTGTGACTGACACGTGGCAGGCTCCTATTGGCCTTCGTGAAGGACACGTGGCGGAACCTGGTTGGTCCACTTGTCAGACGGTGATTGGTGGATAAAAATCCCCTAATCATTTGCCCCTCACAGGTGGCACGTGACTGGTCACGTGTCGCCTGTGACAGGTGTCGCACGGTGACAGGCGACGGCCTGCTACAGGTGTCACCTTGCAAACGGCCGAGAGATTTTCCCGCCCAAATTTTGAATTTGGAAGCGACCCTTCGCCTTCTCACTTTGCCTATAAAAGGAAGTGCTGACTTCGGTCATTTTCACATTTGAGAACTTTGCGAGAACATTCGGACCCCTGAACTTGCTCTGACATTTCGGACCTTTTCTGCCTACCGCCTGTTCTGACAAGCCGATTGCACCGGACTTCCAGAACTTCATCAACCGTCACCCGTTCAGGTAACTCAGTTCTCTTACTCTTAATTTTCTTTTTATTTTTTGAAATGGCACCACGGAAGCACACGACACGACCTAAGTTAGTGATCAGCCGGTCACCGGGGACGGCTGAATCTAGGACTAGGAGTGCCGCCTGCCCTTTTCTGGACCCATCTTTGCCCTTTATACAAAGTCCGACTGTATATGTGTCTATGCAGAACGTGATGGCCAGAACAAAACAGACTGCTATGATATCAAACTCAGACGGCTCCTCCCAAAGGGTGCTCCTTAGTGAAACATCTGACCAGGCGCCAGATGTAGAATTGAAACGAGACGGCTGCCAAGCCGACAATTCTGAGAGAGGGGCCAAGGTGGTCCCTTCCCATCTTACCGTTGACATGTCTAATTTTCCTCCTGCTCCTTCTAAGGGGGAGGAGGCGGGCCCCTCTGGGAGAGGGGAGGAGTCGTCCTCTTCGGACTTATCAGAGGACGAGTCCGAGTCCAGCTCTTCTGGCCACAGTTCTCCAGGCTCAGAAGAAAAACATAGCCGCCTACAAGAGGCGAGACTTTCTCACGCAGTTGAGAAGGGGGACAATTGGGCGGAGCCGTCCGCCTCTTACAGAGAGGAGAACGCCCCCTACTACTGCATGGTACCCCGGGGCCGGATCGCAACCATGCAAGACAAAGTGGCGAGCTTTATTGCTAACCACAGAATGGGCCCGGAATTTTTACTGTTCGTGCCGGATCCAGAAGACACTGTCGTCTGGCCGGCTGGTACCAGCTATGATGACGGCTGCTTTGGCTGCTATGTGGCGGCCATCAAAGCTGGACTGCGCTTCCCATTACATCCGGCTGTTCAGCGGATTTTAGATGGGTATGATTTGGGGTTATGGCAGTTAGCCCCCAACTCTTGGGTAAACGTACTCGGCTATGTGGCCGGGTGCGAAATGTACGGGGTGGAGCCAAGCTTTGAGGCTTTCGCCCACATGAACTATCTCAGCCGGACCCCTAAGTCGGGAGGTACCGGCTGGTATCAATTAACAAGCCATAGGGGTTACCTCATGACGAGAGGTAAGGCGAACAAATGGAAGGATTGGCGGAACACCTTCCTTATCATTGAGGGTTCAGACACGGAGCTGAACCAACGTTTTAACAAGTGGAATAGGGATCCGCCTCTTCTCGCAGGCGGCCGCAGCATGCCGCCTGTTCCCCCAAAGGCTAAAAGAGAGATCCTAGACAGAGGACTCTTCAAAGTAGAGACTAGGGTGAACCCTACTTCAGGGGTACGAGAGCAAGTACCCCTAAACTGCGTCCCGAGCTTCAAGTGGCTCTATGACGAGTACTTTTTGGCCGCCTGTGGCCTCAGCAATCGGTGCTCTAGAGGTAGCCGGCCTGACAAATACTCTGTCTTTTCACACCTTGTTTACTTGGGATCTTTACTAACTTTGCTATTTATTTTTTTGCAGCTGACGCCATGAGTAAAATAACAGCATCCAAGACTGCGGCGGCCATGTTGCGGGCCTCTCTCATGAAACAGTCTTATGCCGACTCCCCCAACAAGGGGGCACCCTTGGTAAGCTTCGAAAACTCTTCCTCTTTTAGTTGTCTTATGCATATACTAACTCTTTTTGTTTTCAGTCTGGCACTCCAAGGGCTTCTTCCTCGCAACAGCCGGACCCCAAGGCCCGGAGGACGACTGTTGCAAGCTCTCCTGGGTCTTCCAGGAAAACAGTGGCGGCTGAGAAGCAGCCGGCCACTTCTTCTAAAACCCCGGCGGGGCCGCCTAGAAGTATGGACAATCACTTGTAAAAACTTTCACACTTGCTTCCTTCTTGACTAGGTCTAACTTGTTTTTTCCTTTCGCTTAATGCAGCTGGCCCTCAGGGGCTTGACTTGGTTGAGGTAGCCAAGTCCATGGTTAAAGTAGTTCCTCCATCTGAAAGGGAGGCGGTCAGGGGTGCCGGCACCCTTGACCTTGATGGGATTTCAGGGGTCCTTGCTGAGGTATACTTAGCATATTTTCGAGTTTTTGAGTTCCAGGACGCCTGTTATCTTTTTTGTTTGGAAGCTGACGCCTGTTTTCCTTTGTACTTAGGTCCTGCTCCGAGTCAACAGCCTTCGCAAGCCGATTGATCGGAAAAACAAAGAGGTAAAGGCCGCAAAAGCTATGGCCGCCTCCAGCTGTGATAAGGCAATGTTTCAAATTGCCCAAAATGAAGTACTGACCATTGATCTTCTTTATTATCAGGCGCAGGCTACCGCCGCTGTTCGGGCTCAGTTAGAGGCGGCCCAAAAGAAGGTTGACGAGCTGGAGGCGACCGTCACAAACCTTAAGGCCGAGCTGAAACCTCTTCGCCAAAAAATGCACTCTTACGAAGCCATGGAGAAGTCTTTGGCCAACGTAAAAGAACGCCTGGTAAGCCAAGAGAAGAGTCTTACCCAATAGCTCTCGGAAAAGGCCGAGCAAGAGAAGAAAGAGCTCGTCCGGGAGATGGTGGAAGACTCCGCTCTAATCCAGCGCATGACCTGGGAACGACTGTTCCCCAGTGCCGACTTTGCCTCATGGGAAAGAACGTACCGCCAGTGTTCGGAAACATATAATCAACAGATCCTGGCGGCTGCTGAAGAAGAGGCGTTGGAAGGTGCGTTGGAGGAGGAAGAGCCGGTTGTGGCGCTTGTGCCACTTGGGGGTAAGGCATCAAAAGAGGGTGGAGCTAAAGCCGAGTCAAGCAAGAAGAGTGCTGACCAGGCGGCAGCTGCTGATACTGAACTGCCCCCTTCTTAAGCTTCAAGTATTTTTTCTACGGCCTGCGTGCCGTTTGCTTTGTAATTACCCGGCCGGGGGGCCGGGGTTTTGAATATTCTGCTGGTCTTTAATGACCGGCTTATTTTTAATCAAATTTTTGTTTTGGTTCAAATTTGTCTAAGTATTCCATATCTAATATCCCTTTGTTCACTAGACCGACTGTTGTGTATGGCCGAACGTTAAGACAGGTACAAATAGTAAGTATGCCGCCTATGCCCTTGGACGACTGGTGGTCTGTTTCCAGGGTAGATGATCAGTCGGCCATTTATTCAATCGGTATTCGAACTATTTATTCAATTGGTCTGACCAAGTAAATAGTATTACCTAGTTGCCAAGGAATTAAGTAGGATAACAAGCGGCGGGTGCCGGTTGTTTCCCTTTATTGCCAATGTTGGCTTTTAACTCGTAATTTGTTAACCTAGCAAGAGTATTGGTTGAGAGCCCTTGTTTATTAAAAACAGGTGGACGACTCATACCTTTTAGGCTCCATACTAAGTTTGAGTGACTATTAACCTAGGAGTTACTTAGTCTTCGTCACAATCTAGATTGAGTAGTAGAGGTACCAGGCGGCGTAGGCCGGCTAGACCCCTTGATTCGCCAATGTTTGTTGGCTATTAACTCAATAGGTTACCTAGTAGGAATAGGGGTTTGAGTGCCCTTGTTTGTTTGAAACAGGCGGACGACTCAAACTTTTTAGGTTTTATACCAAATTTGAAGGAGTGACTATGAGTTAACGTTGGAGTTACTCAGTCGCCGTCACTTTTGTTTGAGAAGTAGAGGTGCCAGGCGGCGTAGGCCGGCTAGACCCCTTGATTCGCCAATGTTTGTTGGCTATTAACTCAATAGGTACCCCCTGCATTTATCCCAAGTAATACAGGCGGTCATCTGACTCAGATGTCAACTGCTACCACTGGTTTGGTTAGTGATAGAGTTATCCTTGTCTCAAAAACGGCTACGTGGTTGCCCTTGGGGACAGTCGTATAGGTGCCGTGTAATTAGTTTATAGAACAATGTTCCACCCAAAAGGGAGCTGCTCTCTGCGACGAATTTCATCCGGAGGGATGCCGTCGGACGCCTGCTAT
Source organism: Chenopodium quinoa (assembly GCF_001683475.1). NCBI lineage: Eukaryota > Viridiplantae > Streptophyta > Magnoliopsida > Caryophyllales > Amaranthaceae > Chenopodium > Chenopodium quinoa. The sequence goes on from NW_018743783.1 coordinate 3,650,479, forward strand.
GATGTTGGGACAGGTCGTATTAGTTTTGTAGATTTGATCAGTTGGCTTGGCGCCTGGTCTGATCATTCGGCCGGTGGCCTTGGTAAGTTCTTGGTGAACGTAGGTGCTAAGTAAAAGAAGGGTAGCCGCCTGTTAGGCACAGGGTCGGCCAGGCCCTAATCTTTTTAGCTAAGTATTTTGAGTAAAATACTCAATGGAGAGTAGCCGACTGTAAAGGAACAGACGGCATGCCCCTCAGAAGATAGAGTGAAAAACTCAATGGAGAGTAGCCGACTGTAAAGGTACAGACGGCATGCCCCTCGTAATACAAAATTAAATAGTAAGTGCAAACTTTATTAAGTAGCTCTTTACTTTACATCTCTCAGAAGAAATATTTTTTAAGGTTATCTACATTCCAGGTTCGAGGCAACGGTTGTCCGTCTGGTGTTTCCAGACGGTAGGTACCGTCCCTGACTTCCTCATAGATTCGGTAGGGTCCTTCCCAGTTGGGAGTTAGTTTGCCAGACTCATTAGCCCTACCAACTGCTTCCATTTTTCTAAGTACAAAGTCCCCTACTTTGAGTGGACGCCTGTGTACTTTTTTGTTGTATGATCTAGTCATTCTCAGGCGATAGATCTCATGGCGCAAAACAGCATTGCCCCTCTTTTCAGGAAGTGAGTCTAATGCTAGGCGCATGGCTTCCCAGTTTGCCTTTTCGTCATATAGCATTACTCGAAGAGTCGGCTCGTAGTGTTCTATTGGAAGAACAGCTTCCGCACCATAAGTTAGGAGGAACGGAGTTTCCCCAGTCGCCCCTTTTTCAGTCGTCCTAATGGCCCAGAGAACATGTGGTAGTTCATCCGCCCATAGGCCGCCTGCTCGTCCAATCTTTTTCTTGAGACCGTCTGAGATGATTTTATTAAAGGCTTCTACCTGGCCGTTTGCTTGTGGACGACCGACAGATGCAAAGTAGTGTGCAATTCCTTGGTCTCCCAACCAGCTTTTGAGAACATGCGTCTCAAATTGGGGACCATTATCAAAAACCATAGACATGGGAACCCCGAACCGAGTGATGACGTTTTTCCAAATGAATGAAATTACATCTTTCGTCTTGATTCCCTTTACAGCCTCCGCCTCTACCCATTTAGTGAAGTAGTCAACGGCAACAAGTATATACCTTCTGCCGCCTGTAGCAGGCGTATATGGACCCAGAATGTCCATGCCCCACTTAGCAAACGGTAGTGGGCTGTGAATGGTAGTGAGGTCAGTAGCCGGACGGTGAATTAATTTGCCAAACCTTTGGCACTTGTCACATTTTTTCACCATCTCCATTGCATCTGCTTCCAAAGTAGGCCAAAAGTAGCCCTGCCGCCTTGCCCTTTGAGCAAGCATCCTACCACCTACATGAGAAGCACAGAAACCAGAGTGAAGATCATCTAGTATATCTCGTCCCTTTTCAGGAGTAACACACTTTAAGAAGGGTTGAAGGTACCCCCTCTTGTGAAGTTCTCCCTGTATCATTTCAAAACAGGAGGCTCGTTTTTTCAGTGCTGCCGCCTGTTCAGGATCATCCGGCAGTGTACCGTTTGTCAGATATGCCCTGATTGAATCCATCCAGGTTGAGCTTCTGTCTAGGATTCCAATAGGGTTTTCCTCGATGCTTCTCTTCTCCATTACTTCCCAAAAAACAGTTCGAGGAGTATCTGAGGAGGCGGATGATGCTAATTTTGACAGTGCATCTGCCTGGTTGTTTTCTGATCTCGGCACTTGGATCAGATGGAAATCCTCAAGGGAGCCGACTGCTTGTCGGACCGCCTGTAAATACTTGATCATGGCCGGATGGGTTGCTTCGTATTCGCCATTGTACTGACTCACTATCAATTGTGAATCAGAACAGGCGTCTATTTTTCTTGCCCCTGCCGCCTTGCACATGCGGATCCCGGCTAGTAAAGCTTCATATTCTGCCTCATTGTTTGAAGCCTGAAAACTGAAGCGTAGAGCATACTCGAACCTGTCGCCCTCTGGAGATTGACATACGACGCCTGCTCCAAAACCATTTGAAGTAGAGCTTCCGTCCACATATACCTTCCAGACTTGGTCTGGAACTTGAGAGTCAGGAGGACAAGTCATCTCTACAATAAAGTCAGCAAAGGCTTGCCCCTTCACTGCTTTTCTAGGCTCGAAAGTAACTTCGAGGCTCTGTATTTCTATGGCCCATTTGATCATTCGTCCTGACGACTCCATGATGGTAAGGGGCCGCTTGATTGGTTGGTCGGTATATACGACGACTGCATGTGCCAAAAAGTAGGGCTTCAATTTTTTAACAGCCATGAAGAGTGCAAGACCAAATTTCTCCACTAGGGGATACCTCAACTCGGCATTTTTCAGTACGTGACTGACAAAGTAGACCGGGAGCTGACAGCCGTCCCTTTCAGCAAGGAGAACAGCGCTTAACGCATGATCAGAGACGGCCAGGTACATGTAGAGATCCTCTTTGGGCAAAGGGCTGACCAGCCTCGGCAAGGAATGCAAGTGAACCTTTAATTTCTGGAAGGCGGCCTCGGCATCCGGCCCCCATTCGAACCTTGCCTTTTTCTTAATTGCCTGGAAAAAGTATAGGCATTTGTCGCCTGATCGGCTTAGGAATCTCCCCAAGGCCGCCAGACAACCTGTTAACTTCTGAACCTCTCGGACGGTACGAGGCGACTGCATGTCAATGACCGCCTGTACCTTCTCAGGGTTCGCCTCTATTCCTCTCTGATTGATAAGGAATCCGAGAAATTTCCCAGACTCAACTCCAAATACACATTTCTTGGGATTGAGCATGACATGGTGCCGCCTGAGTGTGGCGAAAGTTTCTCGGAGGTCCGCCAGATGATCTTTCTGAAGTTTAGTCTTGACAATCATATCATCAATATATGCCTCGACGTTTCTCCCAATCTGATCAAAGAACACTGTGTTTATCATTCGTTGGAAGGTAGCCGGGGCATTCTTAAGACCAAACGGCATGACCGTGTAACAGTATAATCCCTGATCAGTGACGAAGGCCGTCTTCTCCTGATCTTTCTTCCATAGAGGAATTTGATGGAAACCAGAATAGGCGTCCATAAAACTCATCAAGGCATGGCCGGCTGTTGAGTCGACCAGGTTATCAATTTTAGGCAGAGGATAACTGTCTTTGGGGCACGCCTTGTTCAAGTCTGTGTAGTCTACACACATTCGCCAGGTGCCATTCGGCTTTTTAACAAGCACCACATTTGCAACCCAATCTGGGAAGTAACATTGTCGAATGAACCCTGCATCAAGTAATTTTTTGACTTCGGCGGCTGCCGCCTGACCTCTTTCTTCACCATGGTTCCGCTTCTTTTGCCGTACCGGCTTCTTTTTCGGATCCACAGCGAGTTTATGTACTGCCAGATCAGGACTAATGCCTGGCATTTCATGGACTTCAAATGCAAAGATGTCCTTGTATTCTTTCAACAGGTTGTGAAAGTCGTCACCAAGGTTTCTCAGAGCAGTCGTCCCAACTTTGACTGTTCGGTCAGGACGTGAGTCGTCTAATATCAGGTCCGCATGCTCACCAGCCGGCTGAGGGCGGAACTCATCCGGCCGCTCCTCTGCCAATGATTGCTATTTTCTTGCTTTTCTTGCGGACTCTGTCTGGGACGCCTTTCTCTTTTTGTCGCCTGTTTCTTGAACAGGCGCACTCTCCTTGACATTGTCAAGGTCTGTTTCTTTCTCCACTTGACCCAGTGGCCATAACAGTGGGCTTGACATCCGAGAGATAGCACTCTCGGGCCATCCTCTGATCTCCCCTTAGGGAGCCGACTGTTCCATTATCCCTCTCAAACTTAAGCAGCATAAGAGACGGGATTATAACAGCCTTGGAATTATTCAGGGTTGGTCGACCCAGAATCATGTTGTAGGCCGAGAGTTCCTCTACTACTAGGAACCGGACTACCATGTGTCGTCCTTCCCCTTTTTCGCCCAGGCGAATGGGTAAATCTACTCGTCCCAGTGGGTGGACGACTCCTCCTCCAAACCCTATTAAAGGGTGGGAGGTCGGATGTATGCAGTCCGTCTGATATTTCAGTTTTGACAGACATTTGCTGCTGATGAGATCTGAGGAGCTCCCGGTATCTATGAGAATTCGGCCAACTCTCTGGTTGGCCACTTTACATTCAATAACGAGAGGGTCGTCATGCGGCCCCCTTATTCCTCCTAGATCCTCTTCAGTGATGACAATCTCAGGAAATTTATATTTGGACGACCGTTCTTGGTGAACGGAATTTACATCTAACCGCCTTATATTATCTTTGTTGCCCCTAATAGTGGGGCCGCCTCCTGAGAAGCCGCCTGCAATTGTGTAGACGACTGCGTCATCTGTATCAGAACTGTCAGCCTGTTGATTCATTTTGGCCGACTGCTTTTTTGAGGAAGTGTTCCCCGTAGATTTCTTGACATAAGTGTCAAGATCACCTTGATCAGCCAAGCGGTCTAGGTACCGCATGAGACTGATGCATTCATTGGTGTGATGACCAACGTCATCATGATAAGCACAGATTTTGTCTTGGTTCCGGTTGCTTGCAGAACCCTTCATGGGCAGCGGCTTCTCAATTGAGAACCGTCCCTTTATTTCTTTTAGGATAAACTGGTTATCCTTGTTAAACACATACTTTGGGGAGTATGGTTTGAATTCTTTTTTCTTTTTCTGAGCCGGCTATTTAGAGGAATCAGTCGCCCAGACCTCCTTTCTTTTCTCATCTTTGTTGGACGACTGTTTCTGTCGTCCCTCTCTTTTGTCGAACCTTTTCCCGTCCGACTGTTTTATTGTACACAGATCAGTCGCCTGTATATAGGCTTCTGCTTCAATCAAGGCCTCTTGAAGAGTCGCCACCCTTTTTCGAACTAAATCAAATTTGAAGGTAGACCCGTCTTTGAGACCTCTAAAAAAGTCAGTGTAAGCTACCTCATCCGGTAACCCTTGAATCTGTATTCTCATCAGGTTGAACCGCCTGATGTAAGAACGAAGCCCCTCCTTCTCGCCTTGCTGAATTGTTCCCAAATCAAGGGTCGTTTTCTTCGCAGGGATGTTCATAGCGAAGTTGGAGGCAAATAAGTAAGCAAGCGTCCTGAAGCTGTTTACACAACCAGTCGGCAGGTTGCCGAACCATTGCTGTGCAATTCCCTTGAGAGTCGCTGGGAAACACTTGCACCAAGTGGGATCATCCAACCCTTGAAGGTACATCAGGTTGGTGAATGCCATCAGATGGTCTTCTGGGTTAGTAGTGCCGTCATAGGCGCCTACTAGAACATTTTTTACTTTGGCCGGCTGAGCGGCTTCAGTAATTTCCTTGGAGAAGGCCGACGGCTGTTCACCAAGTCTTAGCAACCGTAGCTGCCAGTCCATAGGTTGGACGTTTTTTGCTGCAGGTCCACCAAATGGAGGTGGCTGCATAAAATACTGTTGCGGCACAAATGGTAAGTTTGGTACCGCCTGGGCACTATGAAAGCCGGACTGACGGGAGGTGCCGCCTGACTGACTCTCATGGTACGACTGAGTATGCCTCATCGAGGCATTTCGCAAACTGTCTTGAAAATTTGAAGTAGAAGCCGACTCTGATAATCGGTCACTCTTCTTCTGCTCTAGCAGGTGCCGAGCATCTGTGAACGTTTGCTTTGACCCGTCCGCCTGAATATGACGAACCGGTTTCCTATTTCCCGTAGGATAACGGAGTTTTGTGAAATCAAGAGCAGGTGGCTCCCGCTTCTTGGATTTAGGATGAGGAGTCGCCTCTCGCCCTTGAACTGGCTTCCTCTTCAGTGAAGTGGAAGGTTTCTTGGCCGACTGCTCTTTGACTGAAGCAGGCGGTTTTTTGTTGATCAACTCTTGAATCTCTCCCTTGAAGTCCCTCATGAAGGTCATGAGTTCGTTCCTTGTGATGGGAGCAGACCCATCAGTCGGCTGTTGCCGAGCAAGCGGTGCGCCTGCTGGCTCGCTTCCTGTTTGAAGATGCTCCCGTTCCCTCCTTTCGGTATGGCGGGTACGTCGGGCCCTTAGGGTCCCGTCTGGAGCTGTATGAGTTTCAACTTCAAATTCACTTTCGGTATCATGGTCCGACTGAACTTGAGGGTCGTCTAGGGGACGCCTCTCTTCTGGAGTCGGTACAGACTTGGATGCCATCTCTGAAGTACTCTCCCCACAGACGGCGCCAAATGTTTCGGGGTTTTCTGATGTCCTGCGGGAGAGTTACAATTCCGAGACTGGAACCGGACGCCTGTACCTGCAAAATAACGGAGACTCCTGAGAGCTCCGCCTCCAACGGTCAAGTTAGTACCTGATTAAGGAGTAATTAATACGGAAATTAAAGTAATAAGATCTCTCTAGGTGAGAGTGCTTAGTGTTGGTAATCTGCGTCGTTAGCGAGATTAGCCGGTTGTTGGTGTTCCGTAATATCTCTGTTCTTCTCTGCTTGATTTCTCTATATCTCTCCATTAATGAGGATTAATTAAGTATTTATAGCCTTGAGAAGCGTGCCACTCTCTAGGTTTAAGGTAAACCTAGGGCTGACCGGGCCTCTAGACTGGATTGGGCCTTGATGGCCGGTTTTCCCATTTGGCATGGGTGGACACGTGGCGTGCCTCGATTGGTCCGTAGAGGACGTATCTGTGACTGACACGTGGCAGGCTCCTATTGGCCTTCGTGAAGGACACATGGCGGAACCTGGTTGGTCCACTTGTCAGACGGTGATTGGTGGACAAAAATCCCCTAATCACCTACAATTTGGCGACTCCACTGGGGAGGATTCTTGGTTATTTATCGATTTAAGTGATCGGTATTTAATTAAGAGGAGTGGATGAGACTTAAAAGATTCTTGAATTATTGTATTCCTGCGATTTAATTGGCATTGTCACATATGCATATGCTTTTTAGGTTACCTAATTTTTCCATTATAGTACATGTTCTACGTATGTGGCAGCCCGGGGGATTTAAGCTCTATCAACCCAAAAACGCTCATGGCAATAAGGGTTCATCCGAGTTTTTAAATCCACGCAAACCATGGAGTCGAGTTTGATTTTATCATGAACTCGCGGAGCCGCCCATTGGCATACACTCTCAAAGGAGGCTGCCTTGCGAACGCGTCCGAACTCTTAACCATGGTACCCTTTGACACCCAAAAGCTTGACCATAGTGGAACACAGATCTTGACTTTAGGTTGCGAAATTCATTGCATCATGCTTGAAGATGTTCTTATATGTGCATTTTTTTATTGAATCTTTTTTTCTCTTATTAAACACTATTTTTTGTTAAAGTCGAATCATAGATATATTTTTATTTTTTTTAATTTGAGTCAACCCAGATCTTTATTCTCGTATCCTGCACAAGTGTCAACATGTTTATGTCATAGCCGGAGGTCTAGAAAGATTTACGTGTCGTACAACCTATGGATCTGTAGCCCCGAATTTTATATTTCATTTGGAGTTGGTTTCGTTTAAATCAAAGTCACATATAGAACTTTATAACAGATATACTACAGCCTGTCCAGTATAGGTATCTTTTTAGCGTCAACTTTCTTTTTTTAAATTTGCTTTTTATCTTTTCGTGTCAAGCTAGTCTTAGCCAAGTCCTTTAATTTGTGTCAACTCGTATAACATAGGATTATAGATTTTTATTTTTACCCATGAGTCCTAACTCTTCTAGAGTTCTAGTCCTCTTCCTAGTTTCTTGTGATTTTTTGTGCTAACCTTAACATGTTATGTATTCTTTGGCTTTGATTGTAGTTGATTTTATTTATGACTAACGATTGCCAATGGACCGTTTTCACCTATTAAATAGCATGAAAATTAAAATTGGACAAAATTAATCAAGTTAGTTTGTCTTTTAGTCTTCCGTGCTATTTGGTCATTGGTTCCTTTGTTTTTCACAACGTCCTCATGCCTAGCCTTGCGATCATACCACGAGTATAAACAAACTCACCTAATCACACATGTTGAGTCATTGCACACACTTTATCTTTGAGTAATGCACTATATTGTTTATGATCGTATACAAGGACCATGCATGCATTGTTTTCTGTTGTAATAGGAATGAGTGGAGTATTTCCCATTAGTTTTCAAAATTATTTCATACACTCTTCCTTTCCAATTTGAGTATTGAGTGAATGCATTAAGTGAGTTCATCCTTACACGGTACTTAAGTCTAAAATCACTAGGCAATAGTTGGAAGAATAAGGGGAACGTCACTCCTTCCTTCTTTCCTTCCAATCAAAGCATCAAAAATAACAAATGAAACTTTTTTCCTCACGTGCGGCAAGAAGTAACTCATAAAAAGCCACGAAGACAAAGCACGATACAAGCTTCTCACCAAGATTTCATGTTTTCTTCTTCTTTTGTTTTAAACCCTTCCCCCTAAAAAAGTCTAGCATAGGTTCTGCTTATCCATGTGTCTATGTGTGACATTTCTTACCTTCTTCATAAATGAGCATCTCTTTCTTACATTCGATCATGTGATTAACAAAAAAAAAAATCAATTGCCAAACCGAATACAAGGTATACCAATGATTTGAGGCACCTTTGCAACCCATTATTTCCCATTAACCATTCAATCATATATCCATTTCTTCATTAACCACTTTGAGCCTCGTCTAATGATTGGCCTTATTTTCAACCCACATTCAAACAGCAAGTAAAAAAAACAACGGCAAAGCAACAATAAAACAATGTCTAAGGGAAAGTTTTCTAATGTCTTTGATATGAACACGTCTCAAATTGTGTTTCTCATCGAGTTCTTGGTACCGTGCCTAAGAAACAAAATGCTAAGTGAGTGATGGATCACATAATCTAAGATGGCCCACATTAATTCAAAAGATTAAAAAAAAATGTTGAAAGTAAACTTGCAAAATTCAAAATTTTCAAATTCACAATTACACATCTCGGGGATTCTCTCGAGTCTTGAACCTTGTACCCTTTTCTTCTTTAAACCATCAACTTAACCATATTACAACCCTTGAAAGACCACTTTGAGGTGTACATACATTTTTGCAAAGTTCGGTTAAAGCTACATTCGGCCTTATTCCTAACGGATAAGTAGGCAACCTCACATAGAGGTGCGACCACATTCATATTCACATTTATATTCATATCCATGCTTGATCGAGTTAAAGAATATCCAATGCTTATCCCTATCCATAAAGATCTAGACTTGGGGGCTTGAACCTATATCATTAAGCACTAGTAGAAAATATGTAATGGTAAGCGATTCAAACCCTCTTATTAATTAATTGTTGTAATATTACAATTTTTTATTTTCAACAAAAAATTTGATAATTAAAAAAAAATTGTTCACCACCACCACCCCACACCACCAGCCGCCTGCCACCACCCCACACCACCAACCACCACCCTACACCACGAGCCACCAGCTACCACCCAACACCACCAACACCACGATCCTCAGCCACTCACCCACCACGACCCCCCACCTAAAACCAGATCCCCACCCACAAAAAAAACCCTCACCGAAACCACGACCCACCCACCAAAACCAGAACCCTACCCAAACCACGACCCCCACCCACGACCCTAACCCAAACCACAACCCCCACCCACCACGACCCTTACACACTAAAACAGGACCCCCACCCAAACCACGACCCCCACCAAAAATCAAATTAAAATAAAAAATAAAACTAAAATCGAAATAAAAAAACATCTAACCTACCGATTTTGGCTTGAAATTATGGTTTTAATGGTCAAATTCGACCATAAAAACTCTAGATCTAGAGTTTTTATGGTCAAATTTGACAAAAAAAGCTTGAACACCCACATGCATGAACCAATTTGCTGGAAATTCTACTCAAAATTTGCTCGAAATTGTACTCGAAATTTGCTCGAAATTATCCTCGAAATCTGCTCAAAATTTTACTTGGGGTTTTGGTCGATTTTGCTCGAAATTATCCGGTTTTGGTTGAATTTGTGGAGATGAAAAAGAACAAATACAAAGATAAAGAGAAAGAAGAGATGAGCGAAGGACGACAAAGAAAAGAGAAGGAGATGGAAGATGAAATGGGAAGAGAAGAGGAGAGAGAGGGAGAACGGGGGATATGGAAGAGGAGAGAGAGAGAGCAACGAAAATGAAAGAAAGAGGAGAGAGAATCAGGAAATGAAGGGAGGGGTGGGTGGCTACAAGCTTAAGTACGATTAGTTTAGGGTTTTTTTAAAAAAATAGTAAGCGGTTTGGGGTTGAACCGCTTGCCAATATAATGGCAAGTGGTTCAACCCCTAACCGCTTGTCATTATATATATTGGCAAGTAGTTCGCGCCAAAACCTCTTGCCATTTAATATTACAGTTTTTTTTAAAAAAATTGGATAATTAGCAAGCAGATTTTTAAAACCGCTTGCCATTTGGGGCTTCCCATCACTCTTATTTTCTACTAGTGTAGCCTACCCAGCCTAAAGAGTCATCATCTTTGAATCTTCTCACATTTCTTTCCATCACCATAACCCTTGCAGCTAACCTTAGTATCACATTTACACACTTTACTCACACATCCATTACCATATCCATATCATCCTTCCCTTTAAGAACCCTTTATCAAGAAATCTTATTTCAACACTGTGCATGTTTCATCATCTTTCAAGACAACATTCATTAGAAGAAACATTGTATACTTTCTTTGGTTCCTGACCTGAGCAATATTTATTATTTCACGCATCGCATAATGTGCTGAGCAACATTTATATAATCATATAAAGCATATCGTGCTTAGCTCCTTGACCTATGAAACATTCATTATACAATACTCATAATCACTTCATTTATAACGTGCTTAGCTTCCAAACCTAAGTGATGTTTATGATCGTTTCTTTACACCATATATGATGCTTAGCTCCATGACTTAAGTTAATTCATCTATCGTGTCACATGATGTAATTATCCTTAGCCACTTGGCCTAAGAACATGAATCATGCATACATTATTTTCAAGACAAGCAATTTAATCCATACGATTCATTTCATATTGCTCAAGGAGGAAGTTTAAAACTTCTTCCCTTTTTCATCTTTTTCTTTTGGGGAAGTCCAAAAACTCTTTCAAAATTTTTAATCGAGGGAAGTTCGAAAACAAAATTTCATTTTTCACGTTTTTCTTTTTCGAGAAAAAGTCAGTACCTTCCACTCGTCTCATGACAAAAATGACGGAAATTTTTGCTTTTACATTTTCTGTTGCTTGTGATCGCACACACACACCATATACACATACAACCACAAGTTATACACATGTCATGTCATGTCTAGTCCAGCTTGGTCAAGTTAGTTGGTCAAGTAAATCATAGTCTATATGAGTCCCTTGGAAAATTTTATTTTGCAGGTCCCATCTACGACCCCACGTTCGGGGACAAGTAGACCAAGTACAGCCCACTTTCGTGAAAGGAATAGTGTCCTTCGGATAAGTGTATTATTCAGATAGTGGGTTCAAAATTATTAGAAAGCTAATATATTTAGTAAGGTCAAGTGATAAGAATGCTTGGGTGGAGGCCGCTTCCGATCAGTAATATTAATGCATAATTAATATTACAGCTTCATATTCACTAAACCCTTCGGGTCACACCCAAGTAACGAGCAGAAACGATGAATTAATTCGGAAGGAATTAATGAGTCGACCGAGTAATATTTATTTAGACGTCAGAAATTCGAGCTTAGAGCTTCGAAAGCAAGTGTCGGAAGTCGAGTCGAAAATAAAAAAAGACGAGACATGCAAATAGTAATAAATCAACATATTTTCCAAAATACCCCTAGCATCAGAGTGCCCTGAGAAATCCAAGTGCTAGGGGCACAATGTGTAGCATGGTGGCTAGCATGCGCACCATGCCGAGCCTTAGCTGGCTAGTGCGTGCTAGCGCACCAATGCTAGCAGCCAAGGCACTCCTCGACACCAAGCAGCAGCAGCCCGCACTTGGAGTGCGCAGCACGCTGGCCGAGAGCAGCAGCAGCCCGCAACTCATGGGTGCGGGTGGCTGGGCCGAGACCAAAGGAGGAATAAATGGAAAGCCAACTTGGGTGCCTTGATTCCCAAGTGGGAGAGGGCATGCTACGCAAGGTGAGGGAGAGTGTGAGGAGAAAGTTTGGTCCCCCATCTCCAAGTGGTCCTCACTTGATCTCTCATGTATAGTTGACACTTGTTAATTTATTACTAGGTTGCTTATATAATTTTATTTTACCTTTAAAATAAAATGTGAAAATCTCACTATCCCACATTGATGGGAGAGACATTCATACTCTCATCATTTCCTATATATACCCTAGTTAGGGCATTGGAAATGATGCTTGAGTAAGAGTTAGAAAAGGGATCAATAGTAGTGAAAACCTTTAAACTCAAGAGTTGGAAAAGGTATCAAATTTTGTGAAAGCCTTTGAACTCAATTACTCGGGTTTTATCGGTCGGGTCTTGCTAACCCCAAGACATTGGACCTAGTCGGTGATCGTTGTTGCGGGCGAATCATCGTTGGAGGCTTCATAAATTTCGAAGCTAGCTTTCAAGTAAGAGCCCAAGTGTTCGGGCGAAGCACGCTCCAAAGGTAATCATTTTATCTTAATCTTGTTGTTAAGTTAATTATGTTAATGGTTTTATTTATTGCAAGTGCAGTCTTGTTTTTGGGTTTGTTTCCGCGGTGAGTCGGACTCACCAAACCCCAAAACGGTATCGGAGCCTCGCTCGTTTATTTTTAAAATCATAATATTGTTCAAAGTGTTTTTATGGCTTAATTTTTATGGTTTTAAGTTGCTAATTAGATTAGTAGCTCGTTTTATCCATTTTAACCTCGTATTAGAGCTGAATTCGGCTCCTAAACCCAGATTTCGACCCAAAAATAGTGAACTTTGGGTGGAAAAGGCGTTCTGGAAATGGTTTTCCCTCTTAGGGCTCGGTTTTTAGCCAAAATAATGACCACAAATGCACTTTTCGAGGGGTTTTTCGTTTTTACCAATAATTTTAAGTCTTTCTACTTGAAAGTTAATTTCTTATTTATGGTTGTTATGTAATTGGTTCTATACATATTTTACATGCAATTTTAAACCTCTTTAGGCATGATTACTTGGTGGTAATTTGTGTTTGAAGGCTTGATTTTTTTTTCACATAATTGCAAATTAATTGTGTTAAGTGTGAAATTGTTGTTCTTTGAGGCTTCTAAGTACTAAAGATTCAATCTTTAATTATACTAAGTGATTGAAACTTTGAGTTACTAAATTCCATGAATTTTTGTTGAACTTTGTTAATTTAATCATTTTTTAGTTGATTGGAATCATAAAGTTTGAAAGTTGTGATAGAAATTTTTTTATCTTTATATTGGAAGATATAATTTTTCAAGGGTTCACAAGTGTTAAAGTTGAAATCTTTATTGAACTTATGTTCATTTTTCCAACTCCCTTTTATTTTTTCAAGATCTCAAGATTAATTTAAATTGATTAAATTAATAGTGAGTAATTTCCCTCTTATTTTTGTTGCACCAAGTGAAACTAATTTTATTAAAGAATGGTTCTTGGAAGTAATTTTGGTTGAATGCACTTGGATGGATTTTATTTGAGTTAGAATTTCTTAATTTTCATTTTGCACACTACATTTGTTCTAAAAATAATTTAGAATTAATTATTAAGTCACGCGAAACTCGGGTTCAAAAACCCAAGAGTATGGCACGCAAACCAAGACAACACCCTTCGGCTAGTTGGGCTGATATGCAGCCTGCATGTGGCTGCCAGGGGCTGCTGCTTGGTGCGCGTGCATGGCTGGTGTGTCCGAGGCAGCAAGCAGCAGCGTGCCATAGCAGCATAGCTATGCGCGCTAGCCGCTGCTTAGTGCGAGCTTGCTGCTCGTGTGCGGCTTGGTGCGGCAGTGGTGTGCGGGGGATGTGCTGCTAGGCTTGCGGCATGGTGCCCATAGCTATCAAGCTTGTACGGCCTCGTGGCTTGTGTTCTTGCATGCTTTGTAGAAGAGTCGATGCGTATGCGATATTCTAAGCTATGGGTGTGACACTTAGCATGGGTCACGGCTAACACCTCCCCTTAATTAGCACATATACCATGTTTTTGAGGCAATATTTATACTTTGCATTTTAGCCATTTTATTTATTTTAATTAATCTTGTTTATTTTTATTAAAATTTTGGAGGCTAGGCCTCGTTTTTTTATGAGCGGCATTTGCAAAATTTTATTTTGACAAATAATTGGGTTTTACTGGTTTAATTAATTAGATTAATTAAGATGGATGCGGAATTTAGTGGGAGCTTCAAATATTTATTGCGCTTATTTACATAATCGGTCAAAATAACTTTGACTGGTTTTAATTAGGGTTTTTAATTAGATTAACCACCTAGATTAGTTAATAGTTATCATGTGTTTATGCATTATTACTTGTTTTTGTTGTAAAATGCATGGCCATTCACAAATATTTAATGGATGAATGGAATGTATATACTCTCACAGGTTTTATAAAACGACAACTAGTGGGGCTTGATTAAGATAGAAAATACGGACTGCGATCCGTGATTTTTTGTTAAATCTAAATACGGTCAGCGTACTGTTGAGTTTTTTTGTACCTTAATATTTAGAGTAGTCCTAATCGTAGATACTAGTAGGTGTATAATTTTTGTCAACTCTTGAAGACGGAGGTTCTTGGAAGGCAAAGCCATGAAGTTGCAAAAGAAGACCTTTTGAAGACTTGATAAATTCAAGGGGTCATGCTAGTTGCCAATATGCATCAAAATTTTTATGCTTTACATATTTATGATCATTTATATATGAATTATATGTTAGATGCATATTTAAGATCTCAAATGTTGCGATGATTAATTAAGTTCACTTAAATCAACCAACATAGAAACCTTAGGTCCTTAAATATTGAGTAAAATTGTCATTCCATAACAAAACTTATCGACCTATTGAGAGTAGTGATGGGATACGCCAAAGCAAGGCATCACTACTGCTCCCTAGACTCATAAAACATACCGGGTTGCAAGTTGGTTTTGGTTGTACTCAACGATATGAGTGATGGAATCCTAACATTTCGTGGAAAAGTGGATAAATTGTTGAGAGAGAATTAGATGCGGCGATTTATTCAACCAAGAGTGGCTTGGAGCCATTAGCAAAGCGTTGCTTACCTTGGGAAATTGAGTGCTAAGACAAGCCAAAGCATTCTTAGCCACTCTTTGTTTCCTTGGATCTTGGAATCGGCTTATTTTCACTAAAATGGGATAACTTTAAGTGTGAGTAAGACGTTAAATAAGTTTGAAATATGCGTATATTAAAATTCAGTCTTATTTAAGTATTGGAATGGTTTTTCATAAAAATTCTTTCAATTGTAGAATCATGTCTTCAACTGTCGAGAACAATCTAATATTCCCATATCTTCCCGAGAAGTTACCATTTGGCTTGAATTTTGTAAACTTCAAGGAATGGGAGGAAGAACTCTGTTTGACCCTCCGCAATTGCTACCTAGAGCATATCTTAGATACACCTATTCGAAGTTTCTACTAAAAAGGGGTTATGAGCGATGAGGCTCATGAGGAGTGGAGTTATGACTGCAAGAGAGTCTCTCGACTCATGGAAAACTCCATTTCGGAACAGTGGAAGAAGAAATTCTCCAACTACCTTCCGGATGTACTCCTCAAGGCTCTAAAAGATGTGGTCAATCTGAGGGTCAAAAAGAGCGACAGGGGCAACTTTGACGGACTTGTGGAAGAAGTAACTAGGTCACTATCTAACATGAGGATCAAGCCACCCCAAGATGGGTGCCTTAGCAAAGAGAGGCAATAAGTATGGGCTAGGGTCTATAGTGCAAGACTTAGACCCGGGATGCCACTTCAAGCCCATGTGCAAAAGATGACAAGGTTATTTAACCATCTGTAATTGATTGGTAGACTGGTGGAGGACGAGCAAGTGGCTCATATGTTTTTAAGGTCACTCCGCTCGGGGTACGTTGCAATCAATATGCGACTTACCAACAATCGGAACAAACTGTCCTATAAGGAAGTTGTCTAAGAGGTCCAGAAAACCTATTCCTGCAAGGCGACTAAGTTTTCTCTAAGGCCCAAGAAGAAGGAGTTTAAGAACAAGACTAAGATGCGCTGCTTCTATATAGTAAGCAAGGTCACTACAAACGATAATGCAGCGAGTATCTGGAAGATGAGGCAAGAGGAAAAGAAGCCTCAATCTCAGGTATCATCTTGACACTTGAATACAAGCAATTTGTAAGGTATTAGATATCGGAAAATTGACTCACTTTATGCTCCTATTTCAGGAACAAAGTGAGCGGCGCTTTTCAAGTGGACATGAGAGCACAAGTGGAAGATGAAGATAACCTATCAAAAGAAATCTTGTAATCTCATGTATTTTGTCTAAATTCTATAACTTGTTGAGTTTTATCTACCATACTTTGATCTTGTGACGTTGGACGTTATTTTAACCTTGATTACAAGACTTCTGTTTCATGTCTTGTTTATATTTATGGAAATGGAACTTTTGTGTTTTTAGAAAAAATTGTTTATTATGATACCAAAACAGCTAAGACCATGGAGTCGAATCAATTTTACTTGTGGCATTGTCGTCTTGGCCACATTAACATCAAACGCATCAAGAAGCTTCTTCAAGAAGGCGTTCTTGACTTTTTTTATTTAGAATCTTTTGAGAATTGCGAAGGATGTTTATTAGGAAAGATGATAAAGCAGCCATTCTCCAAGTTGGGAGAAAGAGCAGGTGACTTATTAGGTCTAATACATAACGATGTATGTGGACCAATGAGCTCCGCCACAAGAAACGGACATCGATATTTCATCACTTTCACAGACGACTATAGTAGATATGGCTATGTCTGCCTAATGTCGCACAAATCTGAATCGTTTGACAAGTTCAAAGAATTTTTGAGTGAAGTGGGAAATCAACTTGGCAAGAAAATCAAAGCCCTTCGATTGGATCGAGGTGGTGAATAATTGAGCCAAGAATTCGATGACCATCTGAAAGATCATGGTATACTTTCAGAGCCGACACCTCTAGGAACTTCACAATGGAACGGAGTATCCGAACAGAGAAATTGAACTTTGTTAGACATGATATGATCAACCATGGGTCTTAGTGATCTCTATCTCTTTTTGGGGACATGCATTTTTAACTGCGGCACTAACACTGAGCTGTGCTCCATGGAAAGTTGTAGATTAGACTCCATACGAGTTATGGACGAGCAAACCTCCTAGGTTGACTTTTCTAAAGATATGGGGATGCGAAGCATATGTCAAGAGATTGATTTCTGACAAACGTCATTCCAAATCTGATAAGGTTTACATTGTGGGCTACCCAAAAGAAACCAAAGGGTATTACTTCTACAACAAATTGGAGAACAAAGTGTTTGTTGCTCGCGATGGTGTCTTTTTGGAGAAGGAGCACCTATCTAAAATGACAAGTGGGAGTAAAATCGAACTCGACGAAGTTCGTGAGGATGAACAACAAAATCAAAATGACAGTCAAAGTGCTCAAGCAGCATCTGTTGACAAAGGTCAAAATGAATAAAATATTCAAAGTCAAACCGACAATGCAAATGCTCAGTCCATTACCCTACGTAGGTCTCAAAGGCTGAGATCTCAACCTGATAAATATCTTGGATTGTTGTTAACCGAGAATCAGGACATCCTAATCATGGATGGAGATAAACCGGCAACCTACAAGCAAGCGATGGTAAGCACCGACTATACTTAATGGCAAGAGGCCATGAGATCTAAAATGGATTCCATGTTTGAAAATCAAGTATGGGACTTGGTTGACTTACCCGAAGGCTACATACCTATCGGATGTAAGTGGATTTTCAAATTGAAAACCAAAAAAGATGAAAATGTATTCATTAACAAAGCTAGAATGGTAGCAAATGGTTATAGACAAGTTCATGGTATTGATTACGATGAAACCTTTTCTCCAGTCGCAATGCTTAAATCCGTTCAGATCCTCCTAGTGATTGTTGCATATTACAATTATGAAATATGGCAGATGGACGTTAAAATCGCCTTCCTAAATAGTATTTTTGAAGAAACTGTGTATATGACACAGCCTGAAGGTTTTATCGACCAAAACAACGTTGGAAAGGTATGCAAGCTTAATAAATCCATATATGGATTAAAGAAGCAAGCAAAAGTTGGAATCTGCGATTTGATGAAGCCATTAGTAAGTTTGGTTTTATCAAGAATCCAGATGTCTCTTGTGTTTACAAGAAGATCAGTGGGAGTGACATCGCCTTCTTAGTATTATATGTCGATCACATTTTGCTCATTGGAAACAGCAATCCATTGTTAGAGTATGTAAAGGCTTGGCTCAGAAAATGTTTTTCAATGAAAGAATTGGGAGAGGCTCAGTACATACTAGGCATAAAGATCTATAGGGATAGATGAAAAAGGATGATATGATTGAGTCAAAGTACTTATATTAAAAGGTACTAGCTTGATTCTGCATGGAAGGAGCCAAGAGAGGCCACCTACCCATGTCGCATGGCATAAGCCTAACCAATAAGTAGTGTCCAAAGATACCTGATGAGAGAGAAAGCATGTATCAGATTCCATATGCTTCGCTAATTGGAACGTTCATATTTGTCATGATATGTACTAGGCCTGATGTGTCATATGCCTTGAGCGCTATGAGCCGATACCAATCAGATCCATAAGAGGTGCATTGGACTGCGGCCAAGAATATCCTAAAGTACATGAAAAGGAACAAGCATAAATTCTCGGTCTATGGTGGCAGAGATGAATTAGTTGTTGAGGGTTATACCGACGCAAGCTTCCAAACAGACAGAGACGACTTCATTCATAGTCTGGGTACATATTATGTCCCAATGGAGGAGCATTAGTTGGAAGAGTGCTAAGAAAAGCTCAACTGCAGATGCTACAACTGAAGCCGAATACTTGGCAGCATCTGAGGCAGCTAAGGAGGCAGTTTGGATTTGCAAGTTCATTGGTCAGCTTTGTGTTATACCCTCCATCAAGGGACCAATAGATCTCTATTGTGACAACAATGGAGCTATTGCTCAGGCCAGGAAGCCAAGAGAACATCAGAAGGTAAAACATGTCAAGCGGCGGTTTCACATGATTCGAGAATGGAAATCAGAAGGTGAAATCAGAATTTTAAAGTTAGAACGGATGACAATGTAGCCGATCCACTAACTAAACCTTTGCCTCAAGTGAAACACAACAAGCACGTTGAGGCAATGGGAATCAGGTACATCGAAGAATGGCTTTGATATCCTTATTTTAGTGATCTAATTTATTTTGGGCAATTTTAATGTAAAGCACTATGATGAACCATTCAGTTTTTGAGTAATTAAATTTTTCATGCAATTTAAATCACTCAGTCGACTATTTAATTGTGGTTTAGAATTAAATAATGAGTCCATTCGATTCTTGGAATATTAAAAATAGGGACCAAGACCAATCTTGGTAAGGAAACACCTATTAAGTGAGCGTTGAATATTATAATCGAAAATTATCCCTAATTGAGGTCATTTAAATGATGGACGATTAATGACCAGGTGAGATTAGTGTGTAGTTTGATTTATAGCACCTTTTCTTCTGCTACAAGGACATGATCATCATGAATCATTTGCAGAGGTATTGGTTCATAACCATACTGGATCGACCAATGAGAATAGTTTAAGAGATTAAAAATTGTCATAAGTATACTTCTCATTATTGCTATCGGAACCTTTTTCCTTGACAATGAGTATTGTGAGCTTTCTTGTTTGCATACTAGTCCGCTTTGATGATTGTCAAACGTCTGCTATAATAGGGGATTATAATGGCATCACTCGGACAGCTAGGTTCTCTCAGTAAGAGAAGCGACATTACAAGACTGGAAATGCCCCCTACTAAATATAGGGAAGATGTCTTTGTTGTTTACAAGGCCTCTCGTAGAGCGAGACTGTAAAAATGCATGGTCGTGCTCGAATGGATTTTAGAAATCATATGTCTATTGATAGTCGGACACGGAATCGAGAAACACTTTTGGACGTAATAAGGATGACAAATAAATCTTATCTTATAATTCATGAAAAGGCATTAAGAGACATAGGAAAAAGGCTATACACCAAAAGCACACTTGTCCGGAAGAATGACGAGGGGTGGAACTAAATTGTTGAAACTAATCCTCCCTCGATCAAACAAAATTTGTAAACACTTAATAAACCTATATACAAGTATAGAGGCAAGTCAAAGGTCGAACCTAATGTTCAAGCGCTCTCAATTATGCGCCTAAGCTAGGTCGAAGACAAAGATAAAAGGAGAACACTAATAACTATCAAACAAAAAACCAAACAAATAAAGCACTAGGAACGGGGATCAACAAGTAGTCATGACAATTGTAGCAACTCGGGAACAATATGCAAATCAATGGTTGTGAGGACTAATGGCAAGCTCAATCAAAAGAGTCAACAAGCTATCTCCTAGAGGTCAAACTAGCGCCAACTACGAGAGATTCTAACTAGGAGCATCACTCATCAAGCTCAATCGACAATTGCAATTCCTAAATCAATGGTTCGTATCATTAGAAACTACAATGCCATCTAGCATAATTCTCAAGGCCTAATAGAATAACAAACATGCAAACTTCCATTAATCACTTTAATCTCAATAATTAATTAACACAATCCCCAAATTAAATACAATCAATCAATCATACAAGTTTCACCCAATTCCTAGCAAACAACTACTCTAACATCATCATCAAATCCACTAACAACTAAGAAAATCAAGAATCAACAATACATGAAGAACAACTACACTAATCAACAATCAAACATCAAAATCAAACCAAACAAATAAGAAATCGAACAAAGCAATAAAATGAGATAGAGTTAAGAATTCTCGTTGATAATAGAGAAGATCTCCAACACAATTGTCACCATTGAATCTTCAATCTCTCAATCACCATTGAAAATCCTCACTTTCTGTCTCTGAAATCTACTC
This sequence comes from Chenopodium quinoa, assembly GCF_001683475.1. NCBI lineage: Eukaryota > Viridiplantae > Streptophyta > Magnoliopsida > Caryophyllales > Amaranthaceae > Chenopodium > Chenopodium quinoa. Next base: position 3,671,443 of record NW_018743783.1, read on the forward strand.
CTAAACTAACCCTAGAACTAGAGAGAGAAGCTCTCAATTAAGCTAAGAATATGATCTAAATCTAAAATGAAACTTATTCTAAACTTGCCCCCAAAAATCAGGTTTAAAATGGTATTTATAAAGGCACGAATACAAAAACCGAGAAAACAAATACACAGGAAGGCGCGCCCATGCTGCAGGGAAGGCACGCCCGTGCAGCAGGGGTGGTGCGCCCGCGCCAAAGGGTGGTGCGCCCGCGCATGCTTGTGGCACGCCCGCGCCCGTGCCTTGCGCGCTCGCGCATCTCTGGGATTCTTCGATCTTCTCGCGACTTCGTGCATTCGCTAAGGTCTTCGAATGAACGCACAATCTTGATGATGATGAACACTAAGTGAGGTAGTCCCAAAAGCACATGATTATGGGTTCAACACCCCATATTCATGAGAGCACGGCTTGAGAGCGCAAGAGCTAGAACTTGGAGAATCCACTTCCTTGCATCTTGAGCTTTCCAATTGCCATGAGCTTTCTCCAAAAGCTTCCTCCACCTTAGTAAATCACCAATATCAAGACCCGAGCCTCGTACAATACCTACAACCACGAAAATAGAGCAAATAAAGGAGAAAAGACTAGAAAAAACATAGAAATGCATAAAAGCTACAAAATAAGAGAGGATAGGTAAGACTAAGACCAAAAGCATAAAACTAAGCATTTATTAAGCATTAAAGCCATGAAAAGAAGGTAAAAACAACCTAAATGCTCATCAAATGGGTGCCATTTATGACACCCATCAAATACCCCCAAGCTTACCTTTTGCCCGTCCTTGAGCAAAATAAAACCAAGGGAGAAATGATGAGCTTATCCAAGCAAACAAAAAGAAGATAAGAGACAATAATATGCACTAACGTAAGAATCACGGTCAATTTTAGCAGCTAAAGACAAGCCATTTAAACCCCTAGATTGCCTAGAGGACGAGTGATGCTCTCGTAAAGGTTTCCTAAGAGATTAACCTATAACTCTCGTAATAATACAAACAAGGAAAATCATGATAAAGAAACCAAAATACAAGAAAAGAAAATAAATGTTCATGAAAGGACTTTTCCAAATGTACAGGCACAAATGAATGCAAATCTTTCTAAACAAGTAAGGGAGTGCACGTATCAAGATACCCGAGGTTAATTGAAACATAAATATGCTAAGCATAGGAACTAGAGAAATATGAACCATAATCCTTTGGCTTTGACTCATAATGCCCTCCCCCGATATATGACTCAACCTCTAGGCCGAAAGGTCTTTCCCAATGGTTGTAACGTAAGGGCAAAAAGGGTGAGGGTAGGCTTAAAATTTTAAAATTTGGCGGTATTCCCAATTAGTGAAGCAAAGGGTGAACAATCCTCAACACCATAATCAAGTATCACCAAACAAAAAGAGACCAACACCCCCAAGCTTATTCAAAGCTATATCCACAAGCATATATACAAAAAGCGTAAACGCTTCTCCCCCAAGCTTAAAGGAAGCATTGTCCTCAATGCTTGAAAAGGGGAAAAGAATCACAACAAAATATTTTTTTTATTTTTCTTATTTTCATTTCTTTTTTTTTATTTTCATTTCTTTCAAAGCAATTGTCCGTGCCTCTTTAACTTAGGACGGCTTTTACAATTTAGCATTTGTTTTGTCCTTGCCTTTTTTTTATAGTTTGGACGGCTTATTCATTTATTCATTTGCCATTATTTACACAAATATACAAAACACAAGCTTGCTTACAAATATGAACCAATATCCAAACTCATATACCACATACTCTAATAAAATGATCATTTGCTTCATAAAAACCAAAAAAGGAATAAATTTGAAACAAAGGCTCAAAACTCTACAGATGTGGCTTGAAAAGAAGGGAAAAGGCTCAAATGGTGAGCAAGAAATGTAAACCCAATGAACTAAAAAGAAAGAAAATTAACCTAGAAAAGAAAATTTACCACCCCGAAAAGATGCCTTTGTCCTCCCTAGATGGCTCGGTCTCTAGTTTGAGAATTATGAGTCGAGATTCAAGATTAGGTCCGCAATAGTCAAGGATTCATGTCGCTCATGCAATTATAAGTTGAAGGCTTAAAAATAATGAAACTCGGGGATGTAGCAAAAACTCACTATTGGTGTCAATTCGACTATAGGAAGCAACTACCAACATGCCTCAAACAAGTAGAATCCGGTTTCTTGGTCCCACTAGTTCTAAACAACTACATTAGCATGCTTTATCCTAGAATCAACCAAGCGTACTCTCAAATCGTGCACACCGTTACCATGTATGAATAAAAGCATTCAATTGTACAAGTCCAAAAGTATTATGTACAAAGAAAGAACAAAACAAAAACAAATTGCAAATTTGCCTTGATAGAAACAAAAATCGTTTTGTAGTTTTTTTTTTATTTCTATTTCAAAATAAAAACATGGAAATGCATATACAAAGGGGCAAAGCATATATGAATCAAAATCCTACCAAACATGATAGAAAACCCTCTCCCAGGCTTGAATGAGACATTATACTCAAACATAAATGAAATAATGGGGAGGATATCACCAGATATTAGGTGGGTGTAAATACCCGCAAATGACCCAATTAAACCTTTCAAAACTCATTTCCTCAAGAATTGAATCTTGCCTTCCATATGCTAGCAAACATAGGAGTCAAACTTCCTTGATTATTGATCCAAATTGAAGCACCAAACTATATCAAGTCATGTACCTAGCAAAAGGCACACAAATATTTCCATGAGAGAAAATATGTTCTAAAAATAAAAGAAAATGAAAGCAATAAAACACGGGTTACTTCCCGAGAAAGGCTTACTTAAGATCCAAGTTTGACTGCTCTAGAAAATAATAATTCAATGCACGTAAGAGCTTGTCAAATGCACTACTACACATTTCATATGAAAGCAAGTATGCAAATGACAAAAATAAGGCATGCACCAAGCTTAGTGCACACATATGAGGAGAGAGATGCCAAGAAAAGGAAGAAGAATCAAAAGAAAATTCAACAAAATAAGAAAAGGAAAATGAAGAATAAGAAGAAGGCAAACTCTCCTCACAATATTTTTGGGTGGCAACATCAACCTTTTCCTCAATTAGGGACAAATGAGCCACATACAAATCACCATAGACAAGGGGGTCCCTAATAGGCTCATTGACAAAGGAAGGGAGGGATATAGGAGTGTAAGGGATATGGTTGAATATTCTTGAAAAAAGGGTATGAGAAAAGGGAAAAAGGGTAGATACTCCCTCACCACAAGGTCTCACATCGCCAATAAGCGCATAAAAATCAATCATAGAATCTTCAAAAGAAGAACACTCATGATCTCCATCCCCCTCAAACATCCAACTTCCAAGAGGAACAACATAATCTCCTCCACTACATTCATGAACAACAACTCCCTCAATTTTCTTAAAGCCCAAAGTCTCAAAACCATGCATGAATGGATGCAAATTCATTTCAAAATCATCTCTCTCCCATGAAGCATTCTCAATGAACTCATTTAAAGGCTATGGGTTTTCTTTTGACTCTCAAAGAACGCATTGGACATAACCTCAAACGAGTCTAGATACTCATGGATAGAAGAATCACAATCATACACAAGAGACTCATCAAGATGGGAAGGAGGGTTGGGATAATCAAGTTCAACACTCTCTTGGTTTTCAACTCCTTCACCATCACTAAAATGCTCACAAGAGGGATCCTCACCCTCTCTTTGTTCCCCAAAATCATCATCATTATCCTCAACACACACACTAGATGTGGATTTTTAACATACAAGCATCAAGGATGACAATTCATTTTCCAACTCTCCTTTTCTTTTCAATTCTTCATTAAAAAGATCCTCACCCACTCTAATCAACTTCAATTGGCTCCTTAAAGTTTCCATCATTTGTCTTTCTAAGGGCCTAAGATTAGGATTCTTCTCTAATTCCCTAAAAGATTCATCAATTTGGCTATAGGGGACTAGTGACTCATCAAAAGAGTTTGGAGAATGAAAAGGCAAAGAGGTTGACCAATAGTAAAAGAAGAGTCTCAACCAAGGATAGGACCATGCACATTAAAATCATGAGCATTTTCATTAAATAGGGGAGAGGGGACCAATCAAACATATGAGATTTGTTATTAAGGGAATGTACTACATCACAAGAAGACATGGCAAATAATGAAGAAAATTGAAACACACCTGTAGACACCTAAAAATGTCTCCCCAAAACCAAACCCGATGATAAATAAACTTTCACCGCCTCTATTGGTCGGGTTTAGTATTTAATCCCGAGAGTGCTTAAAAAATCGTATTTTATTAAATTCATACCTTTGAAAGGTCCATGGATTAGTCTTGATGTTTGGTAAAAGCATAGTTTTAATTAATTTTAAGCCCAAACCTTTTTATTTTATTATTTTATAATTTATTTTTGGCCCAAACATTTTATTTTATTATTTTCTTATTTTAGCCCGAGTAATAAAAGTCAGAAAAAAAGCCCGAAATTATCAATCGGCACTTAAAAAGCCGAAAGAAATTAGGGTTAAAAATGAATTTAGACGGAAAAATGGACTGGAAGTGACCGTGTCACGGGAACCCTTCCCATCTGACAGTGGGACTTCCCATGACACGGGAGGTCTGCCGTGACACGGGAAGTTCCGTGTCCTTTCCGCGTAAACCCTTAACGCGTTTTCCGTTCCGTTTTCTGAAAATTTCCCGTGTCACGGTACAGTCTGACCGTGTCACGGGATACATTTTTAGGGTTTTTTTCATTTTAGGGTTTCGTGTGCTCCTCAGCACATTTTCCCTATAAATACCCCCTCATTTCTGATGTACGAGGCAACCGGAATTTTATTATTTTTATTTTCTCTCTTCTATGCTTTAGCCTAAACACTAGCCTACCCTTCTCTACTTCAAAATTCCTTCTTCAAGTACTCAAAGGAGTCCATATTTTACTCGAGGTTCTGTCCTTAAACCAAGGCGTGAAAGGTAGAACTGTTTGAGGGTTTGGTCCCAAAATCAACTTTATTTTATTTATTTTAATTTAATCATCGTTTTATTATTTCCTTGAAGTTACTAACTCATTTATTATTTTGTAGTTGCAAACAAACAGAATCGAATTAAGGATCATGCTCCTTTTATTTCTGTTATTTTTCTAACGATTTTATGTTGTTGGAATTGTGATTAATTTGGTTTTAATATTAATTTATTCTATTATTGAACACAGTATTGCATGTTAAAGGGAATATGTAATTGAAAACCACGCCTAATAAGATAATTTGGACAACCGGTTTAGGTTCCTTTTTAATCTTGTTGTTTAATTCAAGTGATCACAAATATTTTAAAATTATATGTTGCATTAATCTTAAACCAATTTAGCTAAATAATAGTTTGGAGCGAATTGAATATTATTGTTTGTATGCCTTTGAGATCATTGGAATGCTTTTCAATATAAGAATCGAGTAGAGGCCAATACGGGCGAATGTGACTCCATGACTCACTTCGTACCATCATCCCCGATCCTCCTTTCGTGGTTCCGAACCATATGGAGTTAGTAATCTCATGGATTATGAATGGGGTGTAACCTTCACGGGTCAATCGTTGATGCCTATCGTTGCCCCTTATTCGTGGTTGCCTTTTATGATCCGTGAACGGTTTACAAGTTCCTTAAAAACTTGTTGGCGGCTCCCTAATTTCCTTGTCCCTAATCGTAATGTCAATTCCCACTTCCTATGAGTGCCAAGCATATTCACCACATGCTTTTAACGTAGGCACACTTCAAACGACGCCTACAATTTGGCGACTCCACTGGGGAATTTCCTTGTGACGGGAGAAGTTCCCGTGTCACGGCAAAAAAAAAAAAAAAAAAAAAAAAAAAAAAAAAAAAGCGTCAGTCAAGTCTTTCGTGTTAATTTGGTCCTCGCGTCAGTCATTTTGGTTATTGTTCACATGTCTAGCCATACGATCATACCACGAGTCTTATAACATCACTTAGTCACTCACGAGTCAAGTATAGTCCACACACTTTATGTTCCGACTCGAGTCGTGCACCAGGTCGTTTATGATCGTATATTAGGTTCATGCACCCTTTTTTTCGTCATAATAAAAAATGAGTGGAGTTTTCTCACCTGTTTTCAAATGTCTATTTTTTTTCCTTCCTTTCCTATCTTGAGCAATGAGTCAAACAATTAAGTGAATTATTTTATTTCACAGTACTTGTTCAAGGAACAGAGATAGATCAATACGGTTCGAGCCATTATCGCAACAATCTCTCAGATCTAATAGGCGTTCAAAGAGAACTTTTTCATCTCCGTTACTCATCACCTTTCAATGGCCACTAAAGAAGACATTGAGAACATCAACAAATCCATTGAGGCACTGTCTTCCATGTTGAAAACCCTTACCACTAGGGTCACTACCATGGAACAAAACAAGGTCACTGTTTCCACCCTTAACAAACTGAAGGAACAAATGAGTAAGATTTCTGAGGATTTCACTTATGAGGAACGGCCTCCCACTCCTTTGAATGTGAAGGACAGACTCCCTGAAAAGTTCTCCACTGCTGATATTCCAAAGTTCAAGCCTACTGACAATCCAATATTCCATTTGAAGGCGTTCTCTGCAACCATGGCTGTTAAGGGATTGGACGTAACACTCTTCCCTACGGTGTTCCCTCTCTCCTTAGAACATGCTTGCCAACAATGGTTCTATTCCCTAGATGCCAAGCGTACTGCGACTTGGCAAGATGTCACCGAAAGTTTCATGAATCATTACAAGTGTAACATTCAAACTAAAACTTCTGAACGTGAACTCTCCATTCTCAAACAGAAAGAGAATGAAGGCTTCACCGCTTACCTGAACAAGTGGAGGGAAACAACTTCACTCTTGGTAGATCCCCCCAAAGAAAGAGAGATGGTTTGCCTCTTTATTCAAAATCTGACTCATAAATATAGGGAACATCTCAAATTTCTTCCACTGAACACTTTCGAAGCTGTATACGACATCGGCATCAATATCGAGGATGAGCTATAAAGACTGCTGGTAGTAACAATAATAACACTTGGAAAAACAAGAAGAACGACCATCCTTCTTCTTCGTCTTCTAAGCACGAAAATACTACCAACAATATAAGCCAAGTTGATCTCAATGAAGTGTTAGCTCTTGATACTCCATTGCCCAAGAAGATAAGAACTTACACTCCTTTAGGAATGACTTATGATGCGGCCTTTGATCGCCTTTACAGTTAAGGCCTGATCACACCTATTGGGCCATTTCCAGAGCCAAAACCTGAAGAAAGGAGCGCCAAATGCAATCCCAATGCCCATTGCAAGTACCATCAAGGAAGGGGCCACACTACGGAGCAATGTTGGAATTTGAAGGACGTCATTCAAGACTTGATGGATGCAAATAAACTTCCTGTCCCTCCAGGCGGCATGAAGTAATGAATACAAGGCACACAGATCCTTCGTGCAAGATTTCATGCTTTTTTTTATTCTTTTGTTTCAACCCTCTCCCAATAAGTCTAGCATAGGTTCCCGTTATCCATGTGTCTATGTGTCACATTTCTTACCTTCTTCATAAATGAACATCTCTTTCTTACATTCGATCATGTGATTAGCAAAAAAAAAAAAAAAAAAAAAAAAAAAAAAAAAAAAAAAAATCAATTACCGAATTAAACCCAAGGTACACCAATGACTTGAGGCACCTTTGCAACCATGTCATTCCCTGTTAACCGTTCAATCACATTCAATTTCTTCATTAATCATTTTGAGCCTCGTCTAACGTTTGGCCTTCATTTATTCAACCCACATTCACTTAACCCTGGGATTGGAAGATGTGTAATTGTATAACATTCAAAAAGAAAGTAAAAAAAAAGCACCAAAGCAACAATAAAACAATGTCTAAAGGCAAGTGTTCCAATGTCTTTGATATGAACACGTCTCAAATTGCGTCTCTCATCGAGTGCTTGGTACCGTGCCTGAGAAACATGAATGCTAAGTGAGTGATGGACTGCATGATCTGAGATTGTCTACATTGATTAAAAAAAAGAGAAAAAAAGAAATTCAAAACAAAAAAAAATGGGTTGAAAATAGACTTGCAAAATTCAAAATTATCAAATTCAAAATTACACATTTTGGGGATTCTCTCGGGTCTTGAGCCTTTTATCCCTTTCTTCCTTAAACCATCAACTTAACCACATTACAACCCTTGAAAGACCTCTTTGAGGTGTACATACACTTGTGCAAAGTCCGGTTAGAGCTACATTCGGCCTGATTCCTAACGGATACGTAGGCAACCTCACATTGAGGTGCGGCCACATTCATATTCATATCTATGCATGATCGAGTCAAAGAATATCCAATGCTTATCCCTACCCATTTAGAGCTAGACTTGGGGGCTTGAACCCAAATCACATTAGCTTACCCAGCCTGAAGAGTCATCATCTTTAACTCTTCTCACATCTCTTTCCATCGCTATAACCCTTGCAGCCAGCCTTAGTATCACATTCACACACTTCACTCACACATCCATATCCATATCAATCATCCTTCCCTTTAAGAGCCCTTTATCATGAAATCTTGTTTCAACACTGTGCATGCTTCATCATATTTAAAGACAACATTCTGTAGAAAAAAACATTGCATACTTGCTTAGCTTCCTGACCTGAGCAATGTTCATTGTTTTGCATAAGAAACATTTATTGTCAATGATTTTTAATCATACAAAGCATATTTTGCTTAGCTCCTTGACCTAAGCAACGTTCATTATGCAATAATCACTATACGTGCTTAGCTTCCATACCTAAGGGACGTTCAAAATCGCTTCTTTACACCATATATGATGCTTAGCTCCATGACTTAAGTTCGTTCATCTATCGTGTCACATGATGTAATTGTCTGCTTAGCTTCCTGACCTGAGCAATGTTCATTGTTTCGCATAATGTGCTAAGAAACATTTATATGTCAATGATTTTTAATCATACAAAGCATATCGTGCTTATCTCCTTGACCTAAGCAACGTTCATTATGCAATAATCACTATACGTGCTTAGCTTCCAGACCTAAGTGACGTTCAAAATCGCTTCTTTACACCATATATGATGCTTAGCTCCATGACTTAAGTTCATTCATCTATCCTGTCACATGGTGTAATTATCCTTAGCCTCCTGGCCTATCATGCATACATTATTTTCAGGGCAAACAATTCAATCCATACGATTCATTTCGTCTTGCTCAAGGAGGAAGTTCAAAACTTCTCTCCCTTTTCATTATTTTATTTTGGGGAAGTTCAAAAAACTTTTTCCAAGTTTTCATCGAAGGAAGTTCGAAAATAAAAGTTCAGTTTTCACATCTTTCTTTTTCGAGAGAAAGTCGATACCCTCCACTCATGACAAAAATTGACGGAAAATTTTTGCTTTTGCATCTTCGTTTGCTTGTGTCTGCACACACACATATACACACACACACACACTCACAAGTCATACACATGTCATGTCACATCAAGTCAAACTTTGTCAAGTTAGTGGTCAAGTCAATCACAGTATATACGAGTCCATTGGCAAATTTATTTTTGCAGGTCTTATCTACAGCCCACGTCCGGGGACAAGCGGACCATCTACAGCCCACGTCCGGGGACAAACGGACCACCATCATTTCATGACGCAAGGTTCTCGATACACAGAGACTTGCATTCTCATCATCTTTCGACTTTCCTCAAACATGGAAAGTATTATCCGGTGAATTTCTCTTCAAGTATAGAAAACCGCCAAGTCGGTTTTCCTCAGGCTTGGAAAGCGTTATCGGTGGATTTTTCTTCAAGTATAGAAAACCGTCAAGTCGGCTTTCCTCAGGCTTGGGAAGCGTTATCGGTGGATTTTTCATCAAGTATAGAAAACCGCCAAGTCGGCTTTCCTCAGGCTTGGGAAGCGTTGTCGGTGGATTTTTCTTCAAGTATAGAAAATCGCCAAGTCGGCTTTCTTCAGGCTTGGGAAGCGTTATCGGTGGATTTTTCTTCAAGTATAGAAAACCGCCAAGTCGGCTTTCCTCAGGCTTGGAAAGCGTTATCGGTGGATTTTTCTTCAAGTATAGAAAACCGCCAAGTCGGCTTTCCTCAGGCATGGAAAGCATCATCAGTGGATTTTTCTTCAAGTATAGAAAACCACAAAATTCCTTTGTCGGCTTTCCTCAAGTATGGAAGGCATTAGCGGTGGATTTCTTCAAGCATAGAATGACACCAAATTCGTTCGTCGACTTTCCTCGGGCATGGAAAGTATTATCCGGTAGCTTTCTTCAGGCTTAGAAAGGTACCAAACTCTTCAGTCGGCTTTCCTCAAGCATGGAAAGCGTTTCAACCAATGTCACTCGGTAGATTCGTTCAAGCTTAGGAAGCTGCCAAATTCGTTTGTCACCGACACACTGGTGCCAGATACGTATTCTATCCCGTTACTCTTTTATCTGTGGAATTAACATTTTTCTGCAGGTATCGGCGAATACAGAATGATTTAGGATCGCAGAACGTCTTAAATAATTCTCCGTCCCTATCGACTACTTTGACTATCGTTTTCGAAACTGACGTTTCTACAAACTCAGTCAAAGTGGGGGCTTCTGTAGACACCTAAAAATGTCTCCCCAAAACCAAAGCCGATGATAAATAACCTTTCACCGCCTCTATTGGTCGGGTTTAGTAATTAATCCCGAGAGTGCTTAAAAAATCGTATTTTATTAAATTCATACCTTTGAAAGGTCCATGGATTAGTCTTGATGTTTGGTAAAAGCATAGTTTTAATTAATTTTAAGCCCAAACATTTTTATTTTATTATTTTATTATTTATTATTGGCCCAAACATTTTATTTTATTATTTTCTTATTTTAGCCCGAGTAATAAAAGTCGGAAAAAAGCCCGAAATTATCAATCGGCACTTAAAAAGCCGAAAGAAATTAGGGTTAAAAATGAATTTAGACGGAAAAATGGACTGGAAGTGACCGTGTCACGGGAACCCTTCCCGTCTGACGGTGGGACTTCCCGTGACACGGGAGGTCTGTCGTGACACGGGAAGTTCTATGTCCTTTCCGCGTAAACCCTTAACGCGTTTTCCGTTCCGTTTTCTGAAAATTTCCCGTGTCACGGGATACATTCTTAGGGTTTTTTTCATTTAAGGGTTCCGTGTGCTCCCTCAGCGCATTTTCCCTATAAATACCCCCTCATTTCTGATGTACAGGGCAACCAGAATTTTATTATTTTTATTTTCTCTCTTCTATGCTTTAGCCTAAACACTAGCCTACCCTTCTCTACTTCAAAATTCCTTCTTCAAGTACTCAAAGGAGTCCATATTTTACTCGAGGTTCTGTCCTTAAACCAAGGCGTGAAAGGTAGAACTGTTTGAGGGTTTGGTCCCAAAATCAACTTTATTTTATTTATTTTAATTTAATCATCGTTTTATTATTTCCTTGAAGTTACTAACTCATTTATTATTTTGTAGTTGCAAACAAACAGAATCGAATTAAGGATCATGCTCCTTTTATTTCTGTTATTTTTCTAACGATTTTATGTTGTTGGAATTGTGATTAATTTGGTTTTAATATTAATTTATTCTATTATTGATCACAATATTGCATGTTAAAGGGAATATGTAATTGAAAACCACGCCTAATAAGATAATTTGGACAACCGGTTTAGGTTCCTTTTTAATCTTGTTGTTTAATTCAAGTGATCACAAATATTTTAAAATTATATGTTGCATTAATCTTAAACCAATTTAGCTAAATAATAGTTTGGAGCGAATTGAATATTATTGTTTGTATGCCTTTGAGATCACAGGAATGCTTTTCAATATAAGAATCGAGTAGAGGCCAATACGGGCGAATGTGACTCCATGACTCACTTCGTACCATCATCCCCGATCCTCCTTTCGTGGTTCCGAACCATATGGAGTTAGTAATCTCATGGATTATGAATGGGGTGTAACCTTCACGGGTCAATCGTTGTTGCCTATCGTTGCCCCTTATTCGTGGTTGCCTTTTATGATCCGTGAACGGTTTACAAGTTCCTTAAAAACTTGTTGGCGGCTCCCTAATTTCCTTGTCCCTAATCGTAATGTCAATTCCCACTTCCTATGAGTGCCAAGCATATTCACCACATGCTTTTAACATAGTCGCACTTCAAACGACGCCTACAACACCATTAGCATCAACTTGAGCATGTACTTCCTCATCCTGAACAAAACAGGAAATAGAATCAAAAGCACTTGTTCTAGGTTCATTCATGGGATCATTTGACAATTCATGGGAATTCATGCTAATATAAAAAGAATCAAGACATTGCACATAAATATTAGGATCATGAATACCCCTATTATAGACTTCCCAAGCAAACCAAACATAAAAATCCCAAGCATCTTCGATAGAAAATGCTCTAAATCTACCATTATGCATTCCTTCAACTATATCCCTAGTTTGTTCATTCAAACCAAAATAACAAATCTCACAAGCCTCCCAAAGACTGAAACGATTATAGTCAAGAAATCCTTTAAGTCTTTTGAAATATTCACAAATAGGCTCATCATCATATTGAGGAAATGAGAGACATTCCATTTTTTTACAAAGCAAACAAAAATAAAATAACAGAAAAGTATATACAAAGACCTAGACTTAAGAAATAAAAACACTCAAACATAGACACCGTTCCCCGGCAACGGCGCCATTTTGACGAGGGGTGGAACTAGGTCATTGAAACTAATCCTCCCTCGGTCAAACTAAATTTATAAACACTTAACAAACCTATATACTAGAATATAGGCAAGTCAACGATCGAACCCAAAGGAACGGTAATGTTCAAGCGCTATCAATTATGTGCCTAAGCTAAGTCAAAGACAAAGATAAAGAGAGAACACAAACAACTAACAAACAAAGAAATTAAACAAATAAAGCACTAGGAACGGTGATCAACAAGTAATCATGACAACTATAGCAACTCGGGAACAATATGCAAATCAATGGTTGAGAAGACAAATGGAAAGCTCAATCAAAAGACTCAACAAGTTATCTCCTAAAGGTCAAACTAGCGCCAACTACGAGATACTCTAACTAGGAGCATCACTAATCAAGCTTAATCGACAATTGCAATTCTTAAATCAATGGTCCGTATCATTAGAAATTACAATGCAATCTAGCATAATTCTCAAGGCCTAATCAAATTACACACATGAAAAATTCCATTAATCACTTTAATCTCAACAATTAATCAACACAATCCCCAAATTAAGCACAATCAATCAATCATACAAGTTTAACCCAATTCCTAGAAAACAACAACTCTAACATCGTCATCAAATCAACTAACAACTAAAGAAATCAAGAATCAACAATATATGAAGAACAACTACACTAATCAACAGTCAAACTTCAAAATCAATCCAAAAAAATATGAAATCAAACAAAGCAATAAAATGAGATAGAGTTTAGAATGCTCATTGATAATAGAGAAAATCTCCAACAGAATTGTCACCATTGAATCTTCAATCTCTCAATCACCATTGAAATTCCTCACTTTCTCTCTCTAAAATCTACTCCTAGACTAACCCTAAAACTAGAGAGAATATCTCTCAACTAAGCTAAGAATAATGATCAAAAATGTGAAATGATGCTTCTTCTAAACTTGCCCAAAAAATCGGGTTTACAAAGGTAGTTATAGAGGCGCAAAAACAAAAACTAAGCAAACAAATACCCAGGAAGGCGCGCCCGCGCTGCACGATAGGCACGCTTGTGCTGCAGGGGAGGTGCGCCCGCGCCAAGGGGTGGCGAGCCCGCGCATGCTTGTGGCACGCCCGCGCATCTCTGGGTTTCTTCGATCTTCTCGCGGCTTCGTGCGTTCGCTAAGGTCTTCGAATGAACGGACAATCATGATGATGATGAACACTATGTGAGGCAGTCCCAAAAGCACATGATTGTGGGTTCAATACCCTATATTCATGAGAGCACGGCTTGTGAGCGCAAGAGCTAGAACTTGGAGAATCCACTTTCTTGCATCTTGAGCTTTCCAATTGCCAAGAGCTTGCTCCAAAAGCTTCCTCCACCTTAGTAAATCACTAATATCAAGACCCGAACCTCGTACAATACCTACAACCACAAAAATAGAGCAAATAAAGGAGAAAAGACTAGAAAAACCATAGTAATGCACAAAAGTTACAAAATAAGAGAGGAAAGGTAAGACTAAGAACAAAAGCATAAAACTAAGCATTTATTAAGTATGAAAGCCATGGAAAGATGGTAAAAACAACCTAAATGCTCATCAAAGGATAAGTAGGAGATTAAAAGGAATAATGTCCTTCGAAGAAGTGTACTATTTTGATAGTGGGTTCAGCATTATTAGAAAGCTAATATATTCAGTAAGGTCAAGTGATCGGAAAGCCTGTGTGGAGGCTGCTTCCAATTAGTAAAATTGATGCATAATTACTATTACTGCTTAATCTTTACTGAACCCTTCGGGTCACACCCAAGAAACTAACGAGCCAAAGCGACGAATTCATTCGGAAGGAACTAATGAGTCGACCGAGTAATATTTATTTAGACGTCGTAAATTCGAGCTTAGAGCGTCAAAAGCGAGCGTTAGAAGTCGAGTCAAAAATAATAAAAGGCGAGACATGCAAATAGTAATAAATCAACATATTTCCAAAATACCCCTAGCATCGGAGTGCCCCGAGCAATCCGAGTGCTAGGGGCATAATACGTAGCATGGTGGCTTGTTGGGGTTTGGTGAGTCTGACTCACCGCGGAAAAAACCCGAGCCAAGGATCACGCTCGCAATAATTACAATCATATAAGCATAAAAAAATGAACTCAAAGGGTAGAATAAGAATTATACCTTTGACCCATGCTTCGCCCGACCGATTGGGCTCTTACTTGAAAGCTAGCCCCGAAAACACGAAGGCCTCCAACGGAGATCCACCCGCAACACGACCATCGACTTAAGGTCTATTTTCTTGGGGTTAGCAAGACCCGACCAAGCCCGAGTATTATATGAGTTCAAGGGTTTTTGCAATGGCAATGTCGTATTCAACTCCTACTCAAGCAAAGAATTCTCAAGCCATGCTTTGGCTATTTATAAGGAAGGATAGCTTGTGAATTCCACTCATCTTTCAATGTGGGACTTTTTCACAAAAAGATCGCACATGGAAAGATTGATGAATTCAACCGTTAGTTAAATAACCAAGGAACAAGTAACAAGTGTCACATGGTTAGGATAGCCCTTGAAATTATCTTATACGGTTGGATAGCCCTTGAAATTATCTTTCAAATGATATATTATAATATCAATTCCGAGCTATAACGAAAAAGATATAATTGAAATACCAAACTCTATCCAAACCTAACATCGTCTCACTATTTCGGCTATATCTTTTGTTATTCAAAGGATTTTAATCTGATTTTAATTGGGTTAGAAAGTAAACTTCAACAAATTTCCAACGACATATTATTTATCTTATTCCAATTTTCAGAATCAAAAGATATGATAAAAACAAAAATCGCAAAAACTGCTTTCTATCCCAAGAGTATTATTCCAATTCGAATTCCTATCTTTTCTTAATTCTTCAACCCTTCTTATTTACTTATAAATAGAGGTCATATCTCCCCTTTTTCAATCATCAACAAGCTTGATCACTAAATCATTCTCTCTTCTTCTCTTTTACACCAAAAATCATTCTCTTCTCTCTCTCTCTCTCTCTCTATCATATTCTAAGCCTTAAACCTATATTCTTAATTACACAATTCTTCCCTTAAGCACTCCAAGGAGTCCATACTTAACCCGAGGTTCCGTCCTTAAACCAAGGCGTAAAGGTATAATTGACTAAGGGTTTGGACCAGATCAATTCTACTTTTGATTTAATTTAATTTAATTTCAATTTGATTTATATTTTTTATTGAAGTTACTAACAGTTTATTCATGATGTACCAATTTAAGGGAGCGCGGAAAGTGAGTAATTAGTCACTTAATTACTTATTTTTATTCATATTGCTAGTATCATGTTTAGGTTAATTTATATTTGATTTGACTAACGCTGTTATTGTTAAATTGCTTCAAATATTAATGTTTGTTCTATTATATATTTATTGATCACCATATTGCATGTTAAAGGGAATATGTAATTGAAAATCACGCCTAATAAGATAATTTGGACGACCGATTTAGGTTCCTTTTTAATCTTATTATTTAATCAAGTGATCACTAATATTTTAGAATTATATGTTGTATTAATATTCAACCAATTTAGCCTAATAATAGTTTGGAGCAAATTGAATATTTTGTTTGTATGCCCTTGAGATCGCAGGAATCACTTTTCACAATAAGAATCGAGTAGAGGCCAATACGGGAAAATGTGACTCCATGACTAGCTTTGTACCATCATCCCCGATCCTCCTTTCGTGGTTCCGAACCAAATGGAGTTAGTAATCTCATGGATTATGAATGGGGTGTAACCTTCACGGGTCAATCGTTGTTGCCTATCATTGTCCCTCTCTCGTGGTTTCCTTATAATGATCCGTCAACGGTTTACAAGTTCCATAAAAACTTGTCGGTGGCTTCCTATATTCCTTGTCCCTAATCGTATACGTCAATTCTCACTTCCTAAGAGTGCCAAGCATATTCACAACATGCTTTGAAATATGCGCACTTCGAACGACGCCTACAATCATCCCCTCCCCCCTCGTTTTAGGAACTACTAGCACTGGTGCCATCCACCTGCTATTAGAAATAGGATAAATGTTACCGGTGGCAAGGAGTTTAAGAACTTCCTTCTTGACCACTTCAAGCATTAGAGGTTTAAGCTTTCTTTGTCTTTCAGTTAATGGGTTAGCATCATCCTCTAATAAAATTCAATGCATGCAAAGCATTGGCCTTATACCTTTCAAATCATTTGATGAGCATTTAGGTTGTTTTCTTCCTCTTTTCATAGCTTTCATGCTCAATAAATGCCTAGTTTAATGCATTTGGTATTGGTTTTACCTTTCGTCTCTTATTTTGTAGCTTTTATGCATTTTGTTAGTTTTTCTACTCTTTTCCCCTATATTTGCTCTATTTTGGTGGTTGTAGGTATCGTACGAGGTTTGGGTCTTGATATTGGTGACTTACTAAGATGGAGGAAGCCTTTGAGCAAGCTCATGGCAATTGGAAAGCTCAAGATGCAAGGAAGTGGATTCTCCAAATTCTAGCTCTTGTGCTCTCACGAAGATGGGTTGTTGAACCCACAATCAAGTGCTTTTGGGACTACCTCTCTTAGTGTTCATCATCATCATAATCGTGCAACCTTAGCGGACGCACGAAGCCACGAAAAGATCGAATAAACCAAGAGATGCACGGGCGCGCCTCTCCTACAACGCAGGCGAGCCTTCTTGGTATTTGTTTGCTCAGTTTTTTTTTTTCGTGCCTCTATAAATACCTTTGTAAACCGGTTTTTTGAATCAAGTTTAGAATAAGTTTCATTTTAGATTTAGATCATATTCTTAGCTTAATTGAGAGCTTCTCTCTCTAGTTCTAAGGTTAGTTTAGAGGTAGATTTCAGAGAGAGAAAGTGAGGAATTTCAATGATTGAGAGATTGAAGATTCAATGATGACTATTGTGTTGAAGATCTTCTCTATTATCAATTAACATTCTTAACTCTATCTCATTTTATTGCTTTGTTAGATTTCATATATGTTTGTATGATTTTGATATTTGATTGTTCATTAGTGTAGTTATTCTTCATATATTGTTGATTCTTGATTTCTTTAGTTGTTAGTTGATTAGATGATGATGCTAGAGTAGTTGTTTGCTAGGAATTGGATAAAACTTGTATGATTGATTGATTGTGCTTAATTTAGGGGATTGTGTTGATTAATTGTTGAGATTAAAGTGATTAATGGAAGTTTGCATGTGTGTAATTTGATTAGGCCTTGAGAATTATGCTAGATTGCATTGTAGTTTCTAATGATACAGACCATTGATTTAGGAATTGCAATTGTCGATTGAGCTTGATTAGTGATGATCCTAGTTAGAGTCTCTCGTAGTTGGCGCTAGTTTGACCTCTAGGAGGTAGCTTATTGATTCTTTTGATTGAGCTTGCCATTAGTCTTCGCAACCATTGATTTGCATATTGTTCCCGAGTAGCTTCAATTGTCATGATTACTTGTTGATCCCTGTTCCCAGTTCTTTATTTGTTTGGTTTCTTTGTTTGTTAGTTGTTAGTGTTATCTCTTTATCTTTGTTTTCGACCTAGCTTAGGCACATAATTGAGAGCGCTTGAACATTACCGTTCCATTGGGTTCGACCCTTGACTTGCCTCTATACTTGTATATAAGTTTGTTAAGAGTTTACAAATTTTGTTTGATCGAGGGAGGATTAGTTTCAACGACCTAGTTCCACCCCTTGTCAAAATGGCGTCGTTGCCGGGGAACGGTGTCTATGTTTGAGTGCTTTTGATTGCTTGAGTCTAGGTCTTTGTATATACTTTTCTTTTATTTGATTTTTTTTCATTTTATAAAAATTTAATGTATATCTTTTCCTCAATATAACAATGAGCATTTTTGTGAATATTTCCATAGACTTGAGGGATTTCTTGACTATCATTGTTGTAGTCTTTGGGAGGCTTATGAGATTTGTTATTTTGGTTTGAATGAACAAACTAGGAATGAAGTTAAATGCATGCATAATGGTAGATTTAGAGCATTGTCAATTGATGATGTTTGGGATTTTTATGTTTGGTTTGCTTAGGATGTTCATAATAGGGGTAATCATGTTTCTAATTTTGATGTGCAATGTGTTAATTCTCCTAATACTAGCATGATTTCCCATGATGTATCACGTGATCCCATAGTTGAACCAAGAACAAATGCTTTCGATTCTATTTCCCTTTTTGTTCATAATAATGACGTGCATACTCAAGTTAACAAATCTTATCAATTTGATTGTGCCCCTACCCCCAATGTGATGTATATGCTCATGCTTTTAATGTTGATTCTTCCAATCTTGGTTGTACTTCTTCTTCTTTTGTTGAGCCTCAATCTCATACATCTTTTGAATCTCTTAATGCTAACTGGGAAGCTCTAATGGAGGAGAGAATAAGGGTTGGTGAAGAGCTAGAATGCCAAATATCACTCTTGACGCTTGCTTGTAAAAAATCCAAATCCAATGTGTGTGTTGAGAATGATGATAATGATATTCACGAGCAACCAAGAGTGTATGATGATCCTATTGTTGAGCATAAGAGTGAAGGAAAGGAAGTTGAGAGTGATGATGATTTTGATGATATTTTTAATTTAGACCTCTCTTCCTTTGTTGATTATGATGAGTCTCAAGTGTATGTATGTGACTCTTCTACGCATGAGTATTTGGACTTGTTTGAGGTTATGTCCAATGTTTTTATTGAGTGTCAAAGGAACATCCATAGCCTTTTAAGGAAGTTCATTGTGAATGCTTCATGGGAGAGAGATGATTTTGAAATGAATTTACATCCATTCATGCATGGTTATGAGACTTTGGGCTTTAAGGAAGTTGAGGGAGTTGTTGTTCGTGAATTTAGTGGAGGAGATTATGTTGTTCCTCTTGGAAGTTGGATGTTTGAGGGAGATGGTGATCATGAGTGTTCTTCTTTTGAAGGTTCTATGATTGATATGATGCCCTCATTGGCGATGTGAGACCTTGTGGTGAGGGAGTAGCTACCCCTTTTCCCTTTTCTCAAACCCCTTTTTCAAGAAGATTCAAATATATCCCTTACACTCCTATTTCTCTCCCTTCTTTTGTCAATAAGCCTATTGGGGGCCCCCTTGTCTATGAGGCTTATTTATCTATTATTGAGGAAAAGGGTGATGTTGCCACCCAAAAATATTGCTAGGAATGTTTTCCATCTTTTTCTTCTTCTTTATCTTGTTCTTCATATTTTGTTGAATTTTCTTTTGATTCTTCTTCTTCCTTTTCTTGGCATCATTCTCCTCATAGGTGTGCACTAAGCTTGTTGCATGCCTTCTTTTTGTCATGTGCACGCTTAATTTCTTATAAAATGTGTAGTAGTGCATTTGACAAGTTCTTGCGATCGTTGCAATACTATTTTACTAGAGCGGTCAAGCTTGGACCTTAAGCAAGCCTTTCTCGGGAAGTAACCCGTGTTATACTGCTTTCATTTTCTTTTCTTTTTAGAATAGACTTTCTCTCATGGAAATGTTTGTGTGCCTTTTTCTAGGTACATGACTTGATATACTTTGGTGTTTTGATTTGGATCAAGAATCAAGGAAGTTTGCCTCCTATTTTTTCTAGCATATGGAAACAAGGTTCAATTCTTTGGAAATTAGCTTTGAAAGGTTTAATTGGGTCATTTGCGGGTATTTACACCCACCTCAAATCCGGTAATATCTTTTCTTGCTCTTTCCCTATTGGTTGGAGACTTGTTGGACATGTTGTGGTTGGTTGGATTGATCTCCTTATTTTCCCCTTTCGTGGAATATATGATTTATGTTTGAGTGTATTGTCTCATTCAAGCTTGGGGGAGGGTATTCTATCAAGTTTGGTGGGATATTGATTCATAAATGATATGCACCTTTGTATATGTTTTTCCATGTTCTTATTTTGAAAAATTCCAAAAAGATTTTGGTTTCTATCAAGGCAAATTTGCAATGTGTTTTGTTTTCTTCTTGCTTTGGCATAATAACATTTGGACTTGTATGATTGAATGCTTTTTATTCCTAAATAATAACGGTGTGCACGGTTTGAGAATATGCTTGGTTGATTCTAGGATAAAGCATGCTAAGGTAGTTGGTTAGAGCTAGTGGGACCATGAAACTGGATTCTACTTGTTTGTGGCATGTTGGTAGTTGCTTCCTATAGTCGAATTGACACCAATAGTGAGTTTTTGCTACATTCATGTGAGGTTCATTATTTTTCAAGCCTTCAACATATATTTGCATCAGCGGCATGGATCCTTTACTATTGCGGACCTAATCTAGAATCTTGACTCATAATTCTCAAACACAAGACCGAGCCATCTAAAGAGGACAAAGGCATGTTTTTGGGGTGGTAATTTTTCTTTTCTAGGTTAATTTTCTTTCTTTTTAGTTCATTGGGTTTACATTTGCCTTCTTGCTATTTGAGCCCTTTCCCTTCTTTTCAAGCCACATCCTTAGATCTTGAGCCTTTTGTTTCATTTTCGTTTCCGTTCTTGGTTTTTATGAAGTAATTGATCATTATTGTTGGAGTTTGTGGTGGAGGAGTTTGGATATTTGGTTCTCTTGAAATAAATTTTATGTTGTAATATTTGTGTGAATAATGGCAAGTGAATAAATAAAAAGCTGTCCAAAGTAAAATAAAAGGCAAGGACAATGCAATTGCAAGTTTGTAAAAGCCGTCCTAAGTTAAAGAGGGATGGACCATTGCTTTAAAAGAAATGAAAGTACAAAAAAAGTGAAAATAAGAAGAAAAAAAAACAAAAATATTTTGATGTGATTCTTTTCCCCTTTTCAAGCATTGAGGACAATGCTTCCTTTAAGCTTGGGGAGTAGGGTTTACGCTTTTTGTATATATGATTGTGGTTACAGCTTTAAATAATCTTGGGGGAGTTAGTTTATTTTTGTTTAGCGATTGCTTGGTTATGAGGAGAAGGTTTGATCACCCTTTGCTTCACTAATTAGGAATACCGCTAAATTTTAAAATTTTAAGCCTACCCTCACCCTTTTTGCCCTTACTTTACAACCATTGGGAAAGACCTTTTGACCTAGAGGTTGAGTCATATATCGGGGGAAGGCATTATGAGTTAAAGCCAAAGGAAAGGGGATGCATTGTCAGGACTTCGAGTAGCCCAAAATTATCTCTTTTTTCGGTTCCTTCGTGGAACTTTTGAGATGCTTAGTAGGGGAAGATATGAGACTAGTAAGGATAACGCAGTAAGAACGTTTGGGATGAAAGTTGATTGTGTTTCTCTAGTTCCTATGCTTAGCATAATTATGTTCACTCAACCTCGGGTATCTTGAAACGTGCACTCCCTTACTTGTTTAGAAAGATTTGCATTCATTTGTGCTTGTACATTTGGAAAATTCCTTTCATAAACATTTGTTTTCTTTTCTTTTATTTTGGTTTCTTTTTTATGTTTTTCCTTGTTTGTTTTATTACAAGAGTTATAGGTTAATCTCTTAGGAAACCTTTACGAGAGCATCCCTCGTCCTCTACGGCAATCTAGGGGTTTAAATGGCTTGTCTTTAGTTGCTAAAATTGACCGTGATTCCTGCGAAAGTGAGTTAGTGTATATTCTTGTCTCTTCTCTTCTTTTTGTTTGTTTGAATAAGCTCATCATTTCTCCCTTGGTTTTGTTTTGCTCGAAGACGAGCAAAAGGTAAGCTTGGGGGTATTTGATGGGTGTCATAAATGACACCCATTTGATGAGCATTTAGGTTGTTTTCTTCCTCTTTTCATAGCTTTCATGCTCAATAAATGCCTAGTTTAATGCATTTGGTATTTGTTTTACCTTTCCTCTCTTATTTTGTAGCTTTTATGCATTTTGTTGGTTTTTCTACTCTTTTCCCTTTTATTTGATCTATTTTCGTCGTTGTAGGTATCGTACAAGGTTCGGGTCTTGATATTGGTGATTTACTAAGATGAGGAAGTCTTTGGAGCAAGCTCATGGAAATTGGAAAGCTCAAGATGCAAGGAAGTGGATTCTCTAAGTTCTAGCTCTTGTGCTCTCAAACCGTGCTCTCATGAAGATGGGGTGTTGAACCCACAATCAAGTGCTTTTGGGACTGCCTCTCTTAGTGTTCATTATCATCATAATTGTGCGACCTTAGAGAACGCACGAAGCCGCAAAAAGATCGAAGAAACCCAGAGACGCGCGGGTGCGCAAAGCACGGGTGCACCTCCCCTGCAGCGCGGGCGCGCCTTCCTGGGTATTTGTTTGCTCGGTTTTTGTTTTCACGCCTCTATAAATACCTTTGTAAACTCGATTTTTGGGGCAAGTTTAGAATAAATTTCATTTTAGATTTAAATCATATTCTTAGCTTAATTGAGAGCTTCTCTCTCTAGTTCTAGGGTTAGTTTAGGATTAGATTTAGAGAGAGAAAGTAAGGAATTTCAATGGTGGTTGAGAGATTGAAGATGCAATGGTGACAATTGTGTTGAAGATCTTCTCTATTATCAATGAGCATTCTTAACTCTATCTCATTTTAATGCTTTGTTAGATTTCATATTTGGTGGTTTGATTTTGATGTTTGATTGTTCATTAGTGTAGTCGTTCTTCATGTATTGTTGATTCTTGATTTCTTTAGTTGTTAGTTGATTAGATGATGATGCTAGAGTAGTTGTTTGCTAGGAATTGGGTGAAACTTGTATGATTGATTTATTGTGCTTAATTTGGGGGATTGTGTTGATTAATTGTTGAGATTAAAGTGATTAATGGAAGTTTGCATGTGTGTAATTCGATTAGGCCTTGAGAATTATGCTAGATTGCATTATAGTTTCTAATGATACGGACCATTGATTTAGGAATTGCAATTGTCGATTGAGCTTGATTAGTGATGCTCCTAGTTAGATTCTCTCATAGTTGGCGCTAATTTGACCTCTAGGAGATAGCTTGTTGACTCTTTTGATTGAGCTTGCCATTAGTTTTCGCAACCATTGATTTGCATATTGTTCCTGAGTAGCTTCAATTGTCATGATTACTTGTTGATCCCCGTTCCATGTGCTTTATTTGTTTGGTTTTTTTTGTCTGTTAGTTGTTAGTGTTCTCTCTTTATCTTTGTCTTCGACCTAGCTTAGGCGCATAATTGAGAAAACTTAAACATTACCGTTCCTTTAGGTTCGACCCTTGACTTGCCTCTATACTTGTATATAGGTTTGCTAAGTATTTACAAATTTTGTTTGATCGAGGGAGGATTACTTTCAAAGACCTAGTTCCACCCGTCATCAAATTGCTCCATCATGCTTTCTAAATTAGACTTAGGAGGAGGAGGGGCTTGAATTTGAAGTGGTGGTTTAGGAATAGGAGCTAGATTTGGTCTTACACCTCCACTGAAACCAGGTGGGTTATGAGTGGAAGAGTATTGGCCTTTTTGTTGGTACCTATTGTCATTTCTATAATTTTGTTGATTATTAGACACATAGTTACCACCACCACTAGCTTGACCTTGACCACTACCTTGCCTTTGGGTTTGGCACTTCTCCAACCAAAATTGGGGTGATGTTTCCATCCCTCATTATAGGTGTTGGAGTAGGGGTCAAACCTAGGGTTAGCATTCACATTATTAACTTGTTCCATAGAAGGGGTAGGGGAACATTTCACATTCAACAAGGGACACTCCGAAGACATATGGTCTTCACCACCACTCACTTCACAAGACACCAATTGCATAGACACATTATCATTTGAAGAATTAGATGCATGTGAGTTATGGAAAGGAGAAATGGGAGCAGGAGAAGATTGCATTTGATCAAATTTAGAGGGAAAGGCATCTAATTTTGAGCTAAGCATATTGATAGCACTAACCTCATACCTTCCTCCCTTTTTAGTAGAGTTCCTCTCATCATGACTCCAATCAGAGTAGTTTTGCACCACCTCTTGGATGATTTTGTGTGCTTCCAATGGTGGCTTGTTCATGAGTGGACCACCCGATTCTCCATCCAATAGTATGAGATCCGCCCTCAAGAGAACCCTATCGAACCCATGTAATAAGAGCCAATCTTCCATGCCATGATGTGGGCATTGTTTTTTGTAGCTCTTGTATCTCTCCCAAGAATCATAGAGAGACTCATCAGGTTCTTGTTGGAAATTTGAAATTTTGGATCTCAACTCCGCCGTTCTTCCAAGAGGTATGAACCTCCCAACGAATACCGAAGTTAACTCATTCCAAGTTAACCTCCCAATGAGTTCGGAGTCAACCTATCAACCCAATCACTTGCACTCCCCATAAGAAAAAATTTGAACATACTTAGAAGAATGTATTATGGAGTCACTCCATTTACCTTCACGGTGCTACAATACCGTGTGAATTGCAGATGTGCAATGGGATTCTCATGCTTGGCCCCGGAGAATTTATGACCCTCAATCAAGGTGATAAGGGCGGGCCTTATCTCAAAATTGTTTGCCTCGGTGGTGGGAGTAACAATCCCACTCGCTTCTTGATATGGTGAAGGGACACCAAACTCTCTAAGTCTTGTTCAGTTGAGCCGTGTCGAATTGGCGGATAGGTGGAGAAGTTGGAGAATTTATTCTTGGTGTTTCTAATGGAATGGTGCCTCCACTAGATTTACTAGAACTAGAATGATCGGACCCAACCTCAACTTGCGACTCCCTTGAAGTAGCACCGCTAGTTATCGCCCTCTTTTCTCTTCAATTTTCCCTCACAACTTTTTCAAGCCCGAGGTTCAACGGCACAAGAGGAGCGGGCGCTAGCTATCGCCCGCTCCTTAATTTGTTCAAAAATACAGTATCCATCACAAATGATAGGAACGGGTGCTCCGATATCCTGGCACGCCCGCTCCTCACTTCGACAGCCGAATCAGAGACCAAATAAGGGTAAGAGCAAGCACACGCGCTCCACATTAGTCCGGGTAAAAAAAGGGGATTTTCCCCTTATCTAATCAACACCTCTTCAATATTGGCCGAAGTCCTCGGCAACAACGCCATTTTGACGGAGGGATATTTGGTCGTTGGGCAAACACCCTAGAGTCAAACTACCTAACTAACCACTAACTTAAGCATAACGGTAAGTAAGGGTCATTCTTCCACAGGGACTAGGGGGAATCATCGACACGTGTTAATTATTTAATAAGCTAGACCGAATCAATGATTGAAAGTTTATGGACAAACTAGTTTAAACTAAAGAAATGACAAGGGATAGAAGTGCTAGGGATAAATGGGGTTTAACACCAACCAACCAAATAAATGATAAAAAGGATGAATCATGAACATACATAGGTGATAGAATGAGAACTCAATGTTGCCTACTTTCAAAGCCACAACACTAAGAATTTTCTAGACCAAACAACTAACATGATAAGAAATAAAGTCCCAAGGATAGGAAGTGGATTTCTAACTCGAGTTTGTCTTTCGATCGGACCGAGAAAGCTTAAGGCACAAACAATTGGGATTTCTCACCTAAATTATCACACTAAAGCATCCTATTCATTGAAACAAAATATCCATAGTCATGAAAGAGGCATAATCAAATTGCACAAGAAATGACTCACTACCAAACTGAAAGGAATGGTGTCCTTCGAACTAGTGTACTATTCCGTTAGTGGGTTCAGAATTATTAGAAAGATAATATATTAAGTAAGGTCAAGTGATCGGAATGCCTAGGTGGAGGTCGCTTCCGATCAGTAATATTAATGCATAATTAATATTACAGCTTAATCTTGACTGAACCCTTCGGGTCACACCCAAGAAACTAACAAACCGAAGCGACAAATTAATTAGGAATTAATTAATAAGTCGACCGAGTAATTAATATTTAGACATCGGAAATTCAAGCTTAGAGCGTCAAAACCGAGCATCGAAAGTCGAGTCGAAAATAGTAACAGACGAGACGTGAAAAATAATAATAAATCAACAATGACTGAAATACCCCTAGCATCAGTAAAACCGAGTGCTAGTAGGGGCGTGCCAAAAAGCTGGCAACCCGCACCAAGTGTGCGTGGCAATGTTAGCATGTGGTAGCTAGCAGCCCGCACACTTGGTAGGTGGCTTGCTAGGCTGTGGCAACTAGCAGACCACGCTTTTGGGCGTAAATGAGGTGGACTGAAGCCTCACAACCACCCCATGGCAGCCCACAAGGCAACCATGGGTGCCCAAGTGAGCTTCCATGTGGCGCAACTCAAATGGAGGAGAAGAAAGGGAGGTGGACGGTTATGGGGGCATGAGTGGGGGGCAAGTTTGGTCCATCCCCCCCCCTCTCCTCCAAGTGGTCCTCACCTACTCCTCCTTGTATGCTTTCCACTTGTTGATTTATTACTAGTTTGATTATTAATTTTGTTTTAGATTTAAAATAAATGGGAAAATCAAATTCTCCCACGTTGATGGGAGAGCTTTTCACAATCATGCATTTCTCAATAAATACCCAAGTTGGGGTATTGGGAAAAACACTTGTGTAAGAGTTGAAAAAGGCATCACCATTGTGAAAACCTTTGAACTCATTAATAACTCGGGTTTTGGTTGGGCCTTGCTAACCCCAAGGCATTGGACCGTTTTCGATGGTCGAGTTGTGGGTGGACTATCGTTGGAGGCCGTCGTAATTTTGAGGCTTGCTTTCGAAGTAAGAGCCCCTTCCGACCGGGCGAAGCACGCTCCAAAGGTAATCGTTTTATCTTAATCTTGTGATTAATTTAATTATGTTTGCGGTTTTATTTATTGCGTGTGCGGTCTTGTTTTTGGGTTTGTTTCTGCGGTGAGTTGGACTCACCAAACCCCAACAGTGGTATCAGAGCCTCGCTCATTTATTTTAAAATCATAATATTTTTTAAGATGTATGTATGGCTTAATTTTTCTGATGTTAAGTTGCTAATTAGATTAGTAGCTCGTTTTATCTATTTTAACCTCGTATTATAGCTGTCTTCAGCTCCCGAACCCATATTTCGACCCAAAAATAGTGAATTTTGGGTGGAAAAGGCGTTCTGGAAATGGTTTTCCCATTTAGGGCTCGGTTTTTAGCCAAAAAAACGACCAGAAATGCACTTTTTGAGGGATTTTTCGTTTTGACGAAAAATTCTAAGTCTTTCTAACCTTGAAAATTCATTGCATATTTATGGTAGTTATGTATTTGGTTCTTTCCTTAATTTATATGCAATATTAAACCTCTTTAGGCATAATTACTTGGTGGTAATTTATGTTTGAAAGCTTGGTTTTATTTTTCACATAATTGCAAATTAATTGCATTAAGTGTGAAATTGTTGTTCTTTGAGGCATCCAAGTACTAAAGATTCAATCTTTAATTATGTTAAGTGATTGAAACATTGAGTTACTAAATTCCATGAATTTTTGTTGAACTTTGTTGATTTAATCATTTTCTAGTTGATTGGAATCATAAAGTTTGAAACTTGTGATAGAAATTTGTTTATCTCCATATTGGAAGATATAATTTTTCAAGGATTCACAAGTATTAAAGTTGGAATCTTTATTGAACTTATGTTCATTTTTCCAACCCCCTTTTATTTTGTCAAAACTCAAGATTAATTTAAATTAATTAAATTAATAGTGAGTAATTTCCTTCTTATTTTTGTTGCACCAAGTTAAACCAATTTTATTAAAGAATGGTTCTTGGAATAATTTTGGTTTTATGCACTTGGATGAATTTATTTAAGTTGGACTTGTTATAATTTTCATTTTTTCTCAAAACTAATTGATTCTAAAATTAATTTAGTAATTGATTAAATATGTCACACAAAGTCAGGATTTTCCCCAAAGCATGAGCATCAAATTGAGGCGTAAGAGCCCCAAGCATGCTCTCGGCCAGCCGGGTTGCTCACGCAACCCACATGGGGTTACCGAGGCTACTAGGCGCCTCGAAATGGTCCACATGCGCGTGGTGTCTGTTGCACGTGCAGCCCTTGGCGCGCCATGGCTACTAGCCGCCTAGGGTGCTTGCATTTGAGCTTACTTGAGGATTGTTTATTTTTTTATGCATTGCTTGGTACATCATGAGGGGGAATATGCTTAGACATTGCTTGTGAAGCAATGTGGTGCAATGAGATCGTGCGAGTTGTGTGCGAGTTGTGAGCACTCCAAATCTTAGTGCTAGGCACTTAGATATTATAAACTACGTAAAGTTTTGCTTATTTAGCCATATTTAATTATTTTAATTAACTTTTTTTCTTTTAATTAAAATTTTTGGAGGCTAGGCCTCGGTTTTTGAGCGGCATTTGCAAAATTTATTTTGACAAATTTTGGGTTATACCGGCTTAACTAATTGGATTAATTAAGATGGATGCGGAATTTAGTGGGAGCTTCAATTATTAATTACGTCAATTACATAACCAGTTAAAACAACCTTGACTAGTTTTAATTAGGCGTGTTAATTGGATTAACTAACTAGATTAGTTACTAGTTATCACGTGTTTATGCATTGTTACTTGTTTATTGTTGTAAAATGCATGGGCCATTCACAAATAGTGAATGGATGAATGAAATGAATATTCTCTCACAGGTTTTATAAAAATGGCAATTAGTGGGTAGGAATGGCAACGGATCGGATTCGGGTCGGATGGAGCTCCACCCACATCCACCCGAATTAATCATCTGCTCCACCCGATCCACCCGTCACCCGCAAAGCCCATCACCCGCATCCGATGCATCGGATTCGGATTCGGGTAGGAATGGCAACGGATCGGATTCGGGTAGGAATGGCAACGGATCGGATTCGGGTGCATCGGATGCTTAACGGGTGATAATTATAATCCTACTCTAACTATAAAATCTAATACGTTAGAATAAAAATAAAAAAAATTAAAAAAAAAAAAAAAACCCTTTAGCCAATTTTAAACTTAAAAAGTAAACCATTAATTAAATTTTAATTCCAAAATATAGCAATAAAAATAATCATGAACTTACTTTTTTTTTGAACAAAATCATGAACTTATTTCGGTACTACATAATTAGGAATTGAGGGAGGTTTTATATTTTTTTAAATAAAATTAAAGAATTTTTTGAATTTTTTTTTAGAAATATACAGTACATACATAGTGTAGTATACTAGTATATAAGAAAATTGGGAATTTTTTTTATATATATACGGATGGACTGCGGATCGGGTGATAAACGGATGACGGATCGGGTGACAGATGAAACGAAGCCCCACCCGAATCCGACCCGATCCGTCACCCGCCCTTCATCCATTTAATGCGGATTTTCGTCCATTTATTTATTTCGGGTGGATCGGATTTGCGGATATACATTTAGAATTGCCAACCCTATTAGTGGGGCCCGATCAGGATAGAAAATACGGACTGCGATTCGTGATTTTTTTTTGTAAATCAAAATACGGCCTGCGTACCGTTGAGTATTTTTGTACCTTAATATTTAGATAAGTCCTAATCGTAGATACTAGTATTGCATAATTATGGTCAAGTCTTGAAGATGGAGGTTCTTGGAAGACAAAGCCATGAAGTTGCAAAAGAATGCCTTTTGAAGACTTGGAGAATTCAAGGGGTCATGCTAGTTGACAATATGCATCAAAATGCTTATGCTTTACATATTCATGATTATTTATATATGAATTATATGTTAGATGCATGTTCAGGATTTCGAATGTTCACTTAAATCAACCAACATAGAAACCCTAGGTCCCTAAATATTGAGTAAAACTTGCCATTCCAAAACAAAAATTACCAACCGAACGAGGGTAGTGGTGGGCTACGCCAAAGCGAGGCATCACTACTTCTCCAAGGAACGTAAGGCATACCGGGTATGCAAGTTGGTTTTGGTTGTACTCAACGATATGAGTGATGGAGTCCTAACATGTCGTGGCAAAGTGAATAAATTGTTGAGAGAGCATTAGATGCGATGATTTATTCAACCAAGAGTGGCTTGGATCCATTAGCAAAGCATTTCTTACCTTAGGAGATTGAGTGTTAAGACAAGCCAAAGCATGCCTAACCACTCTTTGTTTTTTTGGATCTTGGAATCAACTTATTCTCGCCAAATGGGGACAATTTTAATGCGTTGATAAGACGTTATTAGTTTATTTAGACTCATTCACAAGTTAAACAAATGGTTAGTGTAAACACACATAGTCCATGCACAAGTAGTAAAGTAAGCACAATATGATGCAATGAGTTTGCAACCTAACCATGGCTCTAGTTCTCTAAAGTTCAAGGATATGGGATAGTCAAAGAGGCTCCATGGTTACGAGTCCGGATGCACCGCGCAAAAGCCTTACCTTTGGAAGGGTTGGTGCAATTGGATAGGTCCCCGCGAGTTAGACTCGCTTCCACGGTTTGGTGAATTCAACAAACTCGGATGTACCCTTTGTTTCCATGAGCGTTCGATTGGGTAAATAGAGCGTGAATTCCCAAGCGGTTATGACCATATGAAAAACATATATGGGTTCAAGAAAGTGAGAAAAACTCAATCAGGAAGTAGAACTGAGTGAATAGGACTAGTTATGATTGAAACAAAGAAGGTAGAGTTCTTGCTTGGTATTGGTAGAACATGGTGCGAGACAACAGAGCCTGGCACTAAAATATAGCTTTGTCATCATACAACATTGCTGTCGCGCAGCGACA
Source organism: Chenopodium quinoa (assembly GCF_001683475.1). Lineage (NCBI taxonomy): Eukaryota > Viridiplantae > Streptophyta > Magnoliopsida > Caryophyllales > Amaranthaceae > Chenopodium > Chenopodium quinoa. The sequence goes on from NW_018743783.1 coordinate 3,702,649, forward strand.
TAGCCCTCTCATGGCGCTGGCTCTGTTTTCTCTGCGTCGGTTCCTATATGCCTTAGCAATTTTTTGTTCTTTGAATTTTTTGATTTTTTTCAGCGTTTTTCCGATCGTAGTTGTGAAAGATATTTCCCAAATTTCCTACGTGTAAAAATCCTATGTTTTACACGCATTATGGATGGTCTATCAAATGTGGACCTTTTTTATTCTTATGCCAATAATGTCAATCAAAATTACGCACATGAATACTTAAAACTTTTCGAGTCTCACACTCTCATTCTAAGTTATTGCCAAAATAAATTTTAGGAATTAAAATAGAAATCCTCCCTAGTGGAGTCGCCAAAAAAACCGTAGGGAATATTTCAAGCGTCCCACACTTGAGCCCCACTTTGATCATACACTTAAGCATGGTGGCGTTCAAAAGGAAGGAAGCTAGAGTAAAAGAGTCGCCAACAAGTTTTAGGAACTTGTAAATCGTTCAAAGTGTGAAGGTTACACCCCTTCACGATCCATGAGATCCCTAACTCCATAGTGGTTTGGAACCATGACTTGATATTGGGGATGAAGGTACAACTCCAACCTAAAAGAGATTGAACCTGCTCTAATAATAGGCCTCTACTTTTTTCTTCTCATATTTATGTGCGCAATCTGACTGACATAAAATCATTAGGTTAATCCTACACCTGTTTAATCTATGTTTATTGAATATTAATGCACAAACAAATCTATTATTGGTGATCACTGAAATTATAATCATATGAGCCTAAACAAGATTATTAATTATCTTACTAAGTGTGATTACAAGTACAAATTCCCTTTAAAAATGTATAAAAGGCGTGATCTAGAAATAACAACAATAATATATATCAAGCAACATAATAAATAACAATTATCATAATAATAATCTCAATAAATCATAATAATATTAGCAAGATTCTAGGCATGATACTAACAAGATTAACAAAAAATTCTAGCATGTCACTAAACTATAAAGATTAAAGCTTTATCCCTAATATGATACTAACAAGATATTAAAAAGAATAGGAAGCAACCTAAACATGATGCTAGAAACATACATGATATAAGAAATCTTAGTTAATACCTTAAACATGATACTAGGAATCATAAAGACATCCTAACATGATACTAGGAATTAAAATAAGTAAAGCATGATTTTATATCCAAAGAAAAGTAATTAAATTACTTACTTGGATGCTTCGTATTTCTTTCTAATAACAAAATACACACATTAGTAACTTCAAGGAAAATATTAAACAAAACAATTGAATTAGATAAGGAAAAATTGAAAAGAATAATCCCACCTTTCACCCATCTGCTCAAAATAATCCCACCTTTTCGAATTCCAGAAATAATCCCACCTTAACACCCCATCTGCTCAAAATGAACCTTTTTACCTACAACCGTTTAAACAGGTAAATTTTTTTTTTAATAAATAAAACAAAGGAAAAAGAAAAAAAAATCCCAAACCCCCTAACCCACCCCACCCCACCATTGGCACCGCCTATCCCCCACTATTTTCCACCTCCCCCTCTTCATTCAACCACCATGACCATCACCAATTTACCACTAAACTAACCACCTTCCCAGTTCCCACCATCACCACCATCCCACGATGCAAGCCCAACCCAGCCACCTAAGCCACGCCCACCTAAGATGCAGCGCCGCCCCGCTACGCCACCTGAGCCAAGCCCACCTAACCCAAGATTTCAACCGCCATTGATTCCGTTTTGTCAAGCTCCGAGGTTTAATCCCCACCCCAAATTGTCAAAGAAGGGGCTTCCATGTCCAATTCCCCTCTTAATCTTCTAATCGAAACCCACCTGAATTAGAAACTTCGTCCGAATCGGAGTTTCTCGGCAACCATGTCCATGTCCGGCCAGAACTCGATCAACGAACGCTGCCATGGGCCCGACGACAAATTACTTCACACAACGCTGCCATGGGAATCGGGGAAGGGGAAGTGGAATGAGAAGGGAGAAGGGGAAGTGGAAGGGGGAACGGAGAAGGGGAGGGAATCGGAGAAGGGGATGGAATCAAGGAAGGTGGCTGGTCCGGCTGTTCTACCGGCGATACGGTTGGTCTAGCTTTTCCGGCGTCGGGGGTTGTGATGGTGGTGATAAAGAGGTGGCAGCAGGGGGTTGTAATGATGGCGATGGTGGCGATGAATAGGGTGGTCGTGGGGCTGGGAGTTTTTTTTTAATTGTTTTGTTTTTTGTAAGTATTTAAAATTAGGACCAATTAGAAGGTGACAAGTGTCAAGTCACCTTCTAAAACAGGTTACTAATTTCATAAACCAGTAAAAGGTTCATTTTGGGAAGATAGAGTTACAAGGTGGGATTAATTCTGGAATTCGACAAGGTGGGATTATTTTGAGCAGATGGGCGAAAGGTGGGATTATTATTTTCTATTTTTCCATTAGATAATTGAAATATATATTTAGGACCAAACCCTCAGAAATTATCAACCTTTCACATCTTGGGTGAAGGCAACTTCGAACTTGGCTATGTGTGTCTAGAACTTGTGAATGTGGAATTTTGTAAAGGGGGAGGTTTAGATAGAGGGAGAAAGAACAAGCTTCTAGCTTTTAGAGAAAGAGAAAAGAGATTGTTGATGATTATGAATGATTTAAAACGGGGAGATACGACCCCTATTTATAAGAAATAGTCCGGAATCAACAGAAACAAATAAGAATTTGAGTCGGGGTAAAACAGCTGCCATGCGACATGAATCACGCATGGCGACAAGCCATGTCGTTTGGAGACGGGCTTGTCATTACGTGACAAATAAAAGATAAACGCGTTTTGTACGAAATCCCTTTTCTTAATATAATTAAGCAATTATGACTCCATTTAATCAATTTAAATAAGATTTTATCATAATAAAACACTTATTTTATTTCAAACCAAATTCAGTATTTTTCTAAAAATATTAATTATCAATCGTAATGCCATTAGAACTTAAAATAACCTTCTAGACTATTCTAGAAGACTATAATCAATCCTAATAATTTTAGGAATAATAATTAACAAGCCCTCCACTAGATGATTGGGCCATAAAACCATTTCAGACCCAAATTAGTATTTAGACCATAACTTTCTCATTATTCATTAGAATTGTGATTATAATATATCATTGGAAATCTCATTACGCACACAACCCAACTACACTTATAATGGACCCTTATCATATACCAAGCTAAATTGGACTGGCTATTTTCATAAAATAGAGTTCTTTTTTTAAATAGAAAGAAAGAATTTTTTTTATTAAAACTAACACATCACAAGACTTTTCACACATTCACCTTATTCGATAATCAAGCGACGTGAAAAGTATTCATCACTGGGTTTGGTTTTTGGGAAGACACAATTAGGTGTCTACATATAGCACAGTTTCATGGACTATAGGAGCATAGTGAAGCTCGATCAATCACATGGATATGCATGTATGATGCATGATCGAACTACTGACCTACTTTGATGTTTAAGTATAGAGCTTCCGGATATATTAGTGGATTCCTCTTACATGAGTGGAAGACTGATTCCATCCAATAAATGACTTGACTTTGGTACATTCAAACGTCTCCCGTAATTGGAGATTATAAAGGACGTTTCCTGGCCATTTCAGGAGTTGAGTAGGAGCTTTTGTTGCCACAAGATGGGATTGAGTCTACCATTTTAATTAGGAATGTGTCTTGGCCCCTTGAAGAGGGAAACTTCAGAAAATGCATGGTCGTGCTTAAAAGGATTACATTGTAATCATTTGTTTTGTAATTCTAACTCAGATTTTAAGAAAAGATTTGTAGATTAATATGATCATGACAAGAGATACAATCATATTATCAAATCAACACATATTGACTTAAGGAATTTCAATATTGTGCACTTGTCTCAAACAAGTTGGAGATTGAAGGAAATATGTCTTCGATAAGTGTAATTACTAGATATATCAAGGATCACTATTATGGAGATAATAAGTTTGTTCTTTTGGGTCGTCATTGTCTATGGCTAGATTATGATAAATGATCTTTGGGCTAGACAAATAGTCCAAAGCCCTCTATAATGGATCCTATGAGGTCACATAATAGGGGTATTGGGTTAAATAAGTAAGAGGCCCATTATTGGGCCTCATGAGGACATGACATACCATGAATGGAGTTAGGCTAGAGTAGTTATATTAGAGTTAGGTATTTGGGCTTGATATGGACTCTTATTTAGAGATATGATCTATAAATAAGATCAATGCCTAGAATTGGATGAAGTCGTGATTAACCCATACAGTGAATTTTGAAGCAACCAATCCCCAATCCCCAAACCCTAAAGCTTCCTCTCTCTCATTCACGCCCTCTCCTCCGACCCCTCCGTATGGCCGACCAACCTATGTGGCGCGTGGTGTTCATGGTGGTGGTTCTTTGTTGTTTTGTTCCTCTCCTCTCCGTATAAGGTTGATTGAAGGATTCAATAACGACCAACTAGCATTAGTGGAGGTTTAATATGTGCCTAGGACCAAGTAGAGGAATCACGCTTTAGGTTCTTTATCTCCCATCATTCTTGCTCAATCGCACATGGAATCAGGCTTCAAAGGTACAATTATATGCTCTTTATGTGTTATGAAATGATCTTAGTAATTATATGCTTCTGAATATGATTCATGAAATTCCGCTTAAATAAATCCCTACACAAACTTCCATTGCCTCCTGCAAGCAAGATGTTAAGCGTCAATAGCGCCCCACTTTCAGATTCTTTGGCTATTTTTGATGAGAAAACTAATATTAACCCATCATCCCTCATTAAACAAGTCAAAGGAGCTCATGCTATCGAGGAAGAAGAGGAAACCTTTTTCGATGCCATGAGTGATCTTCCTACTGGTCGACAACTTGCTACAAAAGAAGTATGGGTCCTCACACAAATGGTGAGAGAAGCGATAGATATATGTCACGAGGCCCTCGATCACATAAAGATGGCTCAAAATAAACACGACATTAAAGAGGTGACACCTACAGAGGTTACTAGAAGAAAGCCATTTTCTATCCAAGTAGTCGAAGCACTTGAAAGGATTGACAAGCCAGACACTCCAATTGGAACTTCTTATGCAAACATGTTCAAAATGCTCTTCGAGAGTTCAAAGATTAAACCTCTCGAGCAAAGACCATTAGAATATTTGAAAAGGACATATTGGTTCTATTGCCTATACCATTAAGTATGAGGACATACCATAGAACACTATTTTAAATTCAAAGATATAATCCAGGGGTTGATTAATAGTAAAAAGTTGGTCTAAATCCCACCAGAATGGGATGTTAGCATCAACGAAGTCTGGGAAAGTTATGATGAGGATGTCTACCTCAAAGATGTGGATGAAACCCCACTTTCCAAATATACCCAATAGATGACATTTGGGATGAAGATGATTCACCCATAGATGTCCTCACAAGATTAGGGAGAGCGCAACCTCCAATCACTACACAACCTATTCCTACTACCCAACAAGTTCCCATACCAATCATAGAAGATAACAATGTTGCCAAACAACTTAAAAAGACTAAGGTCAAAATGAACGTATAGAAACTACAAGCCACATCGTGTGAACATAAAGTGTCAGTAATGGATGCTTTGGCTAATGTAGGGATAGATTCCGAAACCACTCCTGAGGGATTAGATAATTTTCTCACGAGTGATCTTCCAAGTCCTATCAATCTAATCACCTTTTCCGACAAGGACCTACCTCTTGAGGGTGAAAAACACAATAAGGCCTTAAACCTCACAGTGATCTTCAAGAGAATGAAAGTCCTAATGATTCTTGCGGACAATAGGTCAGCAATTAATGTTTGCCCACTACGAACTACGAGGATGTTAGGAATAAGGGATGAAGACTTGTCTCCATCAACACAAGTAATAAGAGCTTATGACAACACTTGTCGCCAAGCTCTTAAGACTATTACTATGAACGTCACCACAGGAGTTATAGAACATGCTACAACTTTCCAAGTGGATGATATCAAAGCTTCTTTCAACTTATTGTTGGGACGCCCTTGGCTACATTACCTTAAGGCCATCCCTTCATCCCTTCATCAACAAGTGTAGGCCATAGTTGGAGGAATTCCTATTACAATTGATGCTTCCCTAATGAGAATCAAGGCGATTGATAAGCCTCTCATAAATGTGGAGCACGATGATAACAATGAAGACCTTTGGGGCTTTAACGCAAAAGAGGTCTCCTTAATAGAGGAAGATGAAAGGACCCCTCTTTTCTATGACCTCCATTCAAATATGATACGTAATGGTATACTCCAAAAATAGGGCACTTTCCTAGATGACTGTAGGAAAGATTGGACTTTGTTTTGAACCGACTTCGAAAGACTATAAGCAAGCATGGGAAAAGACTAATGCGCGGAGAAATGCTCTTACCAAAAAGAAAGAAATTCCAATGGATCAATATCCCGTCACCCTGAATGGAAAATTTATAATATAGGGTGAAGACTATCCATGCTATAAATTTCCCGAGCCCTTTGTCAAAGATGGAATTAGACAACCTAGGTTTGAAATCTTCCAAGATTGCCACTTTTTAGATGACATCCCAACTCCTGTCTATAAGGAGAAAGAACCTCCTTTATTTGACTTTAATGTCATGGAACATGTTTTTTGGCACGAGAAGAGTGAGCTAAAATATGTTGAAGACTACTCCGCGCTCATTCAGACAGCACTACAAAGTGAGAGCTTTAACCCCTCAAATCTTATCACTCCTACAGAGGGATTACTTCAAGGATGGCGAAAGACTATGAAGGTAACTACACCAAGTGGACGAAAGATCTCTATAACAACAGGACAAGGACCTATGTTCGAAGAGTCGTCTGAGTTAGAGTCTGAATTTGAGTCTTCCCCTGTGGATTCTTCAAAATCTTTAACTATAGTACCTCTTCCTAGTTCTTCTACTTTAGCACCTACTCCTAGGATAGTTAGTATTCAAGTCCCAACGGACAATTTTTTATATTATGTAATGGTTTCCGAATTTAATAATATGTCTTCTTTCGCTTACTCCTCATGTCATTCCTTAACCCAAGATGAGGAGCATTGTTAACTAACAATGAAAGTGACAAAGAAATAATTAAAGAAATGGAAACACTTTAGAATAAAACACCATTTTCCGGGGGCTTCTGTATGGAGAACAGTGATGGTGTTTAATGCCATACTTTTGTAACAATTCTTCACAATATGCTTGAAAGTGAGTTCCATTATCACTTATCATTTCATGGCGACAGATAATGTTTCATTCGATAAAGAGTGCTACATGTTTTGTAGTGAGTTTTGCATATGATTTTGCTTCAACCCATTTAGTGAAGTAGTCAATTGCTACTAATATGTATTCATGACCTCCTATTCCTGGAGGAGTAATTTATCCAATAATATCAATTCCCCATGTTGAGAATGGCCATGGTGATGCATAGGTGTAGAGGAGGGACGGAGGAACATGTTGTAAGTTAGCGTATATTTGGCATTTAGGGCATCTTTTGATATATTGATGACAGTCTTTATTCATGGTAGTCCAATAATACCCTTCGCGCATTATCTTTTGGACTAGCATTTTTCAATTTACATGTGTTCCATATACTCCTTCGTGGACTATTCTCATAGCCATTTGGGCTTCCTTTTTGCCAACACATAAAAGAGCTCGACCTTAAGGTACCCTTTTGTGTAACTCATCGTTTATGAGCACATGGTTTTGGGGAGACATTTTTAGGTGTCTACAGTAATCCACACCCCAAACATCAAAATTTTCAACTTCCAAAATTCTAGTTTGAGGCATCTCATGTCGCCGTGAGATGTTGCCAGTCCTCTGCCAAGAGTCACAAGCCTGCACAAAAGTGTTAGCATCCTTAAAAATGGTGGGCCAATAAAACCCGACACATTAATCTTGGCCACCGTTCTGGTGGGACCATGATGTCCTCCATAAGGTCAAGTGTGACAACTAGTGAGAATGTCGTGAACTTCCCATTTGAGAACACACCTGCGAAATAATCCATCTGCACACTCACGAAACAAAAAAGGATTATCCCAAAAATAATGCTTAATATCATAAAGGAACTTCTTTTTCTATTGGTAGGATAAGTCAGGAGGTAGAGTACCACCCACTAAATAATTAGCAAAATCGACATACCAAGGGTGTTGCTCTACAACTGCATACAAGTAGTCATCAGGAAAAGAGTCATCTATACGGAGAGAATCCTTACCCTCATCATACCTGATACATGACAAGTGATCTGCCACGACGTTCTCTGCACCTTTCTTATCCTTTATCTCCACATCAAAATCCTGGAGCAAGAGAACCCAACAGAGTGGCCTGGGCTTTGATTCTTCCTTGGCTATTAAGTACTTCAAAGTTGCATGGTCAGTAAAAACAATAACTTTAGAACCAATTAGATATGATCTAAATTTTTCTAAAGCATAAATCACAACAAGAAATTCCTTCTCCGTAGTGTCATAGTTGACTTGAGCTTCATCCAAAGTTTTACTTGCGTAATAGATAGCATGTAAAACTTTGTTCTTTCTCTGTCCTAGCACGACACCTAATGCGAAATCACTTGCATCACACATGATCTCGAAAGAAAGTGTAACACCCCCAAATCTCCCTCTACATAAATACTAGTATAATACGTATAATTATATCGTAGAGATAGACTTAGACGTATTACCGCCGCGTGATTACGCAAGGCTACTCAACTTACTAAAAATAACAATACTTTGCAGCGGAAACTTCAATACTCTTCTTTATTAATAATAACCATAATAGTAACCAATGTTATGAGTACTCAAAATAGATACAAGACCAAATTCCTAATTTAGTGAAAACCAATCCCGGGACTCCAATGCATCATTTATTGACTCCAACATGAAAATAAGCAACACTGCTTACCATTACGGTAAACAGGGCGAACCAAAACAAATAAGAAGTACGGGTTAGCAAAATATGCTAAGTACGATAAGTGCAAAATAATTAAACTCAATTTATTCACAAACATGCTTTAAAACCAATTTCCAATAAATAATCCAATAATTCCAAACTCATGGTTTAAAACAAATTCTCAATAATTCCAATATCAATAATCAATAAAACCTAATCCAATTATTTTAAAACCAATTCCTCATATTAAAACCAATTCCTCTCCCAAGTGTGCACACCCCCCAAGCTAGTCTCCTTAAGTTACAAGGCTATTCTTGAGGAAAGACCCGGTCATGCAAAGTCCAAAGCCTTATCAATAAACCAAATCCGTATAGTGGGATTACCAACATGCTTATAAAGCATAAATAATAATAAATCCATGATTCTATAAATCCTCTTTTAAATCCAATAATTCAACCTTTAATAATAATAATTCAAACTTCTTTTAATAAATTCAATATGCTTTTAAAATCAATCCTTTTTAAACATGAATAATAAATTAATTAATCAAAAAATGTTATAAAAATCAATACTCCAATTTAATTATTAAAACCAATCCTTTAAACACACTTTTAATTCATAAACCATAATTCAATTCAATTTAATTCAATTCATCATAAAATCATTCAAACATGTTATTCAAATCGATCACTTTCAAGGTATCTAGCCACCTAACGTACCTTGATCTTCACTTAACCAACAACACTTCAAAAGAACTCTTAAGTAGATTGATCAAAAACACCCTACAAATAAATATAACCTTAATCAATATAAGGTTAACAAATAATCACAAATAATTAAATTAAACCCACCCATTTAAATGTACATGAACCTCTTAAATTAATTCAACATGAACATTATTAAAATATGATTTTATATAATTAAAACTACTCATAATAATTTTATATTAATCACCCATAATAATAATAATTGAATAAAAGAAAAGGAGAAGAAAAGAATTGGATTTGCGTAGGAAATAAAAGGCAGAACTTTCAGAGGCTATAACTCTTTCGATATAGCTCCGAATTGGGTGATTCTTGAGCCTAACCTCAAGGATTTTTCTAGAGGAACAACTGTTTGTGAAACGTCACTACCCCAAAAACTGACCACAAGTGCCCGAAAATTGGTTTTAAAGATGAACGGGATGATTTATGTAAAATTGAGGAGAAGAAAAAGAAGAGAATTGGTGTGAAGAATGTAAGAGGTATGAAGGGGTATTTATAAGCTAGTATGACCATGAATTATGGTATAAAAAATATAGGAAGAATTATGGTAATTAGGGTTTAAGAGATTACTTGGAGAAGTAAGCAAAGATTTAAGGAAAGTTTTGATATTTGAAGGGATTGTGTATAATTGAATATGGAAGGTATGTATGTCATGGAAAATATTAAGGAAATTGGGATTTCTTGGGGAATAATTAAGAAGAATGAATGGAAAGAAAATATAATGATTAGATATCAAAAAGATGGAGAATTATAATTATGGAAAATAGGAGATTTTAGGAAGATAATTAAAAATACAAATTACCAAAATATTTTCCCAAAATCTTTATGGGATGGACGAAATTATTGAGCTTTCCTAAGCTCATATTTTCGGCCTTCCTATTTAGTATTTAGGAATATATTTTGCTAGTTTAAAGGAATAAAAATAATTGTGTAAATAATATTTATTGTAATAAATAATTAAATAACAAAATACCAAATATTCACCAAATAATTTAACTAAATAAAAATCAAATTTTCACATAGGAAAATCCGAAATTATTAGCTAATTAATTGGGATTTTCGGACCTATTAAAATAATAATAAAATATAGCTTTTTCCTTAATTAAAATATCTGAAATATAAATAATCCAGTTTTTAAAATAGGATAAATGGATAATAAATCTTATCCAAAATAATGATTAGTTTTCAAAATACTTTTGGCGCCAAAATTCAAATATCATTTTGGCTCCAAGATTTAAGTAGTAAATTGAATTACTAAAATACCCTTTTTAGAAAATAATAATTAATTAGGAAAATACGTATGAAAATACGGGGTATTACAGAAAGAGTCCAATCGGGTGCACATATGATGACCGATGATATCAATGCCTGCTTTAACCTGTTAATAACCTCAAGACACTTGTCAATAAAATCAAAAGGGGCATCCTTGAGTAAAATCTGAGTTAGTGGTTTAGAAATTTTAGAAAAATCTTTGATAAAGCGACGATAAAACCCCGCATGACCTAAGAAACTTCTAACCCCTTAACATTAACAGGAGGAGGCAATTGCTCAATCACATAAATCTTAGCTTTATCTACCTGTATACCATTATCAGATACAATATGACCAAGAACTACTCCCTCTGTCACCATAAAGTGACACTTCTCCCAATTTAAAAACCAAATTGCACTATTCACATCTTTTCAAAATTTTAGCGAGATTTACTAGGCATGCATCAAATGAAGACCCATACACACTAAAATCATCCTTATTGACTTCCATGATAGACTTTATGAAATCAGAAAAAATACTCATTATGCAACGTTGAAAGGTAGTAGGTGCATTACATAAACCAAAGGGCATTCTACGACAAGCAAAAGTACCATACGGCCATGTAAATGTAGTCTTTTCTTGATCTTCAGAGTGAATCAAATTTGGAAAAATATCGAATACCCATCTGTAGACACCTACTTTTGTCCTCTTGTCCAAAAGGAAGTGCGATGATGTTACAAAAATATGTTCTTCATGTTAGATCAAAGTTGACGTGTTTATAGACAACGAAATGCATTATGAAGTAAGTTAAAAATCATATTTGAGACCAAGTTATCTGATAGCCTTGTTCGTTTACTAATTAGTCCTAAAACATGCTTATACATGTTTAAACTTGATTAATAACGGACCCAAATGCGTCAAATGCAATGATTGGATCCAACAGATCTTACATTGTTGAAAACCGAGCCAAAGAGATAAACCTACCATAATATTTTTGTTCATGGCCTATACAGATGGATAGCGGTTTCAAAGAGATTTCCAATGGTATATTATAAGCCCAATTTTGAGTTGCGAAGAAGTTATGATCAAAACAATAAATCGGGCCTTAAAACAAACACCCTTGCACTCCAATGGCCATATATTCTAATCCATAACAGATTTTAACCTAATTTTAACAGCATTGAAAATTAGACATTCAGATCTTTCCAATGATATCTCGCACGCCTAAATCCGACTTTGCAATCAAAAGTTATGGAAGTTTTAAAAACGCATTTTCGTATAAGGCAAACTGCATCCCAGCGCAAGTCAGTAAGTTGCGCGCGCCTGGCGCACGCGAATCAATGAGATGTGCGCGGCACCCAGCGCGACTCAGAGAGTTGCACACGCCACATGATGGAGCGGATCTAAAACCCTAATCCTAGATCCCTACACCTATAAATAGGGGTCTTTCTTCCACATTACGAGATTGAACAATCAGAATTCAAACCCTAGCATTCTCAAAACCCTAATCTCTCAAATTCTCTTACTATCATACTAATTTTCTTCTCTCTTCCCAAATAATTTCCAACCCTAATTGAATCCATTGAAGTCCTTGGAGGTATGAATAAGAAAGAAAGTTCATAAACGCATTAAACGGAGATTTAACATAAAAGAAGAACTGTTAGTTTCATGAGCACTTAGATAAATCACTTTTCTTCTATTATTTAAATAACTTTAATTTATTAATTAGTATTATTTGATCACTTTAAACAAACTTTTAATTAAATAATTCACATAGTACTCTTTCGTTAATTAAGACTAGAACTTGATAATTAATTATTGTTTTATCACTTAAGACAAGGCGAATATTGTTTATTTTGTTCTTTTCACGAATACTGATTAAACAAAGAATAACGACTTTTGCAATGTAATTCCTACGTGATTAAGGCTTGTAAATAAAATCAACTAACTTAGTCTTAAGGTACCACGTTGCATATATTGTTTGGTAATGAAATTGTGAAAACAGAAGAGCTAGTAGAGGCCGTACTAGGGCTAAGATAGCGATTCCCCTCTAAAGGGAACGTTATCTTAGTACCCTCGCTCCCGAGCTCATTTCTGGTTTATGTAAACCTATTTGGGCATGGGTAAACTTACAATTCGTGCTAATTATCCCTTGAACTCTACTTGGGAGAAAGGCATGAACGAGGTTTGTGAGTTTTCCTAAAACTCATTGACGACTCCTACTTGTTTCTTACAAAAAAGCGTTATTAGAGTATCATTTCTAATTCAAGGTCTCCCAAAAAGTCAGAAATTAACAAGTGTAAAGTCTTAGGCTTTTAAAGATCTATGGGCATCTAAGGAGAAGGATCCCCTACGATGGGAACACCCTCCTTACATTGGCGGCTCCACTAGAGACTTAGAGGTTACAAGATTAGATCGTAGTTATGGTTCAAGGTTTCCAACACTAGGTTGCCTATGGATTGTAACGAGAATTAACTTGGATAATCTCTAGTTAAAGAGCGAGAATCGAACGCATAATATCTTCCTTTTTCACAAAATTTGGGGATTGGCTCATTGACTAGGGGTTGCCAACACTAGGCTTCTATCCCAAAATCAATAACAATCATCCCACTCATATCTCCAACAAAATGTTGGGAGAGCTATGTCATGGGTCAACACGTTGAGTGATTGATTCGTGCATTGTCCCTTAAGATATGGTACCTTTGGACACCCAAGCCTTGACCTTCGAATGGCATTGTATGCTTTGACGGTTCCTTTTATGTGCTTTGTGACCACATGAATATATGCTTCATGTCTAATCTAACTAATTCCAACTTGTTACCTAGAGATATAATTAAAAAAAAAATCGCGAAAATTATGGTTTGACAAAAAAAATTGAAAAATTGTCAAACCTACCAAGTGGCACGCGCAACTGTCAAAGTTGTGCGCGCCCTCCAAGCGCAAGTTCAGAAGTTGCATGCGGCACCTCCACGCAACTCTGTGTCTTACGTGCGCCACCTGTTCAACGTTGACTTTGACTCATTACGAGCAATATCATACGGAGAAAACGATATTACCGCTTCAAGGTTAATCGTTAAGTAGGTGCTATAAATATCTCTTTGGCTAACAACGTTGTCTAACTTAGTTACCTTTACTTTGATCATCGTTTTCGTTTTTTCAAAAAAAAAATTATTATGATGATACCTTAGCGCAAGACGGAAAATTGTGCACGATACTATTTTTATTATGATAATTCGTTTATGTACTTCATAATCAAACTAATGACATTACTTCTTATGAGGTTCGTCATTAGAAGTTCGCATCCCTTAATAGGACGTCATCAATATGTTTATTCATAAACGTACCTATTTTCGTGTTTATCATGTTTTAGTTGTAATTGATCAACTTTGATTTAAGAGTATAATTTATTTACCTCTTCTATGGTTTAAAAAGAAATTCCTGATAACCTTACTTGGGATGTTTGCCTCACACACACACAAAAAAAAAAAAAAAAAAAAAAAAGAGAAATAGAAAGAAAAAAAAATTGTTCTTTAAAAAAATATGATACAAAAAAAATATCATAATTCTTAAAAAAAAAAGAGAAGATAATGAATGATAAAACCGAGAAAATGATTTAATTATTTCTTGGATTTTACATTCAGAGGTCATCATTCTTTTTAAGCAAATAGTAAAATAATACTTCCTCCGTTCTTTTTTACTTGACCCGCTTTGACTTTTACACTATTCACCACCTTCCTTTGACCGTCTTTTGTGAATGATATGTAAGGAAAAATATATTCATATGATATCTTTTTTAATTCATCTCAATAAGTACTATCGTAATATACAACTTTTATAATTTTTACTTATGAAGAATTAAAGTTATTGATCGCTAAAGTTTTGCATTGGCAAGCGTGATTAAAGAAACAGGTCAAGTAAAAAAGAACAGAGGAAGTATCCTTTAAAGATAAGCAATATGAGAATCATAATTGAAAAAAAAAATGATATAGATCTCGATTGCAATCTAAGTGATGATCAACATATACCATAGTATATTTGATCATTTTAAGGAGTATGTTCGAGTTGATTAATATTCCAAAAATTTGATGAGCATTTTCAATCCAACTTTCTTGTCTTTCTCTTCTACCTTTTTCGAAAACAATTCATTTAAAGTAAAATCCTTATATGATTACGTTGTTGAAGTCAACACAAATCATGACATTCCATTAATGATTGTTCGTGAATTTTTTGACAAACTTCATCAACAAACTTGCTTAAAGCGAATTCGTATTACAAGGACTAAAAAAAATAAGGGTTTTTCTAAGTTATGCCCCCAACCTTCTTCGGTTTCTAAGTTGTGCCCATGCCTTTTCAAACGTATGAGTTGTGCCCTCAATTTCACTAATTTTTATTAACAATAACCTTTGACGTTAACAATTACTTTTTTTTTTTCTGATTTTTAAATTTTTTTGAAGTGTTAAACCAATTAGAATGGGACATGTGTCAAATTAATAACGCCACGACACCATTGTTGATAAAATAACTTAACTTTCATTAACGGATATGGCTGTCAAAGAGTATTGTTGATAAAATATCGTGAGGTGGATGGCATAGCTTATAACTTTGAAAATGCATGGGTACTACTTAGAAACCGAAGAACTTGAAGGGTACAACTTAGAAAAACCCAAAAAAGAAATAAAACATTCATTTTGACTTCCACATTCATATAATAGTCCAATCATGGGTGACAAAGCAGCATTGGAGAAACATAGAGAGAAAATCCAAAACTTAAAGGCCTTACGAGAAGAAGAAGCCCAAATGAAGGCTCATAAAAAAGCAGAAAAGGCTAAAATAAAAGCAGAAAAAGAAAACATTCTGCAAGAAAAAGCAAGAGCCGAAAGAGTAGAGGCCTTGGAGAAACTTGTCCTTCGAGCTAACTCTGGGAATAAGTACTTCAATTATGAGCTTGCACCACAACCTAGTGGCAAGACTCTCCCAGAAAAGTTCTTGACTACGGATTTGCCAACCTTTAAGGTTTAAGACAATCCTAGGACTATTGTGAGAGAGAGAGAACTACGACTGAGTTCCCAACGGAGTGACCTCGAGCGAAGCGGGAGAGAAAGCAACCCGAACAAAAGTACTGAGAGCGGGACAATCTCTTCCAAAGAGATTGGATAGCGGGTTCTAGTGGTACGACTTGTAGAGGTCACGCGTAAACCCGATGCGCCCTGGAAATGGTCTGTAGGGCCATTGGAGGGGGAGGGCTTTAGCCCGTCGTTAAGCCAGTACTTAGGAGAGGGTTGCTTTCGAACAAGCGCAGCTCAAGGGGGAACTTAGGATTAGGAAGCGAACGAACGAATACCGACCGGGAGTATTCAAATAAAGAGAATCCGGCCGGAAAGCTCCCCCCGAGGGGTTAGGGGGAAACGGTCCGCTTAATAAGGGGGGTCACAGGGGGGGATTCCCCCACCGCGCCTTCCATCTCTCTCAAAACCTTGATGTCTCAAATAAAAAAATCCACCTTCAACTTAAACTTTCTGACTTCAACGGCTATGAGAATTTTTTGATACCGTATGGAGCCACCATCAAGTATAGATATAGCGCGAGAAGGTGTCTCAAGCTGGTAGGGGTTCACCACTTCCCGTCTTGAGTCTTTTCTCGTCCTCATTAGAACACCGACACACAGATAGGTCGAACCTATCCCACACTACCAGTAAGTGCTCATGAGGTGGTATCCAGACCGAGGACAGTCATTCCCGTCTTGTCTTAACTGAGATAAAGGTCAAAATCGACCCCAAGGTTGTTTGAAAATGGGCTCCCTTTATGCCTTAGCTTGCTTTAACACATGTAGGTCGAACCTACCCCAAGCTTGCGATAAGCCCTCATGAGTTAGTACGGCAGGAGCATCTCAGCAAGTTTCAATGACCAACTACGATGTTTGCAATTAGTAAGTTGACTTGACCTATTTATTATAGTATGCTTAGGGGTAACAATGGAAAGGAAGTACTTGCTTTAGGGGATTTAAACCATATGTATTCACAGCTTTATCTTCTTCTTCTTTTTTTATGATGCTAAAACCGCCCCCGCAACATTCCACGTCTTTAGGAGGGGAATGGTGTAAGGGGCGTACCTTTCTAATGTAGCTCTTGTTCTAGCCGCCCGACCATTTCTGATAAGAAATGGGATTAGGGCATTCTTTTCTTGTAGTTACTGTAGTTCTTGTTGCTATCTCCTCCCGCTTTATTGGAATTATGGCATTGAAAGGGATTGATCCAAGCCTATATGCATGTACTTTTCCTCTTTCATTGGACCCAACTGCTAGATCATGGTTTTATAACCTCAATACAAAAAAAACTTCCACTTGGAGTGACGTTGTAAAAGCATTTTTAACCCAATATGGAGATAACATCGAGCTCACAACTACCTTGCGCGATATCGAATTGCTTAAAAAAGGGGAAGAAGAAGGCTTCATTGACTTCTTTTCCATATGGCGATCAAAGGTTTCTCTTATTTCACAAAGACCTCTAGATTATGAACTTGTCCAAAAGTTCATAGACAATATGTCTCCACCATACAAGTTCCATTTACAATACCTTGGTTTAGACACATTTCAAAAAGACTATACTGTGGGAACATTAATTGAAAGGGACTTGATAACTGAAACCATGAATCATATAGATGGACTTGATTTTTAGAGAGGATTTCACCTACGTCAGAAACGGACAAAGCTCGAAATACGCAATCTCAAGAAGTTTTCAACAATTCAAGATTTAGCACCCTAGGTCTTATTTTGTTTTTTTCCTTCGTTTTTTATGATAGACTAAGAGATTCATGTTGTCGAATCTACTTATTTTGTACTCTCATTAATTAATGAATAAAAAATATATTTTCAAATACGTCTATCTTGTTCTCTTTTTAATCTCTTTATTGTTATTGACTCGAATTAAATAAAACGTATACATATTAACAGGCAATATCAAAAGGCATACATACTTAACACTTTAAGAATCTTGACGAGCTTTGGCTTACAAGATGTATTGAATGAAAAGAGGCCCATCTTAGGCCCACAAAGAAAGGATATGATGATTTCACCAACACAGGAGGCAACTTGAAACTCCACAAATATAATCCCATGTTCTTAACCTTAGAAAAAATCCATCTTTTTGGCAGCCCTTTTGAGCCTCGTCAGTTAAGCCTTAGTTATTCAACCTACATTATCCCATACCTTGGGATGGGAATGGTGCAAAGAGATACAAATACGAAACATAAGAGGGGGACACAAAGTTAGTCTAAACCCAAAAGGAAAGATCAAATGCAAAAGTAAAAATAAAAAATCATTATAAACCCAAAACAAAACTTGTCAAAAAAAAGAGAGAAAGAAAAAAAAAAGAGATGACAAGGAAAAGGCACATAATGTAGGAAGTTAACACACAAATCAGAAAGGTTTTGAATTTGAGAAGCACTAAAAGAAAGGGATTTTGGGAGTATACTTGAGCCTGTTCATTCCTCATAACCCCAAGCCTAGCCACCTTGGAAAGACCCTTCTTGAGGTAGACCATAACATGTACCAAAATCATCATACCGTGAAAAAATGGCCAACCTTAGGCCTTTGCACATATGGACCTACTATTGAGTAGTCATGCCCATAAATAAAATGTATGAAGTGTTGAGTTATGATTACAAAATCATATAAAAAAATTCAAATGATTTGGATGATTTGATAGCCATTGGCTTGATTACATCATGTTAGTAAAGCAATCGAATCAAACTAAATTCGATGTTTTCCATATCTTTTGCCAAAGAAAAATGAGATGACTATCACTTTTTTTTTTAAAAAAAAAACAATCATCTGATTTTCTTTTAATAATAGGGCTATTTATTACCAAGGTAATTCAAGTTCTATATACATTGCCTAGAAAGAAAAAGAGTTGATACAATAAATTGATTTGATATATCGACAGCCTCGACGTCAACTTTAGATGTCTTTTACAACTCTTGAGCATTGGTCTTCTCACTTATCATGAGCAACTAATATGTTCGTCTGCGTGGAATATCTCCATCTTCTCTAATAAGTGAGAAACATTGATTGAACATGATCGCTACATGAAAAAATGATCGTTATCACTATTACACGTATACCTCACTGCCAAGTCATCACAATGATTCAACTATTAAGTTAATAATCCTTGCTTTCGACAACATGTCTAATTCTCTTTCTTTATTCTTCTATGGGAAATTTGGATTCCCCTTCCTTTTTATGCAAATCCATATTTTTTGTTCATTTCTTTTTTGGGGGGTAAGTCGGGATGATCCCTCCCATGTGGCAACTAAATTACTAGAAAAATAGTATAATTTTCTGAAAAATAGTATAATTTTTTCGCTCTTTGCCTCAAACAGGGGGCTTAAAAAAGCCTAGACATACCCACTTCTATCTATTTACAGATTTGAAAACGCTATTTATGCTGCGAAATCAATGTCATGCAAAGCTTATTACGAACCATCTTAATAACTTTAAATGACAAAGGGAAGAATACCGCTTCCTATTATTTGACAATGATAATTAACTATGTTACTTGATCAAACAATTTATGATAAACATATGTAATATTCCACAAATTGAAAATACAAATCTTGGGGATTTAAATAAACACGAGAAACATCCCCTAGAATATGTATACATGAATTTCAAAAGCCACCTAAGTTAACGCTTGGGGGCTTTAAATTAAAAATATAGGTCTCACCTTAACTTTCATTTTGAAATGAGACCATATTTTGGAAAGTGATTCGAATGATTTTATAAATTATTCTAACACTCCATCAAACCTAAGTTTGGTAAATATTCATTTTCAAACTATGACACCTTTTAATTGGAGGAACTTCACTTTCAATTATTGAAGTATGACAATGATGACAAACACTAAAAAGGGAGAGATGACAAAATTAGATATACAAAAGTTTGCTCAAATTTTCATATCTTTGTTGAAATAATTTGCAAATTACAACTTACCTTTATCAATCTTGGACAAAAAAGTCACACTCAATTACGAACTAGACTTTTTTTTTCCATTTTGGGTCCAGTTTTTAAAATAATATGATTATGTTTTTTGCTTACTAGATATAGTTGCTTTTCAAAACAAACTTTCATTTAAATTATTGGACCCTTTTTCAAATTTTGAATTCTAGTTCGAAACAACATGTTTCTAATAAAAATAGTATTCAAAATTTCCTTTTAGAATTTTTTAAATAAATTATCATATTCTCAATAACGATTTGGATAATACATGTATATACATAAATATTTCCAAAAGGAATGAATTAAGATTCGACTTCTTCTTGACTCGAACTTGTTCTCGCTTAGTTCTCCTGTGAATATTGGCTTAGGGATAATAAACGAACCATCTACAAGACCAAAATCAAATATTGATAAGAACAAAGAAATTATTTGATGTTCTAAATCAACTTTGAGAATAAAGTCACCGAAATGATCTTTACAACCGTTTAGACATTAGGTAAGATTACTAAACCTTGAACACAATTGTTTTGGTTTATAAACAAGCAAAGAACTAAATTGCTTTCTTGAACATGACTTTAACTAAAATGTGAAAGTCATGTCATTGTCCTAAATATCTCAAAACAAAAATAGGACATATACATATAGGTCCATCTCAGTATCATATGAATGGCCTAAACAATAGCAAGTCATTAAGAACTACCCCAAATTGGGGGCTCTAAGACTTCTGAAATAGCAAGAATGCGCATAAGCCAACACATGGGGGTTCCAATATCCACAAAAAAAAAAAGAAAAAAAAAACAAAAACAAAATGAGATATTCATGTCATTCGAGCTACTTTCGAGAATTGCCTAAGCTACAAGTTTTTTACATAGATCTCGAACCTTACAATTTTCAAAATGCATCACAATGATTTGATAATCATTTTGTTCCTTTGAAAACTAAGTTTGCAACCGAACTTGGCCATTGAACAGGTTATATATTCAAGCCATTTTCAAGTTCAACTTCAAAAACTAATCTTAGTGCATAATTGTTGTTTCAATACTTTAATTTACTCTAAAGGTTAGAGAGTATGGCTAGTATAGAGCAAAAAAACAAAATCATGATACATAAAAAATACTTGCTCATACGAAAGTTTAGTACTCAATTATTCATCATGAAAATTGTATCAAGACACTTTATTAACATAAGACAAACAATTTCATTTGGAATGTAAACAAAAGACTCCTAAATTCTAAATTGAGGAGTCTTCATTTAAAATTATTCTCCATTGTTGCACACATTGGAATTTCGCAAGGAGGATAACATCTAATTTTTCAAGCTTCAAAACAGTGACAAAATTTGAACTCAAAAGAAAGAATTCAAAAGTAGCAAGAAAAGACGAAAAATTTTGAACAACATTTCATTTTTTCTCTCACTTGTTCTAATGAATGACCAATGTTACTAGACTTAGCAAATTTCCTTTGTTAAAACTATGAATTGTTAAAAACGATTAAAACACACTAGTTTAATCGTTTCCAAGATACTAGTTGTTATCATAATAAGAAGAAACACATGATTTTTAGACCCATTTCAAGCAACATGAAAGGGTCTAATTATTAACAACAAGCAAATCATCGAAGTCACCCAACACTGGGGCCTACATCATTCGAAAATATAAAATGGGGGCTTACGAACCCGAAATATAACCAAGCTACACCCATTCTATGATCTCTTCAAGAATTTCCTAAACTAACTAGTTTTGTGCAAATCTTGAAATCACAGTTTTATAAGTGAATAATAATAAACATTGGTTATTTTTATCATTGATAAAGCCAATTTTGCAACTTACGCATGAAAAAAATAAACATGAGTCGCAAGAACAAATTCAATGCTATTATCAAAGTTCAAAATTTCATTTATAATTTTAATGCATAATTGTTGTTATAAACACTTCAATTTAATTACATTAAAATTAACAAGTATAGTCTATGTGAGCAAAAAAGAGAAATAAAGTTCAAGCACAAATTTAAAATTCGAATGAACAAAAAAAACACATATAAGCTTGACATGCTCATACAGGATGAATAATTTACAATTTTGCATGAAATTTGTTGCAATATATTTCTTAAAACAACGACAAACAAACAGATTCATGAAAATAAGTCGAATCGAAAATCCCAACTCCAAGTTAGGATTCTTCATTTGATTTCTCCATTTTATTGACCAAGATCAAAGTCTGGTAAAATAAAAGGAGCAAAATTTACTTTCCTTAGCTTTAAACGACAACAAAAAATGGGAAGAGATCAAAATTGGAGAAAGAGGAGAAGAAGAAAGTGAGTTGTAGATCGCGCTTCTCCAACTCTTTTACTAATTCAAATGTTGCGTGTGGCATACCAGCGCAACCTAGTTTCTTGCGCGTGTCTGGCCAGCGCGACTTACTATGTTTGCGCGCGGACACTGGTCACTTAAAAGACCAGTACTCAGATTTCGATCCGTTTTGAATTTTTCCCAAAGGTTTTGTACGTTGTTAGACATAATAGCGCGTGAATTATTGAAATCTTGTAAAATTGCTTTGCATCCAGTAGTTTCTTTTCTTCTTTGATAGTATTTTGCATCATCCTACATGCACACGTGCTTTGTGCGTTCCCTAAGCATGCGTTTTGGACGTTTTTCGTAAGAGTGTCTTAAGACGTTCCGTAGTGATGCTTAACGTAAAAGCTCCCATAGTCAGGTTTGTCATTTTACTGTACTGACGTTATAAATGTCCGGCTTTTCTTCTTTTTTCACGTCCATAGCAAAAAGGAAGACTATCATGCAGCGTAAAAATGCAAGGCGTTATCATATAGCGTAAAATTATATAGCGTAGGTGTTGCGGAAAATTTCACCTCTTCTCCAGCTTTGCGAGATCTACCACTCGGAACTAAAAGGTAGAATTACTTTACTTTAGGTGTTAGCTCACGAGTCGACAGGCGTGCCGAACAATTCAGGAACAGACACTTCTTGATTGGAAGCAAATACGGTAGTTAGTGAGCTTACTGGCTTACCGGACAGTTAGGGTGTCGTCCACCCCCTGTATAAAGAGCGGCGAAAAAATGTCGCACCTATGTAGGCACGTGCCCCCAGTCCTAAGACACGTGTACTCATCTTGTGGACAAAACAGTGGAGAGAGTTGCCGATTTTCTTATCTCTCACTGGATTTGGATATATGCCTCTAGTCCTAAGACATGTATTTCCATCTTGTGGGCACCGAGTATTGCGTTTTGACAGGCAAATTGTCGAGAAATTTATTCAAGGTGCGAAAGCCGAAACATTCAGGCTGCGAAAGCCGAAACATTTAGGCTGCGAAAGCTGAAACACTTTTTATCATCTTTTCAAATTGTTAAAATCAGGATAAAGTTTCAATGACATATCGTGGGAATTTAGACCAACGATGACATGATTGGGAGGACATCATCCCCTTTTAATCCTTTTTAAACGATTTCTTCTCATGACGTGACATCACCCATAACACCTTTACTTGTAAAAGTGTTCTACATTTGCAAAGGATCAATCTAGATTCTTTAGCGCACTAAGACTAGAAAATACTTTTTCTTGCCTTAATAGCTACTTGTATCAAACACTTAGAGAATCAAGGATCGTTTCGACGTCCTTAAATATTACTGAAAGATTCTATATTCTTAGAAAACTTCGCAGAATGAGTCTCAGATTTATTTCATTGACTACTTTGATCATCGTCTATTCTAGACTCAATCAAAGTCGGGGCTAACTGTAGAAACCTACTTTTGGCCTCTTGTCCCAAAAGGAAGTGCGATGATGTTACAAAAATCCGTTCTTCATGTTAGATCAAAGTTGAAGTGTTTATGGACTACGAAATACATTATGAAGTAAGTTAAAACCCATATTTGAGACTAAGTTATCTTATATCCTTGTCTTATTAATAATTAGGCCTAAAACATGCTCATACATGTTTAAACTTGATTAATAACGGACCCAAATGCGTCAAATGCAATGATTGCATCCAACGAATCTTACATTGTTGAAAACCGAGCCAAAGAGATAAACTAACCATCATATTTCCATGAATGGCCTATACATATGGATATCCCTTTCAAAGAGCTTTCAATTGTATATTATAAGCCCAATTCTAAGTTAAAACGAAGAAGTTATGATCAAAACACTAAACCGGGCCCTAAAACCGACACTCTTGCACTCCAACGGCCATATCTATTGATCCATAACAGATTTTACCCTAACTCTAACAACATTGGAAAGTAGACATTCAGAGATTTCCAATGATATCTCACAAGCCTAAATCCGACTTTGCAATCAAAAGTTATGAAAGTTTTAAAAATGTGTTTTTTTATCGTCAAATCGCAGTAAGTTGCGCGCGCCTGGCGCGCTCGACTCATTGAAATGCGTGCGGCACCCAACGCGACTCAGAGAGTTGCGCGCGCCACCTGATGACGCGACTCTAAAACCCTAAACCTAGATCCTTACGCCTATAAATAGGGGTCTTCGTTCAGCATTACGAGGACCGAAAAATCAGAATTCAAACCCTAGCATTCTCAAAACCCTAATCTCTCAAGTTCTCTTACTATCATACTAATTTTCTTCTCTCTTCCAAAATACTTTCCAACCCTAATTGAATCCATTGAAGTCCTTGGAGGTACGAAGATGAAAGAAAGTTCATAAACGCATTAAACGGAGATTTAACATAAAAGAAGA
Organism: Chenopodium quinoa; assembly: GCF_001683475.1. NCBI lineage: Eukaryota > Viridiplantae > Streptophyta > Magnoliopsida > Caryophyllales > Amaranthaceae > Chenopodium > Chenopodium quinoa. The sequence goes on from NW_018743783.1 coordinate 3,727,270, forward strand.
ACAGTTAGTTTCATGAGCACTTAGATAAATCACTTTTCTTCTATTATTTAAATAACTTTAATTTATTAATTAGTATTATTTGATCACTTTAAACAAACTTTTAATTAAATAATTCACATAGTACTCTTTCGTTAATTAAGACTAGAACTTGATAATTAATTATTGTTTTATCACTTAAGACAAGGCGAATATTGTTTATTTTGTTCTTTTCACGAATACTGATTAAACAAAGAATAACGACTTTTGCAATGTAATTCCTACGTGATTAATGCTTGTAAATAAAATCAACTAACTTAGTCTTTAGGTATCACGTTGTATATATTGTTTGGTAATGAAATTGTGAAAAAGGAAGAGCTAGTAGAGGCCGTACTAGGGCTAAGATAGCGATTCCCCTCTAAAGGGAACGCTATCTTAATACCCTCGCTCCCAAACTCATTTCTGGTTTATGTAGACCAATTTGGGCATGGGTAAACTTACGATTCGCGCTAATTATCCCTTGAACTCTACTTGTGAGTTTTCCTAAAACTATTGTTTCTTACAAAAAAGCGTGATGAGAGTATCATTTCTAATTCAAGGTCTCCCAAACAGTCAGGAATTCAAATTCTAATACAACCTAACAATTGTAAAGTCCTAGGCTTTTAAAGATCCATGGGCATCTAAGGAGAAGGATCCCCTATGATGGGAACACCCTCCTTACACCATCCAAATAACAAAAGAGATTATGATTTGCCAATCTCTCAAGCATTTGATTAATAAAAGGGAGAGGGAAGTGGTCCTTTTTAGTGGTGATATTTAATATACAGTAATCAATGCACATACGCCACCCTGTAACAGTTCTAGTGGGAATCAATTCATTTTTATCATTTTTAATCACAATCATCCCACCCTTTTTAGGAACCACCTGAACAGGACTTACTCACTTTGAGTCATAAATAGGATAGTTAATACCTGCATCAAGTAATTTCATCACCTCTTTCTTGACTACTTCTTGTATATTAGGATTCAACCTCCTTTGGGGTTGAATACATGGCTTGTAGTTGTCCTCTAAATGTATCTTGTGCATACAAAAATCAAGGCTAATACCCTTGACATCATCAATACTGTACCCAATTGCCCTTTTGTGGGTTCGAAGAACCATTAGAAGTTGGGAAGTTTGTGGGTCATCAAGTGCAGTACTAATGATCATAGGGTTTAGTTCCTGCTCATCAAGAAAAACATATTTCAAATGAGAAGGGAGAGGTTTTAGTTCAGGTTTCTTGACCTCTGCAGGTTTTGATTCCTAAACTAATGTCACTACCTTCATGGTCTCTTTAGGATCAAGCTCTTCTACTAAGAGAGCTTTCTCAATAGCATCCACCTCATTGCTCCAAATACTTGCATCACCTGCAGATAAATCTCCATAAAGAACTTCCTCCAAGAGATCCCTTGCAAGAACCAGTGGTAAGCTTTCTTCACAAATATCATCCATTGTATCAATGACACCAATTAAACAACAGTTTTCTTCTAACATACGCCCTTTTAAACCTTCCCTAAATTAAAAGTGATATTATCATCTCCTACAGAAATGGTTAGTTTTTCATTTTTAATATCAATAATGGCTCATGCAGTATGGAGAAAAGGCCTACCTAATATAATGGGAATTTGTGTATCCTCAGCCATGTCTAACACAACAAATCAACAGGGATAAAAATTTACCAACTCTGACAGGAACATCCTCTAAAATACCTAAGGGGTATTTAACAAAATAGTATGCCATCTGTAAAGTAATGTTAGTAACTTTCAAATCACCCATATTAAGCTTAACACACATAGACAATGGCATAACACTGACACTAGCACCCAAATTACGTAATGCTTTATCAATGAAGACTTACCAATATGACAAGGGATAGAAAAACTACCATGATCCTTTAATTTAGGAGGGGATTTATTTTGTAATAAAGCACTATATTCCTCTGTAAAAGCTACAGTTTCTACCTCATCAAAGGCCCTTTTCCTAGTCAAAATATCTTTCATAATTTAGCGTATGCAGGAACCTGAGTGATTAAATCTAGGGCTGGCAAAAACTGACCCGACCCGAAAACCCGACCCGAACCCAACCCGAAAAAAGCGGGTTAGGGTTGAGATTTTTGACCCGAAAACTTAAATGGGTCGACACGAACCCAAACCCGAAATTAAATGGGTTAGGTTAAGGTTGAAAATCTCAACCCGAAAACGACCCACTTAACCCGAAATAAATTTCAAGTCATAATCAGGTCGGGTCAACCCGAAACCCGACCTGATAACCCGAATTAGTTTAAGTTTTTTTAAAAAAAAAAACGTAAAAAGCTTTTATTAGCCCAGCCCAAATGCACAAAGAGGCTTCCTATATAAATTCAAAACCCTAAAATAATCTCATTTCCCCTCACCTCTTCAGCCGTTTTTCCCCTCACTTCTCTCTCTTTAATTTTCTCTCTCCTCAAAAACTCATTATATTGTTGAATTTTCTCTTTAATTTCCTTCAGCCGTTTACCATTGTCAATTTGTCATCTCCTTCACGGCTTGACTCCTTCACTCCTCCACAAGACGCGTTCCTTAATTCTTCTCCTTCATCAATCAAGGTATCTTGCTTCTTAATTTATTTTCTGTTTCTTTTTTCGTGTTTTTACATGCTATTTTTGTTTATTTTCGTATTCTTTTGTTGTTAGTTTTATAATTACATGCTTTCGTTTATTTTGTTTTTTTACATGCTAATTTTCGAGTGTTATTACTAATTTATGATGTTAAATGTTGTTGTTTATGTTATAATACGGTTGTTTTTGCTAATTTTCGAATGTAATGCTAATTTTTATTGTTAAATGTTGTTTATGTAATGGTGATTCTTGTTATTTTTTGTTTTTCATGAGCATGCATGTTTTAATTTAGATCTTACTAGTTAGATCTAGACAATCTAGTCTGATTTAGATTATTATCATGTTTTAATTATATTAGTGTTGTTTTTCTTTATAGGTTTGGCAGCAAGAAGTAATCACCCATGTTCAATTGGAAATGTTGTGGATTAATTTTAAAGCTTGAGGTGGTGAAAAAGGATGACAACCATGATAGATTGACAGTCTCAACATCGCCCGATCTTAATCCAAATGAAAATCTTATTGCATCTTCTATTATTTTTGAGAACTGTAATTTGTGTTAAAAAAACTTTTGTCTTTTGAAACTTGGTTTGTAATTAGTGAATTGCACTTTTTATCGATTTATAATCGTTAATTAGGATTGTTACTTTGTTAGACTATGCCATTTAATTTTGGTTTGAATTAAAACGCTTAACCTCTGAACAACTTGTGTTTGAAATGAAAAAAAAGTTAATTCAGGTCAATTTTGGGTTTACACGAACCTGAATATATCAGGTTTGGGTCGGGTCAAGTTCAGGTCAAAGAAACCTGATTTTAATCCAAATAAAAAATCAGGTCAAGTAAGGTCAATTTCGGGTTGAACCGAACCTGAAAATATCAGGTTCAGGTTGGGGTTTTCAACCCGAAAAGTTAAATGGATCAGGTTCGGGTTGGGGGGTAGCTGACCCGAAATTAGGTGACCCGAACACGAACCCGACCCGACCTGATCCGTTTGCCAGCCCTAATTAAATCAGTGAAAAGAACTGTTACCTACAAGTTTTTAACAACCTCCAAATACTTACCGAATTGCTTATCAAACTTACTCTTCAAATGTATATTGGGGAATGGTAGTTTGATAACTGGGCTCTGCACATCTCTACCCTTGTCTTAAAATTTACCCTGCAAAGAAACATTTGAGGGGTTAGTTTCTTTTTATAGCCCTGCATGGTTAGTAAGATTAGAATTTGGTACAAGGGAATCAGGATTAGCAACAGGTCCATCATCCTTGGGCATAGGAGGTCCATCATAGTGTGAACCTCTCCTTAGAGTGATTGCATTGGCATGATCTTTAGGAAGGATTGGTTGCGATGGTAGAGCTCCCTATTGACGAGTTTGTAGGGTAGATGAAATCTGCACAATTTGATTGTCCATGTTTTTTTCTTATGAGCTATAATCGAATCAATTTGTGCATCCCTACTATCCATGTGCTTTTGCATGCTTGAAAGCATTGCTCTAATTTCTAACATAGCAGGGTCAGAAGATGAGGAGGATTGTGACTGGTTTTTCTGGCCAGAATTAGGATGGTAATATTTTTGTTGTGCTGGTGGTTGCTGTTGTGTTTGTTGTGGAGGTGGAGGGTTTTGTACATTGGTACTCCGGTAGGAAATATATGGGTGGTTCCGGGGGCCAGGATTATAAGAGTTAGAGTATGGGTTATTTTGCTTATAGGATTGGAAGGCATTAACTTGCTATATGGAACTCCTACAATCTTGCTCCTAATGTCCTACAATTCCACAATTTTCATAAAAACCTTCATTATTAGCAACAACAGAAACATTAGCTGCAGAGTTAGGAACAACAGTAAGATTATCTAGTTTCTGACAAATAAATGTTAATTGAGCCTGCAAAAAGGATATAGAATCGACATTATGTTTTCCTTTGTTAGCAAACCTTCTCAGATTCCCATATTGGGAATTGTGAATTTCTATGTTTTCGATAACCTGACTTGCATTTTCAACATTAAGATTCATGAATCTCCCACTAGCAGCAGAATCTAGAATTGATCTAGATGAATTTCCAAGTCCATTGTAAAAGGCTTAGATCAACTGCTATTGTGCCAGATTATGGTGGGGGCATTCTCTCTATAGATCCTCCTTTCCCAAGCCTCATATAGAGTTTCATCTGGCTCTTGGGCAAAGTTCTGAATTGCACTTTTTAACAAAGCTGTTCTCTCTGCAGGGTAATATTTATTATAAAAATTCAAAGCAATAGTTTCCCAGTCAGTAATACCAAGTGCAGTTCTATTCAAACCATTAAACCATAATTTAGCTTTTCCACATATAGAAAAGGGATAAAGAATCTCCCTGATTTGGTCTTGCGAGACCCCATCTCTACTCTCCATAATGGTATTTTTATATTGGCAGAAATCTGCAATGTGAAGATTAGGATCTTTAGCTCCACTGAATTGCTTCCACTCTATCATTGTGATAAATTGGGGTTTGATTTCAAATTGCACTCCATCAAGGGCCGGAGTAGGAGTAAGGTGTGGAAAATCCGTCAAGGATGGCTGCGAATAATCGCTGAGCTTCTTAGGTGCTGTCATCTCTGATTCTGAATCTGAAGGAACTTTTGAATCACTAGATTCAGTTGGAGGGTCTATGTGATTATCGTTATCCCTAGAACCCGCCAAGATTTGCCTGTAAAGATTCTTTTATGTATGAAAAGAGCGCTCGATCTCAGGATCTAATGGAATATAACCTGATCTGGAACACCTAGGCATAAACAAAGAACTAAAAGACAAATATGAGAATTGCCTCAAAGAACTAACGTTCTCTGAGACAAGAGAGAATAATCTAGACTACAAAAAACAATCAGAAATATAAATAAAACCGTCTCCTCGGCAACGGCGCCAAATTTTGACAAGCTAAAGTCGTATTACCTTATAAAAAATAAGTCCTAAGTCCACTAACTATGCAGATAGAAAAGAAGGGCCGAACCACAAGGAAACAAGTCAATTTATTCACAATTAATCAAGAGTAATCTAAATTATTAAGTAACCAATTTTGTTATTAATTAAAGGAACTATACTACAAAGAATAAAATTAAGGAGAAATAAAAGTAGGAGGAAATCAATAGCAACAACAACATCAAATTCACACCTCGAAACTCACCAAAAACTCATCTTTACCATCGCAACTCCGAAATTCACCATGACACCGAACTGAACTAAGATCCATCACAATTTGCTCCATTGGTTTAGCTGATTTTTCTACGTCTTGCACTGAATTGAAACCTGAAATAAATGAATTAAAATGGGAAAGAGGAATTGTGTCAGAATTAAAATAAAAATTGAAGGTGTATTGATCTAATGATAATTTAGGTAAAAATGGTGATGATTTTGTGATTGATTAAATTCCCTAAAGCTTTTTTTTTTTTTTAAAAAAAAAAAAAAATTATTTTTAAGGAAACCTGAAGCTTTGAATTGAAAGAATGTAGTAAAAATGTAAGGCCTTGATTGGATGTGGGTTTTGGAAGGATGCGTGCAGGGGCGGAGCTACGTTGGTGCACACTGGTGCACGTGCACCAGCAGCCCTTCCCCCCCTCCCCCTAAAAAAAATGAAGTTTAAATTTTTTTTTTACAGAAATCTATCAAAGAGACCAGTTATTATAAATAACAGGTCTCTTAGATACTAGTAGCAATAATGCAGACTTCACTCACCCACTTCCGCTTTATTATCGGTGCTTTATTTTTGTAGTGAAAAGAGACCGGTGGTTTAAACAGTTGGTCCCTAAGCCTCTAAGGTCATTTTTTTTGTAATTCTTTATAATAATGGGTCAAACAGTCTGGTTATTAAAAAACAGGCCTCTATGGTCATTGTATTTTTTTTCTTACTATTAAAATAATGGTTGGTCCCATTGGAGTAGATGTTATTTGTAGTAACTTTAGTTTGTAAGATGAATTTTTTTAAGTACTATTTGATTGTAGTATAGATTTTTGTGTTCTTTTTTTGGATTGAAATCGATTTGTTGTAATATAATTTTTGGATTGAATACAATTATGAACTAGACCCAAAATTTTTTGTACTTTCATATGTGATTAATAAATGATGGTGACTCAAAAATTCTAGGTCCGCCACTGGATGCGTGAAAGATGGAGTCATGAAGGAGGGGGTTGTTGTTGTTGACTTCCTGTTGTAGGTGGGGCTGCTCCGGCATGGGTGGGACGGTGGGTGAGCTCCGTTCGAGTGGGAGATCTGGAAGAGGAAAGGGGAACAGGAAAGAGGGTTGTTTTTTTTTTTTTAATTAATTTTTACGTTTTTAGTTTAAAAAATTAAAATTCGACCAATTAAAAGGTGACTATGGCAAGGTTGTTTTCTTTTATAGGTTATCAAAGAAACAAACCGGTTAAAGGACTGTTTTGAGCGGGGGCAAAGGCGGAATTATTTACTCCAAAGTGGGATTATCTTTTCAATTTAGGTTGTCGCCACTCCATTCCTCCGGGCGTAAGCTATACTCTTCGTCTGACAACCTTCCAATAACAACACCGCGGACACCTTATTTCACCGGAGGCAATTCTCCAAGTAATCGATTAATTCGCATAATTTCTTCTTCAATTACCCTCCCATGGAAGCATACACTCCCTTACTAGTGCGAACCAAAGTGCCCCAACCCTCTCTTCAACGCTACGCTGTTATTCAAATTTTCGAAAAACTCCGATCAACACCTTCAATCTTAAACCCTAATTCAGACCCTGAAAGGGAGGCCATTACTCAATGCCTTCAGTCCTCTTCACTTGCTGTGGTTGATCAATCAGTGCACGAGCTTTGTCGCCTCGTCAAGGAGTCCAAATTAGACCATTCATTCGCCCTTCTTGAGCTTCAATCTGCTCTTGAAGGTTGCCCGCCTCGCTTCGTTAATGTTTTTGTTAAAGGAATTGGGTTTCTTGTTCGTTTCGGGTTTCGTAGTAAAAGGTTTATTTCAGAAAATTTTGTTCATGCCCCAGAGGATCATCCCTTTGTTAAGGTAACCTATTGCATTGAATTGTTTTATTAATCGATTATTTTAAATAAATATGTATTGCTTACTTGATTTGTCGTTACTCTTATTGCTGAATATGATTGATATTTTAATTAATTTGAGTTGGAATGTGACTATAAGTAATATTAATATGGAACAAGGTTGCACCAAGCAAAGTTTGAATCAAATTATAGGCCCAAATTTAATACAAAGTTAGTTGATTTATTTACAAAAATGCCACTAGTTAAACGAATTTTTTGTTTATCAGGAAGAAAAACTATTTTCTCAAACTTTCCTTGTTATCATCTTTATGTTCATATTATTAACAAGAATGAGGTTTTGTTTAATACTTATTTTTGTTAACATGTGACCATACTAAACTAGAAAAAACTATTAACAAAGTAGGCAAAATTGTGAAATCAACAATTTAGAGCATGCAAGGATTATAGACCAAATCGTTATTTAGACTAGACCCAACATAAGAGAAGCAGTCCACGTCAGACTTGACTAGAGCATACCTTATCAGACTTGACTAGAGCAGACCTTATAATTGTAGACTAGTACACCTTAAAATGATGATGAGAACATAAAGCCGAAGTTAGAATTTCACTATATCATTCAAAGCGTATTGTAACTCGTGTGTGAATGCATGACTATGCAAAAACATACATGGCCTCCTTGCACTACTACACTAGTCAATGCATGATTATGCATGCTGATGAATTTTGGCCTAAGTGTGCAGCTTTGTAATGTACTCGGCAGGATTATTCAAGTTCAAGCATTTAACAGCATAATAAGTATCAATTTTTGAAATAATGAGCAGGGAAAAAAAAACTATTACTAAGCTACTTAAATTTGGTAGAAAGTGAATAGTTTGGCTACACCTAGCTGCATTGTTCCAACTGTTCCTCGCCTATGTTAATTGGGATGAACTTATAAGGAAAATGTGTCAACTGAGATGTTGGGAGCATGTATATATATGGGAAAGTACACAACATGACAATTAGCAGAACTTTCATACAATTCATTTGATCCTCTTTACCACTTGGAAAAACACTGTGACATCCTTGCCACGTGCAATTTTTGTAGTTGCAGTGTTCATTTTTTGTCAAACTCTTATTTACCATCTTTCTTTTATTCTATAAAAAGGGGAGATTTTGGTTGTCTTTCAAGACTGATCTTCTTTCTAAATCCCGTATTGCAGATCATTCCACAATTGACTAATGCAACCTAGCCACAGGCACCTTGCTGAATTCCGATTCTCTGTGGCAGCTGCAGCAATGCAGCAGCTCACTGACAAACTAAATATATGCTACCAAACATCCCTTTAAAACTGTATGATGTAAATTAACGTTACAAGATTTCCCTATCCAACTAATGACCTAATCAACTCCTTTTTTCAGAGCAGGGGCTGACTCACCTAAGCTTCCACTGTCCAAAACAGCCTTTATGGCTTCATAATAGCAACAAACAGTCAAATACCATGTGAATGCTTCTCTAATTATAACTTTGCTTTATAAATTTTGTGGAGTTACCAAAGTTGGCTTGAAAATGTTGTGGAATCATCAATCTCCAATTCTTCGGGAAGGATTTATTACTTCTCTTCAATGTTTGACTACCGAGTGCTACAAAAGTATATTGCTAATTTCAAGCAAAATGCACATCAAGTCATCTATCACTTTAAATTTGTGTGTGTGTGCGTGTGTAAATATATGTCTTTTACTCCACCTTCTATTTCAACTCTGAAAACTATGAGGGAATTATTTGATCTTACATGTAGCACTATGAACAAGAAGTTTTGAAACCTAAACACCTTTGAATCTACAACAATGCTTCTGGTCATGATTGAGAGCTAACAGACAGATGCAGGAAAAGTTGTGGCATGAAAATTTACAGTAAAATGACACCTGTGGTGTTTGTGGTCCTGTCGTGGGGTTTGTGGTCCTGTTCTGGTCAACAACAATGCTTCTGGTCCTGTTGTGGGGTTTGTGGTCCTGTTCTGGTCAACAACAATGCTTCTAGTCCTGTTGTGGTGTTTGTCCTGCAACTGAGTCTAGGGCTTCCTTAGTTGGTCTATTTGTTGTTATGCTGCTCCTGGTGGCTGGCACCCTTCCTGGAATGTGGTGAGTTGCTTCAGAAGTAGCTTTGGTTCCTAGTGCTATGGTGAACCCTTCCTAGAAGGTGGCATTATGGTGCCAGGAACTGTTAGGGGTTGTTGGTTGCCTTTCTTGTTGGCTTGTGTAGTTTGGTATTGCAACTTAGCTTTTTGTAAGTTGTAATTGTTTGTTCTCCTTTTGGTAATAAAATTTTCAATTTACCAAAAAAAAAAAAAAATGACACCTGTGAATTGCTTGCAGTTTAGTAATTTTTGTACTTATTTTAGTAGTCTTTATGATTTTATTCTACCAGGTTAAGTTAACAGATACTGTTGGGAGCCTTAGCGATGATATATAAAGAGGATCTTTGTGATTGGACATAATAGTGGATTCTTGGTTCACTTTTGATGTGCCTTTTTCCTTTTACATTAATGAAATTTTTACCTCTTAAGAAAACTGACGAGCTAAAGGCTTGAATTGCTGCCTTTCGGCTAGTGAGATATATAGTATGGCTTTTAAAAGTGTACCTTTAAATTTGCTCAAAACTAATAGGTCTTGTAATTATGCCACTTTGATCTCGAATTCGATAAACCCTGAATGTAATTTATAGGGGAATAGTATCATTACGTACTTGGATTTTAGAGCTTATTTACGAAGCATTGTATATTTTGTAATATTGCTTTTGTACTGCAACATTTTAAATATAGAGAATTTTTTTAACTGCTGCCTTTTATTGGTGAACGTGTGCTCTATCTTACTGGAAGTAAAATGGGGATCCCCATGTTTTAAATTTTGGGATCTAATCTTCCTGAAAACATTTGACTCCCTCTGCTCCATATGTCTGTCAAAGTTTTCAAAATGCTTAAATTTTGAAACTTTTTATATTTCCAGGTTTTAGCAAGTCGTTCAGAGTCACAAAATGAACTTGTTCAACAAGTTGTATTGTTTGTGGTGCATGGCAAGCAAAATGGGATTGGTGAAGTCTGTGACTACTTGAGGCCTCTGTTAACCTTCTCTGTTCTGATGTCATGCTCTTCAGATTCATCATTGTCCTCATTCTTGAGTCTTGTGATTTATTCATTGATGTCTCTTTGTTGCTCCTTACTTAATGAGGCGAGTCCTCTTTTGGAGATGCTGATTGATTGTTTGAGGTGCTTTAGCCTTAGAGGTGCTGAGGTAAGTAGACTGGAGCATGAAGTTCTGTACAACATTAAAAAATTTTGAGGATTGATCTTGTCTGTTGGTAGAATTAGAGAATTTTTTACTTGAAAGAACTGCTACTGCTTTTGTCTGGTTTTTTTTTTACAGGATATTGGGAAAGCTGTCATTTTTGCCGAATTATTAGTGGATGCGCACAGTGTAGTTTTGCAGCACTTAGTTAAGATTGGATCTGTATGTTTTCTTTTCCTTATTTTTCCCCTCCTTTAATTCATCTGTATTTAGCACTTGTTTCTACTCCCTTGATTTTCTTAGCTGTTCCAATTTGACTTGCACTTTTTCTGGCCCGCAACTTTAACGCTTAATATATATATTTCCTCTGTTCTTTTTTAGTTTACACGTTTTGACGTTTGACACTTTTCACTAACTCTTGTTTGACTAGCTTTTCTGTGTTATAGTTATTATAAAACAAATCTTATTGAAAACGTCTCAATTTATATTTTCATCATATCAACTTTTTTCTAACTTTTTGATAATAAGAAATATTAGAGGTTGAAAATCTGCATTGACAAATGTGGTAAAAGAAATGTTTCAACCAAATAAGAACAAAAGAAGAAAGTATTTTTAGGTATAAGTTATAAACAGTTAATGTTTTAAAACAATATTAATATTTCAACATTTGAACTTTTACTTTATTTCCTAAAGGAAAAACATAGTCATGTGGGATCTTGTTAACTTCGTCTTGTGACGTGATTTTAATATATCAGTTAAAGTTGTGCTTTTCTACATGTTCCAATATTTATGATACTGAGAAAGTACTAATATGAATGTATGGTCAATGTGAGGTTTATAAATCAGTGCCAGAAGTTAAGAAAAAAAAAAAACAATATGGAGTCCTTTATTTTAATGAATGGAAATCCTTCTTGCTTCTGCTGTCAATATACATCTAAAACCACTTATGTTGACGATGCTGTTGTGCTGTATGTCTGTAGTTACAAGAATCAAATTAAAGAATTGAAAAAGATCAAAAGGGCAGATTATGGTAAAAGAAGAGGTGTGGGTTGCATTATCTCGCTCTTTTAATGGATTTCATACTTCCTCCTAAATCCAAACCGGCTGGGGGAGAATTTCTGACAGATTCATGCTATTCCTGATACTGAGTCTAGGTACCATATTGCCTTGTAGCCAACGGGGGGGCTGGGAAAAGGGAGGGAAGGAGGTAGAGGAGAGCCATTGCTGTAAATCCGCTATCTTTATATTTTTCACGAATCTTATGGGAGAGTCCATATTCTCTAATATCAGTTGCAAATTTCAGAGTAATCATTTGTCAAGAGTGACACTTATATGAAATTTACCTATGCTTGCTAATTATTTAAGCAGAAGAAGTTTATTACTTCGTTTTGCTATTCTGATGTTCAAATTTTATTTGATAGATGGTTACTGAAGCTCAATTAATTGGGGTGAAACTGTTGGATGCTCTTCTCACATTGTGCTTGGAGTTTGAAACGTGTAATATTGAAAGCAAGCCTGTCCTTGAACTATCAAGGAGACTTTTGAGTTTCCAGAAAGAGCTTAAATTGCACTATCTCCCTCAATTTTACTCTCCTATGTTATCTCTCTTTGTGCTTCTAGCTCAATTGGAACTTGAAGATGAAAAGTTATTTGTCCTTGATCTCCTAGCATACATCCTCAAATGGAGAATTCATGATGGTGAGAACATTCTCCTTCCCTCCCTGCCTTCCTCCCTCCCTTTTTTATTTGGCAAGATGGTAGGTTGAAGCTTTGGTATGATAGGTTCTGATGAAAGAAAGCTGTTTAGCTTAACGACTCTGATCGTTGAGATGATTACTATGACAAGAGGTGTGACAAAAAATAAGAGATTACATGGTCTCCAGGCTCTCCACTTCTGTATTTTTATTTTTTATTCTTGTCTCACATCTTTACTCATGAATAATATTAAGCCATTATCTCTCTCCCTTTTTTTTTTCCCTATACTTTTTAATCCCCAATATTGTATTCCATTTAATACAACATTAAACGTAGTGCCAGCCAAGTAGAGCACTTAGGGAATATTACTCTAGCTTTTGAAATGAAATACTGCAGACCCTTGGGAAGGAAACAACGCCTATCCATGATATTGAACAAAAATAATGGAGTGTGTAATTTAGTTTTTCTGATTTATAGAATGAATGTAAACCTCTAAGCTGCATGGCTTTATGTTTTTGTGATATATATAGCTCTAACTTAGCACCTTTATAATCAAATTTCTAATGGCCTTGTTGCAGAGAATGTTATGCCGGGAGCTGTATGTAATCCATGTGAAGTGTCTTTGTTCTTTTTTCCTATCATCAGCTTGATGTCTTCTCCTTCAAACACTGTGAAACAAGCAGCATCTCAGTTTCTTTTGATGTTGGAAAAGCTCCTTGTAAGTCGTTCGACCTCGTTGAAGGACGAACTATCTATTCAAAGGGAATCTTTATTTGTAAGCAAGCTTGAAATGACCATCCTAAGGCTGCTGCGGCATTTATGGGTTCAGGTAGTTTTTTCTTTCTATGTTGTTTTAATGATTACATGGTTCATTTTTTTTAATTTTTTTTTATTTTTTATGGACTCGTTGCATTGTTTTTCCTGGTTAAAATGCCATTGATAATGCAATAAAGCAAATTAATTGTTCTCTTCAATACCACACTAATAGCAACAACTGAACAATAAGATTAGCTATTAGCTATGTAGAATTGAAGAGAGGAACAGGAACTATAAGATAAAGGGAGAAAGAAGCTTGTTCCATTATTTCCATATGATATGAAGGCATTGAAGGGTACTAAGATTTCCTGTTTGTCTTCTACTGATCTATTAATTTGTTGCACAAAAATCCTTTGAACTTTTGAAGTTAGATTAGATATAGTATTAGTCTTACATTGATCAATTGAATTGTTATACATAAATCCTTTAAAGTTAAATACCTGTACAAAATACCCAAAAATTTGTAAGCAAATAATCCACAATTGCTAATTTAAGGTTGTTAACTTGACTAGCTGATTGATAGTTAAAGAAACAATTACAAATTAGATAACTTGAGTATCACTCTCCAGTTTATAACTTGAGGCTACAAGTCTCTCTTCTAGTTTCTCACTCTCTAATTGCATAACTTCTACTCTCTAGCATTAATCTACTTATACTCAAGTGATACAAACAACCCTAACATTAATTACATTTGTCTACTACTACTTAGAGAATCACAACAGTGCCATGGCTCCCTAGTGGAACATTAATTCGATTTGTCTTCTTCCTTCCTCGTCCCTTTGCTGCAGTTTAAGGTTGTCCCCCATTTTTCTAGCCAATTCTGCTTTTGAATGTTGTCTCCCGCCTCTTTGAGCTGTTTGACCTTTGAGTATAGACATTGGTTGCTGGTTGGGCCGCCAGTTGTTGGTCCACAACAGAATCCATCTCTTAAATCTTTGGCAATTCTCTACCAATTACTTAATTTTATAAGATTAAAGTTCATGTTGCAAAATAATAAGTTTATATAAAATAGTACTCGCCAAATCGTATGCAACCTACATAATGAGTAAAATTATATTAAAAAATCCTTCCCATAATGTTTTTTCTTGAGTATGCTAACCAGAATTCATATTCTCTGCTGACGTCTCAACATAAAAGCTACATTCTTATTAAATTACAACAATTAGTATTTAAAAATTGTTCTCATATAAGTAGTACTATCCAAATTGTATGCAACTACATAATGAGCAAAATGATATAGAAAATCTTTACTCATTATATATTTTTCTTAATAATGCTAACTAAAATTCAGATTTCCTACTGACATCCCAACATAAAAGCTACATTCTCTCCAAATCAAAACCATGAGAATACATGGAGATAGTAGTTTGTCAAGAAAAAGTGATTAAGTTGGAGAATTAGCTTAAATACAAAAAAAAAAAAAAAAAAAAAAAAGAGAGAAAAAAAAGTGAAGGGAGGTTAATGGACAAATGAAATTGAAGAGATGATGAAGAGAATGAATGCTTCCAAATTTTAATGCTATCAATAAGTAATAATGAAAAACCTAGCAACTTTGGTTGGTAACTCGCCACCTTATATTCTTGAAAACTTTTATTTATGAAGATATTGAGCAGCCAGTAAAATTTATAACAAGAACTGAAGAATCATGGTATGTTTAAGAGAAAAAATGAGGTGATTTTTGGTGGTAAAACCTGTAGTAAATGACTTTTCTAAATTATAATATATAAACATTTACAATAGTACAATAGCTTAGGCTTTGTTATCTTCACCTAATTTTCACTCATTCAGGTATATTAAGTTCATATAAGATAAGATAGTAGGGATAATAAGCTCGGATAAATAAAAAGGCTGAAAGCTTAGATAAGATAATATAAGGGAGATAAGGGCTGATGGATTATAATAAGGTCTACTAAGATTGCCTTTCTTAGTTTGTTATGTCTTTTTGAATGATAAACCCTGGTCCCATTCACAACTTTTTTAGGGTTAAGAAGATTTTTTCCTTTGGTTTTTATATTTTTATGTTTTTTTTTATTTATATGTAAATTAACATGTACTATAATAAAATTTACAGTTGAATGGTATGATGCCCTTTGTGATTGTATGGGATGATGTTAGATCAAAGCAATTAAAATTAGTTGTGGTATGATGCTTGAGAAAGATTAATGAATGCACTAGCTGTAATCCATAATTGTAATTGATGCCATTTTCCTTTGCCCACATGTCTTGCAGGATTTACCCCCCTGTTCTTTCTTTCTAAACATTTATTCTGCCTGTGGAAATAGAAATTATGAGAGTGGATCAAAATCTTGGCTATCTCATCTAGGAAAATATGCTTTGTCTATTGCTGAGGGACACAAGTCCTCTGTCCTCATGTCATCATCTCACGAAGTTGTCTCAACTGGTAAAGTCCTTGTATCAAAGCTGAGAGTGTAATTCATGCCTGAATTGAATTTATGATGATTTTTTTACATTTATTTGATGCATATAGAGGTACCTTTTCTGCTGGGTGCGCTTACTGGAAGTCTGGTTGTACATCAATCTTTGGGAAGCAGTGCTATAGAAACATTAGCTGCTCTCAGCAATATGGAACCCAAACTTGGTGTTTCACTGCTGCTAGCTGTGTTATACTACTGCAATTTATTAAGGTCAAACATCAAAGATTGTAATGAATGGCTAGTAAGTGTCTTTCTCTCTGTTACTAGCTCACCAAGTATGTATAATTTCAATCCTATCAAATTTCTGTTATTCCGTGGACGCTATCTAGCTTGGTAAGTGCTGTATTGGGGGTAATAGTCGGGGTACCCATGAGGCCATGATCTAGGATTGAATCCTTTATAGTCATCTATAACACTGCCCCTTGTGGCTTTATCTATACATGAAAAAAAGGACTTTTCATACTTAATAACTTATAAGTATGTTTTCAGATGTAGATAAATATTTATGTACTTCCTTTGTTTAAAAAAAAAAGCAACAATTGCTACTTTGGGATATTTCAATAAAAAAAAGCTACACTTCACCTTTTCGTAACTTCTACAATATATCATTTCTTCGCTCATGCTTGGCCCACTATTTTTCTCTCCTCTCCCCTCTATCTTGTTTTAAATATATTTTTTGCACTTACTTTTTGTATGTCACATGGGTTGCTTTGTCTCTCTCCTTATGCCTAAATTAATGTGTCATATGCAACTATGCAAGTGCTGCAACTTTAGTGAAATGGAGGAAGTATTATGGAGAAGGGTTGAATGCAACATTTACTAAAAACTTTTGAAATGTTGCAGTTGAAACTTTTGACAATGCTATCTGTACTTGCTTCAAACTCCTCAATGTTACCTTTGATATTACAAACAGTCCTACCAATGCTTCAGAAGGATTCAAATCCGTAAGTGCATTGGTTTACTTTTATTACCACAATGATTTCCTGTGCTTGTATGCATTTTATTAATTATATATGCGTATCCAGGATAAAAAAAATTCTCAATGTATATGTGTCCCTCAAAAAGTTAATTGGTTCAATTCATTCATGCAACTCAATTGTCCGAGATATAGCAAGTCAAGTAAGATAATCAAACTCCCAAGAAGAAATTTAAAGAATAAATTAAAAAAGAGGATAACATCTAAGATATCTTTGCTGAACCCTGTTTTTTGGATATTTTTGCTTGCTATATATATCTCTCTGATGATTCTATTAAGCATCATTTTCTTGTTATATTTCTTTGTGTACTTTGTCGCTAGAGCTTAAGAGCTATCACTTTGTAAAATTCTGCTATTATGGCTTTTTTTTTTCTCAGACAGGTCAAAATATAAACTAGTTCTGATAGTTTATTTCTTCTGCAGGGTCTTGTATGCAACTTCACTTCGTTTGCTTTGTAAGGCCTGGGAGATTAATGATAGGGTCTTCGGGAGCTTGCGTGTAAGTATGCTATCTGTCTTTGTTAACTTGTGTAAAATCTTGTTGCTGAAGGATCTAAGTTAATAATGTGTAGTTTATGTAGTTAATAGTATGTAGTTTACATAAGAGGGTCTATATTTCTTATAAGCTTCATTTATGGACCTGGCATGAATGCTTCTCATCATATTCTGTTTCAAATATTTTTTTTTGGGCTCATATAATTTGGTTCATGTAGCCGACCCCACTTATGGGATTAAGGCTTTGATTGATTTCTTCCTTTTCTTCTCTTGGTTTGCACTTTGTGGAATAAGAATTGTTTGGCTGCTTTCAGTTTTCACTTTCTTGTTGGTTCTGGGATAAGTACTTACATATATAAATAAACTGATGGAATTAGAATGACCATCAGGGACTGGAGTATTATCCTTTCTAATAATTATTTTATTTATTTAAATTGTTTGACTTGCAAGTTCTGGAACTTCTTGATAAATTTTGGTTTCCTTTGTGTTATATAGAGCTTTCTGCTGCCGGAATGTTTTGTTGAATTCAGATTTGATGAAACTATTTCTATAAGTATGGCTGCTTCTCTTCGGGATGTTTGCAGAAGAAATCCAGAAAGGGGTGTACAGCTGATTCTATCTGTAGCAGTATGGAAGTTTTGTTGCTTCTGCCACCTGTCTTTTTGGTTCATTTTTTATCTTCTTCTACCTTACCATAATCTTCCTGGTTCATTACCTTAATGTTTTCTTTTTTCTAAATCAATAGGTGTGCATTGAGTCCAGTGGTTCCATAATTCGAGCTCTGGGATATCAAAGCATTGGCTACCTTTGTGAAGCTGACGCAGTTGGTAAGCCTACTTTGCCACAATAATTAACCACTTGAGTAGCATATCCCAAAAAAAACAGACTAATTTAAAATATATATTGTGCTATGCGAAGAATGAATATTTAAGGTATTAGGTGTGTTCTTTCCTACTTTATATGCTGATTTGAACTGATCTGAAAACATATTTTTTGCAACTCATTAGTCAAAACATTTAAATACCAAACGACCAAATTGGCATATTTTTTGTAAAATGTTGGTCTGCAGTAGTCAAAAGAACATTTTTGGCGACATTTGAGTAATTCAAAATACATCTGGTGACAATTAGGCCAAACAATATTTTAGATGGAAGAATTAAGCAGAGTTGTTGTACATTGCCTCATTTATTCAAAATTTTTAAACAACCTTTCTCTTTGGTTATTTGTTTTTAGAGTATATATGGTATTGTTGTCTCACATGCTCAAGTTTGATGAAAGCATAATTACAAGTTCAATTTTTATGATATTAAAATAAAAAAATATAAGTGTTTGTTGAAGTGGGTCCTCAATAAATTTGCAAGCAAACTTATATTTTCTTCTTTACATAAATGTTGCAGTGTTTCCTTTTTTATGGAACTTTTATAGTTATTATATGTTCTTTTTCCTCTCCCTCTCACTCATCCTATCATTTGGGCTCCCTCTCTTTAGTTCTTTTTACCTATCTCCTCATCACATTGTTTTCATAAAATCCTATGCTTAGAGCTGTAATATTTATGAAACAAAGGAGATATTTCATTTGAATGAGATTCTAGTACATGATATGTAGTATCTGAGCAATCATCACAAAGTAAAAAAAAAAACACTATATAATTGGCTCATCATCAATATTTTTCACGATTTAAAAATATCAATACGTATTGTAAATACTGTTTTATCTTTCTAAATTCCTTATTTTGTTTTCCAAACTACATTCAATAATCACGATTTGACTCGACTTTCGATGCTCGGTTTCGACGCTCTAAGCTCGAATTTCCGACGTCTAAATATTTAACACTCAGGCGACGAATTAATTTCTTCCGAATTAATTTTTCGAGTCGGTTTGTATATTTGCTTGGGTGTGACCTGAAGGGTTCAGTCAAGATTAAACTATAATATTGATTATACATTAATATTACTGATCGGAAGCGGCCTCCACCCAAGCATTCCGATCACTTGACCTTACGGAATATATTAGCTTTCTAATAATACTGAACCCGCTGTCAGAAGAATACACTTGTTTGAAGGACACCATTCCTTTCATATATCTCACAAATAATACCCCTTTGTTGCAAATAATAGTTAATGAAGGTAGTATATAACATTAGAGCAAAAAAATAAAAATTTTCACTTAGTTCTTTTGGTGTATTATGTTCTTCTGAAATCTCCCAAACTTATTAAACCTAATTTAAATGTATTGGAACTAATTAGAGTTGATTAGACCCAATTACATGAGACTAAACTTGATAGATAAACTTATCCGCCCTAATTAAAACTTATTGGAATGTGTTAAGCCCAGGACTTATTTTATAAGAGGATGAGAATGCACCCTTTTATCTCTTTGTTCATTTTTTTCTTTCTATAATTCATTTGTAAAGAATTTATTCTTTTGTTTTTGATATGTAAACACTTTATGGTTTGTTAAGGTGTTGTGACTTCTGCAAGGTTTCCGTAGAAGGTTGGTGATGTTTGTGTTAGTATTAATATCATCTCACGACTTTTGTTACCTGTCCCTTTGAGTTGTTTGATTTGCAAAGGTGGTAGGAAATATATTAAAATGTGTCATATGGGAATACATATAGCTTTAAATTGTAAACTCATTAGTTTATCTTTTGCTAGATTTCTATACGGCATGGAATGTCATCGCAAAATATGGACCAGAGTATTCCACGGATCCCGTACTTGCTTATAGGTAATCTTGCTTTGTATGACCTTTTTTTTATTACTAAATGTGTTGTATAACTTTCTTAGGATTTGTGTAATGAACTGATTATCTGGTAAATAATCTGATTTAATAATGCAAGTAAATAAAGGTTAAAGCTTGGATTTTGATTGATAATGGTGAAATGGTTACAAAGATAGGTTAATAGCTTAAGGCTATCAATCTTTGAAAGTGAGTTTAGCTCACAACTCCAAAATGGCTTTAGGCCATAACTCTCCAAAAGCTTCACACCAAATTTCTGCCTACCTATTTCCTTCCTTTCACTCTCTATTTATACTAAGGATTATTAACCTAGTGAGCTAATATTAGTAAAATACCTATACTATCCCTCCTTAGGTTGATCTATTACAATGAAATAGTTGTGTTTATCTCATGCTACAATTTAAATAACATTGTGAACACTACCTTATGTTTTTCATAATGTTTCGTGGCTTATAAAGATAAATAGAAATTTGTAAATGATTGAGAAAGTAGAAACAAGATTATTTTGTATTTATTTGGTTGTTTAGAGCCTTACAAATTTCAAATATTATAAAGGGCTAATTCATTTTGTATTTATTTGGTTGTTTAGAGCCTTACAAATTTCAAATTTTACAAAAAAGAATTATATTTTTGTTACAAACATACTATGGCTAGTGCCTATGCTACTTACGATTTTCATTTCACCTCTATTGCCCATCTCAGATCCATGACATTTGAACATGGGTATGTATTGGATTTTGATGTTGAATGTATTTGCAATGACACATCAAATACGAATTTATGCACATTGATTATGAACTAATATGAATATTTATGTACCTCTTATAGTGTGCCTTCCCTAAACCGATTCAATCAAGTTACAAACTTCTAGAACCACACACAAAGCTCCTCTAATGGTAAACACACACATGATTGAACCACGATAAGATTTACAGCTTAAATTAATTGAAGAAAAATTCTTCCTCACACGTGGAGTTGAATATGGACATGTCGTGTGGTTTTATAGTATAGGATAGAATCAATCTCACTTAATTCTTTCCTAAAGTATCTCCACCTAAAATGGAAAACCTAGAACTAGGATTTCTTTCTATTTTTATTTCTCCCTTTGGTTAACCACTTGCGCCTCTTTGCTTGTCTTGGGGTAATGTCGTAAACATGTAATGTTGTCCTTGCTAAGAGCATGGACCATAAGTTTATGGTTGGTTCGATTCATACTTGAGTGCCACTCTATAGGATTAGTTGTTTCTAGCTAAGCGTATATTATCTTCTTCTCTTGAACAACTTAATCCCATAAGTGGGGTCTGCTACTTGAACAACATGAGGACTTCCCAGGAGGTCACTGTTATGGAACGGGTCAATAAGGTCAACAAAGCTATCGGACCAATTCAACCACCACTTTTGGTGTACTCCAGGCGCGCAAAACAGGGGCAGCAGCAAGGGTCAATTGTGAGAAGGAACAATGAACAACAGGACAAGGCCAATTAAGGGGAAGTTGAGGAAAGAAGGCAGCCTCCTTTAATCATAACCTTTGTGGGTTTCTATTTTAGTTAATTAATGTCACATGTTCTAGTTAAGTCTTGAGTATATGTATTGTAGTTAGGGGGCAGTAGAGACGATCCAGAAATTAGTGAAAACACATGAGAGACTTGTGGCCTCAAGCTACTGTGAGATTCATAACCTCAAGTTATGCCTATCCCTTGTAATTCAATCATCAGTGAATCAAATACTCAAGTTTAAGCCTTGGTTCTTGCAAATTGTCTTAAATTATAATTGCAGTAAGTTAGTCTATTACAAACTTGGTATCAGAGCGGTGGTCCTGCAGCCGTGGTCACCGGAATCCACCACCCCCCTTTTTAAGGGTGGACGCCCTGGAGGGAACGCTGGCAGACCTGAAAGCCCAGATGGCTACCATCGTGGAGAAACTACAAACCCCGGACGACAACCTGTCGCGAGCAGTAACAACAGCCGTAAGGGCTGCCATGGAGGAGGAGAGACAAAAAATCGCGGAGGAAAGGAAGAAAACCAAGGAGAAAGTAACAGCCGCCGTTGATAAGGTGGAGGAACGTTTAATTCGCTTCCGATCCACGGTCGATACACAAGCCGCAATCGATCGCCAGAAGATCACCAAATTGCAGGAGGAACTGGAGAAAACGAGGCAACCTCAAGCACAAGGAATGCAGCAACCTATTCCGGTGGTGGAAGAGAACAACCCGCGATTGGGTGGGGGGAATAACCTCACGCCAGGTAGAGAGAAGCCGTACGAAGAGCAAGACTGGCCGCACTTTGAACAAGGGGATTGGCGCTGGAGAGGAGCCGGAGAGGGCGGCGGCGGTGGCGGAGGCGGTCACTGGAAGCACCGGAAGTTGGAGATGCCACTCTTCGACGGGTCAGACCCCGATAATTGGACGGCGAGGGCCGAAATGTACTTTGATTTTTACAAATTGACGGAGAAGGAAAAGATGGAGGTGGCGGTAGTGGCGATGGATGGAGCCGCTCTGAAATGGTTCCAGTGGGAGCAAAAGCGGCGGCCTTTTTATGGGTGGCCGGACCTCAAGCAGAGGGCCTTGAGCGAATTCCGACCTTCCCATTCGGGAACGCTCCACGAACAGTGGCTGGCGGTGACGCAAGAAGGGTCGGGGTCGGTGGCAGAATATCGTCGGAAATTCATTGAGATGGCGGCGCCGCTAGAGGACGTGCCGGAGAGTATCATGTTAGGGCAATTCATCCACGGACTGAACAAGGAAGTGAAATCGGAGCTGAGACTCCTCAACCCGCCTAACCTTGAAAGAGCCATGGAAATGGCAGGAAGAATAGAAGAGAAGAATTGGGTTCAGCTGGGAAAGAAGCCATTAAGTAATTGGAGAGGTGGGTCAACGGCTGGGCCTTCAAACTCTGGCCCAATGCAAGGCAACCCAACCTTCAGTAAAGGAGGCCTCATAGCTTCCTACGGGCTGCCCAGCAGCAGTGGGCCGCCCAAACCCTGGCCCAAGGCTCCTGAGTCCCAAGGGTTCGTGAATTTGGGCCGGGCCACGTCGGGCCCAAGTCAAAGTGTTTCCGGGGTTACGAGGAGGTTGACCGAGAGTGAGTTAGCGGAAAGGAGGGCAAAAGGGTTGTGCTTTAAGTGTGATGAAAGGTGGGGTGTAGGGCATCGTTGTAAGAGAAAGGAGCTTAGTGTGTTGTTAGTCGCGGAGGGTGAAGTCGAGTTGGAGGACGAAGGGCCGGAGTTGGGAAGTGACACCCTGTCGGAAGAAGTTGGAGGCATGTCGTTGTGCTCGGTGATCGGGATACACAACCCAAAAACGATGAAGTTGAGGGGAGTAGTAAAAGGGCAAGAAGTAGTGGTGATGATTGATCCCGGGGCTACTCATAATTTTTTAGCTATTTCGGTAGTAGAGCAAGCGGCCATACCCATCTCACAAGGTGGGGAATTTGCGGTATCCTTAGGAAACGGGGATACAATTCGTGGTAGAGGAGTGTGTAAGGGAGTCAAGGTGGAATTGAGGGGAGGTATCACCGTTATTGAGGATTTTTTTCCTCTCACTTTAGGGAGTGCCGAGGTAATTTTAGGAGTTCAATGGCTCGAGAAGTTAGGTCCGGTGGTGACTAATTGGCGTACTCACATCATGAAGTTCAACATCGGAGGTGTGCCGGTGACCCTTACCGGAGACCCTACTCTCGAAAAGACCCAAGTTTCGTTAAAGGCCATGGTGAGGGTGCTTAAAAAAGAGAAGTTAGGCCTTTGGGTCGAATTCAACCAAGCTGAAACACAAGAAATGGGCCCAACTGAAGTTAGCCCACCTTCTTACTTGATGAATGTCTTGGGCCAATTTAAAGGGGTCTTCAATATGCCTAATGGGCTGCCACCAGAAAGGGGCCATGAGCATTCCATTGTTCTTAAAGATGGGGTCGACCCAATTAGTGTGAGATCATATAGGTTCCCACAAATTCAAAAGGATGAAGTTGAAAGGCTTATCCGGGAAATGCTCGAATCCGGGATTATCAAACCGTCTTCTAGCCCCTTCTCAAGTCCGGTTTTACTCGTGAAAAAAAAGGATGGCTCGTGGAGGTTTGGTGTAGATTACCGGGCCCTCAACAAGGAAACCGTTCCCGATAAATATCCAATCCCGGTTATTGATGAGCTATTAGACGAGTTACATGGAGCAACGGTTTTCTCCAAGCTCGATTTGAAATCCGGTTATCATCAAATCCGGGTTCGACCGAGCGATACTCACAAGACGGCTTTTCGGACACACGAGGGGCATTATGAGTTCCTCGTGATGCCTTTCGGCCTCACAAATGCGCCGGCGACGTTTCAATCACTTATGAACGACGTTTTTCGGCCATATTTAAGGAAGTTTGTTTTGGTCTTTTTTGATGATATTTTAATATATAGTAAGGCAGTGGAAGAGCACGTCCATCATTTGCAGTTGGTCCTTCAAAAGTTGGAAGAAAATCAATTATATGCAAATTATAAGAAATGCGAATTTGGGAAGGGTGAAATCGCATATCTTGGTCATGTCATATCAAAGCAGGGAGTTTCCATGGATGGAGATAAAATTCGATCCATTGTAGAGTGGAAAACCCCGAGGAATCTCCGTGAGCTTAGGGGATTTTTGGGATTAACGGGTTATTATCGCAAGTTTGTCAAACACTATGCTCAGATTGCCGGCCCCCTCACGGCTTAATTGAAGAAAGAAAATTACGGATGGACGGGGGAAGCCACGGCAGCGTTCCAGAACCTGAAGACCGCCATGACCACAGCCCCGGTCCTGGCTGTTCCTGATTTTCGCGAAGGTTTCGTGGTGGAAACAGACGCCTCCGGATACGGATTGGGGGCAGTAATGATGCAGCGAGATCGCCCAATTGCTTTCTTTAGTAAACTCTTGGGGGTGCGAGCTCGGGCCAAATCGATTTATGAGAAGGAGTTAATGGCTATCTCATTGGCGGTGGCGAAGTGGCGCCATTATCTATTGGGTCGATCATTCGTTGTGCGCACGGATCAGCAGAGCCTCAAGTACTTAACTCAGCAGCGAGAAGTGAGTAGTGAATACCAGAGGTGGCTTCGAAAACTCGTGGGGTTCGATTTCACCATTCAGTATAAACCGGGCACCGCCATGCGTTGTCACGCAAGGATGAAGCTCTGGTTATCAAACCAGTGAAGGGGACGAAGAAAGAAGATGAAGTGGTTGAGTTTGGGTCTTTAGTTCACTCTTGTTATGTGGACTGGACTGATCTTGAGAAGGAGTTGGAGAATGATAAAGGATTGGGCCAGATTATGTTGGGCTTGAAACAAGGGAAAGAAGGGCCTAAAGGGTTTCACATTGAAGGGGATAAACTCTTTTATAAAGATCGTATTGTATTGCCTAACCATTCAAAATATATTGCTTTACTTTTGCAGGAGTATCACAGTACCCCCATTGGTGGCCATGACAGTGAGCTCAAGACCTATCTCCGGCTCACCGCCGATTGGTTTTGGGCCGGGATGAGAAAAGATGTGGCTAAATTTGTTCGGGAATGCGATGTTTGTCAACGAAGCAAGACTATCACTAAGCGCCCGTTAGGATTGCTCCAACCGCTCCCTATTCCCGAGGCCGTTTGGGAGGAAATTTCAATGGACTTCGTGGAGGGTCTTCCCTTATCCCGAGGAAGCGACGCGGTGTTAGTAGTGGTGGATCGCTTGTCGAAGTACGCCCATTTCATTGGTCTCAAACACCCCTTTAACGCCCTCAAAGTAGCAGATTTCTTTGTCAAAGAAGTTGTCCGACTTCATGGATTTCCGGCATCCATTGTGTCGGATCGAGATCGAGTCTTCATGAGTATATTCTGGAAGGAGTTGTTTCGATTGCAAGGAATGCATCTCCGAAGAAGCACGTCCTACCATCCTCAAACCGATGGTCAAACGGAGATCGTGAACTGGAGATGTATTTGCGATGTTTCATTGCGGAAAAACCAAAGAGTTGGGCTCGATGGCTCCCGTGGGCGGAGTATTCTTATAACACCTCACCCCACACCTCTACTAAGATGACACCTTTTCGAGTGGTTTACGGGAGAGATCCACCCAAGCTGTGGCGTTTAAGGGCTGGTCAAACCATGGTTAGCAGTCTTGAAGAAATGTTAATGGAGAGGGATGCGATATTGGACGAGCTGCGATTGAATTTGAACCGAGCCCAGCAAGTAATGAAGGGTTACGCGGACAAACAAAGGAAGGATGAGGAATTTTCGATTGGGGAAAGAGTGTTCCTTAAATTGCAACCTTATCGATAGAAATCACTTGCGAAGAGACCATTTGAGAAGTTGTCTGCCAGATTCTATGGGCCTTTTGAAATTTTGGAGCGCATTGGCAGAGTAGCTTATAAACTACAACTACCACCACATTGCAAGATCCATCCCGTGTTTCACATCTCACAACTCAAGCGAGCATTAGGGGACTCTACCTGCCCGCCCACGATTCCACCCCAACTCTCCCCCGACTTGGAATTGTTGGTGGAACCAGAAGAATTGCTTGAGGTGCGCACCATTAAGAAAGGACCTGTTTTCGTGCTTGAAGTGCTGCTCACTTGGAAGGGTTTGCCAGCGCATGATGCTACTTGGGAAGAGTTCGATGCAGTCAATGAGCGCTTTCCCTCCTTCCACCTTGAGGACAAGGTGAAGCTCACAGGGGGGAGTGATGTTATGGAACGGGTCAATAAGGTCAACAAAGCTATCGGACCAATTCAACCACCACTTTTGGTGTACTCCAGGCGCGCAAAACAGGGGCAGCAGCAAGGGTCAATTGTGAGAAGGAACAATGAACAACAGGACAAGGCCAATTAAGGGGAAGTTGAGGAAAGAAGGCAGCCTCCTTTAATCATAACCTTTGTGGGTTTCTATTTTAGTTAATTAATGTCACATGTTCTAGTTAAGTCTTGAGTATATGTATTGTAGTTAGGGGGCAGTAGAGACGATCCAGAAATTAGTGAAAACACATGAGAGACTTGTGGCCTCAGCTACTGTGAGATTCATAACCTCAAGTTGTGCCTATCCCTTGTAATTCAATCATCAGTGAATCAAATACTCAAGTTTAAGCCTTGGTTCTTGCAAATTGTCTTAAATTATAATTGCAGTAAGTTAGTCTATTACAGTCACCTATTCTAGTATTACTCTCAATCATTGTGGCTCATGTTAAGCGATGTGACAAAGTTTTACACTGGCTGGGACTACTGTAACCTCCTCCTAAATGTATCAAATCCTAATTTAACCAACAAATCCTTCTTTGTATCAGATCCTATAAACTATCCTTTAGAGTAATGCACATTGTTCGAAGGTCATACTTCCAGGTATGGACACTTTGACGAATCATTTGGTGTTTTGACTAAAAAGCTGGAAACTTTAAATATAAAAACTGACTTTGAATTTTGGTCTTTGAATCCGAGTAACATAGACTAGAACATCATATAATCACTTGTCAATTTTATTTCTCAATCTTATCAAAGTTGTTTTTACCAGTTATTTGAAACAATATGTCATAATGCAAATGTGTTAATGATAAGCTATTTGAAACAACTTGTATAAGGCAAGAGTGTTATGTCATAAAGTTAGAAGAGATAGAAACAAAGTGATAGGCTGTAAATTTATTGTAAGGCAAGAGTCCATTTAGCTGTATCTTGAGTTCTTGATCTTTGTAACTTATATTCTGAAAAATCTTATATGACTTTATCTTAAGGTTTATGAACTGAGAGAAGTGACTAATAACCAAAAAAATTAACTTTTAATCCAAGCTTCAATGTTTAAAATGCAATTTGAGAGAGAACAAATAACAAAGATAAATTCTTATTACATTAATCACCGAGTTTAATGCAATAAGGGTTTAATCCAAGCCTTTCACAAAGTAAAGCATAGGTTAGGGAGAAATCACATAGATTTGCATATAATCACCATGATTTAAGGAGAGAGAGAGAAAATTCTCATCCAAAGTTTAAAAGAGGCAAGAATATTAAGGAATTTTATTCTCTTTATATATAGAGTGAAATAAAATTTACTAATATCAGTTTAAAATAAATTAAATTGTCCAAACAAGAAAAATATGAAGGATAAAGTAACTCGGAATTGCTTAAAAGTTCGGCCGTGCCGTGGGTAGGTTCAGGCAAACATTTCCAAAAGTTCGGCGAACCATGGGTAGGTAAGGGTGAATCACCGTGAAGCTTAACTTTTCAAACTCGCTGACAAAATGTTTGGGCGACCCTTGTATAGGTTAGGGAAAACCTTCAAAAAAAAAGGTTTGGGTGAACCATATAGAGAGGTTTGGGCGAATTTTTGGCCAGGATAGGTTAACATCAAATGCGCATAACTTCTTCATTTCTCGCTCAAATCAGGCTTATGACTGATTGTTGGAAAGCTCTTGGACTCTACTTTCATCTCCAACCGAATCACCCGAAAATTCTTTGTAATGAAAAAAAGCCGAGTTGTCCATTTTGACCAAGTAAGTACTGAAGTTTGATGACGGTCAAATCTGGGAGTTGATCACCCAAAATCCTAGCACGCCCACGTGTCATAACGCACGACATTTCCTCTTCCTCTATGTCAACTAAACTCTTTGCTTCCACATCACTGACTCATGTCGTATGATCATTTTACTACTTATTCTTTTGTGCAGCTTATGTTCATTCTTGAGATGGGGTGCTATGGATGCTGAAGCTTATGCGGAAGCCTCAGTTATCATCTTGCAAATTCTATGGGACATTGGAAGCTCTAATTGCTATAATGTGAATCCCCTTTGGATAAAGGCTCGGGCAACTGCTATCAAGGCTTTAAGTTGTTTTGAGGTTGGTGTATCTTTTTTATGGTGTCCTTATTCACTTTTAATCATGAGCTTTTTTCTACTTATTTGTTGAGGTATATTCTTGTGCTACTTGATTTATTGCTGATTCATTGTTTAAGCAGGTAATGCATTTTGAAAGGAGCATACCTGATTTCAGAGATAAGGCAATGGAGCTGTTGATTCATGAGACTGATATTCATGTTCTCCAAGCGATCGAAGAACTTGAAACCAAGATTATAGCATATGAGCATAGGTTTGTTAATAAACTTTAATTTTATTATATTGGCTTACACTATTATTATTATTATTATTATTAATATTATTGTTATTGTTAATGTTATTGTTATTGTTATTGTTATTGTTATTGTTATTATTATTGTTATTGTTATAGTTATTGTTATTGTTATTGTTATTGTTATTGTTATTGTTATTGTTATTATTATTACTATTATTATTACTATTATTATTATTATTATTATTATTACTATTGTTATTACTATTATTATTATTATTATTATTATTATTATTATTATTACTACTACTACTATTATTATTATTATTACTACTACTATTACTACTACTATTACTATTACTATTATTATTACTATTATTACTATTACTATTATTATTAGGAAAAATTGAAAAGAATAATTCCACCTTTTGCCCATCTGCTCAAAATAATCCCACCTTTGCGTATTCCAGAAATAATCCCACCTTTATACCCTATCTTCTCAAAATGAGCCTTTTACCTGTTTATAAATTTAGTAACCTGTTTTAGAAGGTGACTTGACACTTGTCACCTTCTAATTGGTCCTATCTTTAAATAATTTAAAAAATACAAAGCAATTAAAAATAAACAAAAAAAATCTCAGCTCCCAGCCCGACCACCCCCTTCATCCCTGGACTGAAGCGGCCCGCCACCGCTGAAACAACCAGGTATTTTTTTATTCTTTTTATTTTTAAATCTCTCCTTCAAACCTCCCACCTCCCCCACTCCTTCAATGGAAAATCCCCATGACCACCACCACCAAACCTCCATACTACCATTACACCCACCAGATCTCACCTCGAACTCCCAACCTTACCCCCACAAAACACCCTAATTCTCTCTCTTCTTCCCCAACCCTTGAGCCGCCCTTGCCTGAACAGCGACCACCGTCCTCGCCCCAGCCCCACCCCGGCGGTCTAAACCAAGCCCACCACCTGAACGACCACCCGCATCTTGCCCTTAACTTGATAATTATTGTTGTTCATGGTTAATTTATTACCACAACATTTGATTTATTTTTGTTGATTGTGAAATAGGGTAGATGTGAAATTTTTTTTGGGTATTTGAAAAAAGTGAGGTTTTTATTGTTTAATTTAAGTTTGTAATTGAATAATTTTGGGTTTTGTGTGTTAGAATTTTGGGCAAAAGCTGTCATCTACCTTGCTTGAATGTTCCATTAATTGAAATGATAATGGGGGTTGGTGGAGTACGCATCAAAAAGGGGAAGCGGCAGGGAGGTGAGCACTGAGCAGGGAGGCAGGGTAATGTGAGAGAGTGGTGCCGTGACGAGCTCGTGATAATGGGGGTTGGTGGAGTACGCATCAAAAAGGGGAAGCGGCAGGGAGGTGAGCACTGAGCAGGGAGGCAGGGTAATGTGAGAGAGTGGTGCCGTGACGAGCTCGTGGCCACCACTACCACCACCACCACCACCACCACCACCACCACCACCACTACCACTACTACCACCACTACTACCACTACTACCACTCTACTATTACTGTTACTATTACTGTTACTGTTACTGTTACTATTATTGTTATTGTTATTGTTATTGTTATTGTTATTGTTATTATTATACTACTACTATTACTAATAATCTCTTTTTAATTTGCAAAAGTACTAGGCAAAGGTTTGTTAAGAAAAGTAGGGCTCCAAGAAGCAAAATTGAGAAGCTTTTAGAAGTATTTCCTCGTGTTATTTGCTCTTCAGGTAACCTGCATGGATGCTAGGCAGTGAGTCTGTTCATTTAAAATATGAAGATTAAATGAAATTTGTCAATGTAATTTGTTTGAAATGAATAAAGGATAACGTTTTTTTTATTTTATTTTATTTTTTTTTAATTACTAAATCCTATATCTAATCAAACTAACTAGTGTTTTTGGAATCTATTGTTCCCCCTGTTCTTTATTCCCTGCCATACTGCAGAAATTTTCTCATGTATTTCCAAACTTGATTTTGCATGAGAAAGTTGTTACTTTCAATGATGGCCACTCAAATTATGTTGAGATATGTTCTGGTTTTACTATAATATTTGTTAGTGGTGACTGGTGGATCTAAATTTGTTCCATATATACTCCACCATGATATATATACCCTGCGAGAGATGACCTGGGTAGACAGATGGCATTTATTGATTAAACATACTGCAAATTTATCTGAGCATGACTAATGCAAGACTAGAAAAACTATAGGGTAAAACTTGTAGTTCCTTGTTGGATATTAAAGGTGCATGGTTACAAATCCAATAAAAGGGGAAAGAGCTGATGGGAAAAAAAAAGAGGAAGTTTCTGCTGAATTTGAAGTGGAGTCATATGATATTATAATTAAAATATTGGTTTAGAAAATAAGTTTATTGTCTGCATATTGAATCAAGGATCTTGTGGCTTTCGTGAAATTTATGCTGTATGCTAATATGAGAATGGAAAGCTTTGTAAGCTCTATATTTTGTAGGGATTTTTTGTTTAAAGACATGCTGACCTTTGATCTTCTGTTTCATCCACCTGATATCAGCAAAGTATAGTGTTATTCTGACTGTTGTACTATTTATCACAGAAGACTCGGATGAGCACATTGCTCAACAATGTCAATGTAATATAAAATTTGATTTTATAATAAACGTCTGCTGCAATTTGCTAGAGTTATATAGTAAAAGTAATTCATCTGGATCTCAATTCCATACCTTTCCTTTCCTTGATTTGAATATTTTGTGTCATACATTGCTGTCCCAGAAAAACGTTATGCTGCAGGAATGATACCTGGTACTGCTGTGTTTCAACTTCAGTTCAATCAAAAAGATGCTAACCACGGGAAATCGGAAGTAAGCTCATTAAGCTTATATATTGTGTTGTCATGATGTCTGTTGGAATATTCTTATGTTCTTATGGAGTATGTCTAAATCTTTTTACTTTATCTTTCCAGATTGCAGATGATGTATTTGCTAAATATCACAACATGCTAAAGCAAGTTTCTGCATCTCTTTATCTGTCAAGAAATATATTGATTGCTCTACTTTCATTGCAATCATGGAAATCCTTTATGCAAAATTGGCTGCACAAATATACATCAGTACTTGTTGTTAAAGCATCAACCAGTCCATTGGATAAAATATCAGAGGCTGCCAATATTATTTTAAAGGTGTTGCTTTTGTTTTTAATTTACGGTTATTTTAAAATACCTTCATCAAACACCCCTCCACCCCCACCCAAAGAACAAAAAAAAAAACAAAGAGAGAAAGGAAAAGAGACTAAGAGAAATCGATAACAGTTTTCTAAATTGCTTACGGGGTGGATGGTCTTCCTTGAATTTTCAGTGCATGATAAAGGTCGCTGAAGATTCAATGCCTAGGGTGGCTGAGAACATTGCCCTTGCCATAGGTGCATTTTGTATGGTAAGTTATCCCACTTTAATGAAATTGAGTTTAGCCAGATCTGTTAATCTTCTTTTGTGAACGGGTGGTGTTTTTGCCAAGTTATAGACATACACAAAGGGCTAATTATCACCTCAAAGTATCAGACCCACCTATTTTTTTCAGTTTTTACAGAAGATGTCATTAATTTTTGTTAGTTTATCTATCAAAATATCTGGGTTTCCAAGCGAATTCTCCTGGTTTTGCTACATGCAGGTGTTGGCCTAGGCCTTTTTTGAAAGCTAATTATTTAATTCAAATGACATTATTTCCCTAATATCAATATTTTGGGTCTTTTGATTGTCATGTAGACCTTTGTATGGTTTGGATGGTGTTCTTTGAATTAAAATGACTTCATTTATCTAAACCACTTTCCCACACAAATGCTCTCTTCTGAGCTTACTGGTCATTTGTGTGAGAACGTAGTTTGGATAGATGAATTCATTATAATTCAGATGCATACCATAGTAGGGAGATGAATTTGCTGAAAGCTCGTTTTAAACAATAACCTTGAAAACTATTTCCTCCATCACACATTATTCTAAGTACATCCCTAAAATGGGTGACCCAAAATAACTTTATATCTGTTTTCTAATAACCGTTCACATATCTTTAATGCTAAGAATCATTGCAATCACTTCAGATTAATCCATTTAAAATCATTTTAAATTCAATATGTAATCTAATACATATAAATGAAGGAGGCAATTCACATCGCCACATAAGAAAAAGGTATTATTTTGACCAATGAATTTAGGGACTAACGCATAATTGTTTAAAATTTAAAATCATAAGCAAATGTGACGAATCAGATTTAAAAATTTAATTTTAATTGAAAGATAGTGATTTAATATTAAAACAAAAATTATCTTTTGATATTAAAACTTTTATTTAAATATCCGACGAATGGGAAAAAGGTAATTCTTTAATTACTTACATCATAAAAATTATTTTTTCTAATAGAAATTTATTGCAAAATTAATGTTTTAAGTTAGAAATGATAAAGTTATCACAAATTCTTATATGTGGCTAGCCACATGGTGGTACTTCACATAATCTCATACAAGGCAATAAATTAAGTAATAGGGGTCATTGTGATAAGCAAATAGGGTTATCTTAACGTATGTAGGTTACTTATATCAGAAAAAGGGGTTATTCTCTTAAATAAGTGGAATTATTTTTTAAAACAAAAGAATAGAGGTTACTCGAATAAACAAATAGGGTTATTTATTTCTAAATATTTGATTTTACTCTTATAATGAATTTAGGTTACTTATATGGACAAAATGGGATTACTCTTATGATTAAATGAGGTTACTCATACATATAAATGAAAATTACTCTGATAAACCAATGTGGCCAAATCGTGTGGCTAGCCACATACAAGACTAACCCTAAAATTATAGTAAATATTTTATAAAAAACTGATCGCACTGGTTTTATTTAGTTTATTATATTTTAAAATTCCACTTCAGTTATCATCTTTGTTGACTTTTGTAAGGTTGTATTTGTTATTTTATATAAAAAAAAACAGTTAAGGTTTTTTTTAATGTATATTTTATTATCTTGGTTGTCTTTTTCTAATTTAATTTATTGGAAAACTTTAAATCTCTTACGTAATATGAAATGTAAGTAGAATTAGTCGGATGCTTATTTTGTGATGTATTTATATGTATACTACTAGTTTTGTCCCAATGATGTCCAGTGTTGTTAAAATTTTAGGATATATACTTTTTGGCTTAAATTTCAGATCTTATCACATACGAAATACTTTATAAAGGGCATATAATACTTATAATAATGTAGGATATTAGGTACGATATCATTGATTTATACAAACTTTTTTTTTTTTTTTTTAGCTTTATTAGGGAATAGAAATAGTATGAAGTAACTATCAAAAAGTTAAATATATTTATATCAAACTTACAAGTATAATTATCTTACTATGTTTAGGATTCAAAAATCAATATAAATTTAGGTTTGTACGTAGTTAAGAAATAAATATCTTTGTAACTTAGGAAAAAAAAAGAAAATTATAACTTTTTTTTTTTCGTCTTTGTTAAATAGAAATAAAGTACTCATAAATGGTTAAGCCGTATCATAAATGAATCCTATTGTAATAATATTTCAAAATGAATTTTATGATGCAAAAATTACAATTATATAAGATGTGTAGTGAAAATTTAAAATTATTTTATGTATGTGAAAGGCTAAATGTTCAATGTTCATTGAAATTAAAACTCTAAAATAATTTTCTATGCTAAATAATTTATTCGATATCTCTTACCTAAAATCTATCGTGACATGTTTATACATAGTTGTGGCCTGTATGGCGCGCCCAACATTTTGGCAAAATGTCAATTGTCGTGTCGTGTGGTTTAGCTGTGTCACTCAACTTTATTTATTAGTTATATAATTCATAATGCTATTTATATGTATTTTTTGGTTGTTAACATGTTTTATCTTTTAGTTTTCAATGATAACTATAACTTTTCTGTGAAAAATGTATGCTAAACTTAGTTATTTCAATGTCACTATTAAATTTTAATGGCACAAGCTTAGCGTTCGTTTGGTATCGCTTTAGTTATCCGTTTTTCAAAATCATATGATTTAATCAATTAAAAGTTAGTCAAATTTATTTAAATCATGATAGTTTTTCAAAACACTTTTTTCTTGTTTCTTGTATTTGTTTTTTCATAAAACAAATAAACAAAAAACTATGTCAAACAAACCCTTATTAAATTATTTTAAAAACAATAGTGTCCTCTTGAAACGTCTTTTTTTGTTTTACTCATTTACAAATAGTGTCCTCTTAAAGTGTTCAAAATGCTTATTCCTATAATCTTCTGAAAAAAGAACTTTTAAAATGATTAATGAAATAACAAATTTTTTCAAAACAGTTAACATTAAACAAAACAACGGTAGTAAAGAAAAAAATATAATTTATAAATATTCTATCCAATTGAATGCCTAAAATAATAAGGAAAACAATTGATACTAAAAGCTAATTGAACATGTTTTGGGAAACAATGCTATTTTTTTTTTTTGTTAGAATATATTTGGTTTATTAATGATTGTCTTAAAGTAATTAAAACATAATTATGAGACAAATTAAATAAATTATTTTACCTTCATGGTTTCATTATGGTTTAATCATATTTATAAATAAGCTTTTGGGAATAGCATGAAATCAATCCTTAATTCACATCATTCACGTTTCAATGAAAGAGCTAAAAATAAGTAGCAATTGTGAATTGTTTGATTCCAATTACTTTTTCATTTATCATAGTCACTAAAAAAGACAATTCTTCATTTTCTCGTTGTTCATCTTGTATATATGATCATGTTCCAAATATTATTCACAAAGAATTGGACATTAATGTGATTGATTAGCTACTTACTATTTTTATATTAATGTATACTCCGTAATAATTTAATTTAATTTTATTTGATACTTCCTTCATTTTTATTCAATATTTGATTTATTTATTTATTTTTATTCAGTTAACACTATTTGACTTTTACACTATTCACAAACAACACTTTGACTAGCTTTATTATTTACAACTATTAGGCTAGTATTCAGCCCGTGCACTACAGAGGTTAAATTTGTTTGTATTTTATTTATTTATTTTTTTATGGGAGGATTGCTCAAGTTATGTTTGCCTTTAAAAATAAAAAAAAGGAAAATTTTTTTAATGAAGATTATATTTATGAAAAATATTTCCTTAAAAAAAACAACAATATTTAAAAAAATATTTATATCAAATACAAATATCTGCTTGTAGAGTAGAATATAAAAATTTAGAAAAAGATAGTTTTTATAAAAAACCAAACTAAGAAAAATAAAAGAAAATTATTAAAAAATCGAAAAAAATTAAGCAGAGTCAAACATCAAAGTTATGAGCTTTTAAACCAAACAAACATGATAACATTTTTAAAAACCATAAACTAATACAAAAACTATATTAAAATATAAATTAAAAATTTATCTAATCCAAAAAATAGTTTGTGGACCTAATTCAAATTATAACCGTAACAATTCTATGTATTAAAAAAACTTCTAAAAAGAAAAAAAACAACAAAGTTTTGTTAGATTTTTTTTAATCTTTGTATGTAGTCCACATCCAAGGTAAAAATAAACAATCAAAATTTATTTTAAGGAAAACCATATAAAAATTACAATATTAACCATGTTTTTGAAAAAATAAAACAAAATTATAGAAGAAATTGTGATTTGAAAACAAATAAAAAAATGGCAAATATGTAAATATAGAAAATAAAAATGAAATAAACAATGTAATAAAATATCTTTGAAAATAGCTAGATGAGATTCTAAAGCATATTTTTTTAAATCATAGAAAAAATAAACGAATTTTCAAAAACAATTTTGTAAAAAAAAAATTTCAAAATCAAATTTAATATTAAAACCATTCTTAAATTAAAACGGAAACATAAAACGGAAAAAAAAAATCTAAAACTACAAATCTTACTTGTTAAACTTTTAAAAAAAATAAAATTAAAAATTGTACATATTTTTAAAAAGATCCACAAAAAAGTCTAAACAACAACTCGCTTAGAATATAACTAAGCACAAAAATCATCAAATAAAATAAGGTATTTTGTAAATAAATTGGAAAAAATATAAAAATTTAAATAAAAACCATGGTGTTAATTTATAGCAAATTTTAGTAACGAAAAAGAAAAAAAATTATATAATCCTTCTGTTTCAAAAAAAAAAAATTATAAACATAGTGAAAAAAAAAGGAGAATTTATTGAAAAAAAAATTATGCAGACCTTTTGTTTCCAAACACAAATTATACATATCTATTGAAAAAAACATAATGAAAAAAAAGGAGAATTTATTTAAGAAATAATTAAACATAAAATCATCAAAATTTTAAGTCAAAAAATAATTTCGAAACAAATTTGAAAAATGAAAGTTAAAAATAAATTGTAAACAAAATTCAGAAAATTAACTTGTGTGCTTTTTTGAATGCAAGACCACCAATTTTGTCTTGAATTTCATGTCATTGAATATTTAATCTGGTTGAAATAAATTGCAATAAAAATTATAAATTGAGGGTGTAAAAAAGGAACAATATAAAGATGGAAGAAACAAAGAGAAGAAAGGTGAGGGGGAAAAGTAAACTAATTTTCAACGTATTTCTTGTATTGAAAATTACAAGAACCAAGAGATACTTCGAAAAGAAAATAAAATGGAAGAGATGTCTGATTGAATTTTTGTCAAATAAAAATATTATTTTTAAAACAGGAAAAACATGGAGAGGACAAATGTCCTTCCAACTTCATGTTTTAAAATATTAGTATTAGTAAAATAGTTAAGTGGGATCTTGTTTGAATCGTCTCAATGTATATTTTATTACTATCCACTATTTTATAGCTTTACAATGTCGGGTATTAGAGATATTAATCGTTAAAGTACATTGGCAAGCATGATTAATGAAAGATGTCAACTTAAAAAAAAACGGAGGTAGTAATAATTGTCGTACAACTGGTTGGTTCACTTTTATCTATTGCTTCAATTTATTGTTTTCAACATAGTGGACCATCTTTATTTTTAACTCATTAAATTTCAGGTTATTGTTATAACTAATGATGTAAGCTATTTTTAACTAATGTTTGACGCATACATTGCGTGCATATAAAAGCTTGTCCCCAAGTAAATGGGACCAAGCGATAATTATTGTGTAATTTTAAAAATTACTTTATGATCATCATTTATAATTTTTAAGCCCAAAGAAAAATATTTAATGTTGAAGTAATAAAATTATTACTTTTACATATAAAAACTTTCCAATCTTTCTGATGTCTTCAATTAAACATGCAATTTTTATGTTACTCGTTCTGTATATGGTCTAGATTACTAGAACATGATTTATTTTCTGTTATTTTGGAATTATGCTTCTTTTCATTATTAAGAACATGATATTGATTGGTATAGTATGTTAGTTACCCTGAGGTGTTCCATCTTAACTTTTGCGATTTTTTAAGATTTTGCCCGCGTCTGTTCATCATGTTAAAGTCCTGGCTTCAAAGTTTCTTTTGGACTGGCTTTTCCAATATGAACATGAGCATTGCCAGTGGTCAGCTGCAATTTCTATTGGTGTGATTTCAACTTGTCTGCATTCAACTGATCGTCAACAAAAACTCCAATGTGTGAATGGGCTTATTGAGGTATATTTGTCACATTACTTTTATTTCACCCCCTCATTTCAACCCCATTTTTTAATAATGGGCTTATGTGTTGACGTTTCTGAGGCTTAGTGCATTTCATTCTTTGATCTGTTCATACTATGCAAATAATAAAACTGCATGGTTAAGCGGTTTTTTTTTTTTTTTTTTAGAATCATGCCTTATGTATCCTCCGTGTACAGTGCAACTTGTCTCATCAATTAAAATTCCTCTTACTGGTGTTTAAGTTCTTTTAATTAATTTGTTCATCTACCTTCTCTAATCTCTTCCTTAATGTGCGGTTAAGGGGACATGCTGCACTTAAAAAAAAAAAAAAACTAAAAAAGAGAGGAGGAATTAAAAGACTTTCATCTAGACCTTTTATCTGGTTTTCAAGGTTTGAAGTCAAACTGAAAAAGAGGAGGAATTAAAAGCATGATAAATTCCTCTTGGGGGTGCAAGGTTTTCAAGGCAGCGATGTTTATGCTTTCAGATCTGGTTGATGTAGGGGATTCTAACGCGTATTTGAAGCCGATAGTTTTTCTGGCCGATTAGGAAGTGTAGTTAAGCTTGTGGGAAGGATTGCTGGGGGCTAGGGTTTGATGGATACGCTTAGGTTTGTAATTGATAATAATTATAGTAGTAAAATATATATATATTTTTTCTTAAGGAATATGGTATTAATTAATGTTCATATTACAAAATCGTTGAAATATACATAAGTCTTTGTTCTGTTATCATCCAACTTAGTTTCTCCCTTTGTTATCATTAATCTATTTGTCACTTGCTAATTCCCATTTGTAAATGCTATGGAGATTACAAAATGTTACTAAATAATATATAAGCTAACCCAACGCTTAGTATAGGGGTAAGTCTAGGTCGAACCCAAGGGAATGCGGTATAAGCTAAAGTCTCAAGTTAAGCTATTCTGAAGCCTAAGTGAGGGTTGGTCTAAGCAAACTAAACAACGCTATTAAATGAATTTAAGAACGATACTAAATATGGTAGGGAATTAGGATCCACATGCACTCATGACAATCATACTAATTGGGCAAGAATTCAACCAATCGAACAATGTGAGGGAAGGTAACAAATGCAATCAAAATCACTTACAGAGCTAGATGTCTCTACAAATGACTTCAAAGGAAAATCGCAAAACAAGATCAATAGATAATAATAGCTTCCAAATCAAATTTTCGTATCAATGAAAACTATTATGCAATCTAGCTTGATAGTTAAGGTTGATCACTCCTCAAGATATCAAACACATGCATAAATTTCACCAATCAATTTAATCACAATGTTCATCAATCAAAATCCCCCAATTAGCCATGAATTACACTCATACATGCTTCACCATATCCCTAACAAGTAATCTACTCACTACACATTGCAAATTTGAATAGCAAAACTAAACTAATCACCAATTTCATCATCAACATTGTATTCAAAATATATTCAAGCTATCAAAGATCAAATCAAACAAACAACAAGTAATTCAATCAAATTAAAGAATCAAAAGCTAAAATTGCATTAGACTAAATAATTCTTACAAAACTTTGATCAAAATCAAAGAGGAAGAAGATTGAAAGTAGCATTCATCAAATTCACCAAGTTTCTCTCTCTTAAATCTAAGAACAAAAGTTTTCCCAATTTGAGCTTCTCTCTCTAAAATTCCAATCAAAAGTCTTATTCTAATTCAATTCTAAGCTAATTCTCTCTCTAAAAATGAAGAAATACTATATATAGTAAAACTAACAAAGGAGGAGTTAGTTATACGTCCAAAAAGAACCCCAATAGGCGCGCCCTCTCCTCTACATGCACGACCGCAATGAAATGGGTACAGAACAGGGGGAGGAAGGCTGCGCGGCCGCACCTCCCACCTGCGCGGCCGCGCCGTGGCCTTGCACGCCCGCGCCTAGGAGCAGGGCACCTCCTCCTCGTGCGTCCGTTGATGCTCCCGTGCGCTCCACTTGATGCATGTTGGGGGTGACAATCTCCAAAGGTCTTCACGGTGGGTTCATCACCGATTTTGATGCCCACGCAACATGAAGACTTGGCTTTTGGGCTCCTTCACTTTCGAGCTTCAAGGGGAGGAACCGGCTTGCACCTTAAGCTTTGCAAATCCCGAGAGAAGGTCATTTGGTTCCGTAGATGTCAGTAACGTCACCAATCTCCTGAAATCAAAGAAAAGCAAACAAATAAAAGATAAAAGAGACATAAAACAATGAAAATTCATCCTAAAAGAGGCTAAATGAGTGCCATAAGTACAAAAAGGTGATGCAATGTTGCGAGAACAAGGATCTATATGACAGGTGGAGAGATTTGAACACTAAGGGATATAGAATTATTTGGGGGGTCTGTGATATGTAAAATAGAACATAAGTTTTAGAAAGGAGTTCAATGTGAAGTGTGAAATAATTTCCTATTTGAGTTTATTTTTGTTGAACTTATTGATAAGAAAGTTAACTTTTTAGCTGACACTTAATTTTGTGTTTGAATGAAAAAGAGCCTTATTAGAGTTTGCATGTATTTAGAAGTGTTTTATTGTGTGATCCTGAGCTTACATCTTAACAACACTATCTTTAAATCTTAAATCTATCAGAAATGTAATATTTCTTTACCTGTAACCTCATGAAATTATTTCATCTTCACTTCCTTTTGAATCATTTCAGTTATGGTGTTAAAGCTATGCTGTATGGAGTTATCAGTTGTGTTGAATTATTTACGTGGTGCCACTACATATAATATATTGATCTTAAAATGGTTCGATTGGATATAAATTATTAACCTGGATATTGATCTTTCATTAGCTATGACTAATTCATGTCTCTTTCGTTAGGTGGTATGTGAAAGTAGAAATATTCTTGTCAAAGGGGCTTGTGGTATTGGCTTGGGATATTCATGTCAAGACCTTCTTACCAGGGATGTAACTGCTGATAATGCATTGGATCAGGCTAGCTTTGTTCTACAGGAGAAAGCTCTTTTGGGGAAGATTGTCAGGACACTATCTTTGACAATATGGCAACTTACAAAAATTTCTTCTGATCTTCTTGTGAGCCTTTCTAAATATAAGGCCCCTGGTTTAGAAGATGATGACACGAAGGCAACATCTCCAATGACGGTTAAAAGAGACGAGGATGATCAATGGGGTGTTACTGGTCTTGTCATGGGTTTCGGTATGTCTGTTAGTGCGCTTTCCAGAGCTGGGTCATACGATGCTATGTGCAGTATAAAAATTTTGCTCACATCCTGGATTGCCGAAGCAGACTCCATACTTACAGAATCTACTACTGGATGTCAAAGTTTAGATATGCTGTTAACTACTGGAGCATGTCTAGTGCTTCCAACTGTTGCTTCAGTTTGTCGGAGACTGGAAAAGATGCAT
This sequence comes from Chenopodium quinoa, assembly GCF_001683475.1. Classification (NCBI taxonomy): domain Eukaryota; kingdom Viridiplantae; phylum Streptophyta; class Magnoliopsida; order Caryophyllales; family Amaranthaceae; genus Chenopodium; species Chenopodium quinoa. The sequence continues at coordinate 3,769,352 of NW_018743783.1, forward strand.
GATAATGAATTAAGCGACTTGCTTTTATGCTATGAAAACCTCATTTCAAAGCTTCAAATGGAGAAAACATGTAACATCTTGCATCACAATCAGCTGATGGCAGCATGTGTTGGTGCAGGGTCTCTACTTTCATTTGTTTTGTTTTGGTGTATTTAAAAAAATATACTCTGATACCTATCCTCACCTTGTTCATCTTGGTGCATTCCTTGGAGTGGTAAATGCTATGGGTGCTAATACAGGGAGTAAACCTGATCATCGTTATCCTGAAATTGCTCCCATCACTTTCTCTGAGGGAAGGGTATGATTGATATAATAAACACTTGAGATTTTCATTCTCATCTTTTGATTTTCTATACCTGATATGTTATTTCTCAATTTATATATCAGGAATCCTCTCACGTCAATGCCCCTCTACTGTCAAGTTCTTGCTTTGCAGAAGATCTATTAGCATTAATACAAGATATATTTCTTGTTGCGCAAGATTCATCTGACAGCCAACTACAAGCATATGCGTCATGGGCAATGTCATTTCTTCATCAACATCTCTGCTCAATAGAAGACAAGGATGAAAATATAAGCTCGTTGCCTAATAATCAAAGCTTTTCCAAGGATGCAAGTGTTATGCAGCTCTCTACATGGCTAATGCAATTAGACTATTCCAGAGTAGGTCGCTTGATATTGCTTTTTGCATATTTTTCTAGTTTGGAAGGCCTTGATCATATCATTTTAGTTTGTGTTCGTGGTTGCAGGTGTCTAGCACATATCTAAGTTGTATTGGATTTTAGATTTCAATAATTTGAGCTGTAGTATGAACTGAAACAATCCCAACAGGAATATTTGATGCCTATGCACCCATGCTTAAGAGTTATGAGGTTTTGCTAAAAGTAATTCAAAGTATTTAGAGTTATTTTTCGTGTGATTCCAAAAAAAAAATGAACTTAGCAACATATATAAATGAAGCATTTCTTTCTTTATTTTAGATTCTTATCCATGATATGTATCTCTAAAGTTTAACATACTTCTCATCAAGCGATAAAATTGTTAAATTATTAACTTGATATTCTTTGAAGAAGACTTTGTTACCATTTTAAGTAGAGTTGTTGAGATTGTTTTATGCAATACAACTGAAATTAGGATCATTGATGCTCATTTGCTCATTATTTGCTTGGGAATATTTTGCACAAATTTGGCAATTTTTACCAGCTTCCAATTGTTCATTGGTTGGACGGTTGGACCAGTATACACTAAGATTATTTTATCCTGAATCAGAAGTTGCTAGCATGCAATTACAAACATGCTTTGAAATGTTACTTTGCTTTCCTCTTTTGCTGACAAAATTTTCATGTTTTTTAAGGATACCCCACATGTCAACACAGTTGCTGCTGTTCTGAGGTGTCTTTCTAGTGTCCCCAGATTGCCCAAGCTTGATTGGGGAGCAGTTATCAGGCGTTGTATGAAATACGTGGCTCATATTTCTGAGTTCTTACCCCAGGAAACATCTTCTGTGAAGAGTAGCTTGCGCAAAGAATGTGTGCTTTTCTCACTAGCTCATGGGAATAAAATTGATCCGCTACTTTCTTTCCTTGATGAATTGACTAGTTTGTTTAGGTTCAGGACGCTTGATCTCATTACACAGTCCTGTCTTCTCTTTCATCTATTGAACCTGACAAGAATATTCTCCAGTTCAAGAACTAAAGTGTTACTGGAAGACATTTCTGAGTTCCTGTCATCTCAAATTTCTTCATACCGAAACTATAATGTGAGGCAGAAAAGGTTTTTGCTGCTCTCCTGCTGGAAAGGACTCTCAAATTGTTTTGATGAAGATTCTCTTGATACTTCTGAATACCTTTTTGGGATGGAGAAGTGCATGGAGATTCTTTTTGCATCGTTGCCTGCTCAACCAACTGCCTTTTCAGAACTTGAATTGATGCCCACCCTGGAATGGAATGAAGCAATTGTATGCTTGGGCAAGGCTAAAAAAGCTTGGTTGTTGGATCTATTACAGGTACATTTTCTTACTGGATGCTATTATATTTTTGTGTTTTCCTTGTGGAATTCAGCCTTCATTTAAAGTTACTTCCAGTCACTAATTGGGAATTTTCATGCTCCAGATATCTACTGTCACTCTAGTCCCAAGAGATGATTATTTTGGAGTAATGCTTAAGAAGATGCTAGCGATAACTGAGCTTGTAAAACTTGGATCCCTTCCATTGACTGAGCTTGCAAAGCTAAAGTCTTACATGTTAAACACCCGATCACAAGGTTAGAGGAAATCATCTGGTTTTATTTTTTGTAAATGATCATTCTTATTTCTGTGTTCATGAATGAGTTGATTTGAAAGAATTGCAAGACCATTGCTCAACTCTGGATATTCACAGGCATGTGGAAGTTGTTTGTTGAAATTACGGCAGTGCTGCAGGATGTAGAAGGAAGTATCAAGAGACAATGGGTCGTTAGTGTTCTGGAAATAAGCTGTATAACAAAATATCCATCAACGGTATGTCAAGTTTTTATTTGTACAGTTAGTTTTCTGACATTATTGCTGTAAAAGTACGGTATGTCAAGTTTTTATTTTTTTATTGCATCCATTGCATTTACATGGAGTTTTAGAAGAGTTTATTTGCTTCAATATTATATTATGTGATGCATATCTAGAAGATAGGTTGAAGCGCCATTTAAATTATATCTTTTCTTAATATTTTGGGTGGTTATTATAGAGAATATTTAGTTGTTATTTATCTTTTATTGTGATAGATTCAGTTTAGAGATTAGTTTATTATTTGATTTTAGAATATTCTAGAGTTTATATTGTCTATATAAAGGGTTTTAGGTTGTAAACTTTTCACCAGATAATTGAATTTGAGTTATAGTTTGATCAATTCGTATGAGTTGTTTTTTCGCAAGAGAATTGTATATTTTATTTCGCCGAGAAGGCTACCAACTTTAGTTGTTATTAAACCTTGGTTAGGAATAATAACTCCATATCCTTGTTACAAATTGATCTTGCTTAGATTTAATTGTTCCATATTCTTTACATTTAGTCCCTCTATCCTAAAACCGTGCAAAGTCTAAACTAAAATCCATCTAAGGTCGGAATTTTAGTGGAAACCATTAAAAATCTGCATCATTATGCATGTGGGCAATTGGATGATTAATTTATTTTTGTAAAAGTACATTGTGGATAATGAAAGAGATTGCATGTGTGGAGAGTAAAGACCATGAAAGAGAAAGAAATGATAAGATATTTAAGTGGGGTTTTAGGGAAGAGAGAGAATAATAATATATGGTATATATAAAGTTACCAAATATAAAAGTTATGAATTTAAAAAAAAAAACACCCAAAAGTAGCAAGTGATGCATTTAGAAAAACGAAGGAAATACTCCCTCCGTCCCCAATTGATAGTCACTTATGCCATTTTTAGGCACCCAAAATGTTAGTCACATTTGCTTTTTTCAAGTACCATTAATATATATTTTTTTACCAAAATTCTCTAACATTTGCAAAAATATTTGTGCAAATTTAACTTTTTCAATGTAAATTTTACTTTCCCATGTACTTTAATTACTTTCTCTCCCTATTTTTTTGCATATCTAATGTAAATTTACTTTTTCAATGTACTTTCTTTAATTCCCGTGATTTTCTTCAAAAATGACTATCAATCGGGGACGGAGGGAGTAGTAATTACAGTTGAAGTATTTTATTTATGTACATATTGTTAACCGAATATGCATGTATTTTCCATTCAGGTCAAGATAAATCACTATAAATACGTAGATTAAGAAAATTTGGAAAATGTTAGGTGGGTTTGAGAAAAAGGTAGGTCTTTAATGGGGTAAGTATTGTCATAAAATAGGAGTAAAATAGTAAAGAGAGTTTGCCAAAAACTGGAATAAAGTAGAAGTGCGTAGTGATTAAAAACAAAAAGGGTGGTAATATGTATTTCATGTGTGCGTGTGTGTGCATAATTTTGTTTCCTAGCAGAAAATATGTTTGCACATTTAGTTTAATAAAAGTGAACATTAGATCAATCTCATTTCCCGGTCATTTTAGTTGACTATATATGTGGATCTATAAAAGACTATAATTTACTAAAACTACACGCTCGTGAGAGATTGTTATGTACAACCGGGTGCACCGTACCCCCATAAGTATTTTGTTTACATTTTGATGATTCTTTATTAATCATCAAAATGAAGAACAAAAACTAACCCAAGGTTAGTTGGGTGTACAATGCTTCCGGGTGTATATCACAAATTCCATCTATTTGTCATGCAATATTCATGGAATAGGAACCTAAATGTATTAGAGAAAGTATTGGTGTATTATATTCTTTCCAAAATATTGTTTTATGCTTAGTTTTTCTTAATAATTTTTATATTTTTTTATTTGATAATTGCTCACTAGATATTATTCCATATACTTTTTTATTTTTTATTTTTTATTTTCTCATGTCTTTAGTTGGCCATTTAAAGAAGTAACCAAGGTAAAGAGATTCATAGTAATAATTATTATAAATGGCATTAGTTAGAGCCCAATATCTGGGACATTTGATAGAGTCTAAAAAGGTGGATGGGTGTAAGATTTAGTAAGAGAGGAAAGGTGCAAGTATTGTAGGGTGTGGGGTGAGAGAAGTGATGGATAAGGATATATGTCAAAATGGAATAAAGTGAAGTAAATTAACATCCATAAACGAAAATTGAGTTATACAAAAACATATACTTCTGCGGAAGTTTCAATTTAGATGCATCACTTTCCAATTTAGTTAATTAATTACTTCTATCTTTCTCCTATCACATGGGCCCTCTAAATACCCTTTAATAATCCCAACTATTGCCGATTTACTTCTAATAAACCCAATTAAGGCTATGTTACTTGGACTCGGGAACGGGTATTGGACACGAACACATGTCCAAGTATCCGATTTGGCAATTTTCAAAATTTTAGGACACGAGGACACTGTCCGAAATTTGGACACGGGTGCGGTGGTACGTTATTTTTATTAACAAATAAATCATACAGTATGTAAAATTATGTTAATAAATGTACTAACAAATTATGTTAATAAGTGTACTAACAAGTCCTTAAATAAAACAATAACAAAGTGGAGAATGAGGTGTGAGTGGGCCCAAAGAAGTAGATACGAATAAAGGAGAAAATTTCTCCTATCCCTCACGTGATATGATAATTTTTTTGTTTTTTAAAAGATCTTGTGACCCACCTTCCCCCTATTCCTCCCTTCTCCTTCCTTTTTTCTTTCACTTTCTTTGTAAAACATAGCTATGTCCGCCATTTATAATTTCTACTCATAGTTCTCTAAAATCATGGCATAGAATTTCAAATTTCAAGAGGGTTGGCAAGGTAGGATTTAGTATGGTTTTTTCTTGTATTTTCTTATATTAAAAAAAAATCAGAATCTTCTCCTCCACTCTCTTCTCTGAGATGAAGTGTCCGAGTGCAAAGTGGAGAATCTGACACGAATTTTGTGTTAGTATCCGTGTCGTGTCATGTCGACACGCACACTCGGCGATATTGGCCGAGTCCGATTAACATAGAATTAAGGTTTATTTTTTAACAATCCTACTATTGGGTCAGTTTGCCTCCAATGGTCCAAACTGGTCAACGACGGGTCAATGACCTAACAGGTGACCATGACACGTGTCAACACGTGATTGGTCCAAATTTTTAAAAAAAAAACCCCAAAATCCCAGCAGCCCAATCAACCACCTTACCACCACTGGTGCCAAACCCTACCCTCCACCAAAACCGGCCGGTCATCCCCTCTAACCACCAAAACCGCCGGCCGCCCCTCTACCACCCATTTAACCCACCCCCGACCTCCGAAAAAACCACCAACTTAACCCACCCCGACCCCAAAATAATGATTGGACAGCCTTCGTCGCCGTTATTTTTGGCAATGCATCCCGATCCCCCCTAACTTCATCGGCTAGGACTCCTCTCTCGGCTGAAACTTGCGCTAGCTATCCTCTTTCGTTGCCGCCGCCGTGAAGGATTTGTAGCCAGATTTAATTTGGACAACGATCTGTTTCCTGGCTTGTGGCCCAATCTATTTCAGTGGGTGGCTGACTGGCTGCCACTTATCCTTCGTCCACAGCCGATCCTTTGTCCACCGCCTCTCCTTCGTCCGATGACTTGGGTTTGGTGATTTGGTTAGGGAGAGAGAGAGAGAGTTTGAAGAAGAGATAGAATCAATTAAAGAATTAGGTGGGAAACGAGACAGTGTGTTAAGGAGGAGAGAGAATCAATTAAGGAGAGGAGGACGCCAGTCGGTGGTTCGGGGGTTGATTAGGGGTGTAGATAGGGCTCCGGCGAAGTTAGGGGGTGGGGAAAGGGTGGCTTGATTTTTTCAAAAATAAAAAATTATGTTTTATGTTTAAATTTCTTAATTTTGAACCATTCAAGTGTTGACACATGTCATTTAAAAAACCAAAAAAAAAAAAAAAATACCCTTTCAGTAGGTTATCGTTTTTGAAATTATTGGAGGCAAACTGACCCAATAGTTAGGATTATTGAGAAATAAACCTTAGTTGGGAATATTAGAAGTAAATCGGTAATAGATGGGATTGTTAAAGTGTATTTTCCTTATTTTTTTTTTCTCTATCTCTCTCGACTCCAAAATTGGCTAGGGCTACACAATTACAAAAGTGATGCAATTAAAAGAAACGGAGAAAGTATTAACTTAATGAAGCCTAATGCATTTGGAAAATATCTTGGATATCAATTTTTGATTATAACCAAATCTTAAGTCCTATGATGCCAAGATCTTTCTTGCAATAATGGGTTCTTGGTTTTTTTTTTTGGAACCTTTTTTTTGAGAAGTGGGTATGGTATCACCATTGGAGGTAAAAAACAACTCATATTGTATTTCAATACTCAAACTTGAGTCTCACCATTGGAGATGGTCTTAGATGACTTTCATCATTTTGACTTGATTGTTAATTGATGTTGCTGAGAGAGCATTCTAATTTTAGCGGATTGTCAGATTCAGCTTTTGCAAGACTGGAAGATGCTTTAACTTGAAAATAAAGTAGCCAGCTTTTGTATATGCAAATCTCTTAGCTAGGTTGCTCATTGTCTCTTTGATCTAGTTTGACTAATTTGTCATTGTTGGGCCTTCAGGCACTGCAGTTTCTTGGTCTGATCTCTGGTTGCTTCTGCAAATACATGCCATTGTTCGTTCTAGATCCACAAGCTGTGCTAGCTGACCTACCAATCACTCTTTCGTCTCTTCTTTCAAGTATCAAGTGGAGAGGGGTTGCTGATGCTGCAGTTTCATGCCTCTGGACATTAACTGTGCGTATCTACAGCTGGGCTAAGACCGTTACATGCAATGATGGATCACTCAATTTGGATATCGACCCAAGTGAAGCTGAAATGTCAAACTTGCTAATGCAGGTGCTCTTGGATGCTTGCCATAATTTAAAAGAGTTTTTGCCTTTAAAAAATCAGCTTATGCTGGCAAACATGGTTATGTGCTGACATTTGCTTCTTTGAGTGATATGATTTGAACACCATGTTTATGGTTTTTATCATCAATGTAATTTCTTTTCTTCTCCCTTATCTTCCTTAACAATGTATTTGATCTTTTGAACTTGTAGCAATTCATTTTAAAATTGTCAAATGGCACAAAAAACAGGTGTAATCTCTGTACACTTCAGAATAGGTCAAGGATTTGAAGCCTGGTTAAAGAACTTTTTTCTTCTCTCTCTCTTTATTTTTGTGTGTGTGTGTGACTGTGTGTGTGTTTTGTTAGATTAAGTACGGAGTACTAAATATTTTATTTGGAATACGCTAGTTGAACCACAGAGTGCGCACAACTTAGTTTGTAAGTATGTATAATGAAATATTTTAGACACATGATTTTGTACTCAATTAAGTTTTTGAGAATTGATATATTATATGTAGATTTACTTATTGAATATGTTAAGAGATTAAATAAAAGTTGTGGTAAAAAAAATATAAATATGCAAGATCAGCATACAAATACGTTTTTACAATACAATTATTTTATTACATATGTATTGTGCATACATTAAAATTTGTTATAAGATTGTATTCCAATACAAATATGAAAAGCTTACATATTGAAGGAAAAACAGTTACACGTATAAAATTGAAATTTTAGAAAATAACACTGCAAAAATCTCACAATTTTGATTATAAAACTACCAATATATATATATATATATATATATATATATATATATATATATATATATATATATATATATATATATATATATATATATATAATGAGGATCATGTGAGAATCAAGTCCTATAATAGGAACTAGGAACTCATCGTGACCGTTGATCACTCTCAATCCGACGGCTTGTGTTTCACCCGTCTTTTTCAGTTTCATTAAGGGCATTTTGTTAATTTCGCCACTTGAATGACCTTTCTCATGTTCTTTTCGCAGCTCATTTGTTTCTCTCTCCTCTCTTTCACTTTCACTTTCTCTCTCTACTCTCAAATCTCTCCTTTTTTGCACTCTCAAATCAAGATTTTGTTCTTCACTGATCAACTATTTTCCTATGATTATTTGATTTTCGTCATTGTTTGAGGTAATTCTTTTTATTTACTACACTTTTTGTGATTTTGTGAATTCTTGAAGTTGTTTTTCGATCTTTATTGCTACTGTGACTAAATCTGGACAAGTAAGTTGTTTATTTTATGTTTTTAATTCTTTTTTATTCGATTAGGGTTTATGTTTTGTAGTTTTGATTGATTCGAGTTTATTGAAATTAGGGCTTTCGCTATTTTCCAGGGACCGAAAGTGATAGACATTTTGATTTTTTTTTTTAGGGAATACATTTTGATTATTAGATTGCTGAAGAATCATGTCGAATGATGATATAAAGGAGAAGGAGTTGGATCTTAGCTATCCTAAAGTGCTGCTGTCATCGTATAAAGTAATTTTTTGAATTTACGATTTATTTAGTTATTTTAAATTGGTTGATTCAATTGTTTTGATTAGAATTTTTGCTTGAATTGTATAGTACTACTATGTTGTTGTTGTGATTTCCCTGGTTGTATCCTAAGAATTTGTATAATACTACTATGTTGTTGTGGTTTCCCATAATTTACAATTTATTCAATTATTTTGTTAGATATTTGAGTTGTTTTCATTGAATCTTTAAGTGAATTTCAAGAGTTGAATCAGCCCAAAAAATGATCGGGTTGAGTGCTGCAGCTGCTGCCACGTCAAGGCTGCAACTACTGATGCTTCCCTGTAGGCCCTGCCAAGGCTGCAGCTGCTGCCTTGGAGGCCCTGCCAAGCCTGCAAGTACTTATCTAGCTTGCTGTTTTAATCCTATGGAAGAGAGTGAAACACATGTTGTCTTGCGACTTCAACACACAGGTTGTTGCTCAGCAAGGCCCTATTCAGATGAGAAGGTCAACATTGGCTCAAATCTTTCAATTATGAAATTCCTGCACATCTTCTGAGTTTTATTATTTAGTTTTATGAAATTCAAGGAGGAATTTTATTATTTAGTTTAATTTAATTTTGAGTTAGTCTTATTAACTTTTGAGTTAGTGGTAGTTACTTTTGAGTTGATGTTAGTGACTGAGTTTGGTATATAATTATGTGCATGGAATATTTAGTAGCATACTACACTTTTCACTATGGAGCAGGTGACTTCCAACCTACAAAGGCAACAAACCTTTGCCTAGCGTATGTTGCCTCTTACACTGATAGCGATACACACACACACGACAACCCAAAATTCAATGTGTTGCTTGCACTGCTATTTTAATCTTGAAACTGATTTGAGTAGATAACTTTGTTCTTCTTGGCTAACACCATCTAAATGCTAACCTAGTGCTTACACTATTGTCATGTCACAACGGATTGCACTTGTCAGATATGTGGGGCTTCGTGTGAATCTTTCATTCATGCCTTGTTCCAATGTCGGGATGCAAAATTGATTTGGGACTTGGGAGCATAGTAGTTATGTGGAGTTGTTGAATGATGCGCCTACAAGCTCCTTTGCTGAGTGTCTGTAGTGGCTTGCACATAAGGTGGAGAAAAAAGAACTAAGTTTGATGTGTGTTCTGACTTGGGTTGCTTGGTTTTGCAGGGATGAGAGTATTTACCAGGACCCTGTGACTAGTCATGTATGTCTAGCATTTAATTATACCAAGTTATTGCATTATTATGGTGAGTACTCTATGCAAGTATTATTCAAGCCTGTTGTGACAAATAAGGCTGCCCTGAATGCAAGTTGGTGTGCACCAGCAGCCGCGGTTATGAAAGTTAACACTGATACGCATCTCTCTACTGCTAATCAGGTTGGAATTGGAGTGCACCAGCAAGGCTGAAAAATGCAGAAGCAAGAACAGCAAGGTTAGGGCTCCTTGTAGCTCGTAGATTTGGTGTGCATCGAATAGCCGAATATAGTTGGAAGAAGATGCGATTTCTATAATTAAGCATTTCTTATTTACTTTTGAGTATATTTTATTTACATTTGTGATTTTTAGTATAAAAAATAAAATAAAAACCATCAATTGTGTTAACTAATTATTCTTATTCTATAATAGCCTAGTAGCTCAATGAGAAGAGCATTGTCAGTCACTACATGATATATTTTGCTATAAGGAGCAGTAGTTTATGTATTGTGTTTGATTGATGATATGTCCAATTTATATAGTGTTTTACCCCCGTCCCTTGGACATAATTAGTAGTGTTTTTGTCTCTTTAGAGCCACTTTTATTACTAATTTGTGTTTTCTAGTGTTTTTGTAGTTTTGCTTGAGTTTTGTAGGAAATTGCACAGTTGGAGCGTTTTCCGGTTTTTCATGAAGCAACTACGAGCATTAGGAGGACATGACCGTCTTTGAAGCCCAGGACTGGTTAAGAGCCGGTGTTTAAGGGCTCGGTATGTGATACTAGGGCATATGGATCGAGTATTCAAGACCGGAAGAGGAAATCTGGATTGGGCCGAAGAATTGAGCCCAATCGAAGTCCAAGCCTCGAAGAAGAGACCGGTCTGATCGGGCAAGCTTGCGCCCGATCGGGCGGGCGCGCATATGAGAGCATCAGCAAGAAGGCGCGCCTGATCGGGTGAGAGTAATTTCGATCGGGCGCGGCGAGCCAGGAAGGGCAAAGGAAGTTCGCCCGATCGGGCGCGTGTTTTTGGAAGACCTGATTGTCGAGATTTTTAGTTTTCAATTAGGAATTGTTTTAGGGATGTTTAAGTACGATTTTTTTACGTAATTGGGATTACCTTCTCTTTTAGATTTTCTCTCTCTACTTAGAATATTTTCTCTCTCTAAAATTCTCATATACTTTGTTCTTAACTCTATTCTTAATTCCAGATTTCTTTGGTAACAATTTCTCTTCTCTTAATCTTAGTTATTTATTTTATTCCTTTGATCATGTCGTGTTTATTACTTTGATTTGTTTAGATTTAATTATGTGTGAGTAGTTCTATTTCTAGGGTTTATGGGGATCCATAAATAATATGAAGGGCTAATTTATTGTAGTTAATTGTCAATGCTAGATTAATTTCCTATTGATTAATTTAATGTTCTATGACTAGATTTGCGCAGATCTTTTATGCATGAGTTTGACAACATTGATTCGAGATTCAAGAGATATGAATTAATGTTTAGGTCTAGTTTCAATAGGCAGGTTAATTTATAAATGGTTAGGTCGAGATTCGAGAGATGAGATTTAATACCGGTAAATTAATTGTGTGATTGTAATACGTAGCGAAATCCCTTTATGATCTGATTAATGTATGCATTGATGATTGATTATTATGTTTTACCCTGGAATATTATTTATTGGTGAACCTATGCCCTAGACCTTTTATATATTGTTTTCTCCTTATTCTATATCTTCGTAGTTTAGTTTATATCCAAATTTACCCACTGGTTACTTGATAATTTAGATTAACTTAGTTAATTAGGAATAGAAAGACCAGTTTCCCTGTGGATTCGACCCTACTTCTCTATCTATTATTAGTTAGTGGTTTTAAAAATTACTTTTGATTAGGTGATACGACTTTAGCCTGTAAAAAATTGGCCCCGTTGCCGGGGAAACGATTTTATTTTTATTTCTGATTTTTTTTATTTCGGTAGTCTAGGTTATTTCTTTTTGTCTCAGAGAACTTAGTTCTTTGAGGCAAGTCTCATATTTGCTTTTAGTTTTCTTTGTTTATGCCCAGGTGTTCCAGATCAGGTTACATCCCATTCAATCCTGAGATTGAACACGATCCTTCCATAGACAGAAGATTTTTTACAAGAAAATTCTGGCGGATTCTGGTGATACTAATAATCACCGAGATCCTCCAACTGATTCTAGCGATTCAGAGGCATCATCAGATCCAGAATCAGAGATGACGACTCCAAAGAAGCTTAGTCATTACTCACAACCAAAGCTTACAGATTTTCCACACCTTACTCCCACTCCAACTCTCGATGGGGTACAGTTTGAGATTAAACCCCAATTTATAACGATGATAGAAAGGAAGCAATTTAGTGGAGCTAAGGGTGAAGAACCAAATCTTCATATTGCAGACTATTGTCAATACTGTAATACCATCAGGCAAGCTGGGGTCACCACAAGACCAAATCAGGGAGATTCTCTTTCCTTTCTCTTTAACTGGAAAAGCGAAATTATGGTTTAATGGTTTAAATAGAACTGCACTTGGTATAACTGACTGGGAAACTCTTGTTTTAAATTTTTATAACAAATATTATCCTGCAGAGAGAACATCTGTACTACGGAGTGCAATTCAGAACTTTGCCCAAGAAGCCGATGAAACTCTATATGAGGCTTGGGAAAGGTTCAAGGACCTACAGAGAGAATGTCCCCACCATAATCTGGCACAATGGCAGTTAATCCAAGCCTTTTACAATGGCATTGGAAATTCATCTAGAATAATCTTGGATTCTACAGCTAGTGGGAGGTTTATGAACCTTAATGTTGATGATGCAGGTTAGGTTATTGAAGATATGGCGATACATAATTCCCAATATGGGAATCCTAGAGGCTTTGCTAACAAGGGGAAGCATAATGTTGACTCTGTATCCTTTTTGCAAGCTCAATTAACTTCTATCTGCAAGAAATTAGATAATCTTAGCATTGCTAATGTAGCTAATGTTTCTGCAATTAATAATAATGCTAATGAGGCTTTCTGTGAAAATTGTGGAGTTTTAGGTCATTGGGAGCAAGATTGTAGGAGCTCCGTGGAGCAAGTTAATGCCTTTCAAGCTTATAGGCAGAATAACCCATACTCCAACACCTACAATCCTGGGTACCGGAATCATCCATACCTTTCCTACCGGAGTACCAATGTTCAAAATCCACCACCACCACAAGAACCACAAACGCCACAACAACAACAGCAGAAATATTACCACCCCAATGCTGGCCAGAAGAACCAACCACAACAACCCTCCTCATCTTCCAACCCTGCTTTGGTAGAAATTAGAGCGATGCTGGTTAATATGCAGAAGCACATGGAGAGTAGAGATGCCCAAATTGATTCGATCCTATAACATAATAAATTTGTAGATAATCAAATTGCGCAACTTTCCGCCACTCTACAAGCCCGTCAACAGGGAGCTCTGCCAGCACAACCGACCAGGCCTACGGATCAAGCCTATGAAATAACTCTAAGGAGTGGTTCAAACTATGAAGGGCCCCCTTATGCCCAGAGACAATGAACCTGTTTTAACAAATAATGCTTATCTTGATGATGGGTGGCATTTATGCCACGATTAAGGTTCATTTTGATGGTCATTTTCCCACATTCGCGGCTTGTTTGCATCCTTTTCTTTGCACTTAGTTCCCTTTCCCTTTATGAATCTTCTTTCCTAGATTTTGCCCCTTTTTCCTACTCTTTACTTTGATTTCCATGCTTATGCTTTGTAGGAACCATCGGGGTTTTCAAGAGGAGGAAGCTAAGCTCAAGGAAAGCTGAAGGAAGCAAGATTCAGAAGAGGTTCGACCGAACCTCCTGAAGGTGTGGCCGAACCTGCTCAGTGGTCCGGCTGAACGTTGAGGCAGAGTCAAGAAGAAATTTGGCAATTTTTCAGGAGTGGTTGAACCTCAGAAGATCAACCAGACCAGGATCAGGGAGGTTCGACCCAACCTACCCATGGTTCAACCAAACCTACCCTGTAGTCCGGCCGAACCTTCCCAGTGTTCGGTCGGACCACTCCTCTATTTCAGCTGGCTCTGTACGGACTATATAAGTCCCATTTTAGAACGTTTTGATGAAATTAGATTTACTTAGTTTTAATTTTCTACACAATTTTTAGCTTAATCTGGAGAGAGAAACACTATTAGTCTTCATTTGGTAGAGAGAGAAAATGTGGATTTCTTCATAAATGAACTTGGATTTTGAAGAAGAAGCTTGTTTAATCTTTTGTAGATCTTCAACTTCAATTAATGAGCTATCTCTTACTCTTTCTCTTTACTTTTGCATTTAATTTTGCTTGTTTACTTTAATTTTCCTTCTTTGCTTATTAATCATGTTGATGCTTATTGATTTGATGATTGATATTGTTCTCAACATGATTTGTGAGTAGTCTCTTAGCCAAGGGTGTGGGGATGGTGTATTTGCTAATTGTTCATGCTTTTAATATTGAGATTAAGTTAATTGTGATTAAAATCTTTGCATGCTTGATATTGTTTGATCTTCTTGCAAGTGCACATTGTTAGTTGATTAAAGGTGAACCTTTGTTAACAAGAAACGGAAGTTGACTTAGTTAAGGTTCATTACTATCGATTTTTCTTTGATTAAACCTCCCAATATATGGTTCTAGTGTGGAAACATAGAGGATATGTTAGGAGAAACCGATTAACCCCGGAAGGCGCTTAGATTGAACCTTATATCGATATTCATGCATGTTTAGTTCACTATTGATTTGCTTTTATGTTATTGCATGATCAAGCGGCATCTACATCTACCCATCTCCTTTGGTGTTTAGTTATATTGATTTTAACTCGTTTTATCTTTAGTTTAATCTCTTATTCATTCCTATCCTTTGCCCCGAGATAGCTTAAAGTCTAGTGATGAATGCGGTGTTTATGTTCTTCTCCCTGTGGTTCGACCCCTCTTCTTTCCATATACTTGTATTAGGATAAGTGAGTGTTATAAATTGTATTTGATTTAGGTGTAGTTGTCTAATGACACAATTATTCCTTTATCAAATTGGCGCCGTTGCCGGGGAGACGGCTTCCATTGCTATTTCATTGCTTGTTTGAGACTATCTCATCTTTTATTTGTTAGTGTTTGCTACTTTTGTTACTTGTCAGTGCTTACGTTCTTCTTAGCTTTGTTGTATGAACAGAGGACGAACCCGCTCAAGATCTTTGATTCCCATCGATCCAGAGCTAGAGAGGTCTTTGTCCCTACTTCGAAGAGAAGCAAGAGCAAGGAGTAGAAATTCTCACACCCCGGCGAAAGAAGTAAGAGAATTAGAAGATACTCCACCCTCTTCACCCTCAAGTGAAGAATTAGATAGCCCTAACTCATCATCGAGTCCGGAAATCAACCCTTTCTCAACCTATAAGTTCGAGAGTGAAGTTCCTAAAATGGGAGAGAATACGCCTTTGAGTCGTCTTGGGGCTCCCGAAGCCTTTAGAGCACAAAGTGGGATCCTAACTCCTACTACTGAAGTCAACAATTTCGAGATCAAGCCTAATTTGATTGCTTTGATTGAGAGGAAACAATTCTTGGCTGGAAAGTTTGAGAGTCCTCATGAGCACTTAAAAGAGTTTGAGAAATATTGTGACACAATAAAGGCCAATGGAGTGACTCAAGAATATATTCTCCTAAAGATGTTTCCATTTTCACTAATTAGGAGAGGTCTAGAATGGCTAGAGAAGGAGGTGCACCCTAATTTTCTCACAACATGGGACCAAGTGACTACGACTTTCTTGAGGAGGTTTTATAACCATAGGAAGACCGACGAGGCTCGGTCTTTGATTCAAGGTTTTCGCCAAAAGAGTGGTCAGTCTCTAAGTGCGGCATGGGAACGATACAAAGAGCTTCAACGTCAATGCCCACACCATGGGATACCCAAGTATCAACTCATTCACACTTTCTATGGAGGTCTCACACCTCAAGGAAGAACAAGCCTAGACACTGCGGCCGGCGGTCCAATCATGAACAAAGGAGAGGATGAAGTCGAGTGTTATAAATTGTATTTGATTTAGGTGTAGTTGTCTAACGACGCAATTATTCCTTTATCACTTGATTCCGTTAAACCTGACAATGTAGCTAATAACCCTGAAGGGCTAAAGCATAGTACTAATATATCTAATTTTACATTGAAGGGTACGACTCCAGGGAAGGTAGCAGCTCCAGATAAGAGCAGTAATGCTCCAAAGCCAGTTATCAAACTTCCATTCCCCAATCGTCACTTAAAAACCAATTTGGATAAGCAGTTTGGTAAATTTATGGAGATGGTAAAAGATTTGCAGGTGTAGGGAACATTTCAAGCGTTAATCCCCTAGCTCGAACCCCACTGTGATCATACACTAAAGTACGGTGGCGTCCAAAAGGGAAGAAGATAGAGCAAAAGAGTCGCCAACAAGTTTTAGGAACTTGTAAACCGTTCACAGGGTGAAGGTTACACCCCTTAACGATCCAAGAGATCGTCAACTCCAATAAGGTCTTGAACCAAATAAGGGTTCGGCGATGAAGGTACAAATCCAACCTAAAAGAGATTGAACCTGCCCTAATAATAGGCCTCTACTTTATTCAGATCGTATTCATGTGCGCTTTTGATTAACATGCAATCATTAGGTTTAACCCTAAACCTGTTTATCTATGTTGGTTGAATTTTAATGCACAAATAAACTATAATTGGCGACCACTTGAATTATAATCATATTAACCCTAAACAAGATTATTAATTATCTTATTAAGCATGATTACAGTACCAATTCCCTTTAAACATGCATAAAAGGTGTGATCAAGTAATAAATAATAAATATAATCAAGCAACATAATAATAATCAGAATAACAATAATAATAATTATAATCATAATCATGATCATAATAATCACAATTATAATAATAATAATAATAATCATAAAATTATAATCATAAATCA
This sequence comes from Chenopodium quinoa, assembly GCF_001683475.1. NCBI lineage: Eukaryota > Viridiplantae > Streptophyta > Magnoliopsida > Caryophyllales > Amaranthaceae > Chenopodium > Chenopodium quinoa. The sequence goes on from NW_018743783.1 coordinate 3,786,450, forward strand.
TGTTAAAGCATAATAATAGCAAGATCCTAGGCATGATACTAACAAGATTAATAACAAACCCTAGCATGTCACTAAGCATTAAAAATCAAAGCTTTAGCCCTAACATGATACTAACAATCATAAATATTAGGAAGAACATAAAAGGCATCATACTTTTAATCATACTTGATATTAAAGTTACCCTAGACATGATACTAGGAACCGTAATAACCTAAACATGAACTCTATATCATAACATCAATAAAACCATTAAAGCACTTATTTTGATGCCTCGTATCTCTTTCTAATAACAAAATAAACGCGTTAGTAACTTCAAGGAAAATAATAAACAAAAATTAAATTAAAAGATTGAAAGAGAGATTTGGGACCAAACCCTCAGAAATTAAACCTTTCACGTCTAGGGCGAAGGCAAGCTCGAATATGGATAGGTATACCTAAGTCTTGCGAATGCGGAATTTTGTATTTGAGAGAAGGCTAGTTTAGAAAAGAGAGAGAGAGTAAGTAATCAAGAGAATCTTGATGAGAGTTGGTGAATGAAAACGGAGTTTTTATGACGTTATTTATAAAGAAAATCAGCCAAAAAGATAAAATATCAAAAACAGAGTTCTGGCGCACATAAAAATCGATTAGTGCCATCGCTGGCTATTGGCGCCAGACGCCAACATTAGCGCCAGGCGCCAATGCTAGCGCCAGGTGCCAAGCATAGCGCTAGGCGCTACAGGTGGCGTTTGGCGTTGATCTGGAAATTCACGCGTTTTCTTATAATCAGATAAAAATTGCCGTACAGGAGGATAAAATCGTATTTCCCTCAAAAATGTTCTTTGATTTTAATTAAAACTCTGAAAAGTCAACAAAAGTCAATTTATCAATGCTAATTGAATTAGGAATGAAAAGAACCTTCTAGAAGAATCTAGAAGACTAAAACCATCCATAATTGCATTAGGAATGATAAATCTATATTAGGCCCTCCCCAAGATCATTGGGCCGCATATAAGGCTCAAACCGGGCCCAGTTCAGTAAATTGGCCATAAATTCCTCAATATTTATCGGAATTGGGCTTATAATATATCGTTGGAAAGCTCTTGTCAAGCCCCATCCAAATACACTACTATTAGAACCATATCATGGACCAACCAAACTGGATTGGCTGTTTTCTTAAAATAAGTTTTCAAAAACAGAGATAAGAGAAAAGAAATTAAAATTATCCGCAACACTAAACTTTCTACACTTTCACTTCATTCGATCATGATTCGACGCGAAAGGTACTCAACACTAGGTTTGGTTTTAGGGAGACACAAATGGGTGTCTACAGCAGGTAACACTTCCCTTCACTGAATTAATTACACAAATTCCTGCATATGCAAAATTCATGAAGGAAATATTGACAAGAAAAAGATCTATTAGTGAGGTAGGGACAGTAGCTTTCACTGCAGAGTGTAGTGCCGTAATTTAAAATAAATCTCCACCTAAATTAAAATATCCGGGTAGTTTTTCTATCCCTTGTCATATTGGCAATCTAATGATTGATAATGCATTGTGTGATTTGGGTGCTAGCGTTAGTGTTATGCCATTACCTGTGTGTTTTAAGTTTAATATGGGTGAATTAAAAACTACCAATATTACTCTACAAATGGCTGATCGTTCTTTTAAATACCCCTTAGGTGTTTTAGAAGATGTTCTCGTTAGAATAGGTAAATTTTGTATACCTGTTGATTTTGTTGTTCTTGATATGGCTGAGGATACGCAAACCCCAATTATTTTGGGTAGACCATTCCTTAACACTGCAGGAGCAATTATAGATGTGAGATGTGGCAAATTAACACTATCAGTAGGGGACGATAAAATTATTTTTAATCTTAATAATACCCCTAAAAGCCCCATGATAGAGGAGAAGTGCTTTAGTGTTAATGTGGTTCAAACTTATTCTAACAAGCCCCAAGCTCTTGTAAAAGATCCCTTGGAGGCGGTATCTTGTGTTGCATCCTTTTCAGATGAGATAGACAAATGATAGAAGAAAGTTGATGCAATAGAAAGAGCCCTCTACACTGTCGGTCTTGGCATTGAGGATGAAAAAGTGGAATCAATCAAGCAAGTTGTGGAAATTGAGCCTACGGTGAGTGTTCCGCCAGATCGAGTTGTAAGTGCTAAATACAGTGACAATTTGAAGCAACCCTCGATCGAAGAGGGTTCTTTAGTGCATAACATTGAAGAACCCCCGGTCCAAATCAAGGAGGATCCACCAGATAAGGTGAATTGGCGTCCCACATGGTATGTCAGGAAGCCGCGTCGTAGCCTAAACATCGCTCGACTGGGTGAGAAACCACCCAACCAAGCGTTAGGTCAAGGGTCCTAGTTCTTGTACTTGGTAAGAAGGTCGTGCGGGACCTAGATAAACCAGCGCTTTGCGGGAGGCAACTCGTATTTCTTGCTTTCTAGACTAGTTTTTCTTTTCTTCTTTTCTTTTTTTTAGAGAGGTGAGGAGAGTGAAATATTACCTTTCATAAGTGTTTTTGTACAGGTTTTAGATCATAAAGTAAGGAGTTTTCAAGAGAAAAAGTTTGAAGAAAAGAGAAGCTTCAGATTGGGTACGGGCCCGATTGGGCGCGCTCCTAAAGGGCAGAAATCGAGCAAAATATGCCCGATCGGGCGCGAAATATGGATTTTATCGGAGCTTTAATTCGCCCGATCGGGCGCGCAAAGAAGGAAGAAAATCAAGGGAAATTTCGCCCGATCGGGCGGAATTTTGGAGAAATCGAGTGACACAAAAAGAAATATCGGGCGAAGCTCGCCCGATCGGGCGAGCATTTTGGGGATTCCAAAGTTTGAGTTCGCGCCCGACGGGCGGAGGTCACCCGATCGGGCGCGCATTTCACATTTAAGCCAAACCAAAATTCACCCGATCGGGCGCGCCTATTTCCAAGTCGTCTTAAGCTTCTTTCTCCCCCTTTCTTTTCTTTTTCTTTCTTACTACTTCTTCTTCTTCATTCACACTTTCTCTCTCTAAAACCTCCATTTTCAAACCTTCAAATTAAACTTACTTTCTTTTCAAGATCTCCTCAAATTCATCCATCAAAACTCAATTTTTTTTTACATATTCTTAATCCTCACACCTTCCTCTACATTCTCCACTAAATTTCTACCACTTTCTCTCAAGATTTCTCAAAACCCTTAGAGAGAGAAAGCTTCAATTCCATACTTTTTCACTACAAATTAAATGGCTTCAAAAAGTTCTAGACAACGAAGGGGTGAATGTTCTAGGTAACAACAACCGATGGTCGACTCGGAGCTTCAAATACCGGGTTGGGAGGAAGTTGTTATGACCTCAACGAAACAATGAGCTAGGATACTCAACCTCATCTAGAGGCAGGTAATCTCTACTCGATTTGTTCATCATCCTACATTGTCTAGGCTAGGTCTTGATAAACCCGTAGAGAAATTGTTTAAAGGTATAGGGATGAGTGAATTTTTCCAAATGCATTATGATACCTATGATTATTTGACATTAGAATTTATTTCTAGATTCAATGTTATTTAAATTAATGCTTTAATCACTCATGTCCAATTCCGATTGCTAAACAATAATGTGTGATTGACACTAAAAGAATTTGGCAAATTATTTGAGCTTAAATCGGACAAACCTATTGAACCCTCCCAAGACCACATTGTCGTGGTCTACAAGAGACTTACCGGGGAGGGTTTGCTTAACCTCCAACACGCCAAAGGGACGTGGATTAAACATCCCGTCCCAAAGTTTTGGCAAAGGTTTGCCGGCCTCACAATTTTTGGGAGGCATGAACCGGCAAACGTTAGGAGGGATGAACTTGAACTGTTGGCTTCCTATATGATTCCTAACGCTGAGAAACTAAACATACCAGATAGGATAGCCCAACATTTTCAAAGGGTGTCCAAAGAGGCCGAGGAGGGTAGGTCTAGGGCGCCTATCTACTTTGGGGGGTTGGTGACCTATATAGCTGTGAAACACCTAGGATGGAACCCGAATGGGCTTAGGAAAGTGGAGGGTTCTACCCTCATGGACCTAGCCTACTTAGGGGGCCTAAACTGGGTGCAACCTATGGGAGGTGAGACTTGGTGGATAGTCCACCGGGAATCGAGTAGGAGAGACCAAGCATTCACACTACCCAACCCCGCCTTGACCAAATTTGAGAAGGGGAAGCCTTCCTATACTTTTGAGATAAACGGTCAAGGCGAGGTTCAAGAACCTCACCTTTCACCACAACCCCACCATTCCCCCCAACACCATTCACCACACTACCAACCACCACCCCAACCCTACACCTATGGCATGCCTACCTCCTCCGTCGATTATAATATCGACCCCCATGCCCCTTATGAATTTTCGGCTTTTAGAAGCCAACTTGACCGCATAGAGAGAGGGAAAGGGAGAGTGGAGGGTATGGTGCTAAACCTAGACTCTAGGTTAGGCACCTTAGATAGGCGGGTAGGTCATGTAGAGTGGAACCTCGGGAGGGGTTTATACCCTATGTACGATGACTATGCACGCCGAGGGGCTATTCCCCCCGAGGCATTAGTTCGCGATTGGTTCCAACACCCGCAAAGAGGGTATTCGACCCCCGGAGCTTTTAGTACCTATGTGGACTACTCTTCAGTCCATGGATATGGGGGCGATGCTCCTTTTGGGGGTATGGGGGGAAATGTAGACCTTAACTACTTTGCAGGTGGTTCGGGCTACGGTGGTGTTGATACGAGCCAGGGTGGCGCCGACTCGAGTTATGGAGGAGGCTACGAGAGGATGGATGATGACAAGGAGTAGCTTCTCCTAGCTATACTCTCAAGTCAATGAGGGCATTGCTTGATTTGGCTTGGGGGGAGATTTCTTGTACATATATGATAACTTTTTCTCTCTTTTCTCTATTTATTGCTTTTCTAGTATAGTTTTTATTGCTTTCTAGTGTAGTTTTTATTGCTTTCCTTTATGAAAAAAAAAAATACAACAAAAAAAAAATTCAAAAATAAAAAAAAATTCAAAAATATGTTCCAATGAATTGTAAATCATGCTTCCTTGTGTTCCATACTTGGAAAATATTGTTTTGATTCTTGGTATATGATAATGAGCTTTGTGAATTTGTTGACCATGATTTGAATTTTAATTATTTGGATGCCTAAACATGCGTCAATTTTGCCAACTATTTGTGAATATAGTGCTTGACTAGTTGATTTGATTAGGAGTGTGTGATAGTTCCTGGTATGTCAAGGAATTTGAGTATTGATTTACAACTATTAGTAATGTTTGTATGGCTCAATATTATGCACATTAAGGAGGATGAAGGCATTTGTTCTCTTAGGTAGCCTTCAGACGATATTAGATACATTTGTTCCCTTCTTGTTACCCATGTTGTTGCTTGTGCCCTTTTTATTGTTTATTTAGCCACATTACAAGCCTATATGAGCCCCATTGGTTACTAGTCCCAAGCTTGGCTTGGGGGAGCTATTAGTTGGTGAGGTGAGGGAGTTGTGGTGTGCATTATCATTTGTACAATGTGGGAATAAAAGAAGAGTGATTTTTCTTTGATATTATGATTGGAAAATATTGATGTTTTGTGTTTCAAAGTTGAAAATTTCCAATATGGGGTAAAAAGAAAAAAAAAGAGCAAAGAAAAAAAATTGTTTCAACTGTTCAAATGTTCTATTTGAAGGTTGCTCAAGAAGAAAAAAAAAGAAAAAAATTCAAAAGAAAAAAAAGAATAAGTAGTTTAAAGTTTATTTTAATTCACTCTATTCCCTATTATCATACTTTGTGAGTGAATACGTAAGTGTTGAGATTGTGTTGTGATATGTCCAATTTATATGGTGTTTTACCCCCGTCCCATGGTCATAATTAGTGGTGTGTTTTCTAGTGTTTTTGTAGTTTTGCTTGAGTTTTGTAGGAAATTGCACACTTGGAGCGTTTTCCGAGTTTTTCACGAAGCAACTACGAGCATTAGGAGGACACGACCGTTTTTTAAGCCTAGGACCGGTGAGAGCCGGTGGTTAAGGGATCGGTATGTGATACCGAGGCAATTGGATCGAGTAATCAAGACTCGAAGAGGAAATCCGGATTGGGCCGAAGAATCGAGCCCAATCGAAGTCCAAGCCTCGAAGAAGAAGCCGGGCCCGATCAGGCAAGCAAACGCCCGATCGGGCGGGCGCACACAAAGCAGCACCAAGAAGAAAGGCGCGCCCGATCGGGTGAGCGTAGGCTCGATCGGGCGCGGCACACCAGCAAGAGCGTAGGAAAAAAGGCGGGCCCGATCGGGCGGCCCTTCGTCCGATCGGGCGTGAGTTTTTTAGGGACCTGATTAGTTTTCGTTTAAGGATTTTTTTTAGGGATGTTTAAGTACGATTTTTGTACGTAATTTTTTATTACCTTCTCTTTTTGATTTTCTCTCTCTACTTAGAATATTTTCTCTCTCTTAAACTCTCTCAACATTGTTCTTAATTTCATTCTTTAATCCAGATTTCTTTTGGTAACAATTTCTTCTCTTTTAATTTTAGTTATTTTATTTAATTCTTTCATTATGTCTTGCTTTATTGATTTGATTAGTTTAGATTTAATTATGTTTGAGTAGTTTTATTTCTAGGGTTTATGGGAATCTAATAAATAATATGAAGGGGTGAATTTGTGATTGTTGACTATCAATGCTTTGTTAATTTCCTATTGATTGATTTAATGCTATGCAATTAGGTTTGGCCAGATTTAATTGTATGAGTTTAGCAATATTAATTCGAGATTCGATAGATGAGAATTGATGTTTAGGCTTAGTTTCAATAGGCGGACTAATTTATAAATGGTTAAGTCGAGATTCGACAGATGAGATTTAATATCGGTAAATTAACTCTGTGATTATAATACGTAGCGAAAGCCCTTTATAATCTGATTAATCGATGCTTGATGATTGCTTATTATGATTTGCCCTGGAATATTATTTATTAGTGAACCTATGCCCTAGGTTTCCCTTTATTGATTTAAACCTTTTTTATTCCTTTCCTACTTTTACTTTTGGTATTTAATCACATTTTTACAACAAACTGTTACTTGATAATTTAGATTGCATTTAATTAGTTAGGAGTAACTTGACTTGTTTCCCTGTGGTTTGACCCTTCTTCCCTATCTACATAGTTAGTGGATTTAGGTTTATTTTTGATGAGGTGAATACGACGTGAGCCTGTCAAATTTCGGCGCCGTTGCCGGGGAAACGGTTTTATTTTTATTTTCTGATTATTTTTTGTAGTCTAGTTTATCCCCTCTTGTCTCAGAGAACGTTAGTTCTTTGAGGCAATTCTCATATTTGTCTTTTAGTTCCTTGTTTATGCCCAGGTGTTGCAAATCAGGTTACATTCCATTCGATCCTGAGATCGAGCGCTCGTTTCATAAGCAAAGGAAAATCTATAGACAAATTCTAGCGGGTTCTGAGGAGGACAACAATTGAAGAGACCCTCCCTCTGATTCTAGCAACACAGAAATTCCTTCAAATTCAGAATCAGAGATGACGACCCAAAAGAAACTCAGTGACTACTCGCAACCAAAGCTCACAGATTTCCCGCACCTTACTCCCACTCCGGCTCTAGATGGAGTTCAATTTGAGATCAAGCCCCAATTTATCACTATGATAAAGAGGAAGCAATTCAGTGGAGCTAAGGGTGAAGATCATAATCTTCACATTGCAGATTTCTGCCAGTATTGCAATACCATTAGACAAGCCGGTGTCACGCAGGACCAAATCAGGGAGATTCTTTTTCCCTTTTCATTATGTGGCAAAGCTAAATTATGGTTTAATGGTTTGAATAGAACTGCACTTGGTAATACTGACTGGGAAACTCTTGCTTTAAATTTCTATAATAAATATTATCCTGCAGAGAGAACAGCGGTACTAAGGAGTGCTATTCAAAACTTCGCTCAAGAGGCCGATGAAACGCTATATGAGGTTTGGGAGAGGTTCAAGGATCTACAGAGAGAATGCCCCCACCACAATCTAGCACAATGGCAATTGATCCAAGCTTTCTACAATGGACTTGAAAATTCTTCTAGATCAGTTCTAGATTCTGCAGCCAGTGGGAGGTTCTTGAATTTAAATGTGGACGATGCAGGACAGGTTATCCAAGACATGGCAATACACAATTCCCAATACCGAAATCCGAGAGGGTTTGCAAATAAAGGAAAACATAATGTCGATTCCGTATCCTTTTTGCAAGCTCAATTAACGTCTATTTGTCAAAAATTAGATAATCTTACTGTTACTCCTAACTCTGTAGCTAATGTTTCTGCTGTTGCTAACAATGAAGCTTTTTGTGAAAATTGTGGAATTGTAGGGCATTGGGAGAAAGATTGTAGGAGTTCCATGGAACAAGTTAACGCCTTTCAAACCTATAGGTAGAATAACCCATATTCCAACTCTTATAATCCTGGTTACCGGATCCATCCATATCTTTCGTACCGGAGTACCAATGTACAAAACCCTCCACCTCCACAACAACCACAATAGCAACCCCCAACACAGCAAAAATATTACCACACAAATTATGGCCAGAAAAGCCAAGCATGACCCTCATCATCTTCCGACCCTGCCATGACAGAAAATAGAGCAATGCTTACTAATATGCAAAAGCATATGGAGAGTAGGGATGCGCAAATTGATTCTATTTTAGCCCACAATAAAATCATGGATAATCAAATTGCACAACTTTCATCTACCCTACAATCCCGTCAGCAGGGAGATCTACCATCACAACCTATCCATCCTACAGATCATGCCAATGCAATCACTCCAAGGAGTGGTTCACATTATGATGGACCTCCTATGCCAAAGGAAGATGGACCAGTTCCTGATCTAGATTCCTCTATACCAAACGCTAATCCTGCTAACCCTGCAGGGCTACAAACAGATACTAACCCTTCTAATGTTTCTGTGCAGGGTAAATCTCAGGATAAGGGAGGAGATGTGCAGAGCCCGATTATCAAACTATCGTTCCCTAATAGACAATTGAAGAGTAAGTTTGATAAACAATTTGGTAAATTCTTAGAGGTTGTGAAAAACCTGCAGGTAACAGTTCCTTTCACTGATTTAATCACTCAAGTTCCTGCATATGCTAAATTTATGAAACACATTCTGACTAGGAAAAGGGCCTTTAATGAAGTAGAAACTGTAGCTTTCACAGAGGAGTGTAGTGCCTTATTGCAAAATAAATCCCCTCCTAAATTAAAGGATCCATGTAGTTTTTATATCCCTTGTCATATAGGGAATGTTTTTATTGATAAAGCTTTGTGTGATTTGGGTGCCAGTGTCAGTGTTATGCCATCGTCTGTCTGTGCTAAACTTAATATGGGGGAATTAAAAGTTACTAATATCACTTTACAAATGGCAGATTGTTCTGTAAAATACCCCCTAGGTATTTTAGAGGATGTCCCTGTCAGAGTTGGTAAATTTTTTATTCCTGTTGATTTTGTTGTTTTAGACATGGTAGAGGATACACAAATACCCATTATATTAGGTAGGTCTTTCCTCCATACTGCAGGTGCTATTATTGATGTGAAGAATGGTAAACTGACCCTTTCTGTTGGTGATGATAATGTTACCTTTAATTTAGGGAAGGTTTTGAAAGGGCCTATGCTAGAGGAAAATTGTTGTTATATTGATATAATTGATATAATGGATGATATTTGTGATGATAGCTAGCCAAAGGTTCTTGCAAGGGATCCCCTGGAGGAAATTCTTTGTGGAAATTTATCTACAGATAATGCAAGCGTTTGGGGTAATGAGGTACAGGATATTGAAAGAGCTCTTTCCTTAAAATAGTTAGACAAGGAAACAATGAAGGTAGTAAATTTAGTTCAGGAATCGAAACCTGCAGAGGTCAAGAAACCTTAACTAAAACCTCTCCCTTCTCATTTGAAATATATTTTTCTGGATGAACAGGAACTATAACCCGTGATCATTAGTACTGCACTCAATGACCTACAAACTTCCCAACTTCTAGGGGTTCTTCAAACCCATAAGAAAGCAATTGGGTACAGTATTGATGATCTCAAGGGTATTAGCCCTGATTTTTGTATGCACAGGATACATCTAGAGGATAACTATAAGCCCTGCAATCAACCCCAAATAAGATTGAATCCTAACATCCAGGAAGTAGTCAAGAAAGAGGTTATGAAATTAGTTGATGCAGGTATTATCTATCCTATTTCTAACTCCAAGTGGGTAAGTCCTGTGCAGGTAGTGCCTAAAAAAGGTGGGATGACTGTGATAATTAATGAAAAAAATGAATTAATTCCCACTAGAATTGTAACAGGGTGGCGTATGTGTATTGATTATCGTAGACTGAATATCGCCACTAAAAAGGACCACTTCCCTCTTCCCTTTATAGATCAAATGCTTGAGAGGTTAGCTACCCATAAGTTCTTTTGCTATTTAGAAGGGTATTCGGGATTTTTCCAAATTCCGATTCACCCAGAAGATCAGGAAAAGACAACCTTTACATGCCTTTACGGCACTTTTGCATATCGTAGAATGCCTTTCGGTTTATGTAATGCTCCCGCTACCTTTCAACGTTGTATGATGAGCATCTCTTCTGATTTCATAGAGTCTATTATGGAAATCTTTATGGATGATTTTAGCGTGTATGGTTCTTCATTTGATTCATGTCTAATTAATCTCGCTAAAATTTTAAAACGATGTGAAGAATGCAACTTAGTTCTAAATTGGGAGAAATGTCACTTTATGGTGACATAGGGGGTAGTTCTAGGTCACATTGTATCTGATAAGGGCATACAAGTAGACAAAGCTAAGATTTCAGTGATTGAGCAATTACCTCCCCCAGTTAATGTCAAGGGAGTTAGAAGTTTTTTGGTTCATGCGGGGTTTTATCGTCGCTTTATCAAAGATTTTCTAAAATTGCTAAACCACTGACTCAGCTTTTGCTCAAGGATGCTCCTTTAATTTTTACTGACGAGTGTCTTGAGGCTTTCAACAGGATCAAGCAGACTTTGATATCGGCACCCATAATATGTGCTCCCGATTGGAATCTTCCTTTCGAGATCATGTGTGATACAAGTGACTTTGCACTAGGAGACGTGCTCGGACAAAGAAAGAACAAGGTTTTGCATGCTATTTATTATGCAAGCAAAACTTTGGATGAAGCCCAAGTCAACTATGCTACTACGGAGAAGGAGTTTCTTGCTGTTATGTATGCTTTAGAAAAATTTAGATCATATCTTGTTGGTTCTAAAGTCATTGTTTTTTACTGACCATGCAGCGTTGAAGTACTTGATAGCTAAGGCGGAATCAAAGCCAAGGCTACACCGATGGGTTCTTTTGCTCCAAGATTTCGACATCAAAATAAAAGATAAAAAGGGAGCAGAGAACGTAGTGGCAGACCACTTGTCACGTATCAGGTATGATGAGGGTAAGGATTCTCTTCCTATAGATGATTCTTTCCCTGATGATAATCTATATGCAGTTGTAGAGCAACACCCATGGTATGCCGACTTTGCTAATTATTTAGTGGGTGGTACTCTACCTCCTAACTAGTCCTACCAACAAAAAAAGAAATTCCTTTCTGATGTTAAATATTATTTTTGGGATGATCCTTTTTTGTTTCGTGAGTGTGCAGATGGATTATTTCGCAGGTGTGTTCCCGAATGGGAAGTCCACGGTGTGCTTACTAGTTTCCACACCTCACCATATGGAGGAAATCATGGCCCCACTAAAACGGTGGCCAAGATTAATGAGTCAGGTTTTTATTGGCCTACAATGTTTAAGGATGCTAACACTTTTGTGCAGGCTTGTGACTCTTGCCAGAGGACTGGCAACATCTCGCGGCGGCATGAGATGCCTCGAACCGGAATTTTAGAAGTTGATATTTTTTACGTTTGGGGTGTTGATTACATGGGACCATTCCCTTCTTCAATAGGGAACCGTTATACACTTGTCGTCGTCGACTATGTATCCAAGTGGGTTGAGGCCATCGTTACTCCTACTAATGATGCAAAGGTGGTCCATAGACTTTTCAAGAAGACCATCTTTCCAAGATTTAGCGTGCGTAGAACGATAATCAGTGACGGAGGATCTCACTTTCATGAGCGGAAGTTAGACACCCTCCTCAAAAAGTATGGTGTCTACCATAGGAAAGGTTTAGCCTACCACCCCCAAACTAGTGGCCAAGTTGAAGTTTCTATCCGTGAGATCAAGGCCATTCTAGAGAAGGTGGTAGCAAAGTCAAGGAAAGATTGGAGCGATAAGTTGGATGACACCCTTTGGGCGTACAGAATTGCGTTCAAGACCCCTATAGGTACTGCTCCATATAGACTCGTGTACGGTTAAGCATGTCATCTCCCGGTCGAATTAGAATACAAGGCATATTGGGCTATTAAGGAGCTCAATTTGGATGCCAAATTAGCGGAAGAAAAGAGTTTACTTCAACTTAACCAACTCGATGAGTTTAGGTTGACGACCTATGATAGTGCTCGTGTCTACAAGGAGAAGACAAAGAGATGGCACGACAAGATGATCCTTCCGAGAGAATTCAAAGAGGGTGATAAAGTGTTGTTGTTAAATTCTCGACTTAAATTATTCCCAGGAAAATTGAGGTCAAAGTGGTCGGGTCCTATTATTGTAAAAAGGGCCAATAAATTCGGTTCTGTGGAGGTTTTCGATGAACATGGTAACGAGTTCAAGGTTAATGGCCAAAGACTCAAGCTATATCATGAGGGGGCTACGATTAGTGCAGTTGAATTACTTCACCTAAGCGGTTCCGATTCATTTTGAGCTTCAATGTGGTAAGAGGGTTGTGCGGGAACTAGATAAACCAGCGCTTTGCGGGAGGCAACCCGTATTTCTTGCTTTCTAGACTAGTTTTTCGTTATTTTTATTTTTTATTTTTTTTAGAGAGGTGAGGAGAGTGAAATTTTACCTTTCATAAGTGTTTTGTACAGGTTTTAGAACATAAATTACGGAGTTTTCAAGAGAAAAAGGCGAAGAAAAGAGAAGCTTCAGAGTGGGTACGGGCACGATCGGGCGAGGCTCACCCGATCGGGCGCGCACCTGAGGGTCAGAATCGAGCATAATTTCGCCCAATCGGGCAACGAGTGCCGATCAGGCGCAAAATATAGATTTTATCGGAGCATATAATCGCCCGATCGGGCGAGGCTCGCACAATCGGGCGCACAAGTAAGGAAGAAAAACAAGGGTAATTTCGCCCGATCGGGCGGAATTTTGGAGAAATCAAGTGCCACAAAAGAAATATTGGGAAAAGATCGCCCAATCGGGCGAGCATTTTGGCGATTTCGAGCTTCGAGTTCGCGCCCGATCGGGCGAAGGTCGCCCGATCGGGCACGCACTTCACATTTCAGAGGAAACCAGCTCGTCCGATCGGGCGAGGCTAGCTTGATTGGGCGCGCCTAAATTCCGGAGGATTTAATCCTCCTCCCCCTTTCTTTTCTTTTTCTTTCTTACTTCTTCTTCTTTATTAACACTTTCTCTCTCTAAAACCTCCATTTTCAAACTTTAAACCTCATGATTACTTGACATTAGAATTTATTTCTAGTTTTAATGTTATTAAAATGAATGCTTTGATCACTCATGTATAATTCCGATTGCTAAACAATGATGTGCGATTAACACTAAAAGAATTTGGTAAATTGTTTGAGCTAAAATCGGACAAACCTATCAAACCCTCCCAAGACCACATTGTCGTGGTATACAAGAGACTCACCGGGGAGGGTTTGATTAACCTCCAACACGCCAAAGGGACGTGGATTCAACATCCCGTCCCAAAGTTTTAGAAAAGGTTTGCCGGTCTCACAATTTTTAGGAGGCATGAACCGGCAAACATGAGGAGGGATGAACTTGAATTGTTGGCATCCTACATGATCCCTAATGCTGAGAAAATTAAACATACCACACAGGATTGCCCAATACTTTCAAAGGGCGGCCAATGCGGCCGAATCGGGTAGGTCTAGGGCGCCTATCTATTTTGGGGGGTTGGTGACCCATATTGCTATTAAACACCTAGGATGGAACCCAAACGGGCATAGGAAAGTAGTGGGTTCAACCCTCATGAACCTAGCTTACTTAGGGGGCCTAAACTGGGTGCAACCCATGGGCGGTGAGACTTGGTGGATAGTTCACCGTGAATCGGGTAGGAGAGACTAAGCTTTTACCCTAACCAACCCCGCCTTGACCAAATTTGAGAAGGGGAAGCCTTCTTACACATTCGAGATAAACGATCAATGCGAGGTTCAAGAACCTCACCTTTCACCACAACCCCACCATTCCCCCCAACACCATTCACCACCCCAACCCTTCACCTATGGCATGCCCATTTCCTCTGTCGATTATAACATTGACCCTCATGCCCCTTATAACTTTTCGGCTTTTCGGAGCCAACTTGACCGTATAGAGAGGTGGTTAGGCACCTTGGATAGACGGGTGGGTGACGTAGAGAGGAACCTCGAGAGAGGTTTATTGACAGGGTAAAGTCGTATCCCCTAATCAAAAGTATTACCTAAGTCCTCTAACTAATGTAGATAGGGAAGTAGGGTCGAATCCACAGGGAAACAAGTCTTTCTACTCCTAATTAATTATTATAATCTAAATTATCAAGGTAACCAATGTTGTTGTAATTAAAGACTATACTACAAAGAATATGATCAGAGAAAATAAAGTAGGGAGAATTTAACTATTAAAAAGGCCTAGGGCATAGGTTCACTAATAAACAATATTCTAGGGCAAATCATAATAAACAATCATCAAGCATTGATTAATCAGATTATAAAGGGCTTTCGCTACGTATTATAATCACAGAGTTAATTTACCGGTATTAAATCTCGACTTAACCATTTATAAATTAGTCCGCCTATTGAAACTAAGCCTAAACATCAATTCTCATATGTCGAATCTCGAATTAATATTGCTAAAGTCATACAATTAAATCTGGCCAAACCTAATTGCATAGCATTAAATCAATCAATAGGAAATTAACCAAGCATTGATAATCAACAATCACAAATTTACCCCTTCATATTATTTATTAGATCCGCATAAACCCTAGAAATAAAACTACTCAAGCATAATTAAATCTAACCTAATCAAATCAATAAAGCAAAACATAATGAAAGAATTAAATAAAATAACTGAAATTAAAAGAGAAGAAATTGTTACCAAAAGAAATCTGGATTAATGAATGTAATTAAAAACAAAGTTGAGAGAGAGTTTAAGAGAGAGAGAATATCCTAAGTAGAGAGAGAATCTAAAAGAGAAGGTAATAAAAAATTATGCACAAAATTCGTACTTAAACATCCCTAAAACAAAACCTTAAGCAAAACTAATCAGGTCCTTAGAAAAAGACGCGCACGATCGGGCGACCCGCTTTTTTCACAACGCCCTTGTTGGTGTGTTGCGCCCGATCGAGCCTACGCTCACCCGATCGGGCGCGGCTTCTTCCTTGAGACTGCTTTGCGCGCGCCCGCCCGATCGGGCGTATGCTTGCCCGATCGGGCCCGACTTCTTCTTCGAGGCTTGGATTTCGATTGGGCTCGATTCCTCGACCCAATCCGAATTTCCTCATCGGGTCTTGATTACTTGATCCAATTGCCCCGGTATCACATATCGAGCCCTTAATCACCGGCTCTCACCGGTCCTGGGCTTCAAGGATGGTCGTGTCCTCCTAACTTTCGTAGTTGCTTCGTGAAAAACCCAGAAAACGCTCCAAGTGTGCAATTTCCTACAAAACTCAAGCAAAACTACAAATAACACTAGAAAACACAAATTAGTAATTAATGTGGCCCTAAAGAGCCAAAAACACTACTAATTATGACCATGGGACGGGGGTAAAACACTATATAAATTGGACATATCAAACTCCCCCAAGCCAAACCTTTGCTTGTCCCTAAGCAAAGAGCTCATCAATGAACATATAAAACATGCCTCATCCCAATAAACAAAATCAAGCACAAACGATTCAAGATAAATCTAATGAACATGCATCAATCTCATTCATCTAATCATCCTTCATCCCCGACAATTATCAAGTAGAGAAAACCACATGAGCATATAGAATTCAAAACTAGTGCTCACACACTCAACTCTCATTTATGCGGCGAGTAAAAGATGTACTCGATCGCTCTCCAACCAACCCCTTTATTTGTGAACAATGCCCTCCCAACTTACACTCTCGTTTGTTTCAAACAATGAACACTCAACCTACTAGTCGACTCGAAATATGTCAAATCATAACTTGCATTGATAAACAACACTTTCACATTCATACAACTCATATGCACAAAGGTCGGAAGGTCTTTAAAGCTTGTAATGTAAAGCTAGGGTAAAGGGTAAGATAAGTTTAGGAAAATGTGAGAGTAAAGCCATGCTTAAGGGAGCCATATCCTAATAAAACCCAAAGTCACAACAACTGATGACCAAAACATCTCCAATCACAACTCAACTCCACAAAAGTTCACCAAACAATCATATATATAACACAATCCCAACACTTACATATTCACTCACAAAATATGATAATATGAAATAGAGTGAATTAAAACAAACTTTGAACTACTTATTCTTTTTTTTTTTCAAACTTCTTGAACTTTTTTTCTCTTTTGAATTTTTTTTCTTTTTTTTCAAACTTCTTGAGCAACCTTCAAATAGAACATTTGAACATATGAAACAACTTTTTCTTTGCTCTTCTTTTTTTTTTCTTTTTTTTTACCTCATATTGGAAATTTTCAACTTTGAAATACAAAACTTTAATATTTTCCAATCATAAAATCAAAGAACAATCACTCTTCTTTTATTCCCACATTGTGCAAATGATATCGTATAGGATTGGGACTAGTTACCAATGAGGCTCATATAGGATTGTCATGTGGCTAAATAAACAATAAAAGGGCACAAGCAACAACATGGGTAACAAGAAGGAAACAAATGTATCTAATATCGTCTGAAGGCTTCTTAAGAGAACAAATGTCTTCGTCCTCCTCAATGTGCATAATATTAAGCTATATAAACATTACTAATAGTTGCAAACCAATACTCAAATTCATTGACATATCAGGAACTAACACACATTCTTTACCAAATCAACTAGTTAAGCACTATTTTCACAAATAGTTGGCAAAATTGACGCATGTTTAGGAATCCAAACAATTAAACTTCAAATCATGATTAACAAATTCACAAAGCTCATAATCATATACCAAGAATCAAAACAATATTTTCTAAGTATGGGACACAGGGAAGCATGATTTACAATTCACTAGAACGTATTTTTGAATTTTTTTGTTTTTTTCTAATTTTTTTTGTATTTTTTTTTCATAAAGGAAAGCAATAAAAACTACACTAGAAAAGCAATAAATAGAGAAAAGAGAGAGAGAGTTACCATATATACAAGATATCTCCCCCCAAGCCAAATCAAACAATGCCCTCATTGACTTGTGAAGGTAGCTAGGAGAAGGTACTCCTCATCATCATCCATCCTCTCGTACCCTCCTCCATAACTCGAGCCGGCACTACCCTGGCTCGTTCCAGCACCACCGTAACCTGAACCACCTGCAAAGTAGTTAGGGTTCACATTTCCCCCCATACCCCCAAAAGGAGCATCACCCCTATATCCATGGTCTGAAGAGTATTCCACATAAGTACCAAAAGCTCCGGGGGTGGAATACCTACCTTGGAGGTATTGGAACCAATCGGGAACTAAGGCCTCGGGGGGGAATAGCCCCTCGGCGTGCATTGTCATCGTACATCGGGTATAAACCCCTCCCGAGGTTCCTCTCTATATGACCCACCCGACTATCCAAAGTGTCTAACCTAGAATCTAAGTTTTGCACCATGCCCTCTACTCTCCCTTGCCCCATCTCTATACGGTCTAGTTGGCTCCGAAAAGCCGAAAAGTCATAATCGACGGAGGAGGTGGGCATGCTATAGGTAAAGGGTAGGGGTGTACAAAAACTGGACCGGACCTGAAACCGGACCTGAACCGACCTGATCCGGACCGGACCTGACCCGGACCTGTTGATTCAGGTCCGGTCCCGGTCCTTAAAAATCAAGGTTCCCGGTTCCGGTCCGGACCCGGTCTAAACCCGGGGTTTTCAGGTCCGGACCTGAAACCCGGAAAAATTGTATTTTTTTTTTTAAAAAAAAAAAATTCAAAAATCAAAATAACGCTGCAAGCTGCTTGAGTGACGCTTCAGTTCTCTTTCATTTCATTCTAACCCTAACAAACAGCTATCTGACTATCTCCATTCTCCAAGACTCCAATCTCCAAACTCCCTGGTTGTCTCCCCCTCTCCCTCACGCTCACTGTCTCCAGTCTCAGCCAACGCGGCAACGCCCACTGCCGACACCTCCTGCCTTCCTCACTTTCTCAGGCGAAGCCCAGGCGCCCACCGACCACCGCATGAGACAGCTACTGCGCGATTTTCCATTTCTCCGGTAAGTTTTTTTTTTTTTAATGTAAATCTAAATTATCTAATTATGTTTGGGTATTTTGTATTCGAAATAATGAATTAAGTGTTAGAATTTATATGTTTATTCATGTTTCAATTGCTTATAATGATTATTTGATGTTTGCATGTTGAATTTCTTTTTTTTACTTCAATGCTTTCGAATTTATGTTTTTCTTTTTTGGTTTATTTTCGAATTTCTTTCGAATTTATGTTTTTTTTTTTGGTTTTTTTTAGTTTAAAGTTTAGGGTTTTAGGGTTTAATGTTTAGAATTGATAACAAGTATGGTTTATCTTCGAATTTATGTTTTTTTTTTTGTTTTTTTTTAGTTTAAAGTTTAGGGTTTTAGGGTTTAATGTTTAGAATTGATAACAAGTATGGTTTATCTTCGAATTTATGTTTTTTTTTTTTTGGTTTTTTTTTGAGTTTAGGGTTTAGGTTTTAGAATTGATCACACTATCACAGATTCACAGCCTTTGAATCTCTGTTAGGCCAAATTTAAATAAATAAATAAATAAACGTAGTGCATAATTTGTAAGAGACTCAGATGATTAAATAATTTGGCTAACTTGTATCAAAATTGATAAGACATGGTTGTATGCAGTTCAGAATTCAGATTTGAGTTGGCTAACTTGTTTAGAATTGATAAGATCATAAGACATAATTGTATAATTGTATACTTGTATGCAGTTCAGGGGTTCTTATTCTTGTTCTTATTCTTGCAGACTTGCCTAGGGCTAACAAGGGAGTGGAGGAACCACGGATTCTTATTCTTGCAATGTAAGTTGCTCTTAAATTTTTTTATAAAATTGTATGTGTATATAATTGTTACTTTAAAATTACTTATATTGTCTATAATTATATTGTAGATGGAGAGCTCTCAATCCAAACGATCTGCTTCTTTTTCTGAACAAACGTCACAGCCACTTTCTGAAAAGGATATGGAAGAATTGCAATCTACTTTGTCTCCTGATAAGAAGCTAAAAGCGGGGCGGGAGTATATATGGAACAGAAAAAGTAAGAGGAAAGCTGAGTATTGGAAATATTACTTAGAGTACGTCGAGAATGGAAAACTACGAGCTGAATGTAAGTTTTGTCCTAAAACTTTTGCTGCTGATGGTAATCTTAATGGTTCCAAAAATGTTAAAAATCATGCAGAATCATGTCTCGGTAATCCTATTAATATAGAAAAAGAAAAGGGCAAAGAAAAGCAAACTAAATTGTATTTTGATCAAGAACATGAGAGTGGTGAATTAAAGTGTGGGAGTAGGATTATTAACTTGAATGATGTTAGAGAGGCATTGGTTCACATGATTATTGTTGATGAGTTACCATTTAAGCATGTGGAAAAACCCGGTTTTAGGCACTTTGTGCAAGTTGCATGTCCACAATTTCACATTCCATCTCGTGTTACCATTGCTCGTGATTGTTTAAAGTTGTATTATAGTGAAAAAGAGAAATTGAGAGAAATGTTTAAGACATGTCAAAGAATTTCTGTGACCACTGATACTTGGACTTCAATACAAAGAATTAATTATATGTGTCTTACAGCTCACTTCATTGATAATGACTGGAAATTAAATAAAAAGATCATAAATTTTTGTCCAATTTCTAGTCATAAAGGAGAGGCTATTGGAAAAGCAGTTGAGGCATGTTTAGAGTATTGGGGTATTGATGATAAACTTTTTACTGTCACTGTTGATAATGCTTCTTCAAATGATGTTGCTTGTGCACACTTGAGTAGAATGGTTAGAAGAACAGGATGTATTAATGATGGAAAAAATCTTCATGTTAGATGCATTGCTCATATCATTAATTTAATTGTGTGGGATGGTATTAAAGAACATGGTGTGTGCATTGATAGAGTTAGAAATGCTGTGAAATATGTTAAGAACTCCCCTGCAAGAATACTTAGATTCAAAGATCTTGTGCAAAAAGCAAACATAGATTCAAAATCTTCTTTATCCTTTGATGTCCCCACTCGTTGGAACTCCACATACATAATGTTGGAAACGGCTTTGAAGTTTCGACGTGTTTTTAGTGGGTTATCTCTTCCTGATGGAGAGGATTTGAATGACAATGAAAGGCCTCCCGAACCCGAAGATTGGGAAAAAGTGGAGAGGTTAGTTTTGTTTCTAGAGGGGTTTTATCTGTTGACTAAACGAATTTCTGGTTCCCATTATGTGACAGCTAATAAAGGTTTAGGAGAAATTGCTTCTATGTATGATATGTTGAATAATTGGGAACAAAGTGAGGACTTGAATTTTCAAGCTATGGCCATTGCAATGAAAAAAAGTTTGATAAGTATTGGGGGGATGTGGATAAGATGAATAAATTCATTTATGTTGCTCTTCTTCTCGACCCTCACTCTAAGATGGTCATTGTTTAATTGACACTAACGGACATGCATGGACCGGAAAAGGGTACAAAACTTGCTAATGATGTGAAGGAGTTCGCTTACTCTTTATTTGAGGAATATAGAAAAATGTATGCTACTTCTAATATTCCAGATTGTGGAGATAATATGTCAATGGATATTGATAATAGTAAAGGAGTGGGTTCCGATTATGTGAGGAAACTAAAAGAAAGAGCAAAACGATTGAAGGGGACAAGTGGGTATGCGATAAGTGAGTTGGATAGGTACTTAAATGATCAATTAGGGCCGGAGGAGGAAGAACAAGATGCATTGACATGGTGGGGTAAGAATGGTCAGCGTTATGTGATTCTTAATCGCATGGCACGTGACATACTAGCCATCCCATTATCGACCGTTGCATCGGAATATGCTTTTAGTACGGGAGGTCGTACTCTAGATCCATTTCGGAGTTCTTTAACTCCTAAGGTAATGCATCGTTATCTTTTTATTTTATAAAATCAAGTTTGTTTATATCTTAATATGACTCTGTTTATACATATTTGTGTAATATTTTTGTATTGAAGATGGTTCAAGCGCTACTTTGCACACAAGATTGACTTAGAGCTAAGGAAGTGCCAATTGTTGATGTGGAAGAAAATTTGAAAGAGCTAGAGGAAATAGAGAAAGGTAGTAATAATTTTATGTACTTGAAATTTTGTTACACCAAATTTATTATTTCATTGTTATCAATCATTAATATATTCTAACATATTCTATATTGTATTTTATTTAGAGGTGCAACGTGGTGAATCTAACGATGTAGACGATGAAGTTGTTTTCGTAGACTCATTAGTGTGAAATTGTGAATCACGCGATCAAAGGGAAAACAACTCGTTGGAGAATTTATGTATTTCTAGTACTTGAGACTTAAGAGAATTTATGTAATGTTATGAGTTTTCGTGGACTCATTTGTACTTTCGGTGGACTCATTTGTATTTTTGGTGTTTAAGAATTGGGACTTTATACTTTTATAGACTTTATGTAGTTTTGTACTTTTGTGATTAATAATTTTGGTTTGTATGTAATTATTTAATTATGCAACAGGTCTAAAAATCACAAAACAGGTCCATACGCAGGTCCATATGCAAGTCCAACAGGTTTTTTATTAAAAAAAATAAAAAAAAACGAAAAAATCACAAAACAGGTCTATTCAGGTCCAAACCTGGACCGAACCTGACTTTTCAGGTCTAGCCCGGAACCGGACCTGTTAATTCAGGTCCGGTCCCCGGTCCTCATAATTACCCAATTCAGGTCCCCGGTCCAAACAGGTCCGGTCCAGGTCCGGTCCGGTTTTGGACCGGTGTACACCCCTAGTAAAGGGTTGGGGTGGTGGTTGGGGGTAGTGTGGTGAATGGTCTTGGGGTGATTGGTGGGGTTGTGGTGAAATGTGAGGTTCTTGAACCTCGTCTTAACCGTTTATCTCGAAAGTGTAAGAAGGCTTCTCCTTCTCAAATTTGGTCAAGGCGAGGTTGGGTAGGGTAAAAGCTTGGTCTCTCCTACCCGATTCCTGGTGGACTATCCACCAAGTTTCACCGTCCATGGGTTGCACCCAGTTTAGGCTCCCTAAGTAAGCTAGGTCCATGAGGTTTGAGCCCACTACTTTCCTATGCCCATTCGGGTTCCATCCTAGGTATTTAATAGCAATATGGGTCACCAACCCCCAAAATAGATAGGCGCCCTAAACCTACCTGATTCGGCCGCATTAGCTGCCCTTTGAAAGTGGTTGGCAATCCTATGAGGTATGTTTAATTTCTCAGCATTACTTTTGATTAGGAATTACTTTTGATTAGGTGATACGACTTTAGCCTGTCAATTGACTCTGTACTGATGCTGGGAAACCAGAAATTGTACTACATGTACTATATAGATGTTTAAATTTACTTTTGATATTTTTTCATTTACTTTTGAAGTTAGATATATATATATGAAAAAAAAATCGAATGTGAAATATACACTAGCCTACTAGCTTAAACGGGAGAGCATTGTGCAATTTTACAAAGATGTGTGTTCGAATCCCACGTAGGTTCCTTTGTATTTACTTTAAAAAATATTTTATTTACTTCAACTTAATTTGTATCTAGTTTTAGTACTTAGAAACTTAAGCTGACTTATCCAAGGATCAAAGGTATGACAGAAGGTTTTATAATCTTATACTATATATTTAAGCATTCATAGCAATTAGAGACTGTGAATAAGCATTCCTTCTTAGCAATTTCCTAGTATTTAGAAGTAGAGCAGGTGAATTTCATTTCTATTTACTTAAATTAATATTTTATTTACTTTAACTTATTTTATATCTACTTTTATTACTAGAAACTCAAGCTCACTTATCTAAGATTTAAAGATATAAACATAATGGTAAACTAATGCCCTGGTTTTTTTATCAGTGATGTTTTCTATGTAATATTTGCCCTAGATCGAATAGTTATTGTTATCCCATTGTAGGCGTCGTTTGAAGTGCGCCTACGTTAAAAGCATGTGTGAATATGCTTGGCACTCTTAGGAAGTGGGAATTGACGTATACGATTAGGGACAAGGAAAGTAGGGAGTCGCTATCAAGTTTTTAAGGAACTTGTAAACCGTTCACGGATCATAAAAGACAACCACGATTAAGGGACAATGATAGGCAACAACGATTGACCCGTGAAGGTTACACCTCATTCATAATCCATGAGATTACTAACTCCATATGGTTCGGAACCACGAAAGAAGGATCGGGGATGATGGTACGAAGTGAGTCATGGAGTCACATTCGCCCGTATTGGCCTCTACTCGATTCTTATAGTGAAAAGTGATTCCTGTGATCTCAAAGACATACAAACAAAATATTCAATTCGCTCCAAACTATTATTAAGCTAAATTAGTTGAATATTAATGCAACACATTATTCTAAAATATTGTGATCACTTGATTAAACAACAATATTAAAATGAACCTAAACCGGTTGTCCAAATTATCTTATTAGGCGTGATTTTCAATTACATATTCCCATTAAACATGCAATATGGCGATCAATAAATATAATAAAATAAACATTAATATTGGAAGCAGTTCAACAATAATAGCGTTAGCCAAATCAAATATAAAATTAACCTAATCATGATACTAGCAATATTTAAATAAAATAAGAGTAATTAAATTAAGTAATTACTCACATTTCGAGCGTTCCTTTAAATCGCTACATATGAATAAATTGTTAGTAATTTCAGTAAAAATATAAATAAAATGAAAATTAAATTAAATAAATGTAGATTTAATTTGGTCCAAACCCTCAGTTAATTATAACTTTCACGCCTTGGTTTATGTATAGAACTTCGGGTATTGTATGGACTCCTTGGAGCGCTTAGGGGAAGTATTATGAGAGAATTGGGTGGCTAATGTTTAGGCTAAAGAGGGGGAAGAGAATTATTTGATGATCAAGATTGTTGATGATTGAAAAAGGGGAGATATGACCTCTATTTATAGAGAAAAAAAAGAAGGGTCGAAGAATTAAGATAAGATCCGAATTAAATCGGAATAAAACTCGATAGATTGCAGTCTTTGCGGTTTTTGTTTTTATCATATCTTTTGATCCAGAAATTGGAATAAGATGAATAAGATATCGTTGGAAAGCTCTTGAAGTCTACTTTCTAACCCAATTAGAATCAGATTAAAATATTCTATAGAACAAAAGATATGGCCGAAATAGTGAGACGGTGTCAGTTTTGGATAGAATTTGATATTTTATTCATATCTTTTACGTTATAGCTCGGAATTGATATTAAAATATATCATTGGAAAGAAAATTTCAAGGGATATCCAACCATATAAAATTTGGATAAAAACTATGAGGCACGAAAATAATATATGTCTATCTTTGAATGACTTTCAATTCGAATAAAATTAAGACTTTTAAAAAAAGGAGTTTTATTCAATTTCAAATTATTTAATCTTATCTTTTCGAAAAGGATAATTAGGATCTTTTAGAAACTTATAGAAGCTTCTAATTAATCCTAATTGGTTTAGGAATTGGATTAAATCATTTGGACCCTCCACATGAACATTGGGTTGTATGTAAGGTGGGCTTAGGTTCGATTTGGGCTCAGTTTAATATTTTGGTCATAACTTATTCGTTATAACTCGAATTTGGGCTTATAATATATCGTTAGAAAGCTCTTTTAAAGCCCATCCAATTATTAAATCATTGGGCCCAGATTATGGACCAAAATAAACTGAAATAAAAGTTTTTATAAAAAGGACACGAAATGAATGATTTTAAAGGACACGAAATGAATTACTTTGGATTTAAAGGCACAAAAAGAGGAAAATAGGTTATGGTTTGGGGAAATGGGATAGGAATTTGGTTGTTTTATGAAATAGAAATATGGATTTAAGCACTCCAAAGATTAAATACTCAACCTGACCAATAATGGCGGTGATTCGGTGAAAGGTTGTTCATCATCGGTTTTGGTTTTGGGGAGACATTTTTAGGTGTCTACACCCATGCTCTAATTTGTCCCTTTCTTTTATAAGTTTTCTAATTTTCTTTTAAGTAAATATAATTTACTTTTAAGTATAGACTATTTACTTTTAAGTTAATATCATTTACTTTTGAGTTAATATTATTTATTTACTTTGATGCTATTTTAATTTACTTTTTAGCGTTTTTATTTACTTTTAAGCTATTATGATTTACTTTTGAGATATAACTATTTACTTTGATTTCTTTTTGAGTTATTTTAAATTACTTTAGAGATGATTTTTGATTTACTTTTAATATATTTTGAATAACTTTAAAGTGTTCTCATATTTTGTTTCAGAGAACCTACGTAGAAATCGAACCTTCACCTCTATGCATCCGCATAGTGCTCTACCATTTCAGCTAATAGGTTTAGTTTTATGTCTTTTTTATTCACTTTATATTGATTTACAGAATTGGTTTTTTCTAAAAAAAAAAGTTCTTTTGAATTTATTTATTTACCTCAGAGTAACTTTTATTTACTTTTATACACTGATTCCTCAAGCATATAATTTTTTTTTTATTAAGGTTGCTACCCTGCCTGCCAAGGCAGCTGCTGCAGCTGCTAGCCCTACTAGCCCTGCCAAGGCTGCTGCTGCAGTTGCTAGCCCTGCCTGCAAAAGGTGCTGTTACAGCAGGTGCCCTGCCTGCCAAGGGTGTTGCTGCTGCAACTGCTGCCTTGCCCCGATAAGGTGTATTGGACAGGCCCAACTAGGTTTGAAGTTACACGTATCACAATTTAAATCTAATGTATTAGCACGACATTAACATTCTGTAACAACTACTAATTTGCAATCACTGAATATTAACAACAAACAACAAAAACACCAATTATCCAGCACCACAACCAGCAAATATGCACCAAACCACCATAAAACCAGCAATATCAGTCAAATATCATCAGATTAATTGAGCAAAGAAGAGACTTACAATCAAGCGATGAGCATGCATAAACCGTGAGAAGTTCAGACCCAGCTCCCCCTGAGACAGTAGAGACATAGAGTGAATATCACAGAAAAATGATAACAACACAATCACAAAAATAAATATAAATATTGTTTGTTCTGTACTGATAACAAAATTATAGAAAGATTCAGAAATATTATTTGATTACAGAAGAGTTAAAAATGTAAATCCCCCATTAGGCCTTTATTCCATCTTCAAAACAATCACTCGACATTAAAAATGAAACAACAAAAACTCAACAGAGAGTTGCAGAGCAAAGCACACAATATAGCAGAATGTGTAAAATGTGGAAGCAGGAGTGAAAGCTAGTTAAAGTTCATAATGCACACTTCATATGCTAAGGAAAAAGAATTTCATACTCAGCAGACATTTAGAGACTCCTCACTCATTAATGGTAAATTGGCAAACGTTCAAAAACCAACACAGCAAAAATTTTAATTCAATTCCCAAGTTTTGTAGAGCTAAATGAGCACACTACTACAACTAAAATTATGGGATAAAAATTGAACTCCTCGTAGATCACTTCTTCTTCTCGGTACCACCAGCAGACCTGCCCAAACAACAAATTAAACATATTTCATCAAAAGGTAGTGATAATATGATACTCTTCTTGTCAATAGCAACCTATTAACTGAATGAGAATATAGATTAAATAGTGTCAAGTACCTCATCGATCTTCCTGAGAACATTTGACATCTCTCTCTTCCTCTTTGCCCTCTTATGAGTTCTCTTTGCCAATCAATTTACTTTAAAATATAATTGATTTACATTTACTTTGTTTATATCTACATTTTAAATTGATTAAATAACAGGATTCATTTTGCTAAATAGTTAGTATGCAATCAAAAAAATTATCTTTAGAAGATATTACAAAGTAATAGAGACTACAAAATTAAATACCTGATGTAATGTTTATCTTATTAAATTTACATCAACTGGAAGACGAAAAACATCAATAATCGGTATCAAATAATCAATAGTATAATTTAATCAAATTCATATACTATATCTGAAAAATATAGCACAAATTCGAGCACCAAAATTTTCCAATAAAAAACTAGAAATCTAATTCTTAAAAATTCAAACAAAAATTGCGAGTACTACATGAGTGAAACTAAAAAAAACCTAGAAATTTGATTGAACAAAAATCACCATGTTTACCTGTATTTTTCATACAATTCGAAGCGAAATCAGCAAAATATACAACACCATGGACGACTTAGCAACAATCAGTAGATAATCTGGAATTTCACTATTACGAACCCTAAATTGACTAGACTAACAACAAATTTCATGAAAAACCACATAAATTTTATGGCAGATTTTGAGTAGATTACCAATTATCAATGGCAATTTTTATCAAAAATGGCGAAGAATTGAAAAACTTCTTGAGGAGAGAGAAATTCATTTAATCTGAGACGTTGATCGAACGCCTATTTGTGTTAGATCTGACGGTTCAGAAGAGTTCTTAATTCCTATTATAAACCATGTTCTCATTATAACCCGGTCCTATATATATATATATATATATATATATATATATATATATATATATAGAACGATCTCCCCAGAAATTGTTTAAATAAAAATTAATTCCCAATTTGCATCGTTTAAAAAACTTATTCCCTGAATAGTGTCCACGTAGGGTCGGGTATAGTATTAGCTTTGTATTTTTTTTTAAGGGTAAAACTGCAATCGATGACAGCGGTTATACAAACTAGTTCTTACACACGTATTTTACCGCATCTGACATCTCCCCCCTGTCCGAGTGTCTTCCACTCTTCCTATTTCTCTCTCCTCAAGTTTCACTGTTGTTTTGTTTTTTCATTTCAAACATTTTCTTTCTTCTTAGATCTTCTCACTCTTCTTTCTCTCTCTAAAACACCAGTTTTTATTTGTAATTGTATTGTCTTCAAAAAAAAATTGTAATTTTGTATTGATTTTCTTAGTAATTTCGTACAATTAAAAATTTTGGGTGATTTTATTTTGATATAAACTCACTATTTTTTGGGTAATTTTGTTTTGATTTAATCATTTGACACAAGTTTATTAAGAGTATAAAGACGTTGAAACCAAAGCCGACTTATGATGAAATTGAAGATGAAGATGATGTTGAACTTGAGTAGAGTAGAAGATGACGGAATTCATGGATGAAGTTGAGAGCTTGGACGCCATTGAAATTGCTGCGATTTAATATCACTATTTTTTGGGCAATTTCATTCAATTATGAATTTTTTTTTTTTTTACTTCATGTTTTAATTTTAGGGAAATATCTCAACATCAACCTCAAGAACTTCAAACAATTTTGCACAAAGAACATAAAACCGTTGCCAACAATTGCGGTTTTGCAAATGTAAAACCGCTATCACTAATTGCGGTTTTAAACCGAACCCAAAAAAAAATACAAAGCTAATACCCGATCCTACGTGGACACTATTCAGGGAATAAGTTTTTTAAACGACCCAAATTAGGAATTAATTTTGATTTAAACAATTTCTAGGGAAATCGTTCTATATATATATATATATATATATATATATATATATATATATTAGTTTGATGCCCGGATTGTTAGTTGAATTATAATCTAACAATTTTTTTGAATAAAATTATAATTCAATTTGTACATGTATTTTATCGAAAATAAAACTTTAAACTAACAATTTTATCCTACAATTCTATTCAAATAGAATTCTAAACTAACTTGAACTTATAAAAAACCAACTTTTTTTTTTATCTTATGAAGTCTATTTAAATCTATCCAACGTGGCGTGACACTTGGCGAAAAGATGGAACGCCAAGTGTCGTTGCCTCGTGACTTGGCTAAAAGTTTAGCTTTATATATTAGTTATATGATATGTATATATACACATATATATATATATATACATATACATATATATATATATATTTTATAACATCACAAAAAAACCAAAAAATTGGTTTCACCACCACTTAACTTTGTCATAAAAAAGAACCGTTAAGTGGGTCCTACACGATACACATGTCAATCATCGATTAGATAAAAAAACTTGAAAAAAAAGGTTAAAAAAGTTCCTAAAATGCTCAACCAGTCACCACCGTCGGTGGGTTCCCAGTCTCGCCACCCAAACCCAGCCCCCAGAGCTCCAAAAACGCACTGAACCAACATCGTTACCCATACTCAGCCTAAGAACCTCCGAAATCGTCACCAAACCATTGTAACCCCAACCTAAACCAGTCGAAATCCCAGTCCACACCGTCGTCGAACCACCGTAACACATCCGAAACCACCGCCGTCGAACTCCACCGCCTACCCATAACCGTCGCCAAACTGCTGAAACCCCAACGAACCCACACCCATATCCGAACCCACAAATCTTCCTACTCATATCACCCTCACCTAGACCCAAACCCGTACCTAGAAACCAAATCGGGGCTGGTTTGTGGGTGACAGCTGGTTAAGGTTGACGTTAGAGTAAGAGATTGGGTGGGCTGGTTTTGTTGGTTGACGGTGCATGGTTCGCAAGGATTAGGAAACAGAAGGTGGGGACTGGGTTGGGTGATAGAAGGTGGGGATGGGTTGGGCAAGTGGGCGTCGGTGGACAGTGGTGGCTAGGTTTAGATTTTAGGTTTTTTTTTTTTTAATTTTTATTTTACATATTTTTATCCAATAAATAGTTGACACGTGTACAAAGAGGGGCCCATTAACGATTTTTGGATGGCAATTTTTTTTTTTTTTTTTTAACGGGGATGGCAAAGTTAAGTGGTGAATGTATGGACATAATTTACTATTCAAATTTTAGTCTAATTTGTTTACATTTGTTGTAAAAGTTGTTAATCATGTTTTTCTAACTTTAATTGATACTTCCTCCTTTTTTTAATAGTTGCAACACACCTTTTTTCACGATATTTAATAAAAGTGGGGTTCACATGGTTTAATATACTTTAAAATAGGGTGCGAGCACAAATTATATGATGCACCATGGTACATATACTCTCTCTTCTCTTTCCTCCTCTACTTTCCTAATTTCTGATTTTCTCTCTTTTATTTTCTCTCTCCTCTATATTCTCTCTATTTTATTTTTCTTTCTCTTGAATTCGTTAATCATCCTTTAAATTGAATTCCTTCATATTGTTGATCACCATAGAGTGAATTCCTTCATAATTCAAATTTTGTTTTCTTCAACCTTCGATTTGAAGCTTTGTTAATGGAGTTTTACAATGAAGTAGTGAAGCTAAAAATGGTGGCGTCGTCGAATAGAAGGTGGTTAAGACGATGGTGTAATTATTTTCCGATGAGATTTCATTATCTAAATCACCATGGCTAGGTTTGAGTTTTGAAATATGTAGCTTTCATATTCTTTTGATTTTTGTAGTGATAATTGTGCATTTTGATATGAACAGTTTTGTATTTGATTATATTTTAGTATTTTGAACATTTTATGTTAAAAATATGAACACTAATACGTTTTTTGTAAATACATAACATGTATTTTTATAAGTGACTTTTATGTCACTTTTAGGGTATTTTTATGCTTATTCTTTGGTTTAGTTTTTTTATAATTTTCCTAGTTTTAGGCTTTATTTATCTCATTTTCTTATTTTCCTTATTTGATCTTTATTTTGAGTATTTTTGTAGTTTTTAATAGATTTTAGTTTAATTTCGTAATTTTATCTTATAATTTTTTTTCTCTTGTTTTCTTATTTATTTTAGTTTTGTATTTCATTTTATTTTACTTCGTTATATTTTATTATTTTAGTCTTTGTCCCGATTCTCCCTTGTGTATTTTTTTTGTTGTAGGTTGTGTTCGAAGGTCCAAGGTTCGAGTAATATGTGTCAAACCACAAGCTTCCAAGCATCAATTTGCTACCACTCTAACCTACACCACTCTATTTCCTTATCCTACACCACAACTCCACCAAGCATTCCTGCCCCTAAACCAGCAGCAACAATCTGTAGCCCAAACCACCCAAAACACCTCCCCTGCTTCCCTCACTTCACAAACACAACTCCACTCACAATACCACCATTACCACCAGTCACGCATTCCCACCACCAAACCATTTCGCCACCACTCACAGTGTGTCAGCCGCAAAACACAACCACAACAACCCCCTGTTCTCACACCAACCCGCATCTCACACCCCCAAATTCGCACCTCCCTCACTCAAACACCACACACACCAGCCCACAACTCTGTTCCTGTCGCACTGACAATCCCCCGTATTTTTAAATATGTTATAAATGAAATTTAATTTTATTTATAATATTATTTTGTATTTTTCCGTAATTTAATTTCAAAATATTCAAATTATTAATTATGGTCAAAAATTATTTTGGTACAAATCATTTTATGAACCTTCATTCTATAATTTATTTCAATACAACTAAAGCTTAGTCCATTTCAATCATTTGGCCCATTAATTTTATGAGGCCCAATCTTTCTATTTACCCTACAACATTCTCCCCTATAAATACCCCATTAATCCCCAAAATTTTCCCACACAAAAAGGTTAGTTTTATTTTCTCCTTTGTTTTATTAATTTGTATAATTATAATTATTGATTTATGGGTTTTGATTTTATTGTTTGAAATTAATTTAATTAGTATCAAATTGTTTTTTGATTAATAAATTTGATAATTTCAGATTTTATAAATGTCATAATTTTCAGATTTTGTAAATTTTATAACCTAGGGTTTTTAATTATTGGAAATCATAATTTTAGGGTTTTTATGAACAATTGATTTAGGGATTTTATAGTAATGATGTTTTGAAATTTTGGTGATTATAACTACTGATTAGTTTAACTTAATTCCAGATTATTTTGAACATGTAAATTCCTGTTTTAATTTTTGGATTTTCGTTCATTAATATTAATCCCGTTTTAATCCCGGTCAGGTTCTGAACTCATCCGATTTTGATAAAAAAAAGTACAGTTTTCCATGTAGAAACCACTTTTTAAGAAAGACTCATTACCTTTGGTAGTAGTTGATAGGGTAAAGTCGTATCCCCAAATCAAAAGTAATACCTAAATCCTCTAACTAATGTAGATAGGGAAGTAGGGTCGAATCCACAGAGAAACGAGTCTTTCTATTCCTAATTAATTAAAATAATCTAGATTATTAGGTAACCAATATGTGAATTTGAATGTGAAACTAAACTACGAAGATTAAGAATAAGGAGAAAATAATATATAAAAGGATCTAGGGCATAGGTTCACCAATAAATAATATTCCAGGGTAGAATATAATAATCATTCATCAATGCATATATTAATCAGATTATAAAGGGCTTTCGCTACGTATTATAATCACACAATTAATTTACCGATATTTAATCTCATCTTTCGAATCTCGACCTAACCATTTATAAATTAACCTGCCTATTGAAACTAGACCTAAACATTAATTCTCATCTACTGTCGAATCTCGAATCAATATTGTCAAACTCATGCATAAAAGATCTGCGCAAATCTAGTCACAGAGCAGTAAATCAATCAATAGGAAATTAATCTAGCATTGATAATTAACAACAATAAATTACCCCTTCATATTATTTATGGATCCCCACAAACCCTAGAAATAAAACTACTCACACATAATAGAAACTAAACTAATCAAAGCAATAAAGCAAGACATGATTAAAGGAATAAAATATACAACTAAGATTAAGAGAAGAGAAATTGTTACCAAAATAAATCTGTAATTAAGAACGGATTAAGAACAAAAGTATAAGAGAGAGAAAATCTAAGAAAACAATTAAGAGAGTAAAGGAAGAGAGTAAAAGAGAGAGATAGATCCTAAAATCGTATTACGGAGGAGTATTTATACTCCGTACTAATCATAAACTAAAACAAACTTAAACGACGAAATTAACTCCTAATAAAAACACGTGCCCGATCGGGCGAGGCAACGCCCGATCGGGAGCGCCTTTTGCTCTTCAGTATGAATCTCGCGCCCGGCCGGGCGCGTCACCGGGCGTCGACCTTCGCTTCTCTCGCCCGGCCGGGCGCGCCTCCGGGCGCCAGCCTCTTTGGCCAGGTGGATCTCTTGGGCCACTAATTGGACTACGATTGGGCTCCAATTCTTCGGGCCAATCTGGGTTTCCTCTTTCGGTCTTGAATACTCGGTCCAAATGCCCCGGTATCACCTATACCGAGCCCTTAATCACCGGTTCGATGGCGCTAACCGGCCCTGGGCTATAAAAACTGGTCGTGCTTCTCCAATGCTCGTGATTGCTCCAAAATATCTCGGAAAAATACACCAAAAGTGTAAATCCCTGCAAAAGTCAACCAAATCTACGAAAACACTAGAAAACACCAATTAGTAATAAAAGTGGCTCCAAAGAGCCAAAAACACTACTAATTATGACCAAGGGATGGGGGTAAAATACTATATAAAATAGACACATCAGTAGTGAGTGCCACCTTCTCGTGGCCAAATTCAGCCTGTAAATATGATTTTCGGGCAGTTTTTGATTTTAACGAAGTTTTTTTATACTTAAAATATTATCCTTGAGCTTGATTAATAAAATTAATTATGTTTAAAGTTATTTAAGCATAAATATATGTTTTTATTGAAGTTTTAAGTGCTGGAAATAGTTTCTAAGTACTACTTTTAATGTTTTATAAAGAGGGTTTAATCACCCATTAAAAAGGGAGGTTATTAGGGGTTTTAAAATAATTTTAATATTTTTATTAAACTTTAAAATTGATGTAATTTCACGTATAAGAGTGTATTTTAAGGTTTTTATGAAGAAAATTTAAAGAACTATATATAAACCTTTAATTTTAACTAAAGGGAAGGTTTTAATGTGCTGTTTGATTTGGATTGTGAAGGTTTTAAAAGTAAGTTAGTATTGTTGTAAATTTGATTGATTGGGTATTGATTGAGATGTTATTGTTTGGTTTAGGAGAGGAGTTTATTGAAGGTGATTTCTAGTTTTAAAGTGGCCAACCGAACTGTTTACACAAACTACGTACATGTTACGCAACCTTGCTTGTAAATGCATGTTTAAGGACGGATCGAGAACTTAGTATCATGTATAAGGATGACTGGGTTAAATTGTTTGGTTATACATTGTGAATTTCGTATGACGTGCACTATTTTATATTGCAAGTATTGTTTATGCTCTAATTATGCAAGGTGCGCTTAGAGGCAAAGGTATGTGATTGGTGTAATGATTAATTTATTACTCATTCATGATTATGTAAACAGGATGAGTAAAGGAAGTATTTAAGTCTTATATGACGGGGTTAAGTTTGTGGGGTGCCTTATGCACTCAAGGTGTTTATACACCGAGGTAGTGAAATGATTAAATAATAAATGTTGTTTGTCACTAATAAATCAAGAATTGAAATTGGAAAGTTGTTTTACTTGATTGAATTGATATTGGATTGATTGTATTGTTTGCATATGAGTCATCACCAAGTCTAAACTTGTAAATCATGTAAAGTGCAAGATGGATGAGCAATAAAACTCTAGATTGGTGCATTTTTGGAGTAATGACAATCAAGGGTTGGGGTACACGGGGTACTAGCCGTGTAATTTTCTCGAGGCCGTCTGATCTACGAGTCTCTTATTTCAAATATTTTTTTTTTAAAACAAGGAGTTAGGTGAGATCTCATACTAACTATGGTCACGGAGTCGCGCCCGTGGTCGTTGAATGTTTATTGATGATTCCGAAAGGAGGCATGGGGTTTTTCTTTTATTAATATTCCAAATGGAGCATGGGTTGGACAACCTTGTCTATTGCTTAATCCAATGAAATAAATAAATAAGTTAGCTACTATCAACTAGTGAAGAATTAATAAAATTGATAGTTGAGCCGTTTGTTGAGTCTATAATTTAATGATGCATGATGTTTGATTATTAGTAGCATGTTAGGGATTTCTTAATTTATTTCGCAGCTTGTATGTACTCAGCTTTGCTGATTGCGTGCTTTTGTGTGTGTCTTTCTTTGGTCATGGCCTTCGCATTTCAATGACCCTATAATGATCCAATCTTTACACTTGTAATATTCGGGAGCAGACTCATCACAGGTGTTTACATAGTTTGGACTTGCATCAAGGTGGTGGGATTTTGAGTGGAGTGTTGATTACCATTCACAATTTACTTTATTTCTTTCTTTTGAATTTATTTAGACTCGGTTTCATTTACCTATCACTTTTATTATTTTGGGTTTTAAATAAGGGCCTTAATGGTTCCAAGTTGTATGATTTAATTTGGTTTTGGTTATTGGTTTTGAAATTTATTTATAACTGAATTAGTTTTTCCGCTGCTAATTTCTGATATAGCCTTAACGTTTGAACACGTGGCTGTAGCACGCTAGTAATTCTCTTGGATTTTGTTCAGGGTACTTACAGGTTTTAAGAGAGAATTATTGGGGTGTTACATGACGAGGGGTGGAATTTGGTCGTTGAAACTAATCCTCCCTCGGTCAAACTAAATTTATAAACACTTAACAAACCTGTATACCAGTATAGAGGCAAGTCAAGGATCGAACCCAAAGGAACGATAATGTTCAAGTGCTTTCAATTATGTGCCTAAACTAGGTCGAAGACAAAGATAAAGAGAGAACACTAACAACTAACAAACAAAGAAACCGGACAAATAAAGCACTAGGAACGGGGATCGACAAATAATCATGATAATTGTAGCAACTCGGGAACAATATGCAAATCAATGGTTGTGAAGACAAATGGAAAACTCAATCAAAAGAGTCAACAAGCTATTTCCTAGAGGTCAAACTAAACTAGCGTCAACTACGAGAGACTCTAACTAGGAGCATCACTAATCAAGCTCAATCGACAATTGCAATTCCTAAATCAATGGTCCGTATCATTAGAAATACAATGCAATCTAGTATAAGTCTCAAGGCCTAATCGAATTACACACATGCAAACTTCCATTAATCACTTTAATCTCAACAATTAATCAACACAATCCCCAAATTAAGCGCAATCAATCAATCATACAAGTTTCACCCAATTCCTAGCAAACAACTACTCTAACATCATCATCAAATCAACTAACAAATAAAGAAATCAAGAATCAACAATATATGAAGAACAACTACACTAATTAATAATCAAACATCAAAATCAAACCAAACAAATATGAAATCAAACAAAGCGATAAAATGAGATAGAGTTAAGAATGCTCATTGATAATAGAGAAGATCTCCAACACAATTGTCACCATTGAATCTTCAATCTCTCAATCACCATTGAAATTCCTCACTTTCTCTCTCTAAAATCTACTCCTAAAATAACCCTAAAACTAGAGAGAGAAGCTCTCAACTAAACTAAGAATATGATAAAAAATGTGAAATGAAGCTTAGTCTAAAACTTGCTTTAAAAATCGGGTTACAAAGGTATATATAGGAGGCGCAAACAAAAACCGAGCAAGGAAGTACCCAGAGAGGCGCGACCGCGCGAGCAGGGGAGGCATGCCCGCGCACAGGGGTTGCGCGCCCGCGCAGGAAGGTGGCGCGCCCGCGCCCGTGCTTTGAACGCCCGCGTGATTCTGGGTTTCTTCGATCTTCTCACGGCTTCGTACGTTCGCTAAGGTCGCACGATTATGATGATGTAGAACATAAAGTGAGGCAGTCCTTAAACACCATTATTGTGGGTTTAACACTCCAAATTCATGAGAGCACGACTTGAGAGCGCAAGAGCTATAACTTGGAGAATCCATTTCCTTGCATCTTGAGCTTTTCAATTGCCTTGAGATTGATCCAAAAGCTTCCTCCACCTTAGTAAATCACCAATACCAAGACCCGAAGCTCGTAAAATACCTACAACCACGAAAATAGAGCAAATAAAGGAGAAAAGACTAGAAAAACCATAGAAATGCACAAAAGCTACAAAATAAGAGAGGAAAGGTAAGACTAAGACCAAAAACATAAAACTAAGCATTTATTAATCATGAAAGCCATGAAAAGAAGGTAAAAACAACCTAAATGCTCATCAAATGAGTGCCATTTATGACACCCATCAAATACCCCCAAGCTTACCTTTTGCTCGTCCTCGAGCAAAACAAAACCAAGGGAGAAATGATGAGCTTATTCAAACAAACAAAAAGAAGAGAAGAGACAAGAATATACACTAACTCACTTTCGTAGGAATCACAGTCAATTTTAGCAACTAAAGACAAGCCATTTAAACCCCTAGATCGCCCTAGAGGACGAGTGATGCTCTCGTAAAGGTTTCCTAAGAGATTAACCTATAACTCTCGTAATAATACTAATAAGGCAAAGCATGAAAAAGAAACCAAAATACAAGAAAAGCAAAGAAATGTTCATGAAAGGACTTTTCCAAATGTACAAGCATAAATGAATGCAAACCTTTCTAAACAAGTAAGGGAGTACACGTTTCAAGATATCCGAGGTTGATTGAAACATAAATATGCTAAGCATAGGAGCTAGAGAAACGCAATCCACTTTCATCCCAAACGGTCTTACCGCGTTATCCCTACTAGTCTCATATCTTCCCCTAGTGAGCATCTCAAAAGTTCCACGAAGGAACCGGAAAAAGAGATAATTTTTGGCTACTCAACGTCTTGACAATGCATCCCCCTTCCTTTGGATTTAACTCATAATGCCCTCCCTTGGTATGTGACTCAACCACTAGGTCGAAAGGACTTTGCCAAAGGTTGTAACGTAAGGGCAAAAAGGGTTAGGGGTAGGCTTAAAGTTTTAAAATTTGGCGGTATTCCTAATTAGTGAAGCAAAGGGTGATCAATCCTCAACACCATAATCAAGAAGTCACCAAACAAAAACAAACTAACACCCCCAAGCTTATTCAAAGCTATAACCACAATCATATATACAAAAAGCATAAACGCTTCTCCCCTAAGCTTAAAGGAAGCATTGTCCTCAATGCTTGAAAAGGGGAAAAGAATCTCATAAAGATTTTTGTTTGCCTTTTTACAATTTTTGCATTTGCATTGTCCTTGCCTTTTTTTACTTTGGACGGCTTTTTCATTTATTCATTTGCCATTATTCACACAAAAATCGCAACACAAACTTGCTTTCAAAAGAACCAAATATCCAAACTCCTCCACCACAAACTCCAACAATAATGATCAATTGCTTCACAAAAATCAAGAATGGAAAAGAAAATGAAACAAAAGGCTCAAGATCTAAGGATGTGGCTTGAAAATAAGGGAAAAGGCTCAAATGGTTAGCAAGAAGGCAAATGTAAACCCAATGAACTAAAAAGAAAGAAATTTAACCTTGAAAAGAAAAATTACCACCCCGAAAAGATGCCTTTGTCCTCCCTAGATGGCTCGGTCTCTAGTTTGAGAATTATGAGTCAATATTCAAGATTAGGTCCGTAATAGTCAAGAATCCATGCCGCTCATGCAAATATATGTTGATGGCTTGAAAAATAAATAGAATTAGACGGCCAACTACCTCTCGGCATCTCAGAACTTAGCGCACAAGCGACCATCCCATCCTCTAGCCACTTGTAAAGGGGAATGTAGCTCTGGGGACGACTATTTTCTCCCCCTGCTCATTTGTCTGAACGAACACTTTGAACAAACCCCTGTCAAAAATTTCCTCCTAGGCCCGCCTAGGGAGAGGGGGCAAGGCACTCTTGCCAGCACGGAGTGGCGGATCCTTATTCCACCTATTGTATTTCTGGTTCAGTCGGCTATTAGAGGAATGGACTATGTAGAACTTTGTTCTCCCGTCCTTCCATTTGTTTTCCTTGCCGACTGCCATCATGTACCCCTTGCAGTGGACAAGGTGTACCAGCCTTCGTCGCCCTTAGCAGGCGCTCGGCTGAGATAGTGCATGTGGGCGAATGCCTCAAAGCTGGGTTCCACTTCCAGCATTTCACATGCGGCAACATACCCGATGATATTAATCTAAGAATTTAGGACAAGTTGCCAGATACCCAGTTGGTATCCGTCCAGTATTCTCTCCACGACCAGATGGAGAGGGAAGCACATACCAGCCTGGAGGACCGCCTCGTAGCAGCCGAATGCTTGGTCCTTATAGTTGGCCAAGGTCGACCAGGTTACTGTATCATCCTTGTTGGGAACAGACAAGGAAAAGCCATGACCCATTATAGTCTTGCGCTTGAAGTTGGCAAGACCGGATGCCATAGAAGTCCTCTTACTTTGCGGGACATGGTGAAAATAGGGGGCGCGTTCCAGGTGCCTAGAAGCACTCCGCTCAGCCCAGCCTTATCCTCTCTCCACTGACAAGGATTCCCTTGCAGTGCTGATCTTTGTTCTGGCCTCCTTTGAAGTAACGGAGGCATTTTCAGAAGATGACGAGGTCGAATTGTCATCAGAGCTATCCCCAGAGCTAGGGGACTGCCGGCTGGGGTCAGCAGGGTCCTCCCCTAGACTCTCTTCCGACGCCTGTTCTGAAGGCTCGGGCTGGTATTGACTGCCGGCTTCCCGCAGTATGTTATCATTAGGGGTGCCGCTTGAAGAAGGGGAAGAATAATAAGTTGGAGTTTGGGGAAGGTCGGATGAAGGGTTTGGAGGGTTCTTAGAGATTTCACTAGCAGGCGCCCTAATGGAGCCATCAGAGTTGACAGTCTCGTTGTCCGAATGGTAAAAGGAACCATCCGCCTTATATCTCCTCGTTGTTTGCTTTGTTCTGGCCATCATGTCCTATAGATGCACAGACACTGTCGGATTAGGAGATGTACTTAAAGCAAAGTTCTCGAACGAGCATTCGACACTCCCAATTCTAGATTTAGCCGTCCCCAGTGACCGGCTGATCGCTAACCTAGGTCGTGGCGGGTGCGTTTGGGAAACCATTTGATAAAGATAAAATGCAAGAAAAAATAAGTAAAAGAAGAGAGCAGGCGGTTACCTTAGAAGAAGGTACAAAGAGACGCCTAGTTTGCTGAAACAGACGGACATAAAGCCGAGCGTCGGATGCTTGATAAGTTTGAGTCTTTGAGAGTCTTTGAAAGTCAAAAGTCCAGAGATTCTCCAAGATTCGCAAAGCTGTGAATCCAAAGTGGGGGTCAAACCCTTCTATTTATGGAAGGGTAAAACCCTAATTTTTCCCTCCAAAAGTTAATTTGAAATTCATCCAGTAAGATGTTGACACCTGTCACAGGCGACACGTGGCAAGCATGTGTTCCCTTTGAGGGGCAAATGATTTGGGTATTTTTACCTAACCAGCTGGCCCAATCCGAGCCAACCACGTGTCCCTAGAAGGAGCGCCAATCTGGTCCTTCCAGATGGTGACACGTGGCGGGCAGATTAGGCCCCCTGGGAATGACGGCTTTTAAGGCCCAAATCCTAAGGGCCCCTGCAAAGGCGGCGTGCCCTTTCCTAAGGCACGAAACCCTAGAAGGGGCACACATTCCTAGAGCCCTATAAATAGGGAACATTCCCCTCATTTATGGGGATCAGATTTAAAGGACAACTTTATGACCTAACCTTGATTGAATACCAATCATTGTCTAAACTATCACTCTCAAGATACAGTACACTTGAGCTTGGAATCCAAGCAGATAACTTTATTTTCGCATGTTTTATTCTGAATACTTTACTAACTTAATCTTCGGAGGTGGACCACCGACCATCCGGCGGTCCGTTTGCTTTGAAGGTACAGGCGCCCTTTGCTGAATCCAGTCTAAGTGTTGTAACTGTCCCAAGGGACAAATACACCCGAAACAGGTCCCACGAAAGGAAAGCGATTTTACGGTTGTTCTTTTTGGCCGGTATAATTTCTCCTCTCTTGATTGTTTTTGTAATTATGTTTGTATGGGTAATTAAATGATTTGAGGTGTTTATTTAGAACAGAGGACCTGCGGTTTTTTCAAATGGGTGGATGAGGTTGATGATATTCCTGTTCTGCAATCACGCATCATGGATAAGAATTCAACTATCAGTGAATTGGAGGACAAGCTTGAGCTGGTGAAGGAGAAGGTTAGAAGGTTGAAGGCAAAACAAGAGGTATTGGTTGATGAAGTGGCAGAGGTGGGGATTGCTGCAACTGAGACCTCTATGAGATGAAGGAGAACAACAAGGAGAAGAAGCTAATGATGGCTTTGATCTTGTCTCGGGTTTTTTTCACTGTTGTGTTCTTGATGAAGTGATCGTTGTAGTACTTAATCTGAAGTATTAGGTTGTGGTTTTAAGACTTTTTGTGGTATGATCTAGGTTTGGTGGGTTAATTTTGTGGGATTGTAGGTCTTTTTTTGGGTAATGGCATATGATGGTAATGTAAGTAGTTAGTATCTTTGGTATAATTTCAGTAATGCAACAGTAGTAGTACTTTTGTTGCTGTCATGGCTTTAGGATGGTAATGCTGCATTATTTAGGGGTTTATTGTAAATCTTTTGCACTTAATGAAATGAATATGATGATATTTGAATTGTAGTAACTTTTACCACTTATGTTGAATTTGCACACAAAATAGGTGTTGAAGCTTGACTGAAGTTGAATGTGTATGTACTAGTGAAGGCAGAAACATAAGCTGGTGCACTACTCCCTGGTGCCTGTAACAAATATCATTTTAGTTAGCCAATAAATAAGGTTCTGTGTATACATACACTAAGCAAAATTATAAACAAAAAAATTGGGATCCTTACATTTGTGAAGGATCTTCCATCAGGGGTGACAACTACACCAAATCCTTGTGGCACAGCATTGGGACCACCCCTTGCACCCCTTCTACAACCACTTCCACCCCTGCTTCCTCTCCTCCCTCCCCTTTTCTCTGAGTCACCTCCCCTCCCACCAGATGTTCCCCCTCTTTTACTTATTGTTACTCCCCTGCCACCAGTACTTCCACCTCTTGCATTTGATTCAGTTCCCCTCCCAGTGGATCTTCCACCCCTCACACCTGTTTGAACACCCCTGCCACCACTACCTCCCCTTGAACCTCTACTAATACCACCTCTAGTGACAACTCTGCCTATTCTAGAGGGTTCTGCAGTAAGGGTGTGGTGTGCAGTTGATTGAGGCAGAGCTTCCTCTTGTTATGGGGTAGTTTTTTTTCTTTGGTCTGCCCCTAGGTTGTTTAGTAGGTGGTTCTGTTAGAGGGAGTGTAGCAGTACCAGGGCTTGGGCAGCCTCTTTTGTTGTGCCCTTTTTCTTTGCACAAACTGCATGTCATTTCCATGCCATGCTTAGTCAAGCTCCCTGGCTTCTTGGGATTCTCAAAAGGGTCCTTTCTTCTGTTTTTCCTAGGTCTTCCAAGCCCTACTTTTATTGGTGAGGGGTCAATAGGAAGTACCTTCACAGGCCAGTGCCTTTCACCATCAATTGGGGGAATAATGTGTGCATAAGCTTTAATGTACTCTATAGTTGTGTATGCTAAGTCAACAAAGTCTTCTGCATTCTTGTGTAAGTAAATATTGTTGCCACAACATGGCAACAAGGAAGGCCAGTCATATCCCATTTCCTACAAGTGCAGGTTCTAGCATGCAAGTCTACTGTCAAACTATCCAAGTGGTAGTTTACTTGAAATCTAGTATATGTAGAGAGGAGTACATGACATTGGGCAACTTATTCTTTCTCATGATCAAGTTTCTTCACAATCCTAGGGCATAAGGCAGTCTTCCACTTCATCATTTCCTCCCTTTTACTGACTAATCTCTGCATAAGGGCTGACCTTATGTCTTCTAACATATAAATCAAATGTTTTTCCCTAGCATTGATTATGTACCCATTAAAAGTCTCAATCATGTTGCTGGTTATCACATCAGTCTTCACATGTGTTTGTAAGAAGGCTCTACAAAACATAGTTGGAGTATATGATTTCAAAGCTTTTGCATCATGTGGATTGACCTTTGTTAATACCTCCAAGACATATTTATAGTCTGCCTCACTATAAGCCTTAGCACATATCCTAAACATTATTTTAAATTCATCACCCCTATAGTTCTTATGCCAGTTAGCAAATATGTGCCTAGCACAATGCCTGTGTTCAGCCTTTGGTAGTACCATTGATACCCCCCTCAGAATGGACTGCACATGTTACAAGTATCCAAAGGGAGAATATAATTAAAAACTAGGCAACAAACATAAAAATGAAATAAACAAAAATAAAAACAAAAGGGAATAGAAATGGATACCTGATGTTCATTAGACACAATTACACATTGTTCTCCATCCTCTAGTGCAAGGCTTTTCCTCAAGTTCAAGAGGAACCACTCCCAAGATGCATTATAATCACCTTCTACCACAGCCTAGGCAATGGGATACATTTGGTCATTGCCATCCCTACCCACTGCTGCCATCAACTAGCCTCCAAAAAAAGTCTTTAGAAAGCAGGCATCTACACATATTACATTCCTGTATCCTGCAAGCCAACCCTTCCTCAGCCCATCAAAGCATATATATAGCCTTTGAAAAATTAGTGGGCCTTTGTTGTTGTGTTTGTATGTCACCAAGTCCACATCAGTGTTTGGACAGGCAGCTTCCAAAGCTTCAAGATATCTGCCCAACTTCCCATAGTGTTCTCTCATTGAACCATGGAGTTTCCTGTGGGCATACCACTTGCAAAATCCTTTTTCACAATGACCTTGTATGGTCTCCTAATAGTCTCAATAATTTCTTTTGCTGACCAATGAGGTCTTGCCTTGAACACATCCAACAGTTGGTCAGCTAATCAAGTATTTTTCAGCTGGATATTCTTCTCCATGTTTCTAGAGCAAGTATGCTCATTCATCACAGTCTTCACCACAAATGATCCTCTTCTACTGTCCCAAGAGGCATACAACCTAAAAAGACAACCCTGTCCACATTTAACACCTATCCTCTGCTGTCTGTTTTTATTTGCAGCAATAACACACAAATTCCTGCCCTGATAAATAGCAAACTTGGCAACAACTTGCTTGAAGTGTTCCTGGATGTAAAC
Source organism: Chenopodium quinoa (assembly GCF_001683475.1). Classification (NCBI taxonomy): domain Eukaryota; kingdom Viridiplantae; phylum Streptophyta; class Magnoliopsida; order Caryophyllales; family Amaranthaceae; genus Chenopodium; species Chenopodium quinoa. The sequence goes on from NW_018743783.1 coordinate 3,830,618, forward strand.
CTCTGACCAATTTTCCACTCAAACTTTGAGTAGTCAGTGTCTTTCCCAACTACCAGCCCCCTTTTAGCTTTTCTCTCTTCAGCAGTGATTTCCTCATAACTAGGTGTTGGTGTTTGTATCTCTTCATCACTGTCCTCATACTAATAAACAACATTCCCTTCCCTCACAACTTGTTCCTCAGTTACTGACCCCTCTGCTTTTTGAGCATTTAGATTACCCTCGGTAGCCTCAACTTGTAGTTTATGTGCTAGCTCAATAATACTACAGTTAAAACCCTTAACTAAATCTCTAGCTACCCTCTACTCATCATCACTGGTATCAACATCAAAGACCTATGGTTCCCTCATGTTTTGGGTGTTTTTGTCCCTCGGGAGAGTTACAACACGAAGACTGATCCGGGGTGAGCTGTACCTGCAAAACAAACGGAGACACCAGTTGGGTGGTGCTCCGCCTCCGACGCACAAGTTAGAAACTTGAAGGGAGAAAAAGATGCGGAAATTTAGGTAGGGATCTGCTCGGATTCTAAGCTCAGGATGTCTCTATCAAAGAGTAAATGTGTAATAAATGATAAAACGTGTCCTCAAAAAGAGAGACATCTCCCTATTTATAGGGTCTTTGGGAATTGCCCCTGATTAGGTCACTGAACCCTAATCATTGGTGGGCTGCGCCGTTTTCCGGCGTTCTCGGGATTTGGGCCTGATGGGCGCCTTTTCCCCTTTATTTCTGGAATGACACGTGTCAAACAGGGATTGGTCCGTTTTGGACCAATCTGAGGCTGACACGTGTCACCCTCTGATTGGGCCACGTGGCAGGGTAAAAATACCCTAAACATTTGCCCCTCACAGATGTGACGTGGCACACCACGTGGCATCTGTGACACATGTCACGCTCCGGTTGGCGGTAATTTTACCATTAAAGAGTAACCGTTCACCTTCCGAGTAAATTACGGAAATGCCCCCAAATTTACCCTCTATATATAGCCGTTTTACCCTCATAATTTTGTACGTTTACAAAAATTTCCTAGAGAGCAAAACTTTGAGAGAGCAGAAGTCATCCGTTTGAGTCAGACGCGAGTAAGAAAGTTTGTTCTTCGACGACCCAGCCGGACCCGCCTTCCTTCAGATATCAAATCCAAAGGTACCGTCTCTGTCTCTCTCAGCTCTTTTCTTTTTTCACCGCTTGTACATATTTCTTGCAATAAATGGATGCATCACCAACACACACTACACAACCTAGGTTAGAGTCCAGCCAGTCACCAGGGACGGCTGAGTCTAGGACTGGGAGTGCCGTCTCGTGGTGTTGGTACCACTCTTTGCCTTGGATTCCGACCAGTTATGTGTCTGTGCAGGACACCATGGCTCGGACAATGCAGACGGCAACGGATCCAAATTACAAAAGCAAAGGCTCAGGCGGCCAAACGCCTGAGGGAGAAACGTCTGGTCAGGGAGACCAGACGGCTCAGGAGAGATCCCCTCCGCGCGCCCCTTCAACCCCTGCCGACTCTTTCTTGGAAGAGTGTGACCAAGGCGGCGACGAGGCCGTCTCTGCCCCCTTGGGTCAAAGTGAGGAGGAGACGGAGAGCGAGAGCTCCGCCTCTACCTCTGAAAGCAGTGATGACTTACCCCCGCTTCCTGATAGCGAGGAAGAAGAAAGGAAAAAGTGGAGCGAAAAGGATGATCCCTTCATTATCCACGTCTCTTCCAAGGACCGGATCCAAATGGAAGAAAACTTGAAGAACTTTACGAAAATGCACCCGCTAGGAGACGGGTATAGGATCCGGGTGCCGCCTGAGAATGGCACCATCGCCTGGGAGGACGATGAACAGAACGCCAATAGCTATTTTGGCTGTTATGAGGCGGCGTTCAAAGCTGGCCTCCGCTTCCTCCTTCACCAGGCGGTGAAGGCAATTTTAAGAGGCTACGGCCTTGGGGTCTGGCAACTTATTCCCAACTCCTGGACCAACATTCCGGGGTATGTTGCCGCCTGCGAGTTCTAGGGGCTTAACCTCGGTTGGGAGGCTTTTGCAAGCATCCACTATCTTAGCAGAAGCCCAGGCGGCTGGAGGGCGTGGTACACTCTAACCACGCAGACGCAATATATGATGACCTTGGACAAGGTCTCAAAGTTCGATGGCTGGAAGCACAGGTTCTACCTGATGTCAGCCCCAACCAGACGGGAAAATTATGAATTTCGTCTGTACAATAAGAAGCCCGATTTGTTGGGCAGGAAGTGCGCTCTTCCCCGGATCCCTGAGGAAGATTTTGACAAAATAATTAAGGCAGACTTTTTCGGCCTCACAGACGCAACTCTGTCAACCGGGGAAACAATAAAAGTCCCTAAAAATTGGATCCCCAAGAGCGCCTGGTTCAGGGATGAGTGTTTTCTAGCCGCTTGCGGGCTAGGGCACATGTTTACAAAACGTATGCGCCTGAGTTTATACCGTCTGTAGTATTTTTCTATCGAAATTGATTTATGATATTGACTTATTTCTTTCTTTTTGCAGAAGAAGCTCTAAAAATGCTGCAGTCGGTGAAAACTCCTAAACGATCTTCTACAACCATCCGCAAAGATCTTGTGGAGAAAGCTGCGGCTAAGCTCAAGGCCAAGGTAACAAACGCCTGACCCTTTGATACGTTGATCCTTTAAAATCATTTTCCCGGATGCTATCCTTAACTTTGGTTATTTTTTCAGGGAGGAGAGGTTGGAAAGTCGTTTGAGAAGCAACTCAAACGAGCTAGGGAGGAGAACCCTGCCGTTCTCAACAAACTCAAAAAATCCACCTCTACATCAACTCCTGGCACCTCAGCCGGGGCTAAGACGATGCGGATATCGGGGCGACTCGAGAAGGTAGGCGGCAGCGTGTGCCTTGATCTTGTCAACCCCTTATCAGCAGCTGCAGGGTTCACCATGCCTGCAAGCGGTTCCCGCTTGGCCGGCTCTGAAGGTAAGAACCCTTTTGAATCCTCGCTTGAGCTGGGGTGGCCTTTACGGGTGAAATCCCACTCCCAACAGACGTCATCCTTAGACGGTCGGCAACAAATAGGTGCTGCCTTAGTTTCGCACTCATCACGTATTGATTGTGGTGCAGATCAATCTCCCCGCTGGCCAGACGCCCAGAAGCATGCCAAGGCCATGCTGGAAGCCGTCCGGAAGAGGGATAAGGACAATATTCCTGGGATAGAGACGTTCAATCTTGAACGCATTCTATCCCTTCTGGCTGAGGTAAGAAACTTGTCAATTCAATTTTATTTTTTCCAAGTGTCTTATCCCGCCTGCCATACTTACGCCGCATGACTGTTTGCAGGCCATGCTGCGGGTGGACGGGCTCAAACGCCCTTATTCCCGCAAACGGGAAGAGGTAAAAAGGGCCAAGAAGTCCGCCATAGACGCTGATAATATTGCTTTACACTCGACTATCGTAAATGAACTTGAAACTAAAGCAATATTTATGACACAGGCGTCTAGAATCCAGCAGCTGGAGGCGGATCTGGAGACGGCCAAACAGCAGGCGTCGGATGCTGAGACGGCTAAGAAGGCGGAGGAGGCCCAGAAGAAGGCGGATGAGAGCGCCAAGAAGGCTGTGGAGGCGCTTAAGAAGGCCCAGACGGACCTTGGCACATTTAAAGGTGTTTCCGAAGAGAACACCAAACTGAAGGCCAAGGTTCAAAAGCTAAAGAAGGAGGCTGCTCAGGCTCAGAAGAACTTTGCAGCAACCCTGGAGGCGGAGCAAAACCGCCTTGTTGCTGAGAGTGACGCTGACAATGACACCCGTATGAAGATTGTCTGGGCTGCCTTGTACCCAGACGTGGATTATAGCATCTGGGCACTGGCGCACAGCTATGCCGAGTACGTGGTGTACTTAAGAGAACAAGGCGAGCCAGAGCCTGCCTCTTTCGAAGCCTGGGTCAACTCCAACAATGAGCCGTCCGTGCCTGATCTTCCTGGTCTTGGTGAAGCACATGAGATACCCTCAGATGGTGAGGAGGAGGGGGAGCACCAGGAGGCTCTGTCTGCAGGCCAGAAGTGACCCCTCAGCGGCAGTATGCCAATCTTTGCTTTTTTAATTTTCTTTTTATTCAGCGGCTGTATGCCAAAACTTGCTTTTTCCGGCCTGCGTGCCGAGTATCTGTGTATTGCATTGCTTCCCAGTTTGCCTCTTCATCATATAGCATGACTCAGAGAGTCGGCTCGTAATGTTCAATGGGCAAGACGGTTTCAGCACCATAAACCATGAGAAATGGGGTTTTACCGGTTTCCCCCTTCGCTGTTGTCCGGATGGCCCTTAGGACGTGGATTAACTCTTCTGCCCATAAGCCACTGGCTCTTTCTATTTTCTTCTTAATGCCGTCTGAGATGAGTTTATTGAAGGGTTCAACTTGGCCGTTTGCTTGGGGCCGGCCAACGGATGCAAAATAGCTTGAGATCCCCTGATCTCCCAACCAAGTTTTTAGCTGAGGCGTCTCGAGCTGAGGACCATTATCAAACACCATAGACATAGGTACCCCATACCGGGTGATAATGTTTTTCCAGATGAAGGAAATCACGTCTGAGGTTTTGATGTTTTTAACCGCCTCAGCTTCTACCCACTTAGTGAAATAATCCACAGCCACTAAGATGTAGCGCTTTCCGCCTGGAGCAGGCGTGTAAGGACCTAGAATGTCCATGCCCCATTTTGCAAACGGGATTGGGCTGTGGATGGCCGTCAGATCAGTAACCGGACGGTGAATGTGTTTACCAAATTTTTGGCACTTGTCACATTTCTTTACCAACTCCTTGGCGTCTGCCTCAAGAGTGGGCCAAAAATAGTGTCGTCTAGCTCTGACGGCTAGGGCCTTTCCGCCTATGTGAGAGGCGCAGAATCCCGAGTGCAAGTCTTTGAGAACTTCTTTCCCCTTTTCTGGGGTGACACACTTCAACAAAGGCTTCAGAAACCCCGCCTTGAAGAGTTCTCCATTTTTCAACTCGAATCTTGCAGCTCGCTTTTTCAAGACGGCTGCTTCCTGTGGCGAATCAGGAAGTGTGCCGTCTGAGAGATAGGCCCGGATGTCATCCATCCAGGTAGAGCTTCGGTCCAGAATTCCAATGGGATCCTCATAGATGCTTCTCTTTTCAAGAACTTCCCAGAAGACTGACCGAGGCGTATCATGGCAGGCGGAAGATGCCAGCTTTGACAATGCATCCGCCTGGTTGTTTTCCGACCTAGGAACCTGATTCAGCTGGAATTCCTCAAGTGCCTTGGTCTTTTCTTTGACTGCCTGAAGATATTTAATCATAGCCGGATGAGTAGCCTCATAGCTTCCCTCATACTGGCTAACAACCAATTGAGAATCAGAGTAGGCGTCAATTTTCATGGCCCCTGCCGCCTTACACATGCGAATGCCGGCTAGCAGGGCTTCATATTCCACCTCATTGTTAGAGGCCTGAAATTTGAAGCGTAGTGCATACTCAAATCTGTCCCCTTCAGGAGACTCGCTGCACCACAACCGTTCTTTGTAGAGCTTCCGTCTACATACACTTTCCAAACCTGATCAAGATTATCCGGAGCCACCGGACGGGTCATTTCAACAATGAAGTCGACAAACGCTTGACCTTTCACTGCCTTTCTTGGTTCGTAAGTGATTTCAAGACTTTGCATTTCAATAGCCCATTTCAACATTCTCCCGGATGAGTCCAAGGTAGACATTGGCCGCTTGAGTGGCTGGTCGGTGTAAATCACCACCGGATGTGCCAAAAAGTAAGGCTTCAGTTTTTTGAAAGCCATATACAAAGCAAGGCCAAAATTTTCAACCATGGGGTACCAGAATTCAGCATTTTTAAGAACATGGCTAATGAAGTAAACCGGGAGCTGCATGCCGTCTGGCTCAGCAAGGAGAACGACACTGAGGGCATGATCTGAGACGGCTAAGTACATGTACAACGTCTCCCTAGGTAAAGGACTGACCAACCTAGGTAGAGAATGTAAGTGCTCTTTCAACCTATGGAATGCCGTCTCAGCATCATCCCCCCATTCAAATCTGGTCTTCTTCCTGATTGCTTGGAAGAAGTAGAGGCACTTGTCGCCTGACCGGCTGAGGAACCTCCCCAGGGCGGCCAAACAGCCGGTGAGTCTCTGCACTTCCTTGACAGAACGACGTGACTTCATGTCTATCATCGCCTGTATCTTTTCAGGGTTAGCCTCTATCCCCCTTTGATCAATCAGGAATCCGAGAAACTTCCCAGACTCAACACCAAAGACGCATTTCTTAGGATTTAACATAACCTTATGCTGCCTGAGTGTGGTGAAGGTTTCTCGGAGATCAGCAAGGTGATCCGCCTGCTACTTGGATTTGTCTATCATGTCATCAATGTACGCCTCCACATTCCTCCCAATCTGATTATTGAAGACCGTATTAATCATCCGTTGGAAAGTGGCAGGCGCATTTTTCAAGCCAAATGGCATCACGGTATAACAGAATAACCCCTGATCAGTGACGAAGGCCGTCTTCTCTTGATCTTTCTTCCACAGGGGTATCTGATGAAAGCCGGAGTAGGCATCCATAAAACTCATCAAGGCGTGACCGGCTGTAGAGTCGACCAGACTGTCGATCTTTGGAAGCGGGTAACTGTCGTTTGGACACGCCTTGTTGAGATCTGTGTAATCAACACACATGCGCCAGGTCCCATTCGGTTCCTTAACAAGGACCACATTGGCCACCCAGTCGGGGAAATTACAAGGCCGAATGAACCTGGCGTCTAGCAGCTTTTTGACTTCAGCATCTGCCGCCTGACTTCTTTCTTCGCCGTGGTTTCTTTTCTTTTTCCGGATGGGCTTCTTTTTAGGATCCACGGCGAGCTTGTGGACAGCAAGATCCGGGCTGACGCCTGGCATCTCTTCCACTTCAAAGGCAAAAATGTCTTTGAATTCTTTCAGCAGAAGGTGCAAGTCTGCACCCAAAGTAGCATGAGCAACCGTCCCAACCTTTATAGTACGTTCCGGACGGCTGTCATCCAGAACAAGATCAAATCTTTCACCAGCCGGTTGGGGACGAAGCTCATCTGACCGTTCACCGGTCAGTGATTGCTATTTTTTCTCTTTCTTCACCTCCACCAGCATAGGAGCCTTTCTTTTCTTTTCGGCTGTTGGTGGGGCAGGAGCTAGGTCGGCATTCTTGACATTGTCAAGGTCTCTGGGTTCCTGACCGCCTAGGGCCACGGTATCTCGGACGGCTGAGAGATAACACTCTCGGGCCGTCTTCTGATCCCCATTCAGGGAACCCACAGTGCCGTCATCCCTCTCATACTTGATGAGCATGAGAGATGGGATGATTACTGCCTTGGCAACGTTGAGGGTCGGCCGGCCAAGGATAATGTTGTAGGCGGTCAACTCCTCAACGACCAAGAATCTGACGACAATATGTCGTCCTTGGCCCTTCTCTCCCAGCCGGATGGGTAAGTCAATCCTTCCGGCTGGGTAGACCATCCCACCCCCAAAACCGACCAAGGGGTGGGTGACCGGATGCATGCTGCTGACATTGTATTTCAGCTTTTGTAGGCACCGGAGGCTGATGATGTTTGATGAGCTACCGGTGTCTATAAGGATCCGTCCAACCAGCTGGTTGGCAACCTTACATTCAATGACCACCGGGTCATCATGAGGGCGGCGGACGCTGCCCCTATCCTTCTCAGTGATTAAGACGTCTGGGAAGGAAGAGCTGGCAGACGCCTGCTCATCATCATCTTTGTCCATCTTTTGAAGATGGCTCTTGGTGCCTCGGATGGTAGGGCCACCATATGAGAACCCGCCTGCTATAGTGTAGACTGGCTCCTTGTCGGTATCCAAACTACTAGCACGCTGGGGGGTAGTCTTGGAGGACTGACCCTTGTTTTTCTTTTTTGCCCCGGCTGGGGACTTAGAAATGTAGGACTTCAACAGCCCCTTGTCAGCTAGACGGTCCAACGCACGCTGAAGACTGAAGAAGTCGTTGGTGTCATGGCCGACCTCCTCATGGAACTGACAGAATTTATTCTTGTTCCGTGTCTGGACAGAACTCTTCATAGGATTCGGCTTCTCAATGGACAGCCGGTCCTTTACCTCCATGAGGATGGAGTTGCAGTCTTTATTAAACTCGTACTTGGGGACGTACGGTTTGAATTCTTTCTTTTTCTTCTGGGACGGCTGGTCAGAGTCAGTAATTGCCCAGACTTTTTTTCTTTTCTTGCTCTCTTCTTTGTTTTTGGCCGGCTGAGCTGACCGGCTGTCTTTCTGCTTGTCGGACTTCTTGGAGTCCGACTGGCTACCAGGCGAGCAGAGGTCGGTAGCTTGAATATAGCTTTCCGCCTCCCTCAGGGCCGCCTGTAGGGTGAAAGCCCCTTTTCTGACTAGGTCGAACTTAAAGGTCGACCCATCTCTCAGACCTTTGAAAAAGTCTGTAAAAGCTACCTCATCAGACAGCCCCTGAATCTGAATTCTGATCAGGTTGAACCGCCTGACATATGATCGCAGCCCTTCTCTCTCTCCCTGCTTAACAGTGCTCAAATCAAGGCTTGTTTTCTTAGCAGGGATGCTCATTGAGAAGTTGGAAGCAAATAGGAAGGCAAGCTTCTTGAAGCTGTCTATGGACCCGGCCGGCAGGTTGCCAAACCATTGTTGGGAAATGCCCTTCAATGTAGCCGGGAAGCATCGACACCAAGTGGCATCATCCAACCCCTACAGATACATGAGGTTGGTGTAGGCCATGAGGTGATCTTCCGGATTGGTGGTACCATCATAGGTACCAACCAACACATTCTTAACCTTGGCCGGCTGAGCCGCCTCGGTTATCTCCCGAGTGAACGCAGAAGGTTGTTCACCCAGGCGCAACAGACGAAGCTGCCGGTCTAATGGCTGGACATTAGGATATGCCGCCTGACCCCCAAAGAAGGCCGGCTGCATGAAGTGAGGAGGATACTGCCCGTAAGCCTGAGTAGGCACATACGGGACAACTCCAATCATATGAGGGCCAGAATGGACGGTATTACCATCTGTCTGACTCTCATGCAAGGAGGGTGCACTCCCTGCAGAAATGTTGTTGAAGTTGTCTGGAAAATTCGACGTTGAAGTCGACTCAGACAGCATTGATTTCTCTTCCGGTTGATGATCTCCCGGGCATCAAGAGTTGATTTTTTACTTCTCACCGACTGTTGGGTCCGGCGAGTGTTATTTGTGTTCCTCCCAGGAAGGAGAATTTTCGACCAATTAATGGTCCCGGCTGCCTTCTCCTTTGGATGAGGAGTGGGCTTCCGGTTTCTGACTGACTTCCCCTTCTCTGGAGGAGTCTTCTTCGCCGACTGACCTTTACTTGGGCCAACCCGGCTTTTGGTGATCAGCTCTGTAATTTCACCCTTGAAACTCGTCATGAACCTCATGAGTTCGTCTCGGGTGACAGGGGCTGATCCAGCTGCCGTTTGGGTTGCCCCTTCCGGCTGCCCAGTGGGTCTGCTCGGACCCGCCTGGGAGGCGCCCCGCTCCAGAGTCTCTCTGGGCCGGATGCGCTTGACTCTGAGAGAGCCGTCTTCGGTTGTGGAGGTTTCGACCTGAGGATCCTCATCCTCCTCATGGTCTGTAAAGACTTCTAGGTCTTCGCCCAGACGGTTAGGGGGTGGTACAGACTCTTGAACCATCTTCGAGGTACTCTCCCCACAGACGGCGCCAAATGTTTTGGGTGTTTTTGTCCCTCGGGAGAGTTACAACATGAAGACTGATCCGGGGTGAGCTGTACCTGCAAAACAAACGGAGACACCAGTTGGGTGGTGCTCCGCCTCCGACGCACAAGTTAGAAACTTGAAGGGAGAAAAAGATGCGGAAATTTAGGTAGGGATCTGCTCGGATTCCAAGCTCAGGATGTCTCTATCAAAGAGTAAATGTGTAATAAATGATAAAACGTGTCCTCAAAAAGAGAGACATCTCCCTATTTATAGGGTCTTTTGGAATTGCCCCTGATTAGGTCACTGAACCCTAATCATTGGTGGGCTGCGCCGTTTTCCGGCGTTCTCGGGATTTGGGCCTGATGGCCGCCTTTTCCCGTTTATTTCTGGAATGACACGTGTCAAACAGGGATTGGTCCGTTTTGGACCAATCTTAGGCTGACACGTGTCACCCTCTGATTGGGCCACGTGGCAGGGTAAAAATACCCTAAACACCTCAAATCATCCAAATATTCTTCCTCAATAGCTTCACCATCAGGCCCAAAACTAGCTTCATATATCTGATAGTCAGCTAGCCAATCATCCTCTTTTGTTTCATACTCATTGTAGTCTATGTCTGCCTCTTTCACATAATCTGGGTCACTTTGTTCACCACTCAAATTGTGCTTCTCATAATCCTCACTGTCCCAATCACTCCCACTCAAGTCTGCATCATACAGCAAAGTATCTAAGGGAATGGGGCTTTCAGGTCTGGGATCTTCCCAATCAAAATCATCAGGAACCCTAGATCTAACAAAGTTATCCTCGGGGAAGGAAGTGGTTGCTTCTTTTGTGTGAGGGGTTTCTGTTTGAGTAGGGTTTTTTGGGATAAAAGGGTTAGAAGGGACTAAATTTATAGCCTCATTACCAGCCCCCTTACTTTTGAGATTGCTTTTTGTTTTTTTTTTCCTGTGGGGACCACAGTGGGGTTTGAATTTCTAGTGGGTTGGGACAGCAAGTGCATGTTGTTTGACACCTCATTAGATTCCTTAGTCAACCTAGAAGACCTTCTAGGAGTTATTTTTAGGAGTCTTGGGGCTTCACCTGGTTTGCACATGGGTTGGACACTACTTGACCTAGTTTGTGATGTTTTAACATTGGTCAAAAAGTCTGGATCTTTGTCATCATGGACAACATACAAATCAACACATCTAGATTGCAAAACTATTTCACCCATTGTTCTGACCTCATTGTCATCATACACACACCTCAATCCAGTCTCCAAATCAAGTCCAGACATCAAATAATACAACCTCAATTCACTAGTATAATGACCACATTTACCAACTCTTTCAAGAAAAACCAACAAATTAAAGTTCATCAGGGTCAACACCAAATGTCCTACTCAGCCCCCCATAATACACCCACAAACCATTTTTCCCTTTCTTAAACACAACACCATGGTAGAATTTTAGACTAATAGTATCCATATCAATCTGAAAAGAAAAAAGGGGAATTTACGCAAATTAGGGTTCATCATAAATTTTGTACTGCAACATTCACAATTCATAAACTAATTAACTTCAATTGCTCACTCAACATCGGTTACACATGAACTAATAACAATTTAGACAATAATCGACATTTGCAACTTAGGGTTCTCGCATTTTACTTGGAATTCTTCCTTAGAGCGCAATTCTCTTCACAAATCGCAACACCACTGCAACAACCTTCAACTCCGCTGCAACAACCATCGATTCCACCGTCTTCAACCGCCTTCGAATCCTTCATCTTCAACAACGTTCAATTCCACTCTTTTTAAATTGTTTTTTAAACAATTTGAACAACAGTTAGTTAGAACAATGTAATAAAGTAAAAAAGAAGGAGGGAAATAAAAAAAATTAACATGTTCTTTAGGTAGCCTGTAAAAGGGCTTATTTTAAGAAAAATGGGGTAAAAGGTGGGATTGTTTTGGTAATTCGAAAAGGTGGGATTGTTTTGAGCAGATGTGACAAAGGTGGGATTATTAGTTTTCATTTTTCCTTTTTTAATTTATCTCAGTTATTGTTGTATTATCTAATAGTTAGAGTTAAGGATTAGAATGGTTAAGTCAGATATAAGATAATTTATCTCAGTTATTGTAGTATTTTATTCAGGAATAATTATTTAAAAGACAAAAATTAGCACGTTTTTGTCAGATATTAGATAACTTATATCAGGTATTGTTATATGTTTATCAAGCATAAAAAAAATTTAATAGTGTTTGATTTTAGTCATTACTTAAACAACATAAATCAAATAATTTCATTTTATTGTCAGATATTAGATAAATCATGGCAGTAATTGATATATTTTTGTAAGGAATAACAATATTTTAGTTAGGTATTAAAGAGTCAACGTCAGATATTATATAATTCACGTCAGTTATTAATCTATTTTTGTTAGGCATAACAATATATAAGTCAGGAATTAAAGTGTTTTAATCAGATATTAAATAAATAATGTCTATTATATACCTATTTTGTTCAGGAATAACAGAAAAGTCTAATATTTCGAACTTTTTAATCTATCTAAGTTATTGTTATAGTATCTAATAGTTAGAGTCGGGAATTAGAATGTTTTAGTCAGATATTAGATAATTTATCTCAGTTATTGTAGTATTTTCTTCAGGAATAACAATTTAAAAGACAGAAATTAGCATGTTTTTATCAGATATTAAATAACTTATATCAGGTATTGTTATATGTTTAACAGCATAAAAAAATTTAATAGTGTTTGATTTTACTTAGAGTAGCTTTCAGTACTATGTGATTTGGATAAAGATATTTAAAATAAAGATATTTAAAATATAGATATTTATCTCGACTTTTGGATAAAGATGACAAAAATGTAAGAATAAGAAATACTCATAGAAAATTATTTTAAAAGTAAAGTATATATTTAATCTTTTTTAATTGTTTATAAAACCATGATTTTCTCCTACATTTTGCATGTTTGTGTTCCTGTATATTCTCTCTCCTAAAACAAACTCTTTTTCTTTATTCCTCAAATATGAAAAACAATTCTCAGTCTTCTACTTCATCAAACGATCCAGAAGAAAATGTTTTTGACAACTTTGAAAAGAGATTAAATGATATGTTTGAGAGAAGAGGTAGAGTGAAGGATGGGTTGATGAAGCAGTATGAAAAGGTAGAAAAGAATGAAATTGAAGAACTGAGGAAGAGAAAGAGGGCGGAAGAAAATTTCCAAGAAGAGCAAAATAAAAAAAATGAAAGAGGACGATCAACAAAAGAAGGAACAGGAAGAAGAAAAAGAAGATCAAAAGAAAAAACAAGTTTAAAATCTCAAGAAGATGATTAAGATTCTAGGGTTTTTTTTTTCTCTCTTTCTTAAGGATTAACCTCAATCAATATCATTTTAATATATGAAAAAAATGATATGTAATAATTAAAATTTCAAAAATATTACGAATATATTTTTTGATGTATTACATTTTTCGAAATATATGAAATATGTAGCCTATACATAGCTAAGTATTTATTTAGTATTGTACTTTGATTTTATCTTGGTTTGTCATGTATTGTCTTTTTTTTTCAGGATAATACTTGTTGGTCAAAAATTAGTATACTTAGTAAGGTAATAGATTTAAATTTTCATATAATAGGTTATATTTTTGTTAAGAATAATAATATTTTAGTCAAGAATTAATGAGTTAAAGTCAGATATTATACAAGTCATGTGAGTTATTAATATATTTTTCTCAGGCATAACAATATATTAGTCAGGTTTTAAAGTGTTTTAGTAAGATATTAGATAAATAATGTCAATTATAATAATCAAACTATAATACTTGTTGGTAAAAATTTTGTATATTTAGTCACTTAATAGATTAAAATTTTCATATAATGGTTTATATTTATCAGAAATTAGATTACACTACATTCTTTTTATTACAATATTTTATATTAGGTTTGAGTATTATTACCTGGACAAATAAAAAGCCAGGAAATGATGAATAGATTTATTTAGAATTAAATTACTTGGGAAAACGTGCAATAATAACTGATTAAAATAAAGTAATTAAAAAATCATATTCTCAAAAAAATTTATACACCCTTTCATATTTCTCTTATGTTTGTTAAAAAACCATCCATTTCCAGTTTTTCAACAAAGGAGATTTAGTAGTTTTGTTCAATTTTTATTCGAATTCAACTAAATTGTAAGGTACATATTTCAAAATCATATTCTCTTTTATTTTTATTGTTTTATAATGAAATTACGTTTAAAACATTATTGGTATTGTATGATTTAGAATTTTACGTTGATCATTAGTTTTTTTGTGTGGATGTATATAATGTGTAGAATTTATGTATTTTGTTACTCAAGTAATTTAGTGCTTATAATTGGTTGATGATCATTGTTATTATTTTTAAAAACAGAGTATTTTTAAGTTTGAATTATTTTAATATGTGGTTGTGTTAACACTATGATTATTGGGTGTTTTGTTAGTGTACATGGATCTAGCAGACGACCCTCATTGCATGGCTGCTCTAGAGGATGCCCACATGCTTAATTTATTCCTGAAATCTTATGCATGTACATCTTTTCTAAGTGCACCCCTCGAGCCCAAGCGATGTGTAATTGTGTTTGTAGGCATTGGTATGATTTGTGGTATTCAAACACATAGATTCCTCATGTTGTTAGAACCAGACAGGCTAGTTAAAGGTGGTGGATTGCAACTGATATTATGAGGCATAATGGGTATGGCTTTCATAATTCAATGATTCAAGATTGGGCTGAGTTTCTGGATGGGTTGCGATGGCTATTTAGGGATGAGGAAGATATGTGGAGTAAGAAAAGGAAGAGGGAAGAAGCTATTCAATCTGGTGGACCGTAGAAGAAGATTTGGCTAGAGTAGTGATGTTATTAGTGCTAGATTAAATGCCCTGTAACTTTGTTTTTGTTTAACTAGAAGGCAATGTTTTATATAGAATGGTATTATTTTGATCTTGTCATAGTTTAGTGTGACAGTGTTCATTTGCTTTTGTAAGGCATTTTCACCAGTATGACAAATTATTATATACTTAATTGATAATTATTTATGAAATGAAGAAATTTATATACTAATTTTGACTTTTTTTTTTGTTTTTGTTTTGGTTTATTTTCTTTTATGTGCATAATATTTGTGAATGAAAAAACACTCCTGAATAATTGCACTATGTTACCTCAATAAGGAATATAATTCGTTCGGTCATAAATTAGATTAATTTCATCAGGAATATATATATTTTAGTCTGGAATTATACTAATTTAATAAGGAATTAATTTATTTTGGAACTAAATATATATTTAAGATCAGGAATAATATTATTTCTTTCAAATTATTATTCTTTTAGTCATGTATTATATTATTTAGGGCAGGAATTAAATCATATTTCTTAGAAACTATTTTTGTTGTATTTGTGTAAGGAACTATAAAATTTAATTCAGTTCTTCATATATTATAGTCATATATTAGATAATTCTTGTCAGATATTACTATATTTTAATCAGGATTTAAATATATTCAGAGTTAATTAGCGTTTTGGAATTAATATTTTTAACTTAGAAATAAGCTTAACTTAGACAGGAATTAGATATTATTATTCAGATATAATTTCTTTCATCTTATGTATTGGTTGATTTAAGTCAGGCATAGTAATATTTTAGTCAGGAATAATAATATTTTAGTCAGGAATTAAAGAGTAACAGTCGGATATTATATAATTTACGTCAGTTTTTAATCTATTTTTGTCAGGCATAATAATATATTAGTCAGCAATTAAAGTATTTTAGTCAGATATTAGATAAATAATTTCAATTATAATAATCAGACAATAATACTTGTTGGTAAAAAATTAGTATATTTAGTTAGGTAATAGATTAAAAATTTCATATAATAGGAATTAAGCTGTTTTTTTTTTTTGTAATCAAGGACTTCAGTTATTAAAATGACGTTTCTGCTTCTTTGTTCCCTAGTTTTGCGCGCTCCCACCCTTTTCTCTTCTTGTGTATTATTTACTCCAGTGAAGAAAAAAAAGGATATTCTCCTCTAACTTTTCAGCTTCTGTTCTCTGTTTGAGTGAAGCCATTTCTGGATAAACTTTGCACGAACGGATCATAATTGCATTTTAAGGTAAAATTCTAACCATTTTATACTTTTTTTTATTGCTTTTAATTGTTGTGTTTTGGTGATGATTTGTTGATCGATTTAGGGTTTATCATGAAACTTTTTTTATTTAAAAAAAAAAATACCCTTTCATCTGCTAATTGTTGTCATTGTTAAGTTTAATCATACAATTATTTTTATATTATGTCTATTTTGTGTTTTTTATTAGTATTGATCAATTTGTTGTTTGTTACTTAAGTAATTTAGTGCATGAATTATGTGTAATAGTTCTTGAAAAATAGAGTATTTGTTGCATGAATTATGTGTAATTGTTGTTGTGTTAACACAATAATTATTGTGTGTTTTGTTAGGTTAAATGGATCCAGTAGATGACCCTCATCATATGGTGGCTCTAGAGGATGCCCCACATGCGCTGTCAATTTCATAAATTGTATGCATGTACATTTTCCCTAAGTTGCCCCCTAAAGCCCAAGGCATGTGCAACTGTGTGTGTAAGCACTGGAGTGAACTATGGTTCTTTAAGGCCTGGATCCCTCATTATGTTAGAGCCCAACATGAAAGTGCAAGGTGGTAGATGGCCAAAGATATAATGAGGAATAATGGTTATGGCTTTCATAATGGGATGGTTCAAGATTGGGCTGAATTTTTGGATGGATTGCGTTGGTTATTTAAGGATGAAGAAGCTATGTACAGCAAGAAAAGGAAGAGGGAGGAAGCAACTCAACCATTGAATAGTCTTGAATAGTCTTGTTGCTTGAATAGTCTTGTTACTGTTAGGTGAATTGCCCTATAGGTTGTTTTTTGGGTAACTAGAGGGAATTATTTTGGCTTTAAACTGACTATAAGTACTAGTTGTTGTTGTTAGCCTTTTAGAGGCAGTCAGTTAAAGTAAAACTTGATGATTTAGGTAGGAATTAATGTATAGAATCTGATATAGTTTCTTTTGCTCCCTTGTCATGGTTTAGTATGACATGTACTTTTTGCAATTGTAAGGCAATGTTACAATTATGACAAAGATATGGATGTACTTATTTGATTATAATTAATGTAATGATGATTTTGAAGTACGAAGTTTATACTTTTTGTGTTAGTTTATATGTCTTGTCTTCATTGTAAGGATGATGAAGTTTTTTTTTTTATATTGTTCTAATTCTGTTGTGGAGAAGTAGGAAGAAAGCATTCACTTTGTATTAAAAAATAGGAATAATATTATTTCATTCAAGATTATTATTTTTTTAGTCAAAAATTATATTATTTAGGGCAAGAATTAAATCATATTTCTTATAAAATTATTTTTGTTGTTTTTGTCTAAGGAATTATAAAATTTAATTCAGTTTTTCTTATATTATAGTCAGATATAAAATAATTCTTGTCAGATATTACTATATTTTAGTCTGGATTTAAATATTTTCAGAGTTTAATTAGTGATTTGAAATTAATATTTTTAACTTAGAAATAAGTTTAACTTAGACATGAATTAGGTATTATTAGTCAGAAATAATTTCTTTCATCTTAGGCATTGGTTGATTTAAGTCAGGCATAACATTTTTTTCAGGTATTACATTATGTAGGGCAGAAGTTAGTTTATAATTATCAGGAATTAAAGAATATTTTTCAGGAATATAATTATTTTTATAATTAAATACATTTTTGAATGAGAATAAGATAGTTTTATTCAGGTATTATATTACTTTTGTCAGGAATTAAAACTTAAATATCTGGATTAAGATTTCTTACATCATGATTAAATAGTTTGAATTTAGGAATTAAAACTGCTTACCTCTGGTATGGCATTGCTCATTGCAAGATCTTGATCAGTGAAGATTGATTTTGGTTCAATTCCACACATTGACTTTTTGAAGATTGAAAGCAGCCAAACAAATGTATCAGTCTTTTCATCAGTTATGAATGCACAGTTGTAGGCGTCGTTTGAAGTGCGCCTACGTTAAGCATGTGGTGAATATGCTTGGCACTCATAGGAAGTGGGAATTGAAATAATACGATTAGGGACAAGGAAAGTAGGGAGCCACCAAAAAGTTTTTAAGGAACTTGTAAACCGTTCACGGATCATTTAAGGCAACCACGAAAAGGGACAACGATAGGCAATAACGATTGACCCGTGAAGGTTACACCCCATTCATAATCCATGAGATTACTAACTCCATATGGTTCGGAACCACGAAAAGAGGATCGGGGATGATGGTACGAAGTAAGTCATGGAGTCACATTCGCCCGTATTGGCGTCTACTCGATTCTTATAGTGAAAAGTGATTCCTGCGATCTCAAAGGCATACAAACAAAATATTCAATTTGCTCCAAACTATTATTAAACTAAATTGGTTTAATATTAATGCAACATATAATTCTAAAATATTTTTGATCACTTGATTAAACAACAAGATTAAAAAGGATCCTAAACCGGTTGTCCAAATTATCTTATTAGGCGTGATTTCAATTACATATTCCATTTAAACATGCAATATGGTGATCATAAAAATAATAGAATAAACATTAATATTGGAAGCAATTCAACAATAATAGTGTTAGTTAAATCAAATAATAATAAACCTAATCATGATATTAGCAATATTAAGATAAAAATAAGTAATTAAATTAATTACTCACATTTCGCACGTTCCTTTAAATTGCTACATCATGAATAAATTGTTAGTAACTTCAATAAAAAATAAATCAAATGGAAATTAAAAAAGATAAAAATTAGAGTTGATTTGGTCCAAAACCTCAGTTAATTATACTATCACGCCTTGGTTAAAGTATAGAACTTTGGGTATTGTATGAACTCCTTGGAGTGCTTAATTAGGGGAAGGAATGGAAGAATAGGGTGGCTAGTATTTAGGCTAAAGAGGGAGAAGAGAATTAATTTGTGATCAAGCTTGTTGATGATTGAAAAAGGGGTGATATGACCTCTATTTATAGGGAAAAAAGGAGGGTCGAATAATCAAGAAAAGATCGAGTTCGAATCGGATTAAAACTCTTGCGATAGACAGCAAATTTTGCGGTTTTTGTTTTTATCATATCTTTTGATCCAGAAATCGGAATAAGATGAATAATATATCGTTGGAAAGATCTTGAAGTTTAATTTCTAAAACAATTAGAATCAAGTTAAAATATTTTGTAGAACAAAAGATATAGCCGAAATAGTGATACGGTGTCAGTTTTGGATAGAGTTTGACATTTTATTCATATCTTTTCTGTTATAGCTTGGAATTGATATTATAATATATCATTGGAAAGATAATTTCAAGGGCTATCCAAAAATATAAAATTTGGATAAAAAAATATGAGAAACGAAAATAATATCTTTCTAGCTTTGAACATCTTTCAATTCGGATAGAAATAGTATTTTCAAAAAGAAAAGTTTTATTCAATTTCAAACTCTTTAATCTTATCTTTTTAAAAATGATAATTAAGATATTTTAGAAACTTATAGAAGCTTCCAATTAATATTAATTGGTTTAGAAATAGGATTAAATAATTTGGACCCTCCACATGATCATTGGGTCGTAGGTAAGGTGGGCTTAGGTTCGGTTTGGGCTCAGTTTAATATTTTTGTCATAACTTATTCGTTATAACTCGGATTTGGGCTTATAATATATCGTTGGAAATATATTTTCAAGACCCATCCAACTATTTAATCATTGGGCCTAGATTATGGACCAAAATAAACTGGATTAAACGTTTTTATAAAAAGGACACGAAATGAAAGATTTTAAAGGACACGAAATGAATTATTTTGGGTTTAAAGGCACAAAAAGAGGAAAATAAGTTATGGTTTGGGGAAATGTGATAGGATTTGGGTTGTTTTTATTAAATGGAAATATGGATTTAAGAACTCCAATAATAAATACTGAACCCGACCACTAATGGCGGTGAAAGGTTGTTCATCATCGGGTTTGGTTTTGGGGAGACATTTTTAGGTGTCTACAACAGCCAAACATTGTTGTTCTCTAGTGATTGTTTATACCAACAAATGGAGCACATATCAACCCATATTTGTTTGTTCTGTATGTTGTATCGAAGATTAAAACATCACCATAAGCTTTGAAATCTTCAAGCATTTGAGAGTCACGCCAATAATAGCTCACAACATTATTTTCTTCTCCAAATTTCAGTCTATAAAAGAATGAAGGATCTTGATCTGCCCTTTCTTGAAGGGTGTCTAATACATTCTGAATGTCTCCACCGTCAACCATACTCATTTTCACCCTTGATACATAATTAAGGTGATCTCTCTTAGTATGACCTACACATTCTTCTCCTCCAGCTTCATTACTTATTTAATTATAAGCATCCATTGGTTTAATACCACTCTCAATCATGCTCTCAATTAGCTTACCCATTGGAGCTAATATTGGCCTTTCTGATCTTAGATGATGTCTTTGAACTGTTATTAGCAGTTCATGATTATGTTCCAACTCATGTGTAAGAACAACAAATCTACCTTCTGCATATTTCTTAAAACGAAGATGAGATTTCCATCCAGTTCTTGTTTCATTTACTCCAATTTCTTTTCTCTTTCTTTCATCAGTTTTACCCAACATGGGTATTTCTACTGAATTCTGTTCACCTGCAATTTTCATTTTACCCTTTGTCTGTCCTTCCTTAGAACATCTAAAATAAAACTCATATAGTAAATCATTATTTTCTCTTCTCTTTGTTGATTTTCTGACACTGAAACTAATAGATCTTGAATGAGCTTTGTATAAAAACTATCCATCATTGTAGTCTGATACTGTATATCCTGCTAAACATCTACTTATGTTTTCATCCTTGTCATATTTGTAATAATCTACAGCAAAAGTAAATATATAAATTATACAAAATTCAGGTATTTAATTATTTTGGTGTAAGAAATTATAAAATTTAAGTTAGGAATTAGAATACTTAACTCAACAAATATATCAATTCAGATATATTGTAAGGAATTAAAGGTATTCAGTCAGAAATTAGATATTATATAACATGAATTATAGTTAAACTATCAGGAAATAATTTTAAGCAATAACACGAATTAGTATGTTTATATCAGGAATTAAATTTTTTACGTCAGGTATTGAACAATTTTTGTCAGACATTACAATATTTGATCAGAAATTGAATTATAACATTACTATGTTTTAGTGAGGATTTATACTTATATATCAGGTATTAGTATATTTTAGTCAGGCTTAAGTAAACTTTAGTCAGGGGTTAACCTTGTATTCAAATTTATTGATTCAGTTAATTAGTATCTTTTATTCATAAATTAATTAATTATACTTAGATATTACAAGATTTTAGTCAGAAATGTATACTTTTTGATCAGTTTTAAGATAACATTAGTTAGGAATTACATAAAATTACACAGGAATTATAAATTATTACACATGAATTACAATTAAAATTGTTTTGAAATTTATTTCATCAGAAATAAGATTAAAATAGTCAGATATTTGATTGAATGATTCAAGAATGAGATTTACAAAGTAACGAATTGAATTAAAAATATATTTTATGTGTAATTACTATGTTTAGTAAGGAATTACATTATATATGCTAGGAATTAGCCTATTTCTGTAAGCATTAAAATATTTTTCTTAGGAATTAAATTGTTTAAGATTATTTTAACACTTCATAAATTTTCAAACAAACATACCTATTATATTTGCAGTATCTTCTTCTCTTTCTTCATCATCTCTTCCTTGATTGGTGTTCTCTTCTATAATTACATTATATGCTGCATTCATTATTATTGCTCAACACTTTAGGTATACAATCTGAAACTAAAACAACTTTGCATGCAAATTATAAATCGAATTATCTACGATCTGAAATCAAATTAGCCTTCCATGCAAATTATAAATAGAAATGAAATTAACTACAATCTGATATTAAATTAGTATTACATTCAAGTTATAACTTTAAATTAACAATTAACTGAAAATAAATTTGACTTGGTTGCAAATTATAAGTCTAATTTAACTCGAAATTAAATACGATCTAAATTTGAAAATTAAATTAACATTACATGCATATTATAAGTCAAAATTTATTATATTTAAATTTAAAATGCATCCAAAATTGAATTAACTATTTGCGAAAATTCATAAAGTCAAATTGATTATGAACTAAATATGATTTGAAATTAAGCACAAATTGATATTAAATACGATCTACAATTAAATGCATCTGAATTTAAATACGAACTGAAATTATGTAATTAAATTGAAATAAATTGTACCTTTTTCAGCAGTAATTGAGCTCGAAATTGATTCTATAGGTGAATCATATTCTTCTTCAATTGTCATTCTGTTGTTTGATTTCTCCATTTTTTGATTTAATTTTCAGAAATTTGAAAATGATGTGAAGGCTCTGATGTTTGAGAAATGAAGGAAATATTAGTTTTGTGAAATAAATGCGTTCGCAATTTTGTTAGAAAATGTCGGCGCTCGAAATTTGAGGAATATTATAAATGACAAACAATTCACACATTTTATAAATTGGCGCGCGGGCTTTGGTCGGGTATCTCAAGCCCGTGCCTTTTTTTATTAAGAGCCCGGTCTCACGTGAGTCCAGTCTCACACAAAACGCTTTGTTGATTCTATGTTCTTAATTATGTTTTCAATCAATTGTGTGGAAGTGAGTTGTTTGAGAGTCTGTATTCTTCCATATTTATGCTAGGTTAGTTGCACTGGAATGAATTAGATTAGTAGGATAATTAGCATGCTTAATTATGCGAGAGTGATTTGAGTGTGTTGATTGTTGCCAGTTGAGATCATTATCATCTAATTGCAATTTTGTTGTTGAATGCGTTGATGTAATTGGATTCCACTTTCCTTAGTTTTCGTTGTTTGCTCTAAGTAGTGTTTAGTTGAAATTAGCATATCTCGACCTTTCTATTAGTCTAATTAGCATAAATTGATACACTTAGTCTTCGTGGTTCGACCCTTTACTTGCCACTAACTAGTTTGGTGTAAGTTTAGGTATTATAATTTTCTAATTTGATTAGGTTAGTAGACCAATGACCTATTAACCTGGATCATATTTTTAGAATTACGAACATCTTTATTATAATTTTGAACATGCGACAAATTGCTTATGAACTTATTTTTGTTTTACATCTATGTATTTTTTTATTTTATTACAAAATTTGGCATTCTCTACTTTTTAATTTATAAATCTGAATGTTTGGCATTCTGAGCAGTGTCTTCAGTGCAGAAGTTTTTGAAGGGTGTTCAGTGCTTTGTGGTTAGGGATCAGAAGTTTTTGTAGGGGGTTAAGAGGTTTTTCTAGGGTGTTCAGTGGTTTGTGGTTGGGGTTTAGAAGTTTTTGAAGGGTGTTCATTGGTTTGTGGTTGGGGTTAAGAAGTTTTGTAGGGGGTTCTGAGGTTTTTATAGGGTGTTTAGTGGTTTGTGGTTGGGTTCTGAAGTTTTTGGGGGTTCAGAGGTTTTTGAAGGGTGTTCAGTGGTTTGTAGTAGGGGTACAGAATTTTTTGTAGGGGGTTCAGAGGTTTCTGAAGGGTGTTCAGTGGTTTTTTTGTTGGGGTTCAGAAGTTTTTGTAGGGGGTTTAGATATTTTTGTAGGGTTTTGTAGGGTGTTCAGTAGTTTATGGTTGGGGTTCAGAGGTTTTTATAGGGGTTTAGAAGTTTTTGAAGGGTGTTTAGTGGTTTGTGGTTGGGGCTCAAAAGTTTTGTAAGGGGTTTAGAGGTTTTTGTAGGGTGTTCAATGGTTTGTAATTAGGGTTCAGAAGTTTTTAACAATTGGTTTTTTCTTATATTAGATACATCATCTAATTTCTTTTTTTTTTTGGTGTTCTGACGTTTAACATTTGACTAATTGTACAGTTAAAAAATTTTAGGGCTAAAGTTAGTATTCAATTCTAAAAATTAAGAATTTAAAATCAAATTGCGATTTTAAACAATAAATTACTTACACATCTTCATCCTCTTTAGTAGGAGCAGATAATTTTGATTTTCTACCAAAAAAAATAAAAAAAATTTATTTAAAAAGAGTCAAAAAGACAATTATATAGTAAAATATAGTTTCAGTTTTACAATTTGTTGAATTATATTAGCAAATTTAACATAAATGTAGGAAAATAAAAAAAGTTAGAAAAATTGGTCGCAACAACACCAACTATGACAAAGGTGCGTGTACAACACAACCTTTCGAGGGTGCACTCAACATCACAAACTATGCACTTTTGTACACATAACAACGTAAATGAAATTGGCAAAATTTAGATTTCTTATGAAAGTGAAATCTTAAACATATTTAATAATTTTTTGTTTAAATATATTTTTGTTTAATTCCATTCTACTTAATTTTCCATCTCATGTAATTAAGTAACCATTAAATTGAATTATTTCAAAAAGTTTTCTTCATTATTTTCAATCATTTGTTTCTTCAACTACTTTTTTTTTACATCTCATGTGATGATTGAATTAGTTTCTCTTCCATTACAATTAATTTTTTTCCCTTTAAATTATTCTCTCTCAACCTCCACAATTTAAGTGTTGTACATCAAAAACAAGAAAATCAATTAGGCAATATCCTAAAACCCAATTCTAAAATTATTTTTTTAATTAAGTATTTAAAATTATTTTGTGGGGTTTGGTATTAGAAAGTTACCTATGTATCACGAAATCTTATAGAATAAAGGTATTCAAATGATTTTTTTTAATTTCTCAATTTAGTATTTAACTAAGTGGAAAGGGAAAGGAAACTAAGTCAATCATGTGAGATTGATATTAGAAAAAGTAATTGGAGAAGTGAATAAAGGAAAATTATAGCACAATTTTTTTTTTTGTTGTTGAAGGAATCCGCTTAATAAAATGGTGGAGGTTATGAAATGCTTAAATGAAAATATAAATCAAAGGTAAGGCTAATTTAGTCACGCATGATGGAAAATCATACAAGTTTAAATAGTATTTAAACAATTATATAAAATATAAAGATTTCTTTTTTTCCATGGAACCTTAGTTCAACAATGTCATTTATACTAATATGTGCACCCAATTACATAGTTTGTGTTGTAGACTGCACCCTTAAAAGGTTGTGCTGCTATACGCACCTTCATCATAGTTGGTGTTGTAACACCCACAAATTACTCTCCAATAATAATTATTATAAAACCTGATTAAGAGAGTAACTTAGGAGCATTACCGCCACGTGATTACGTAAGACTTTTCAAAATACAAAGAGTTGCAACGGAAAAATACATACTTAACTCTTATCAAATAATAATAGTAATACTAGTTTTCAAAATGGAACCATATGAGAACTCTTCATACAAAACGTCAACCATGAGACCTAGACTACATGATTATCGCCCTTCATCCCCAATGCCACATTTAGATCACGTCGAGTCATCATCACCTATCTACTTATCATAATGATAAGTAGGGCCTATCCAAAACAAAAGAGAAATATGTATTAGGAAAAACGCTAAGCACATACCAATGCTAGATACGTAAAATCAAGTTATTTAATTAAACATGCTTTCGTAAGATTAAGCATTTATAAATAATAATTATTCAAACCTTCCATAAATATAAAGTTCACATTTATAAACATTTAGAAACTTTCCAAATATTATCAACATTTCCAAAACCAGCGACTTTCCCAAAATAGATTTCAAAGAAATGGAAGATCAATTTTTTCGTAAACCATTTTTCCACCAAAGTGTGCACACCCCCAAGCTAGTAACTCCTTACATAGCGCTATCAAAGGGAAAGACTAGGTCAAACATAGTCCATAGTCTTCAATTTTATCTCCACATAGTGGGAGTCATAAAAATCCAATGTATATATTTGATATATCAACCTTCCAATTCCCATGTATGGGATTTCAACACGTTTGTTCTTTAAAATGAATTTTGAATTCAAGTATGTGTATTAACAACCTTTTAGAACATTGAAATTATTTCCAAGTTCAAACAATAAAACATTTCATAATATTTATTTCATAAACATCCATAGATCCTTGATCAACATTCAAACATAATTCAATACTTCAAAACACAAAGCACATTGATATAAAATCACATATTTAAAGATCTAGCCACGAGTACGTACCTTGATCTTTACAACTATTCCACCTAGATTTACAACCACGAGCTATCTCCTAAATAAACATTATATGGAGTATTTTAAATAAGAATCAAATATGAAACTTTGCAAAAATCATAAATTGAAAATAGATAATACCTCTGTTAACCATTATCTGCAACTTTAGAGGCCTTCACGGACTCCTAAGCAAAAGATGGTAATGTTGTTTAAGAAATGTTAGGAAGAGTAATTAAAATAAAGAAGAGAGAGAAAGTGGGACCTGCCCACATGTTTGTTTTGGCTGGAAATCAGAAATTTGGAGGGAAAGGTATTTCCCACCTAATTTTTTTTGGCCAAAATTTGAAAATTATGCCAAATATTTTCCCTCCAATGAAGAGTTTAACTTTACCATTCATTTTGAAGTGGCTTATAAATACAAGCCAACACAGACCATTTAATGCTCATCACCATTGTCATAGTTCACCATTAATACAGACCATAATGTTTCTCAAAAAATTTAGTTAGCACTAATTACACATCATCAGCCCATATTTACCCAAAAACTACCCCTAATCTAAATTAGTGCTACATTAAGTCATCTTCATGGTTATGATGATCAATTCTATGGAATTGATCAAATGCTCATGGATGAAGAAGATAAGAATGGTTTTAAATTATCATACCTTGATTCTAAAAATGAGGAAAACAGTGATCAGCAACAACATCAGTCAGACAAAAATGAAGACACAGATGCATTTTAGCAGGAAATACCAACATCAAGAAAACAACTAACTTTGGAAAAAAAAAGAGAAATCATTGATGCAAAGTTACTGGAAATGCAAGATGGTATGCTAAGAAGGGGACTCAAGACTCAACTGGCAACAAGATTTCAAGTCCATAAGGCAACAATTACAAGATTATTTGATGATCTAACCAAGCAGATGTCAAAGGGAAATGTGATTGATGTCGGAAACAAGAAGTTGGGGACATGTGGACGCAAACTAGTGGAATACTCAGATTAATTTCTTCAATCAGTGCCTCTGTACAAGAGAACAACAAAGAGAAGCTATGCAACAGCTCTGAAGATTTCACATGTCACTATGCAAAATTTGAAGAAAAGAGGTAGACTTAGAACTCACACTAGTAGCAACAGACCAGCACTTACTCTAAACCATAAGGTTGCAAGGTTAAAATGGGCTTTAGCTCATGTTAACCCTATTCCAGTAGTTGGGGACCCAAAATTTGTGAACATGCAAGATACAATTCATATTGATGAGAAGTGGTTCTGGTTGAACCCAGAAACAAGGAAGTTTTACTTGCTGCCAAAAGAGGAAAATCTATACAGGTGTCAATAGTCTAGAAGGTTCAAAATCAAAGACATGTTTATGGCAATGGTTGGTAAACCCCTTTATGATGCTAACAAAAACTTGCTACATGATGGAAAATATGGAATTTCCCCTTTTGTATTCAAAAAAAGATCAGTTAAGTCAAGTAAGAACAGAGTAGCAGGGACAATGGAAACCAACACAATAGAGAGTGTCACCAAGGAAGTGACAAGGAAAATGTTGCTGGAACATGTTATTCCAGCAATCAAAAGCAAGTGGCATCCTAGCTTATGTAAGAATGTGTTTATACAATGGGGTAATGCAAGGCCACACCAAATCCCAACAGATGAAGAGTTTCAAGAAGCATGCACATCAGATGGATTCAACATTCAAATGGTTTTCCAGCTAACCCTGTCCCTTGATCTCAATGTGCTTGATCTAGGGTTGTTTACCTCCATCCAATCAATCCAATATAAATCTTTTCCAAAAAATTTGGATGAATTGAATGAGAAGGTCAATGAGGCTTATGCTTTGTTTGATCCTAAAATGAATAGGAATACATGGATCACATTGCAAAAATGCATGACTGAGATAATGTGTAAGAATGGAGGCAATAACTACCCCCTACCACATATGGACAAAAACAGGTTAGAGAAACAAGGAAATCTCCCACAACAGATAGAGGTCAGCAGGGACATCATACATTAAGTAGTGGAACATCTGAACACTTTATTCAGGCCAGTTAACCAACCAGAAGATCAAGACACACAAATACAGGTAGATGCTGATTAGAAGGACAAGCAGGAACAACAACTAATGAACACATAGACTGTCACACCTAACCACATTATTTTTTGTAAGCAAGCCTAAGTAGTAATAGGTTGTAGATGTAATTTGATGCTTATCTTTTTGGTGGTTATGTGTATTTTGGTTATTAGGAAGAGAATATTTCCAGGGCAATCATGTAAGAACATAGGTTGTGTGTAGGAGTTTAAATGAACCAGCTTTTGTAATGGAACTACATGAATGAAAATCAAGCTTTTGTTTATAAAATAGGGACTCATTTTTAGTCTCATTCAAGTTTTCTAGTACTTAAAGTTAATGAAAGGCAGCCCCATTTCCATTTTTTTTTCAACGCCTTATGTTAAATTGATTTCCTCAACAACAACTCTTAAAACAGAAAAATAGGAGATAAATACACTTAACAAAGGTGGATCAAATGAGTCCCTTCATCATTTGAAAATACTAGTAACACACACAACATCAATCTAGGGTATCCAATATCAATCTGAACATGTAACAGAAAACAACAATAAGTAACAAACCACAAGTTCATAACAGGGAATCAAATGTTCTCTCACAAACATGTCATTAGGAAACAATTCACATGGGTCACTGATCAAAATACTCATACATGTATCCTCATTCATCAATCACATTACCAGTCAATCCAACACAAGAACATCAACAAAGGGTCCCAAATAGCAATAAGCAGAGGACTCAAAGTTTGTCTCCCTAATAGGTTTGTGAAAATAGGACAGACATAGATCAAAGATCAATAGCCTCATACATGTATCATCATTCATCAATCACATTTCCCCTGAATCTAACATCAACAAATGAATACAAAAGCCATACCATAGAAAGAGGGACACACAATAGAAGCAAACACCTGTCCATCAGTTCAAAACGAAGACACACATCACAAGAAAACAATACTCCACAAGATCAAATCTTCCCCACAAAATAAGGAATACATCAATAATCCATAAGATCAACAATCCATAACATCCATAAGATCAACAATCCATAAGATCACAAAACATGGACTACATCAACAATCTAGAAGATCAAATCATCCTCACAACAACCAAAATATATCTCAAACCAATAATAGCCAACATCAATCAATAATAACTTAGGGACTCATAAACAAAACGAATAAATAAACAAATTTAGGGTTAGAAAGCGTTACTGAATGCTTCATTTAGTTGGGGAAAGAATAAATCCTAACTCATCTTCTGAATCTTGGGCTTCAGAGACTCCTTGAACACCCCCAACGGCTTGATGCTCACCACCACGATCGAAATCTTGGGCCACCTCAGCAGGAGGAGCTTGAATCACAGCAGCACCTTGAATAGGGTTTTCATCATCAGAAATCTCAATCACTTCTTCAATCATAGCCCCATAATTTCTGCTTTGAACAACCAAGGAAGCGCGATGTCTAGATCTGATAAAGGTAGGGGGTGCCTTAGGAACCTCAGATCTGGGCTTCTTTGCAGCATAAGAACCCTCACCCTTACCAAAAGCGGGTTCTTTGCTGAAATCAAGCGCCCTCTTGCCCCGACGCTTGATTTCCTCCCTCCTACCGTCTTCAATGTCATCGATTGACTGGAGTACTTCCCCAAGGGCATTCTAGGTGTATTCGCTTATAAATGGACCCCTATCCCCAGCTTCGTACATCCTATGAGGCCAAGGAGAGTTAGTGTTGAAGGAGTGAATCAACATCTAAACAATATCACCTTCTTCTTCAACATCTGTCGCAAAGAAGGCATCGTAAAGTGGATCTAGATTAACCATTGTTAAATTTTTTTTAAAGAGGAACGAACCCTCAATCTGATAGAATCAAAGAGAGAGAGCATAAATAATAAATCTGAGAGATGAACCCAAAAAAAAAGGAGAGAGAATGTCGAAACCCTGAAAAGAGGAGAGAGAGATGAACCCTAAATCCAAAAGAGGAGAGAGAAGGGTTGAGAAGATGAAATGGTTTAAAGAAAAATGGAGAACCCTAGAGTGTTCTTCCATTTAATGTGAGCGGTTGGGGATTTGATTTAAATTGGGTAGTTGAGAAGCTGGGATTATATGGGAAAATTGGTGGGAATGGTTAAGGAAATCTAAAAAAATGAATAGCTAAGAAATTCAGATTAGTAAACATAATAGGCAGAATAATATTTTTAATGAAGGGCATTGTGGTCATTTCCCTACGTTTTTTTGACTAAAATAGGAAAAAAAAATTGTTGCACATAATGTTAAGCGGTTAAAAATAGTAAAAGTTGCAGATAATGGTTAACAGATGTAGTATTAGATTTGAAAGACTAACCGCAAAACAATATAAAGTAGCAAAGCTGACGGGAAGGTTCACGTTGAAAAGAAGAAGTTAGATCTTTCAGAAGCCATATCTCATAGTATATAACTCCAAATTGGGTGATTCATGAGTCTAACATCAAGGAGTTTTTGAGCGAAACAACTTTGTCTCAAACAATAAAAGGCTAAAAATGATCAGAAGTGGTTGAAAAATGGCCTGGAACATATACAGGGTGAAGTAGTACGAAAATGGGAGGAAGAAAGAAGAAAAGAAGGATGAAGCTTTAAGAAGGCAAGAGACTTTTGATTTAAAATGGCTGAACTTTGGTTCTATTTATAGAGTTTGAGAACTTGGAGATCAAGTATTCAAGCTTGTAGAGGAAGTTTATGAGGTTATGTTATCGACATCATGTATGATGTCAATAACTTGGAGGTCAAGTATTCAAGCTTGTAAAGGAAGTTTGTGGCTTTGGTCATGCTTTAGGAGTAAGAAATGGACCTAGGTCCTTTAACTTAGAGCAAAGAAATACTCAAAGTAGAAAAATCTTATATTTGGCTACTAAATTCCCGGCTTACATATCAAATTCTTTTATAAAACATAATTTTAACCAAATGACTTTTGTAAATAAAACTAAATAAAATTCTTTTGAGTCACTTTAAAACATAATAATATGTATTATTAATAAACTATGACGTATTCAAGTCAAAAAATTATTAATAGTTCATAAAACGGGTTTAAGAATACGGGGTATTACAGGTGTTATTGCAGCCAATTTTTCCAAAAAAGTTTAAGTGATGTTTATCTTTTTAAAGGTGTTTTCGTGTGTTTTTTGTGTTTTTCCATGGTAGATTGCAGTTTTTTAAGAGAGAAAAATGGTGAGAGGAGAGAGAAAATACAAAAGAAATAATTGAGGAAGTTTTTTAATTTATGAGAGGAGAGAGAAAATTTTTAAAATGAAATAAAAATAGATATGACATTTGGAGAGAGGAGGAACTATTATTTTTTTAAAAAAAACCTAAACTTCATGGGCTTCTTTCGTCTGGGCTTCCTCTGTTGGCCACAGATTGGGCCAGGTAGGTGCACCATGGTGTACATATTACTAATTTGGGTGCGAGATTGTTAAAAGTATAATTTAGTGGGCCATGTAATTTAAATAAGGGAAATAATGGGCTATGATATATATTTCCATGAAATATTTGATTACTTGTTTAGTTACGTTTTGTTGAGATTGATCTCTTCATGTGGCAAATGTCTAATAAAACGTACTCCCTCCGTTTTTTTACTTGACCCGCTTTGACTTTTACATTATTTACCACCTCTCTTTTGATCGTATTTTGTAAATAATATGTAAGGAAAAACATATTCATGTGGGATCTTTTTGAATCATAATAAATAACTTTTACTTCCTCTGTTTTTTTAGTTGACATATTTTGTTATCATGCTTGCCAACGCATGTTTTTAACGCTTAATAACTCCAATTATCACCATTGTAAAATTATAAAAAGTGGATATTAATAAAGTATACATATAGACTATTCAAACAAGATCCCACATTTCTATATTTTATTATATCTACAAATCACAAAAACAAGTCAAAGTGTATTTTGGGAATAGTGTAAAAGTTAAACGGTGTCAACCAAAAATAAAAAAACAGAGAAAATATTATTTTTATTTATGGAGATTTAAAGTTATTTATTTTAAAAGTTTTACATTGGCAATCGTGATAAAAGAAACATATAAAGTAAAAAAGAACAGAGGAAGTATAAGATATACTACCTCCATTAAATAATCTGTGCAACTTTAGGGTATTATTTGTGATATAAAATATTCCAAAGTTGCATATAACATTGAACGTAGGTAGCAGAATATTTAGAACTCCATGTACATCAATAAGTACTTTAATTTCACAATCGTAAGTAACATAACCAGTACAAATTTTGCGCTAGGTAATCCTAGTCGCATCAGTACATCATGTAATATTATTTCTATATTCAAAATTTTACAAATATATACACACAATTCATTGTTTCAAATGTGTTATGGATTTATACTTCAAAATGTGTTTTGCTTTTCAGCGCAGTTGTTGGAAACCTTCTCCTAGCATATATGTAGTCATCTCTCGTTTTTAGCTATTTTTTCCCTAAATTTATTATTGTAGTCGCTGATTGAAGTGCGCCTACGTTAAGCATGTTGTGAATTTGCTTGAAAATCAGAGGAGATTGAATTTAACATTATACAATTAACACTACAAGAAAAAGGTCAAATTCCGAAGGAACGGTTCCGACGGACATGAAAATCCGTCGGAAATTTACGACGGAAATTAAATTCTGTCGAAAGTTAAGTGTTTTCTGACCTCTAATTAAGTTGTTAATAGAATCTTAGCAGCAGAATTAACCTAATGCGGTCGAAATGTCACTGCCGTAAATCCCTCACGGGAATTACAAGACAACAATCGTACTTAATTAACAAACTTTATTTATAAACATGATAAGCTATTTATTTCAAACATTGTCCTTAAGTGTATAATATAGCAAATACTATCATATCACAAACTTACTAAGTATCTTAGTTTTACTATTCAAATTAAACAACTTAAAACTATAAATATTATTATGTGATAATTGGAAGTAAAATCCTCGCTATTACTCGTCTCCATCATCCCCAGCAGTACCTAAAACATAAAAACATTAAAAAAAAAACGTTGATCCGAAGACTCAGTAACGTACTACTCTAGTAGTGTAACATCATTTCAATACATTTTAGTTAACAAAGCAGGAAGAATGAAATATCTTAAAACATTTAATAAACTTCATGTAATCATATATATAACTTTTATATTAACATGTTAGTCGCTGGCAAGTATGACATGGTTGAACGTCTTTCACGATGGGCCGGTGCCCATAACATAGAGCAGATGCTCGACATAGTTGGGCTAATGCCCCATGAGTACATGCATGACCGAGAAGTAACCTATAAACATATACTTCCAGACGGACTAAGTCATTTACTGTTATTTATCACGTTGTGTAACTTTTACATAGGTCATTCATAGATTCATAACGTACTTTCATGAGATACAAAGATCAATAAAACAATGTATATCCATAAAATCAGTCATATTAATCATAAGATTAAAATACATTAACAAACTCGTTCACCATCCCGCAAGTACGTCATTAAATCTAGAGATATAAATAACTTTCAAAAATGACATCATGCTTTTACAAACACGTTTCAAGGGAATTGCGGGTACTAGCAATAGCCGTTGCCTCAATTTACAGTTTGATAACCTTCCTGTAAGCTTTTGTTTATCGTTCTCACTAAGCTCCGATGTCCGATTTCTCTTAGAGATATATATTATTACATTAGAAGGGAAAATTATTAAAACTATAAACTATTTAATTATTTTAGTATGAAAACAACACAAATTAAATAGTCAAATACTCTTTAGTAACTTGTTAATTCAAAACCTTTGACAAGACCAATATAAACTTATTTTTATAGAATAAATCAAGTAATAGCTCCTTTAGAGTAAAATAAGCATTACATTGAAAATAGATACTACTACTATTCATACTAGAAGAAAAAAAAATTAAAACCATATACCTTCTTAGCTTAGATATTATTTAGCATGAAATCGCCAAAACTTATTTCTAACATAATATATATTTCGTAGCTTTTGAAAAAGAAAAATAGGCAAACTGCTTCAATATAAGTAAAAACAAGTATTAATTAAAATGAGTAAAACAACCAAGCTCATCATAACACAAATAAATTACGTTACTATTTACCACAAGATTCTTGCTTTTATAAAACAAATATAACACAACATAATTAAGGAAACTACATAATTAAATCTTTATACAAATAACTTGTAGTAAGCTAAAATTGAGATACTTAGCTTACTTTGGGTTTAGTAAGATGTCAAGTAGTTGTCTTAAAAGATCATTCCTTATTTGTTTGTTTCATCAAGAACGAAGTCCTGAATGAATGGAGGAAAGAAGTGCGTGGGTTTGGTCGGCGACAAGAGGAGGGGTGGCGATGGTTTTGATAAAGGTGGTGGTAGTGATGTTTCTTTAGTATGCTAAAGCTTGTAAGGGAAAGAAGAAAGAAGATAAAGTAGATTAACTAAGTCATTTGCTAACTACAATCTCATTGTAGTGGAGTAACATGGGAGTTGATGAAGCCAAACACTTGGTCTTATCCCAAGCTTTTGCTTAGCCGTGAAGGAAGAAATAAGAAGAGGTGGGTTTTGTCTTTTATCGTGAGCAAGATCAATTTTGTCATTTACAAAGTGATCAGCTTAGGATTTAAATAACAAATGAAAGAAAAGTGAATTCCATCTCCAATTCTTAAATGTGAAGGAGGTGAAGAAATAATAGGTGATGTTTGTCCTCTTGAATAAATAAGGGTATTTTTGTCATATTATTCTCTTGTGTAAAATACAGATTTTGATGCAAATCTTTCAACATTGACAAAACATAAAAATATGACTTACTAACCCAAAATACATTTTTAAATAAATTAATTTCCTTCGAAAAAATTAGCTTTTGAAATAATATAATCTTAAAATGAAATAAAGACTAAAACATTCGTTCATCGTAAAATAGAGGATAAAATTTAATTAAGCTTATCATATAGATTAGAGTATAATAAATCATATTTTAAAATCTCGGGTATTACATCCTTACCCACTTACAAAGAGTTTCGTCCTCGAAACTGGAGCTTAGTCGAACTGGGAATAATTATATCATTAAAGCACACATGTCACATTTAATCAATCAATTATCATAATATTTCTAAAATAACAGTATCACAACAACATATAATATATAAAAGTTCATACGTTGTTTGTGGCTAATCAAACAGTTTGTGGTATTTTGTTCGCATTTTCTCCTCCACTTCCCATGTAGCTTTAGATGTTAGATGATTGGCCCATAAGACCTTCACCATTGGGATTACTTTGTTTCTAAGCGCTGTTTCTCCCTGCTGTCAAGGATTTCGATTGGTTTTTCCTCATATGTCAAATCATTTCGCAACAGTAACTGTTCATGTTGAATCACATGGCTTTGATCAGGGACATATTTTCGTAACATTGACACATGAAACACATTATGCACCTTCTCCAAGTTAGTGGGTAAGGCAAGTCAATATGCTACATTATTCACTTTTTCTAAAATTTCGTATGGCCCGATGTACCTCTTATTGACCAAATCTCATAAGTCCTGTTGTAGGAGAAATTTTTAAAAATACGTGGTCTCCAACATCAAACTCTAACGGTCTTCTTCTTTGGTCTCCATAACTCTTTTGTGTACTTTGAGTAGCTTCCATTCTTGATTGAATAAGACGAATCTTGTCAGTTGTTTCTGAAATCAGCTCTGGTCTTATGACACATGCCTCATCAATATCACTCCAGCACAATGGTGTTTGACATTTCCTCTCATAAAGAGCTTCATATAGGGCCTTTCCAATGGTGCGTGGCTTGATAGTTGTTGTTGTAAGAAAATTCCACCATAGGTAAATGTAGACACCCATTTGATAGTACAATAATAGGATCGCAGAACGTTCTGAATCATTCTCCGTCCCTATTGATACTTTGACTTTTGTTTTCGAAACTCATGTTTCTCCAAACTCAGTCAAAGTGGGGGCTTCTGTAGACACCCATTTGTGTCTCCCCAAAACCAAACCCAGTGATGAGTACCTTTCAAGTCATTTGATTATCGAACAAAGCAAAAGTGTGAAAAGTCTAGTGATGAGGATGTTTTTATTAAAATATCTCTTCTTTCGGTTTGAAAATAACTCTTTTCTTACCTTATTTTTGAAAAACGTGAATTCTAGTTTATTTTGGTCCATGATATGGGTCCAATAATGGTGTAGTTGGATAGATTTTGAAAAGAGCTTTCCAACGATATATTATAAGCCCAATTCCGATGAATAATGAGGAAGTTATGACCAAAATACTAAACTGGGCCCAAACTGGATTTTACCTACGACCCAATGATCATGTGGAGGGTCCAAAGGTCTAATCCTATTCATAAAATAATTAGGATTAATTAAAAGCTTCTATAAGTTTTTAAAAGATCTTAATTAACCTTTTTGAAAACATAAGATTAAAGAATTTGAGTTAAATAAAAACTTTCCTTTTTTAAAACTTTCCTTTTCTTAAATCCTAATTCTATTCGAATTTAAGATGTTCAAAGACGGTTAGATATTATTTTCGTGCCTCATAATATTTATCCAAATTTTATATGGTTGGATAGATATTGAAATTATCTTTCCAATGATATATTATAATATTAAATCCGAGCTATAACGAAAAAGATATGAATGAGATAAAAGAACTCTATCCAAAACTGATACCGTCCTACTATTTCTGCCATATCTTTTTATCTGAAAACGATTTTAATCTGATTCTAATTGGGTTGCAAACTAGACTTCAAGAGCTTTCCAAAGACATGTTATATGCTTTATTTGGACTTCTAGATCAAAAGATATGATAAAAACAAAATTCGCAAAAACTGGTATCCATCGAGTTCTATTTCGATTCGAATTCGGATTCTTTTCTTATTCTTTGACCCTCTTTTTTCTCTATAAATAGAGTTCATATCTCCACTTTTTCGATCACCAACTCTCATCAAGAAATTCTTGATTCTCTCTCTCTCTTTCTAAGCCTAGCTTTTTACAAACACATACCTTCTTAGCTTAGATATTATTTAGCATGAAATTGCCAAAACTTATTTCTAACATAATATATATTTCGTAGCTTTTGAAAAAGAAAAATAGGCATACTGCTTCAATATAAGTAAAAAAAAGTATTAATTAAAATGAGTAAAACAACCAAGCTCATCATAACACAAATAAATTACGTTACTATTTACCACAAGATTCTTGCTTTTATAAAACAAATATAACACAACATAATTAAGGAAACTACATAAATCAAATCTTTATACAAATAACTTGTAGTAAGCTAAAATTGAGATACTTAGCTTACTTTGGGTTTAGTAAGATGTCAAGTAGTTGTCTCAAAAGATCATTCCTTATTTGTTTGTTTCATCAAGAACGAAGTCCTGAATGAATGGAGGAAAGAAGTGCGTGGGTTTGGTCGGCGACAAGAGGAGGGGTGGCGATGGTTTTGATAAAGGTGGTGGTAGTGATGTTTCTTTAGTATGCTAAAGCTTGTAAGGGAAAGAAGAAAGAAGATAAAGTAGATTAACTAAGTCATTTGCTAACTACAATCTCATTGTAGTGGAGTAACATGAGAATTGATGAAGCCAAACACTTGGTCTTATCCCAAGCTTTTGCTTAGCCGTGAAGGAAGAAATAAGAAGAGGTGGGTTTTGTCTTTTATCGTGAGCAAGATCAATTTTGTCATTTACAAAGTGATCAGCTTAGGATTTAAATAACAAATGAAAGAAAAGTGAATTCCATCTCCAATTCTTAAATGTGAAGGAGGTGAAGAAATAATAGGTGATGTTTGTCCTCTTGAATAAATAAGGGTATTTTTGTCATATTATTCTCTTGTGTAAAATACAGATTTTGATGCAAATCTTTCAACATTGACAAAACATAAAAATATGACTTACTAACCCAAAATACATTTTTAAATAAATTAATTTCCTTCGAAAAAATTAGCTTTTGAAATAATATAATCTTAAAATGAAATAAAGACTAAAACATTCGTTCATCGTAAAATAGAGGATAAAATTTAATTAAGCTTATCATATAGATTAGAGTATAATAAATCATATTTTAAAATCTCGGGTATTACATCCTTACCCACTTACAAAGAGTTTCGTCCTCGAAACTGGAGCTTAGTCGAACTGGGAATAATTATATCATTAAAGCACACATGTCACATTTAATCAATCAATTATCATAATATTTCTAAAATAACAGTATCACAACAACATATAATATATAAAAGTTCATACGTTGTTTGTGGCTAATCAAACAGTTTGTGGTATTTTGTTCTCATTTTCTCCTCCATTTCCCATGTAGCTTTAGATGTTAGATGATTGGCCCATAAGACCTTCACCATTGGGATTACTTTGTTTCTAAGCGTTGTTTCTCCCTGCTGTCAAGGATTTCGATTGGTTTTTCCTCATATGTCAAATCATTTCGCAACTGTAACTGTTCATGTTGAATCACATGGCTTTGATCAGGGACATATTTTCGTAACATTGACACATGAAACACATTATGCACCTTCTCCAAGTTAGTGGGTAAGGCAAGTCAATATGCTACATTATTCACTTTTTCTAAAATTTCGTATGGCCCGATGTACCTCTTATTGACCAAATCTCATAGGAGACACAAATGGGTGTCTACAGTAAATATTTTTCCCAAAACCTTGAAAATCCAAGACACATGCACATAACATATCTTCAACGATCTGATTAGCGCGTTCAGTTTGCCCAACTGTTGTTGGGTGAAAAGAAGTACTAAAGTTAAGTTTTGTTCCAAGTGCCTTATGTAATTCTTTCCAATATGTAGCTTGATATCTTGTATCACGGTCAGAAACAATCGAAGCAGGTACCCCATGTAACCGCACTATGGTGTTCACATATAATTTAGCAAGTTGATCCAGACTCCAATTTTTTTTCACTGCTAAGAAATGTGCAGACTTTGTTAATCGATCCACAATGACCCAAATAACATTCATTCCTTTAGTTGACCTTGGTAATTAAATCCATCGATATTGTGTCCCATTTCCATTATGGTACATCCAACGGTTGTAACAACCCTGCTGGTCTTTGATGTTCTATCTTAATTTTCTGACACGTCAAACATTTAGCTACAAATTCTGCCACTTCTTGCTTCATGTTACTCCACCAGTACATTTGTTTCAAATCCTTGTACATTTTGTTTCCTCCAGGGTTAATCGAGTATGGTGAACTATGAGCTTCCTCTAATTCTTCTTTTTCAACATCTCTTCATTGGGAACACATAGTCTACTTGAAACCTTAATGTTCCATCCTCCTAAATCACAAAACCCGGAGATTTCCCACTTTGTACCTCATTCTTTAATCTTTCAAACTGCAAGTCCTTACTTTGAGCCTCCTTAATTTCATCTATCAATGTCGGTCTTATCTCTAATACATTCAGACAAGCATTCTCATTCTTCTGAATGAATTCGATCCCCATCCTTTGTAAGTCGTCATAGTTGGATTGGGAAAAAGGTATGTTTGAACTTATAGGTGAGCTTTACGACTCAAGGCATAAGCAACAATATTAGCTTTGCCAGGATGGTATTGGATATTCACATCATAATCTTTTAAGAGTTCCAACTATTTACATTGTCTCATATTCAATTCCTTTTGGGTAAAAATGTACTTGAGGCTTTTGTGATCTATGAAAAGTTTGCATGAAGCACCGTACAAGTAATGTCTACATATTTTTAGTGCAAAAATTACGGCATCAAGTTCAAGATCATGAGTGGGGTAGTTTTGTTCATGTATTTTGAGCTGGCGGAAAGCATAGGCTATAACTTTATCGTTTTGCATCAATACACATCCTAACCCATGTTTAGAGGCATCACTATAAATAACAAATCCTTCAGTTCTAGATGGAAGGCACTAGTACAAAATTAACTTCATGTAACACCCAAAAAGTGTTACACTAAGTGGTAAAGGTGTTATTATAAACAATAGGTAACACTTTATTGGCTGATACTTCTGCCCATGTTCCTTAAGGTCTTATGTAACACTTTGGATAATGTATGGTAATACTTTCAATAGTGATACTATAAACCCTCTTATGTAACACTTTTTATATTATTAGTATCATTTTTAAAGTGTTACTTTTTATTTCTTATGTAACACTTACTTATCTTTAGTACCATTTTTCAATTATAATGTATCACTGTATCTAACATTATGTATCACTTTTAAAATTAATGTAACACTTTGGTGATTATTAGGTAACATTTTTCAATCATCTTTTAACATATAGTAGCAATTTATTCAATATTATATATCACTTTTTGCAAACTAATATAACACCTTATTAATTAATAGGTAATATTTATTATTATTATTATTATTTTTAATTAATTTTTTTAAATATAAAAATAATGTTAACAATTATGAATGAGAAACTAACATATACGGTAGATAATAATTTGGATTCAATTAATATCATAATTCTTTTAAGAAATATCCATAAACACCAATTTTAATGTTTGGCCAAACAAGATAATAATCCAAATAAAAAAAAATCAAGTCCGATATCTAGCTTAAAAAAGTGAGAAAATAAGAAACAGACGCTAGCATAATGGCAACAACAACAACATAAGCTTCTAGTAGACGTCATGTAACAGCAAACAACAGTGGCAACAAACGGAAACAGACAGCAGGTACTATGTTCGGCTGTTATAGTTGTGTAGGCGTTGTTTGAAGTGCACATACATTAAGCATGTTGTGAATATGCTTGGCACTCATAGGAAGTGGGGATTGACATATACGATTAGGGACAAGGAAAGTAGGGAGCACCAACAAGCTGTTAAGGAACTTGTAAACAGTTCACGGATCATAAAAGGCAACCACGAATAAAGGGACAACGAAAGGCAACAACGATTGACCCGTGAAGGTTACACCTTATTCATAATCCATGAGATTACTAACTCCATATGATTCGGAAACACGAAAGGATCGGAGGATCGGGGATGATGGTACGATGTGAGTCATGGAGTCACATTCACCCGTATTTGCCTCTACTCGATTCTTATAGTGAAAAGTGATTCCTGCGATTTCAAGGCATACAAACAAAGATTCAATTCGCACCAAACTATCATTATGCTAAATTGGTTGAATATCAATGCAACACATAATTCTAAAATATTGTGATCACTTGATCCTAAACCGGTTGTCCAAATTATCTTATTAGGCTTGATTTTAATTACATATTCCCTTTAAACATGTAATATAGTGATCATAATAACAGTAATAGAATTAACATTAATATTGGAAGAAATTCAACAATAAATTGTTTGTCTAATCAAATATAAAGTAACCTAATCATCATGATACTATCAACAAGAATAAAAATAAGAGTAATTAAGTGATTAATTACTCACTTTCCGTGTTTCCTTAAATTGCTACATCATGAACAAACTATTAGTAACTTCAATAAAAATATAAATCGAATTGAAATAATTAAATTAAATAAATGTAGAGTTGATTTGGTCCAAATCCTCAGTTAATTATACCTTTCACACCTTGGTTTAAGTATAGAACTTTGGGAATTGTATTGACTCCTTAGAGTGCTTAAGGGAAGTATTATGAGAGAATAGAGAAGTTAGTGTTTAGGCTGAAAAGGGAGAAGATAATGATTTGATGATCAAGCTTGTTGATGATTGAAAAAGGGGTGATATGACCTCTATTTGTATTGAATAAAAGAAGGGTCGAAGAATTAAGATAAGATCTGTATTAAATCGGAATAAAACTCGATAGACAGAAGTTTTTGCAGTTTTTGTTTTTATCATATCTTTTGATCAAGAAATCGGAATAAGATAAATAAGATATCGTTGGAAATATCTTTTCAAGCCCCATCCAATTAATTAATAATTAGAATCAGATTATGGATCAAAATAAACTCTACTAAACGTTTTTATAAAAAGGACACGAAATGAATGATTTTAAAGGACACGAAATGAATTATTTTGGGTTTAAAGGCATGAAAAGAGGAAAATAGGTTATGGTTTGGGGAAATGGGATAGAAATTGGGTTGGTTTATGAAATAAAAATCTGGATTTAAGCACTCTAAAGATTAAATACTCAACCTGACCAATAATGGCGGTGAAACGTTGTTCATCATCGGGTTTTGTTTTAGGGAGACATTTTTAGGTGTCTATAGAAGCCCCCACTTTGACTGAGTTTGTAGAAACGTCAGTTTCAAAAACGATAGTCAAAGTACTCGATAGGGACGGAGAATGATTTAAGACGTTCTGTGATCCTAAATCACTCTGTATACGCCGATACCTGCAGAAAAGTGTAAGTTCTGCAGATAAAAGAGTAAAGGAATATAACGATTATTTGACACAAGTGTATCGGTTACAAATGAGTTTGGTAGTTTCCTATGCTTGACGGAATCCACCGGATGACGTTTGTTGAAATGCTTTTTCTGCTTGAGGAAAGCCGACTGACGAGTTTGGTAGCTTTCTATGCTTGAAGAAATCTACCGGATGATACTTTCCATGCTTGAGGAAAGTCGACATATAAATTTGGCGGTTCTCTATGCTTGAAGAAACCCACCGATAATACTTTCCATTCTTGAGGAAAGTCGACAGATGATTTTGGCAG
Source organism: Chenopodium quinoa (assembly GCF_001683475.1). Classification (NCBI taxonomy): domain Eukaryota; kingdom Viridiplantae; phylum Streptophyta; class Magnoliopsida; order Caryophyllales; family Amaranthaceae; genus Chenopodium; species Chenopodium quinoa. Next base: position 3,873,190 of record NW_018743783.1, read on the forward strand.
TATTCTATTCTTGAAGAAACCCACCGGTAGAGATACTTTCCATGCTTGAGGAAAGTCGACATAGAATGTAATCGTTGACTTTTTCACTTTGTGAGATGACAACTACTGACAATTTTCCATGCTTGAGGAAAAACTTGTCTAATAAGATTGTAAGTCTCATCGTATCAAGAACCTTGCGCCATGAAATGATGGTGGTTTGATTGTCCACGAACGTTGGCTTTAAATGGTTTGCGTCCCCGAACGTGGGTTGTAGATGGTCCGCTTGTCCCCGAACGTGGGCTGTAAATGGTTCTCTTATCCCCAAACATGGGCTATAATTGGTTCACTTGTCCCCGAACGTGGGCTGTAGATGGTCCGCTTGTCCCCAGACGTGGGCTGTTGTTGGTTCACTTGTCCCTTAACGTGGGTTGTAAAACGTTTGCTTGTCCCCGAACGTGGTATGTAATTGGTTCACTTGTCCCCGAACGTGGGCAGTAGATAGCCCAGCTGTCCCCGAACGTGGGCTGTAATTGAGACCTACAAAATAAAATTTTCCAAGGGACTCGTATAAACTATGATTGACTCGACCAACTGACTTGACCAAGCTTGACATGACATGACATGACATGTGTATAACTTGTGGTTGTGTGTGTATATGGTGTGTGTGTGCAAACACAAGCAACAGAAAATGCAAAAGCAAAAATCTTTCGTCATTTTTGTCATGAGACGAGTGAAAGGTACTGGCTGTCTCCTGAAAAAGAAAGACGTGAAAAATGAAGTTTTTTTTTTTGAACTTCCCTCGATTAAAATTTTGAAAAAGTTTTTGAACTTCCCCAAAAGAAAATAATGAAAAAAGGAAGAAGTTTTGAACTTCCTCCTTGAGCAAGACGAAATGAATCGTATGGATTGAATTGCTTGTCTTGAAAATAATGTATGCATGATGCATGTTCTTAGGCCAGGAGGCTATGGACAATCACATCATGTGACACGATAGATGAATGAACTTAGTTCATGGAGCTAAGAATCATATATGGTGTAAAGAAATGATCTTGAACGTCACTTAGGCCTGGAAGCTAAGCACATATATAGATGAAGTGATTATGAATGTTTCTTAGGTCAAGGAGCTAAGCACGATATGCTTTGTATTATTAAAAATCATTGATATATAAATGTTGCTTAGCATAATATGCGATGCGTGAAACAATGAACATTGCTCAGGTCAGGAAGCTAAGAAAGTATATAATGTTTCTTGTAATGAATGTTGTCCTGAAAGACGATGAAACTGCACAGTGTTGAAACAAGATTCCATGATAAAGGGTTCTTAAAGGGAAGGATGATATGGATATGGATGTGTGAGTGAAGTGTGTGAATGTGATACTAAGGTTGGCTACAAAGGTTATGGTGATGAAAATATATGGGAGAAAAGTCAAAGATAATGACTCTTTAGGCTTGGTATTCTAAATGATTTAGGTTTAAGCCCCCAAGTCTAGTTCTAGATGGATAGGGTCATAGGGGTAAACATTGGATATTCTTCAATTCGATCATGCATATGAATGTGGTCGCACCTCAAAAATGACACTCATTTGGCTTCCTTTAGGATGAATTTCATGCTATTTTATAGCTCTTTTCTTTAGTTTTCCTTAGTTTTGTTCTTTATTTCTTTAGTTTGCGCTTTCTTTAGTTAGTTTTCTTTCTTTGTGCATTTCTTTGTTTATTTGGTTAATTTTCCCTTTTATTTGCTTGTTTTCGTGTATTTTCAGGTTAAGATCGTGTTCCGAGGATTCCCGAGCCTTCCTCTCATATTTTACATCAATTTGGATTCCTCTTGCTTGTAACTTGGAGCTCAAGTTTGAAGGAATGCAAGAAGAAAGTTCATGAGATCGGTGCATGCATGCAGTGGGGGCATCATCTTTGGCATGAACACACCAAAATGGTCATTTCAAGAATGCCTACCTTAGTGTTTATCATCATCACCAACATGAGCGCACGAGGATGAGCTAGGAAGAAGAAGAGGATTGCTCCCCTGCTGCCAGGTGCGGGCGCGCACGAGGGTGGTGCAGCCGCGCATCAAGTTGGCGTGGGCGCGCCTTCCAGGGCCCCTGTTCCGTACCGATTTTCTCGCGGCCGCACCTCTCCCTAGATGCAACCGTGCCTTCCGGGGTTTCTTTTGGGACGATCTAACTAACTCTTATTTTGTATCTTTCCTATATATAGTTTTTCCTTCTATTTTTAGAGGGAGGAGGATTAGAATAGAATTAGAATTAGTTTTTGATAAAATTAGAGAGATTTTTAGAGAGAGAAACTCTAGGTTCTAGTGAGAGAATTTCATGGTGGATTGTTGATGATTGAAGATTTCTCCATTTCCTTTGATTTTGATCAAGTTTCTAAGGGTTCCTTTTCTTTAATGCAATCTTTAGTTTAATCTTTAGTTTGATTTCAATTGTTTTGTTGAATGTCAAGTTTGATTGAAGTTTGATTGATTTGTGTTTGATTTTAGCTTGTTTGATTTGATCATGATGAATTTGTTGCTTAGTGTTGTTTTGATCTTAATTTCAATGGCTAGTGAGTAGAGTGCTTGCTAGGGTAATGGTGAAGCATGTATGAGTAATGGATTGATACTAATTGGGGAAAATTGATGGAGTAAATGATGTGATTAAATTGGTTGATGATCATGTGCATGTGTGTGATTAATTAAAGAGTAGCTAACTTAGATTATTGCACTAGATTGCATTGTAAGTTCACATTGATACGGACCATTGATTTGCGGCTTGCATTTAACGATTGAGGTGTCTTGTGACGTTCCTAGCTAGAGTTTATCGTAGTTGACGCTAGTTAGACCTCTAGGAAAATAGCTTGATACGCTCTTTTGGTTGCATGATTGGTCTTCCCTCACATTGCTTGACTTAGTCACTTTGACCTCCTAATTAGTTGAATCCGTTATGATTACATGTGGATCCTAGCCCTAGCGTTTTACATACCTAGCTGGTACGGCCGCGCATTTGGCTGGTGCGGGCGCGCACCTGCCTGTGACCCCCCTTATCTTCCTTCCTTCCTTCCTTATTTCATTTCCCCTTATTTCCTCCTTCTACATTAGACCCCCATCAACCTCAAACCCTTGAAACCGCACCACTCCCCCTCTCATTCTCCTCAAATTTCAACACAAATCACTCAATTTTGCACTTCAAATTCACTAATAACTTCTACATTTTCATTCAAATCATCAAATTCATACTACTTTCACCAAATTAAAGCTCTAATCTCTCTCCTCCATACTTGGGTATTATTTGGGGATTTTCAATTTGGTGGGAATTGGTGGCTAAAAGTGGTTCAATCTTGCTTCATATATGGTATAATCATTTTCTCTAGATTTTAATTGCTTAAATATGTCATATATTTGCAAGGTTTGATTTGTTCATTAACATGAATAGTAGTAGTATCATTTTGTATGATTTTGATGATTGATATTGGTTTTTGGATGATTAATTGATTTGTTTGTTGTTTGATCTCAACTCACATTGTGTTGTTTGTTGATTTTGTAGCATTTGTGAGCAATTTTGTTGAGAAATTTGGAATTTGAATTTTGGTAGTTTGGGTAGTAAGGTGCTATTGTGGTATTGTTTTATTCTTCTTATGATTTTGATTGTGTGGGAAGAAATTGTTGGTTGTTTGGTATTGTTTGGATTGGAATTGTGATTGATAGAAATTGAAGTTCTTGGTTGGTGAATTTTGCGGATTGTTGTTGGAAATTTTGTGATTGGTTTTGTGATCCTACACTTGGAGTTCATCATGTCGAGAGTCCTCAAAAACCTTGTCATGAAACGCAAAACAAACACCTCCATTGATGAACCTACCCCACGCACATCCACCTCCTAAACACGTAAACCTACTCCACCTCCCAGACGAAAAATCCACGATAAAAAACAAAAGAACTGATACCATTAATTAAAGGAAAACCGCTCCCTTAAGCCCACAAGATACTACTTCCAACCCGACATGTCCGCGTTGGGGATTGATGAGGATGTAAGGGATTTGTTGATCAACCTTCGGATGGGCACATTCATATCCCATAGCTACCACACCTATGTTGAGACCACTCTCGAGTTCTTTGCTACGGTTGAGATAGTTCCCGTAGAAGGTCAACATAGGGTTCGATTCCAGATTTTCAACAACTTCTTTGACTATTCCTTAGAGCAACTCAATGCCGCTCTAGATTTTAATCCTCATGGTGACATCTTGGATCTAGAGCCTTATATTTTTGAGGAGTATGATCAGGATTCTTGGTGGGATGATATCTCCGGAGGTGGTGAGTTTGTCACCAAACGGGCCAAGATTAGCAACGTGTACCAACATTGTCTACGGGTTGTTCATCGTCTTTTGGGGTACTCGGTTATCCCTAAGCAAGAGTTGGGCAAGATGAGCAAATTGGAGCTCAAAATTTTATGGTTGGCCACTATAGGAGAATATCGTGGCCGGTTGAACTTGGGGTACATCTTTGCCACTTACTATGTAGCTTTGCAAGACCGGGACACCGGGGAGATTCCTAGTAGGGGAATGGTCACTAGGCTCTTGACCAACCTCCACCTCGTGAAAGGAATGGTGTCCTTCGAACAAGTGTATTATTCTGATAGCGGGTTCAGAATTATTAGAAAGCTAATATATTCAGCACGGTCAAGTGATCGGAATGCCTGGGTGGAGGCCGCTTCTTAATCTTGACTGAACCCTTCGGGTCACACCCTAGCAAATATACGAACCGACTCGACGAATAGAATTAATTCGTCGCCCGAGTATTATAGATTTAGACGTCGGTAATTCGAGCTTAGAGCGTCGAAACCGATCGTCGGAAGTCGAGTCAAAATAATAAAAGACAAGACATGAAAATAATAAATCAACAAGACCAAAAAACCCCTAGCATCGGAATGCCCCGAGCAAACCGAGTGATAGGGGCATTTGGTATAGCATGGTGGCTAGCATGCGCACCAAGCCGAGCCTAGGCTGGCTGGTGCGTGCTAGCGCACCAATGCTAGCACAACAAGCTAGCAACGCTGGGCCAACATGCGCATGGTTCAAGGCACTCTGCAAGCAACCCGCATCATTGATGCGCGGCTTGCTGGCCGAGTGCGCAAGCAGCCCGCACAAGCTGTACTGGGCGTGCTTGCCTGCAGCGCCAAGCAGCCCACACGCTTGTGCTGGGCCTTCTGGCAGCCGCACATGGCAGCCCACCTTGTGTTGCCTTGGTGCCCAAGTGTGGCTCCATGTGGAGCATTGTGAGGGGAGGCTTGAGGTATGAGGTGGCCGGTTTTTGGAAAGGGAATGGGGAGCAAGTTTGGTCCCCCCCTCCTCCAAATGGTCCTCACCTAACCTCTCTCATGAGCTTGCCACTTGTTGATTTATTACTAGTTAAATTATTTATTTTATTTTAGCTTTAAAATAAAATGGAAAAATTAAATTCTCCCACATTGATGGGAGAGCTTTTTCACTATCAAGTTTTCCCTATAAATACCCAAGTTAGGGTATTGGGAAAATCACTTGAGTGTGAATTGAAAAAGGCATGACCATCATGAAAACCTTTGAACTCATTTGATTACTCGGGTTTGAGTCGGACCTTGCTAACTCCAAGGTAGCGGACCTAAAAATTCGGTGTTCGTCCTTTGTGGGTGGATACCATTGGAGGCTCTCGTGTGAGCGGGGCTAAAGCTTTCAAGTAAGAGCCCGACTTTGAGGGCAAAGCACCCGTCAAAGGTAAATTCCGATTTTATCCTTTTATGTTTATTTATTATGCTTTAAGGTTTTATTAATTGCGAGTGGTTCTTTGGGTCGGGGTTGTTTCCGCGGTAAGTTGGACTTACCAATCCCCAACAGTGGTATCAGAGCCACGCTCGTTTATTGTTAAAATCATAATATTTTTCAAGGTGATTTTTATGGCTTAATTTTTCTGGTTTAAGTTGCTAATTAGATTAATAGCTCGTATTATCTATTTTAACCTCGTATTTAAGCTACCTTCAGCCCCGAACCGAGATTTTGACCTAAAAATAGTGATTTTTTTGAGGAAAAGGCGTTCTGGAAATGGTTTTTCCCTTTAGGTCTTGGTTTTTAGCCAAAAAATGACCAGAAATGCTATTTTCGATGGTTTTTTCGTTGTAACGAAAATTTTTAAGTCTTTCTTACCTTGAAAGTTAATTGCATATTTATGGTGGTTATGTAATTGGTTCAATACATATTTTATATGCAATTTTAAACCTCTTTAGGCATGATTACTTGGTGGTAATTTTTGAAAGCTTGGTTTTATTTTTTCACATAATTACAAACTAATTGCATTTAGTGTGAAATTGTTGTTCTTTTGAGGCTTCCAAGTATTAAAGATTCAATCTTTAATTATGTTAAGTGATTGAAACTTTATATTACTAAATTCCATGAATTTTTGTTAAACTTTGTTGATTTAATCATTTTTTAGTGGATTGGAATCATAAAATTTGAATCTTTGTGATAGAAAATTGTTTATCTTCATATTGGAAGATATAATATTTCAAGGATTCACAAGTATTAAAGTTGGAATCTTTATTGAACTGATGTTCATTTTTCCAACTCCCTTTTAATTTGTCAAAAACTCAAGATTAATTTAAAGTAATAAAATTAATAGTGAGTAATTGCCCTCTTATTATTTTTGTTGCACCAAGTTAAACCAATTTAATTAAAGAATGGTTCTTGGGAATTATTTTGGTTAGATGCACTTTGAAAATTTTATTTTAAGTTAGACTTGTTTAAATTTTCATTTTTGCTTAATGAATTAATTCTAAAATTAATTTAGAATTGATTAGAGATGTCACACAAAATCGGGAATTAATCCCGAGGCAGAAGCACACAAACCAAGTCACAATAGCATGTGCATCCCTCGACCAGTTGGCTGCTCGTACAGCCCGCATGTGGCTGCCGAGGGACGAGGCTGCTGCGCTTGGTGCGTGTGCTCCTATGTGTGTGCGAGGAGCCGTGTGCTGACTTGGTGCATGAGGGGTGTGCGAGACGATGCAAGGCGTAACATCAGTGCTAGGCAGGTGCACCTAGACGCGCATCAAGTGCGCGCTGCCAAGCAGCGCCCAGCAGCATCACAACATGCAAGGTCGAGGCTGCTAGGCAAGCGCTCAGCACTTGCGTGCGTGTGAGTGCTCAAGGGTGCTAGCCTTGGGTAGTCGAAGCACTTTTCTCTCTTTTAATTTTGCTTTTTGGATTTTTTGTTTATTTTAATTTATTTTAATCGTTTTATTATTTTAATTAAAATTTTGGAGGCTAGGCCTCGGGTTTTGAGCGGCATTGTCAAAATTTATTTTGACAAATTTTGGGTTTTACCGGCTTAATTAATTGGACTAATTAAGTTGGATGCGAAATTTAGTGGGAGCTTCAAATGTTAATTGCTCTTATTTACATAACCGGTTAAAACAACTTTGACTAATTTTAATTAGGCGTGTTAATTGGATTAACCACCTAGATTAGTTACTAGTTCACGCGTGTTTATGCATTGTTACTTGTTTATCGTTGTAAAATGCATGGGCCATTCACAGATAGTGAATGGATGAATGGAATGTATATTCTCTCACAGGTTTTATGAAAATGACGACTAGTGGGGCCCGATTAGGATAGAAAATACGGATTTCGATCCGTGATGTATTTTTGTAAATCTAAATACAGTCTGGGTACTGTTGAGTATTTTTGTACCTTAATATTTAGATTAGTCCTAATCTTAGATACTAGTAGTTGCATTTAATTATGGTCAATTCTTGAAGATGGAGGTTCTTGGAAGACGTAGCCATGAAGTTGCAAATGAAGATCTTTTGAAGATTTGAAGATCTCAAGGGGTCATGCTAGTTGCCAAATGCATCTATATTTATGTTTTTCGATATATATATGTTTATGTATATGAATTATATGTTAGATGCATGTTTAGGATTTCGAATGTTGTGATGATTAATTAAGTTCACTTAAATCAACTAACATAGAAACCCTAGGTCCCTAAAAATATTGAGTAAAAACTTGCCATTCAAAAACAACACTTACCGACCGAACGAGGGTAGTGGTGGGCTACGCCAAAGTGAGGCATCACTACCTCTCCTAGGAAGTAAGGCATACCGGGTATGCAAGTTGGTTTTGGTTCTACTCAACGATATGAGTGATGGAGTCCTAACATGTCGTGGCAAAGTGAATAAATTGTTGAGAGAGCATTAGATGCGACGATTTATTCAACCAAGAGTGGCTTGGAGCCATTAACAAAGTGTTGCTTACCTTAGGAGATTGAGTGTTAAGACAAGCCAAAGCATGCTTAACCACTCTTTGTTTCTTTGGATCTTGGAATCGACTTATTCTCGCTAAATGGGGACAATTTTAATGCGTGGATAAGACGTTTAATAATATTGAAAGTTTGCATGAATACCTTTTAATTTTCAAATTTATTATGTATTTACTTGATAAATGGTTGTACTTTGCACTTATATTTGTAGAATTCCAAATCAAATTGTATTGCTTTCCATGATTGGTAAAGGAAATCTTTGAGAATGGTTCTCAAAGAAAAGTAAGGCATTTCTAAAATACAATCCTCATAAATGACTTTTATAAAGTCCGAAAGGACGGTTGGACATCATGTATTCAAAATGCTAGGTAGTTTTGATAAAACATGAAATATTGAGTTGCAAACTCAAATTGTCAATATTGACAACCAACATATCTTTTCGCTTAATACATAGATGAGTAGGACTCATTGATGTAGTAATTCAAGCATGAATTAAAGGAAAAGATGGAACTTTGTTTTATGGCACATTAGATGCTTAATTATGCCTAACAAAGTATAAAAGTCAAAAATTCTTAAAGAAATGGTTCTTAAAAGATTATGAGATAAAGTATGATAAGAAATATAGGAAACGAGGAACGAAGAAAAGGAATAAGATTTCATTTCAACCCACGAGTTCATATTATTGTAGTTAATTTAGCAATTCGTTATCTTCACAAGTATCAGACACTGCTTGAGTGTTCCACTTTGAAAGTGACCTCAAACTATTGACGATAAGCTAAGTTATCGACTTAAAAGCTAAGAATGAAGCAAGTGGTGCTACATCAGTTGTAAGGACGTATGCTTTGTTCAAATACCTTTAAGCTAAGGCTAGAACAAATAAATGGTTATTGTGTTCCATAATCAGCAATTGATCCGTTTACACACGGAAAGACTCACATTCAAAGCAATGAGCCATAGTTGCAAATTTATTTGAATGGCATGGTTGTCTAAACCATGAGTCAAGAATGCTTGATTATAAACAAACATTATCTTAACATGATAAACTAGCAAAAGCTCAAATTCATGGGCATGATTTGCGTTATGAACATCTTTAGCAATGTCACATCGACAAGAACATACTCAAGGCTCTATTAGATAGGCTCTTGATAGTTGATCGATTCGGAATCGTTCTAAGACAAGCAAGTCTTACTTGTTGAAACCGACAAAGTAAAGAGCTATTGTTCTTGGTATAGACAATTGACTCCGAAAGCTAAAGAGGATTCATTTACTTCAACGTCTCACAAAGAATTTGAAAGAATATGGCTATATTCATCAAATGTGAACGAACTTGACCTTGAATAGTTCAAGAGTCCAGTCAAGTACAGAATCGACTTGGTAAGATATCAAAACGTCTAGATTAGATCGAGCAATGTTTGTTTGAGCCAAGTGTGACCATCACAAAGTTATGAAATGAAATTTTCATAAATAACTCCACAAAGAACATAGTGTGTCTTCACGGAGACCTCGATGCCATTTAAAAATGACTCGAACAATGATGGATCACATCCCTTTCTATAAAGTTCTTAAGATTTGCATAAAAGACAAATGTTACACTAAACAAAATGTCAAAGCTAAGAAAGGACACCATATTCAATTATGGATAAATTGATCTTCTAAATGTCTTTTCAAGTATATGTCTAAAACTCTTAGCCACAGTGGAAGTTCATTGGCTTAGTGGGAGCTAAGTGACTCAGTGGGAGCACACCAGCTTAGCAAGAGCTAGGTGGTTGAGTGGGAGATTAATGGCTCATTAAAGGCTAAGATAGCTCAAGTGGGAGCTAATTGTTTGTTTCAATGAACTCTTACCCAAAGACAATATACATGTCTCTTAGTAAGCACTCAAGTGAGACCATGGGAATTACCTCCACAACCTAATTGAGAACATAGTGTTTGGTTCTCTAAGTGGTGTCTTTCTGGAAAGTAACACGTTTCCAAAACGACAAGTGGATGGAAAATGAACTCAGTGACAATCGAGCTTAGCAACAAACTAGAACTGAGAATCTCGGAAGACCTTAAAAGGCCTTCGTGAGAATGCATGATCAAAAATACTAAAAAGGACTTTACAAGTGCCTTAAAAGAGAATTCATTACTCACAAAACATCAGAAATGTTGGAGTAAGATCAACATAATAAAAGGGCTTTGGAAGCGCCTTGAAACTCAGTGTTTGATGCAATTGCCTTGTATAGGTATAGAATTCAGCAAAGGCTTAGATTGAATCCTATAAATTTCTATTAAGTTATAATTAAACCTAAGACTTAAAAGCATACTATTTACTATTAGATAGTAAAGGAATAATGTCTTGTAAGATAGCTATGATAAATCCAAATTCCGAATAATGGTTAGAGGTCATGAAAATCCGAAACAGACCCCATGTTTGAAAATCATGTTTGAAACTTGATTAATTTTCATAATGGGTGAAAGACCCATCGATTGCAAATAAGTCTTCAAGGATAAAACTAAAAAATGTGGAAATGTATATGCATACATAGTTAGATTGGATGAAAAGGATACAATTAAATTCACAGAATTGATTTTAATAAAAACCTATTCACCAATCGGAATGCTAAAGTCTTTTCGTGATTGTTTTAGCAAAATTGCTCATATGAAATATGGCAAAATAGATACCAAAACCGCCTTCCCAAAATAGGATTTTGGAAGTGGGTATGGAATAGTCTAAGGGTTTTGAAAATCTAAATAATGTTATATTTGAAAGCAAGCTCAAGATTTAAGGAAGCATTGCATATAAGAATTGGAACGTGTTTTCTTATAAAGTTAATAACAAGATTGGCTTACAGAGAAACATAGAAATTTTGATGAATAAGAAGTTTACTCGGAGAAAAAGTAAAGGTCCAACAAGAAGTTTACAAACTCTATTGTGAAATAACTATCAAATGCTAAATGCTTAGATTTGAAAGTATTTTCGACAATGGACCAAACAAAAGACGATACTTAGTTCGTATTGGGTATTGAGTTCTATTGTATAGACTTAATAAAATGTTTGAACGTGAAAAGGAGTTTACCGTGTTAAACATGAATTAAAGGACTTTAAAAGACTTTCGACCCGTATATTGTTTGAACTAAGTATAAGATAGGATAAATACTAAGTCAAACATGAAAGACTCTAATAGAGACTTTTAACCATATCACACAGCAAACTGTTTAGCAAAAACTCAGTGAAACTGAATGAGCTAAAATGATGAATTGATGGAATAATATTGAGAAATACCTGCAATTTAATCCATCATGTACGCTGTGATATGGAATCGTCGCATGACTTACTTGCTTAGAGCATGTGAAGTATGTATGTAGTACCAATCAACCTTAATAATCTATGTAATAGATCGATAGATTATGGCCAAGAACATCCAAATTACTTGGATAAGTAACAGGATGAGTTCTTGACTTGTGGAAACAAATAAAATTTGAGAATTGATGTTGCAAGCACAAGCCTTAACAAGGATTAGATCCTTAACAAGGAAACCGTTTATAAGCACGAGCTAACAATAAGTCGTGGCTTGAGAATGGTAACATGGACGTGGATCCATGTGTAATGTGCAGGAATTTAAGTAAAATTTCCAAGATCACAAGTGATTAGGGTATCCCAAATCATTGTGATCCGTTTGGAATGAAACCCAAGCAAAGCATCATAAGGAAGTCTACTAAAATATATGTTGAGAATATTGTTGCATTAATGGCAATAATAAAGAAGGTGTTCTATGGAAAGTTCGTTGATGAACGTTAATGATTGTATGTTGTCAAGTTGAAGGTCTCAGTCATGAAAATGAGTGGGAGCCATCATTTGGACAATAAATCCTAAATCTAAATCACATATAATCCATGAGACTCTCAAATTTTATCATCTTATTATGAAAGTGATCAGTAATGAAGATGCTAAGATTAGCAAAGTAATTATAACTAAACCTATGCAATGAGTGAACGACAACATTCACAATTGCATGAAAGAAATAAAGAATAGATATGGGTGTGATTTCTATAATGTTTTATAAAGAGTGATACTCTTAAAACATTAAAAAAAAACCATTTATCATAAGATGAACCATTTAGGTTTTGGAGTAATTTAAAATTTCATGCAATTTTATCACTCCGTTTGCTATTTAATTATGGTTTAGAATTAAATATTGAGTCCATTAGATTCTTGGAATATTCAAAATAGGGTACCAAGACCAGTCTTGGTAAGGAAACACCTATTAAGTGAACGTTGAATATTATGATCGAAAATTATCCTTAATCAAGGTCATTTAAACGATGGACGATTAATGACCAATTGAGATTAGTGTGTAGTCTGATTTATAACACTGTTTCTTGTGATACGAGGACATGATTGTCATAAATCATTTGCACATGTATTGGTTTAGAACCGTACTGGATCGACCAATGAGAATACTTTAAGAGATTAAAAATTGTCATAAGTATATTTCTCATTATGGCTATCGAAACCTATTTCCTTGACTATGAGTATTGTGAGTTCTCTTATTTGAGTATTAGACCGTTTTGATGTTGTCACACGTCTGTCGTAATAGGGGATCATAACGGCAACACTCGGGCGGCTAGGTACTCTCAGTAAGAGGAGCTACATTACAAGACTGGGAATGTCCTCCTACTAAAATAGGGAAGATGTCTTTGTTGTATACAAAGCCTCTCATAGAGCGAGACTGTAAAATGCATGGCCGTGCTCGGATGGATTTTAGAAATCATCTGTTCATTGACAGTCGGACTTGGAATCTAGAAACACTTCTACACGTAATAAGGATGACATAATAATCTTACCTTATAGTTCATGAAGAGACATTAAGCGACATAGAAAAAATGGTATACACTAAATACGCACTTGTCTGGAATGACAAGTGGGAGATTGAAAGGAATGGTGTCATTCGAACAAGTGTATTATTCTGATAGCGGGTTCTAAATTACTAGAAAGCTAATATATTCAGCAAGGTCAAGTGATCGGAATGCCTGGGTGGAGGCCGCTTCCGATCAGTATTATTAATGTATAATTAATGTTTCGGGGTTTTTTGATGTCCTGCGGGAGAGTTACAATTCCGGGACTGGTATCCTTGCGCCTGTACCTGCAAAACAACGGAGACTCCTTGTGGTGGGAGCTCCGCCTCCAACGGTCAAGTTAGTACTTGTTTGAGGAGTAATAAATGCGGAAAGTAAAGGTGGGAGATCTGGTTCCTCTAGGGGAGGAGTGATCAATGTGTTTAGACTTCTCTAGGTGAGATGATTCTCCTGTTTATGGAGGCTAATGACATGTTTATATAGCCTCAAAGTACGTGCCCAATACTAGGACTGATTGGGCTTGCCTCTGGGAAAACCTAGGACTGATTGGGCTTGCCTCAGGAATTGGGCCTGCGATGGCCGTTTTCCAGGTTGGCAAATAATGGGCCACATGATGTGACCTGATTAGTCCATGTTGGACCTCTTAGGGTGACAAGTGGCGGACGCTGATTGGCCCACGTGGTGGACACGTGGCAGGTCTGGATTGGTCCATTTGTCATGGGTAATTTTACCCTAAACATTTGCCCCTCGGAAGGAGTTATTCTCTTTCCAGGAGGGATTGCTCCTTTCGAAAGTTAGACCCTCGAAGCTTTGCTAGGTCGGCATCTTGTCTAGTTCTAATGGGAGATGGACTTGATTAACTTAGAAAATTTTGATACCTTGGGCGGTATGACATTTTCAAAGTTAATCAATCATTATAATGAATGCCGCCGAACTAGACATATGCCGATTCTTTGCCCTACTATGCAGATAGCCCCTGATCAGGTGGACTGTCAACTATTGCACAAGGGGTAAGCGTTTAGCATTATTCGGCTGTTGGCCTCTTTTGATTCAATATACTAAGTTTGGTACTTAGTTTATTTCGTTGGGAGATGGCTGGTCGTCTGTTTTGGTGGCTGCATAGAAGAAGGCGTCAGACAGGACGTCCAACCAAAGTAGCTACGCCTGTTGGGTTACAGACGACAGCTTTAAGTATAGCCAACCTAGTAAGAATAGTGGTCGAGTACCTCTGTTTACCAAAAACCAGGCAGACTCCTCATACCTTTTAGGTTCCGTACTAAGAAGGGCGACTGGTTAACCTTGCGGTTAGTCAATCACTGCCTATTTTGTTTGAGTGGTAGGGAAATCAGGCGGCGGAGCCGGATAGTCCCCTTGATTCGCCAAGTTTTTCTTGGCTATTAACTCAAAGGTTGTTAACCTAGCAGGAGTAGTGGTTGAGAGCCCTTGTTTGCTAAAAACAGGCGGGCGACTCATACCTTTTAGGCTCCATACTAAGTTTGAGAGAGTGACTATAAGTTAACATGGGAGTTACTTAGTCTCCGTCACACTCTAGCTTGAGTAGTAGAGGTACCAGGCAGCGGAGGCCGGCTGATCCCCTTGATTCGCCAATGTTTGTTGGCTATTAACCCAAGGAGTGGTTACCTAGTAGGAATAGGGGTTTGAGTGCCCCTGTTTGCCAAAAAACAGGCGGTCTACTCAAACCTTTTAGGTTCCATACCAAGTTTGAGGGAGTGCCTATGAGTTGACTTTGGTGTTACTCAGTCACCGTCACTCCTGCTTGAGTAGTAAAGGTACCAGGCAGCGGAGGCCGGCCGAACCTTTTGATTCGCCAATGTTTGTTGGCTATTAACTCAAGAGGTACCCCCTGCATTTATCCCAAGTAATACAGGGGGTCATCCGACTCAGATGTCAACTGCTACCACTGGTTTGGTTAGTGATAGAGTTATCCTTGTCTCAAAAACGGCTACGTGGTTGCCCTTGGGGACAGTCGTATAGGTGTCGTGTAATTAGTTTATAGAGCAATGTTCCACCCAAAAGGGAGCTGCTCTCTGCGACGAATTTCATCCGGAGGGATGTCGTCGGACGCCTGCTATGATGTTGGGACAGGTCGTATTAGTTTAAAGATTGTATCAGTTGGCTTGGCACCTGGACTAATCATTCGGCTTGTGGCCTTGGATAGTTCTTGGTGAACGTAAGTGCTAGGTAAAAGGAGGGTAGCCGCCTGTTTAGGCATAGGGTCGGCCAGGCCTTGATCATTTTTTAGCTAAGTATAGGAGGGTGGTCGTTTGTTTTGGAACCAGTCGGCCATCTTCTATGGAGAATAGCCGATTGTATGTCCAGACGGCATGCCCCTCTGGTGATAGATTAAAATAATCAAAGCAGAGAGTAGCCGACTATAGAGGTACTGCGGCATGCCCCTCTGATCATAGAGTGAAATACTCAATGGAGAGTAGCCGACTGTAAAGGTACAGGAGGCATGCCCCTCTGAAGATATAGTAAAATACTCAATGGAGAGTAGCCGACTGTAAAGGTACAGGCGACATGCCCCTCTGAGGATAAGTTAGTTCCCTTCCATGGAGGGTGGATGACGTTGGGACGCCTCCTTCTTTGATTGATGACTCTACTTTCTTCGAATGGGGACAGGTGGTCATGCTAGACTTGTTTTTATGTGGTTTGTGACCTAGCTGTCTATTTCCATCCTGCCCTACTTTGTATATACTCATGTCATTTTAGGAGGTTGCTTTGACCCATATACATGTGGTCGAGTACTCAAGCTATTAACACTCGGCCGACCAGATCAGGGTGCCGCTTGAACTTTAACAACGATGATGATGATTGAAGATCTTAATTGGTGCTCAAGCTACAAGACTTCGTTGTATAGGGGGCCGGCTACTCTTCAATAGGGTGCCGACTATGCTGCCGGGTTTAATAACCTTAGGTAATATCATAATAATGATTAGAACTCTTGTGGCAACAAATATGCATGCAGGCGACCGTCTAGCCCCACTCTCGGCATATCAAGGTGCCTTACGCTAGTTCTGCCATACTTAGGTCGGCTGGTTTTGCTAGGTGTGCCGACTAGCATTGCATGGAGGTGACCGACAGTTATTTCATGCTCGAACATAGATGCCCATGCTCGGTCTTACTTATAATCGGTTTCAATGGCCGGTTGTTTTGAGCCAACTGAGTGTAATGAAGGTTTCCTGTTCTTAAAAATTTACAAACTTCTCAAGACCAGGCGTTCATACTGTTTCGGGGTTTTCTGATGTCCTGCGGGAGAGTTACAATTCCGAGACTGGAACCGGACGCCTGTACCTGCAAAATAACGGAGACTCCTGAGAGCTCCGCCTCCAACGGTCAAGTTAGTACCTGATTAAGGAGTAATTAATACGGAAATTAAAGTAATAAGATCTCTCTAGGTGAGAGTGTTTAATGTTGGTAATCTGCGTTGTTAGCGAGATTAGCCGGTTATTAGTATTCCGTAATGTTTCTGTTCTTCTCTGTTCTTCAGGTGAGATTAATTGCTTGATGTTTGCTTGATTCCTTAATTAATGAGGATTAATTAAGTATTTATAGTCTTGAGAAGCGTGCCACTCTCTAGGTTTAGGGTAAACCTAGGGCTGACCGGGCCTCTAGACAGGATTGGGCCTTGTTGGCCGGTTTTCCCATTTGGCATGGGTGGACACGCGGCGTGCCTCGATTGGTCCGTAGAGGACGTATCTGTGATTGACACGTGGCAGGCTCCTATTGGCCTACGTGAAGGACACGTGGCGGAACCTGGTTGGTCCACTTGTCAGACGGTGATTGGTGGATAAAAATCCCCTAATCATTTGCCCCTCACAGGTGGCACGTGACTGGTCACGTGTCGCCTGTGACAGGTGTCGCACGGTGACAGGCGACGGCCTGCTACAGGTGTCACCTTGCAAACGGCCGAGAGATTTTCCCGCCCAAATTTTGAATTTGGAAGCGACCCTTCGCCTTCTCACTTTGCCTATATAAGGAAGTGCTGACTTCGGTCATTTTCACATTTAAGAACTTTGCGAGAACATTCGGACCCCTGAACTTGCTCTGACATTTCGGACCTTTTCTGCCTACCGCCTGTTCTGACAAGCCGACTGCACCGGATTTCCAAAACTTCATCAACCGTCACTCGTTCAGGTAACTCAGTTCTCTTACTCTTAATTTTCTTTTTGTTTTTTGAAATGGCACCACGGAAGCACACGACACGACCTAAGTTAGTGATCAGCCGGTCACCGGGGACGGCTGAATCTAGGACTAGGAGTGCCGCCTGCCCTTTTCTGGACCCATCTTTGCCCTTTATACAAAGTCCGACTGTATCTGTGTCTATGCAGAACGTGATGGCCAGAACAAAAAAGACTGCTATGATCTCAAACTCGGACGGCTCCTCCCAAAGGGTGCTCATTAGTGAAACATCTGACCAGGCGCCAGATGTAGAGGTGAAACAAGACGGCTGCCAAGCCGACAGTTCTGAGAGAGGGGTCAAGGTGGTCCCTTCCCATTTTACCGTTGATATGTCTAATTTTCCTCCTGCTCCTTCTAAGGGAGAGGAGGCGGGCCCCTCTGGGAGAGGGGAGGAGTCGTCCTCTTCGGACTCGTCAGAGGACGAGTCCGAGTCCAGCTCTTCTGGCCACAGTTCTCCAGGCTCAGAAGAAAGAAACAGCCGCCTACAAGAGGCGAGGCTTTCTCATGCAGTTGAGAAGGGGGACAATTGGGCGGAGCCGTCCGCCTCTTACAGAGAGGAAAACGCCCCCTACTACTGCATGGTACCCCGGGGCCGGATCGCAACCATGCAAGACAAAGTGGAGAACTTTATTGCTAACCACAGAATGGGCCCGGAATTTTTACTGTTCGTGCCGGATCCAGAAGACACTGTCGTCTGGCCGGCTGGTACCAGCTATGATGACGACTGCTTTGGCTGCTATGTGGCGGCCATCAAAGCTGGACTGCGCTTCCCATTACATCCGGCTGTTCAGCTGATTTTAGATGGGTATGATTTGGGGTTATGGCAGTTAGCCCCCAACTCTTGGGTAAACGTACTCGGTTATGTGGCCGGGTGCGAAATGTACGGGGTGGAGCCAAGCTTTGAGGCTTTCGCCCACATGAACTATCTCAGCCGGACCCCTAAGTCGGGAGGTACCGGCTGGTATCAATTAACAAGCCATAGGGGTTACCTCATGACGAGAGGTAAGGCGAACAAATGGAAGGATTGGCGGAACACCTTCCTTATCATTGAGGGTTCAGACACGGAGCTGAACCAACGTTTTAACAAGTGGAATAGGGATCCGCCTCTTCTCGCAGGCGGCCGCAGCATGCCGCCTGTTCTCCCAAAGGCTAAAAGAGAGATCCTAGACAAAGGACTCTTCAAAGTAGAGACTAGGGTGAACTCTACTTCAGGGGTACGAGAGCAAGTACCCCTAAACTGCGTCCCGAGCTTCAAGTGGCTCTATGACGAGTACTTTTTGGCCGCCTGTGGCCTCAGCAGTCGGTGCTCTAGAGGTAGCCGGCCTGTCAAATACTCTGTTTTTTCACACTTTCTTCCAGGAAAACAGTGGCGGCTGAGAAGCAGCCGGCCACTTCTTCTAAAACCCCGGCGGGGCCGCCTAGAAGTATGGACAATTACTTGTAAAAATTTTACACTTGCTTCCTTCTTGACTAGGTCTAACTTGCTTTTTTACACTTGATGCAGCCGGCCCTCAGGGGCTTGACTTGGTTGAGGTAGCCAAGTCCATGATCAAAGTAGTTTCTCCATCTGAAAGGGAGGCGGTCAGGGGTGCCGGCACCATTGACCTTGATGGGATTGCAGGGGTCCTTGCCGAGGTATACTTTTTTGAGTATTTAAATTCCAGGACGCCTGTTATCTTTTTTGTTTGGAAACTGATGCCTGTTTTTTTATTATACTTAGGCCCTGCTCCGAGTTAACAGCCTTCGCAAGCCGATTGATCGGAAAAACAAAGAGGTAAAGGCCGCAAAAGCTATGGCCGCCTCCAACTGTGATAAGGCAATGTTTCAAATTGCCCAAAATGAAGTACTGACCATTGATATTCTTTATTATCAGGCGCAGGCTACCGCCGCTGTTCGGGCTCAGTTAGAGGCGGCCCAGAAGAAGAATGTCGAGCTGGAGGCGACCGTCACAAATCTTAAGGCCGAGCTGAAACCTCTTCGCCAAAAAATGCACTCTTACGAAGCCATGGAGAAATCTTTGGCCAACGTAAAAGAACGCTTGGTGAGCCAAGAGAAGAGTCTTACCCAAGAGCTCTCGGAAAAGGCCGAGCAAGAGAAGAAAGAGCTCGTCCGGGAGATGGTGGAAGACTCCGCTCAAATCCAGCGCATGACCTGGGGCCGACTTTGCCTCATGGGAAAGAACGTACCGCCAGTGTTCGGAAACATATAATCAAGAGATCCTGGCGGCTGCTGAAGAAGAGGCGTTGGGAGATACGTTGGAGGAGGAGGAAGAGCCGGTTGTGGCGCTTGTGCCACTTGGGGGTAAGGCATCAAAAGAGGATGCAGCTGAAGCCGAGTCCAGCAAGAAGAGTGCTGACCAGGCGGCAGCTGCTAATACTGAACTGCCCCCTTCTTAAGCTTAATGTATTTTTTCCACGACCTGCGTGCCGTTTGCTTTGTATTTACCCGGCCAGGGGGCCGGGGCTTTGAATATTTTGCTGGTCTTGAATGACCGGCTTATTTTTAATCAAATTTTTGTTTTGCTTCAAATTTGTCTAAGTATTCCATATCTAATATCCCATTGTTCACTAGACCGACTGTTGTACATGGCCGAACGTTGCAGACAGGTACAAATAGTAAGTACGCCGCCTATGCCCCTGGACGACTGGTTGTCTGTTTCCAGGATAGACGATCAGTCGGCCATTTATTCAATCGGTATTCGAACTATTTTGTCTGGATCCTTTTTAGGCAGACGTGCCTGTCTTTTTGTAATTTTAACCAAGTAGGAAAGTGGTCTGACCAAGTAAATAGTATTACCTAGTCGCCAAGGAATTAAGTAAGTAGGATAACAAGCGGCGGGTACCGGTTGTTTCCCTTTATTGCCAATGTTGGCTTTTAACTCGTAATTTGTTAACCTAGCAAGAGTAGTGGTTGAGAGTCCCTGTTTGTTAAAAACAGGCGGACGACTCATATTTTTTAGGCTCCATACTAAGTTTGAGTGACTATTAAGTTAACATAGGAGTTACTTAGTCTTCGTCACACTCTAGATTGAATAGTAGAGGTACCAGGCGGCGGAGGCCGGCTGATCCTCTTGATTTGCCAATGTTTGTTGGCTATTAACTCAATAGGTTACCTAGTAGGAGTAGGGGTTTGAGTGCCTTTGTTTGTTAAAAACAGGCGGACGACTCAAACCTTTTAGGTTCCATACCAAATTTGAAGGAGTGACTATGAGTTAACGTTGGAGCTACTCAGTCGCCGTCACTTTTGTTTGAGAAGTAGAGATACCAGGCGGCGTAGGCCGGCTAGACCCCTTGATTCGCCAATGTTTGTTGGCTATTAACTCAATAGGTACCCCCTGCATTTATCCCAAGTAATACAGGCGGTCATCTGACTCAGATGTCAACTGCTACCACTGGTTTGGTTAGTGATAGAGTTATCCTTGTCTCAAAAACGGCTACGTGGTTGCCCTTGGGGACAGTCGTATAGGTGCCGTGTAATTAGTTTATAGAACAATGTTCCACCCAAAAGGGAGCTGCTCTCTGCGACGAATTTCATTCGGAGGGATGCCGTCGGACGCCTGCTATGATGTTGGGACAGGTCGTATTAGTTTTGTAGATTTGATCAGTTGGCTTGGCGCCTGGTCTGATCATTCGGCCGGAGCCTTGGTAAGTTCTTGGTGAACGTAAGTGCTAAGTAAAAGAAGGGTAGCCGCCTATTAGGCACAGGGTCGGCCAGGCCCTAATCTTTTTAGCCAAGTATTGTGAGTAAAATACTCAATGGAGAGTAGCCGACTGTAAAGGTACAGACGGCATGCCCCTCTGAAGATAGAGTGAAAAAACTCAATGGAGAGTAGCCGACTGTAAAGGTACAGACGGCATGCCCCTCGTAATACAAAATTGAATAGTAAGTGCAAACTTTATTAAGTAGCTCTTTACTTTACATCATTCAGAAGAAATATTTTTTAAGGTTATCTACATTCCAAGTTCGAGGCAACGGTTGTCCGTCTGGTGTTTCCAGACGGTAGGTACCGTCCCTGACTTCCTCATAGATTCGGTAGGGTCCTTCCCAGTTGGGAGTTAGTTTGCCAGACTCATTAGCCCTACCAACTGCTTCCATTTTTCTAAGTACAAAGTCCCCTACTTTGAGTGGACGCCTGTGTACTTTTTTGTTGTATGATCTAGTCATTCTCAGGCGATAGATCTCATGGCGCAAAACAACATTGCCCCTCTTTTCAGGAAGTGAGTCTAATGCCAGGCGCATGGCTTCCCAGTTTGCCTCTTCGTCATATAGCATTACTCGAAGAGTCGGCTCGTAGTGTTCTATTGGAAGAACAGCTTCCGCACCGTAAGTTAGGAGGAATGGAGTTTCTCCAGTCGCCCCTTTTTCAGTCGTCCTAATGGCCCAGAGAACATGTGGTAGTTCATCCGCCCATAGGTCGCCTGCTCGTTCAATCTTTTTCTTGAGACCGTCTGAGATGATTTTATTAAAGGCTTCTACCTGGCCGTTTGCTTGTGGACGGCCGACAGATGCAAAGTAGTGTGCAATTCCTTGGTCTCCCAACCAGCTTTTGAGAACAGGCGTCTCAAATTGGGGACCATTATCAAAAACCATAGACATGGGAACCCCGAACCGGGTGATGACGTTTTTCCAAATGAATGAAATTACATCTTTCGTCTTGATTCCCTTTACAGCCTCCGCCTCTACCCATTTAGTGAAGTAGTCAACGGCAACAAGTATATACCTTCTGCCGCCTGTAGCAGGCGTATATGGACCCAGAATGTCCATGCCCCACTTAGCAAACGGTAGTGGGCTGTGAATGGTAGTGAGGTCAGTAGCCGGACGGTGAATTAATTTGCCAAACCTTTGGCACTTGTCACATTTTTTCACCATCTCCATTGCATCTGCTTCCAAAGTAGGCCAAAAGTAGCCCTGCCGCCTTGCCCTTTGAGCAAGCATCCTACCACCTATATGAGAAGCACAGTAACCAGAGTGAAGATCATCTAGTATCTCTCGTCCCTTTTCAGGAGTAACACACTTTAAGAAGGGTTGAAGGTACCCCCTCTTGTGAAGTTCTCCCTGTATCATTTCAAAACAGGAGGCTCGTTTTTTCAGTGCTGCCGCCTGTTGAGGATCATCCGGCAGTGTACCGTTTGTCAGATATGCCCTGATTGAATCCATCCAGGTTGAGCTTCTGTCTAGGATTCCAATAGGGTTTTCCTCGATGCTTCTCTTCTCCATTACTTCCCAAAAAACAGTTCGAGGAGTATCGGAGGAGGCGGATGATGCTAATTTTGACAGTGCATCCGCCTGGTTGTTTTCTGATCTCGGCACTTGGATCAGATGGAAATCCTCAAGGGAGCCGACTGCTTGTCGGACCGCCTGTAAATACTTGATCATGGCCGGATGGGTTGCTTCGTATTCGCCATTGTACTGACTCACTATCAATTGTGAATCAGAACAGGCGTCTATTTTTCTTGCCCCTGCCGCCTTGCACATGCGGATCCCGGCTAGTAAAGCTTCATATTCTGCCTCATTGTTTGAAGCCTGAAAACTGAAGCGTAGAGCATACTCGAACCTGTCGCCCTCTGGAGATTGACATACGACGCCTGCTCCACAACCATTTGAAGTAGAGCTTCCGTCCACATATACCTTCCAGACTTGGTCTGGAACTTGAGAGTCAGGAGGACGAGTCATCTCTACAATAAAGTCAGCAAAGGCTTGCCCCTTCACTGCTTTTCTAGGCTCGAAAGTAACTTCGAGGCTCTGTATTTCTATGGCCCATTTGATCATTCGTCCTGACGACTCCATGATGGTAAGGGGCCGCTTGATTGGTTGGTCTGTATACACGACGACTGCATGTGCCAAAAAGTAGGGCTTCAACTTTTTAACAGCCATGAAGAGTGCAAGACAAAATTTCTCCACTAGGGGATACCTCAACTCGGCATTTTTCAGTACGTGACTGACAAAGTAGACCGGGTGCTGACAGCCGTCCCTTTCAGCAAGGAGAACAGCGCTTAACGCATGATCAGAGACGGCCAAGTACATGTAGAGATCCTCTTTGGGCAAAGGGCTGACCAGCCTCGGCAAGGAATGCAAGTGAACTTTAAATTTCTGGAAGGCGGCCTCAGCATCCGGGCCCCATTCAAACCTTGCCTTTTTCTTAATTGCCTGGAAAAAGTATAGGCATTTGTCGCCTGATCGGCTTAGAAATCTTCCCAAGGCCGCCAGACAACCTGTTAACTTCTGAACCTCTCGGATGGTACGAGGCGACTGCATGTCAATGATCGCCTGCACCTTCTTAGGGTTCGCCTCTATTCCTCTCTGATTGATAAGGAATCCGAGAAATTTCCCAGACTCAACTCCAAATACACATTTCTTGGGATTGAGCATGACATGGTGCCGCCTGAGTGTGGCGAAAGTTTCTCGGAGGTCCGTCAGATGATCTTTCTGAAGTTTAGTCTTGACAATCATATCATCAATATATGCCTCGACGTTTCTCCCAATCTGATCAAAGAACACAGTGTTTATCATTCATTGGAAGGTAGCCGGGGCATTCTTAAGACCAAACGGCATGACCGTGTAACAGTATAACCCCTGATCAGTGACGAAGGCCGTCTTCTCCTGATCTTTCTTCCATAAGGGAATTTGATGGAAACCAGAATAGGCGTCCATAAAACTCATCAAGGCATGACCCGCTGTTGAGTCGACCAGGTTATCAATTTTAGGCAGAGGGTAACTGTCTTTGGGGCACGCCTTGTTTAAGTCTGTGTAGTCTACACACATTCGCCAGGTGCCATTCGGCTTTTTAACAAGCACCACATTTGCAACCCAGTCTGGGAAGTAACATTGCCGAATGAACCCTGCATCAAGTAATTTTTTAACTTCGGCGGCTGCCGCCTGACTTCTTTCTTCGCCATGGTTCCGCTTCTTTTGCCGTACCGGCTTCTTTTTCGGATCCACAGCGATTTTATGTACTGCCAGATCAGGACTAATGCCTGGCATTTCATGGACTTCAAATGCAAAGATGTCCTTGTATTCTTTCAATAAGTTGTGAAAGTCGTCACCAAGGTTTCTCAGAGCAGTCGTCCCAACTTTAACTGTTCGGTCAGGACGTGAGTCGTCTAAGATCAGGTCCGCATGCTCACCAGCCGGCTGAGGGCGGAACTCATCCGGCCGCTCCTCTGCCAATGATTGCTATTTTCTTGCTTTTCTTGCGGACTCTGTCTGGGACGCCTTTCTCTTTTTGTCGCCTGTTTCTTGAACAGGCGCACTCTCCTTGACATTGTCAAGGTCTGTTTTTTCTCCACTTGACCCAGTGGCCATAACAGTGGGCTTGACATCCGAGAGATAGCACTCTCGGGCCATCCTCTGATCTCCCCTTAGGGAGCCGACTGTTCCATTATCCCTCTCAAACTTAAGCAGCATAAGAGACGGGATTATAACAGCCTTGGAATTATTCAGGGTTGGTCGACCCAGAATCATGTTGTAGGCCGAGAGTTCCTCTACTACTAGGAACCGGACTACCATGTGTCGTCCTTCCCCTTTTTCGCCCAGGCGAATGGGTAAATCTACTCGTCCCAGTGGGTGGACGACTCTTCCTCTAAACCCTATTAAAGGGTGGGAGGCCGGATGTATGCAGTCCGTCTGATATTTCAGTTTCGACAGACATTTGCTGCTGATGAGATCTGAGGAGCTCCCGGTATCTATGAGGATTCGGCCAACTCTCTGGTTGGCCACTTTACATTCAATAACGAGAGGGTCGTCATGCGGCCCCCTTACCCCTCCTAGATCCTCTTCAGTGATGACAATCTCAGGAAATGTATATTTGGACGGCCGTTCTTGGTGAACGGAATTTACATCTAACCGCCTTATATTATCTTTGTTGCCCCTAATAGTGGGGCCGCCTCCTGAGAAGCCGCCTGCAATGGTGTAGACGACTGCATCATCTGTATCGGAACAGTCGGCCTGTTGATTCTTTTTGGCCGACAGCTTTTTTGAGGAAGTGTTCCCCGTAGATTTCTTGACATAAGTGTCAAGATCACCTTGCTCAGCCAAGCGGTCTAGGTACCGCATGAGACTGATGCAGTCATTGGTGTGATGACCAACGTCATCATGATAAGCACAGATTTTATCTTGGTTCCGGTTGTTTGCAGAACCCTTCATGGGGACCGGCTTCTCAATTGAGAACCGTCCCTTTATTTCTTTTAGGATAAACTGGTTATCCTTGTTAAACACATACTTTGGGGAGTATGGTTTGAATTCTTTTTTCTTTTTCTGGGCCGGCTGTTTAGAGGAATCAGCCGCCCAGACCTCTTTTCTTTTCTCATCTTTGTTAGACGACTGTTTCTGTCGTCCTTCTCTTTTGTCGAACCTTTTCCCATCCGAATGTTTTATTGTACACAGATCAGTCGCCTGTATATAGGCTTCTGCTTCAATCAAGGCCTCTTGAAGAGTCGCCACCCTTTTTCGAACTAAATCAAATTTGAAGGTAGACCCGTCTTTGAGACCTCTAAAAAAGTCAGTATAAGCTACCTCATCCGGTAACCCTTGAATCTGTATTCTCATCAGGTTGAACCGCCTGATGTAAGAACGAAGCCCCTCCTTCTCGCCCTGCTGAATTGTTCCCAAATCAAGGGTCGTTTTCTTCGCAGGGATGTTCATGGCGAAGTTGGAGGCAAATAAGTAAGCAAGCGTCCTGAAGCTGTTTACACAACCAGTCGGCAGGTTGCCGAACCATTGCTGAACGATTCCCTTGAGAGTCGCTGGGAAACACTTGCACCAAGTGGGATCATCCAACCCTTGAAGGTACATCAGGTTGGTGAATGCCATCAGATGGTCTTCTGGGTTAGTAGTGCCGTCATAGGCGCCTACTAGTACATTTTTCACTTTGGCCGGCTGAGCGGCTTCAGTAATTTCCTTGGAGAAGGCCGACGGCTGTTCACCAAGTCTAAGCAACCGTAGCTGCCAGTCCATAGGTTGGACGTTTTTTGCTGCAGGTCCACCAAACGGAGGTGGCTGCAAAAAATACTGTTGTTGCGGCACAAATGGTAAGTTTGGTACCGCCTGGTCGCTATGAAAGCCGGACTGACGGGAGGTGCCGCCTGACTGACTCTCATGATACGATTGAGTATGCCTCATCGAGGCATTTCGCAAACTATCTTGAAAGTTTGAAGTAGAGGCCGACTCTGACAATCGGTCACTCTTCTTCTGCTCTAGCAGTAGCCGAGCATCTGTGAACGTTTGCTTTGACCCGTCCGCCTGAATATGACGAACCGGTTTCCTATTTCCTGTAGGATAACGGAATTTTGTGAAATCAAGGGCAGGTGGCTCCCGCTTCCTAGATTTAGGATGAGGAGTCGCCTCTCGCCCTTGAACTGGCTTCCTCTTCTGTGAAGTGGAAGGCTTCTTGGCCGACTGCTCCTTGACTGAAGCAGGCGGCTTCTTGTTGATCAACTCTTGGATCTCTCCCTTGAAGTCCCTCATGAAGGTCATGAGTTCGTTCCTTGTGATGGGAGCAGACCCATCAGTCGGCTGTTGCCGAGCAGGCGGTGCGCCTGCTGGCTCACTTCCTGTTTGAAGATGCTCCCGTTCCCTCCTTTCGGTATGACGGGTACGTCGGGCCCTTAGGGTCCCGTCTGGAGCTGTATGAGTTTCAACTTCAAATTCACTTTCGGTGTCATGGTCCGACTGAACTTGAGGGTCGTTTAGGGGACGCCTCTCTTCAGGAGTCGGTAAAGACTTGGATGCCATCTCTGAAGTACTCTCCCCACAGACGGCGCCAAATGTTTCGGGGTTTTCTGATGTCCTGCGGGAGAGTTACAATTCCGAGACTGGAACCGGACGCCTGTACCTGCAAAATCACGGAGACTCCTGAGAGCTCCGCCTCCAACGGTCAAGTTAGTACCTGATTAAGGAGTAGTTAATACAGAAATTAAAGTAATAAGATCTCTCTAGGTGAGAGTGTTTAATGTTGGTAATCTGCGTTGTTAGCGAGATTAGCCGGTTATTAGTATTCCGTAATGTTTTTGTTCTTCTCTGTTCTTCAGGTGAGATTAATTGCTTGATGTTTGCTTGATTCCTTAATTAATGAGGATTAATTAAGTATTTATAGTCTTGAGAAGCGTGTCACTCTCTAGGTTTAGGGTAAACCTAGGGCTGACCGGGCCTCTAGACAGGATTGGGCCTTGTTGGCCGGTTTTCCCATTTGGCATGGGTGGACACGCGGCGTGCCTCGATTGGTCCGTAGAGGACGTATCTGTGATTGACACGTGGCAGGCTCCTATTGGCCTACGTGAAGGACACGTGGCGGAACCTGGTTGGTCCACTTGTCAGACGGTGATTGGTGGATAAAAATCCCCTAATCACATACCAAGTTGCGTATCCAGTCATGTGTATGAGCTAGTGGCCGCCTGCTCATACTCAGCCTCATACTCACAATCGATTTCACTAGCTTTATTATAAATATTATTGCTATTATTTTATATAATAATTTTTTAATTAGAAATTATATACTATCATGCATTACAAAACCATGATAAAGATAGCTTTATCTTTTCATGATTGATGTAAGGTGTCCGATTGTTTTGTTGCTCTTGCTCGTTACCAGCCATTAACGATGGATAAGCAGTGAGGGCCGCCTGTTTTGAAGCTCACAAATGACCTCTTCATAATAAGCCATACATAACCATCTCCGTGTAGCAGTCCATGCGTAACACGAGCACTCACATTGCTTGTGTACACTGCTGGCCGGATGTTAGTGGTTGGGATGTGGCTGGCTGCCGCCTGGCTGCTGCGTGGCTGGGTTTAGGCCGGCTGCCACCTGGCTAAGTGCTGCTGCCGCCTGCTTCCTTGGGCGAGACGCCAATGCCCAGCTTTCACAATAAGAGACTAGTATATGAACAAGTTAAAGCATTCAGTCTCATGGCCGATTATATTACTACGAACCATGTGCTATTCCTCTCGATAGCCCGTGAGAGTTGAGTTATGTATGCGTGATTATGGCTGTATGCTTCTGGAATATCAATTTTCACTTCTTACATTAGAAAGCTTAACTATTTCTCTCGGCTCTCATTTATTGAAATTGAGAAAACATAGAGCCGACCGTATTTAGCTAGTTGGGGGCTTTGTCATTTGTAGCCTATACTTTGCTCAACTTTTCAAGACAATGCGCCATGCCGCCTGCTTTCTTGAGGAAAAACTTTTAGGTGTTGCCTACTTGGGGCTCGCATGGTGCTGGTTTGTTTCCTCAAAATTTTCTATTCGGCATGGCGTCTATACATACATACGTCCTCTACCGAAATTTCTTGTGTTACTGCCGGCTGCTCTTAATAATTTAGTTGGCCATGATGTGCCGACTGTCCTCGAATATGCTATCCCTTTAGGATGCTACTTGACATATTTATCAATGATCATAGCCGGTTGTGATGTTGTTAGCGGGGCATCTTGTTGATAAGCACACATGATGATTGCTCACCCATGATCCGAAATTCCGTACTTAGCTTGAGCTTACGCATGGGGTCGCCTCAAGATAAGGCCGACTGTTTGGAGTCTCGGATTGGGCTCATACACCATATTGCCGCCTGATATTTGTATAGTATTATGTGTATTGTATAATGTATACTTGTTCATAAAAGGCCGCATGCATTTCTTGCTCTTTTTTCAAGGTCATCACATACACTAGGTATTATGCCTAGTGTCACTTGAACTTGTTTTTTACTCAAGGGCCTCCCCCCTGTTATGATCACACGGGGCTACCTTGGTGGATGATCTTATGTACAGAGGCCGTCGTAAGATAAGGTCGGATGCTCCACATTAACTCAGTCGGATGTCTTGCTCAACCTCTCGACCTCGGTTTTAAGCTGAGACCACCATTTACAATGTCGCTTGCTTCTTCTCTTTATTAAACATCATAGTGCAGTATAGTCCACCTTACCTGAGCTTGCACCAAAAACTTTAATGGATAGTAAGGTGCTAGTGGAAAGCCATATTGAAGCTTAGTCACTTAGCTAACATTATTTTATTAGCTCATGTACCGCCTGTCATCACCAAATTGAGTTTCAATGCCACTTTCAGAGTGGACCAACTCATAAGGCAAAGCAAATACTTGACAATTGATGATGACGTTTTTTTTTTTTTTTTTTTTTTTTTAAATCATAATCATAATAATGATTTGATAATAATAATAGCCTACAAGCTTGACCATCCGATTCCCAACATCTGGCCGTTTGACGCCAGTAGTACTTGGTCGCCTATCGTTCTTTCATACGCAGCTTTGTTAGAGCTTGCTGGCTACACAGCCAAATGCGTTAAGATGGTCGTCTGTACC
This sequence comes from Chenopodium quinoa, assembly GCF_001683475.1. NCBI lineage: Eukaryota > Viridiplantae > Streptophyta > Magnoliopsida > Caryophyllales > Amaranthaceae > Chenopodium > Chenopodium quinoa. The sequence goes on from NW_018743783.1 coordinate 3,902,790, forward strand.
TCTTGTAGAGTGTCGGCTGCGCATTGAGTCAAGAGGCCGCTTGGTAGCTACGCTCTTGGAGGTAAAAGTGTCGAGTGGTTTTCATGGATACGAGGACTTGAGCTTAGCTAACATTTGTTGCGTATGCCGCCTCTTAAATTCAAAGGTTAGCTTGATTGTGGACTTGCTATACTCATGTAAGCAGGCGTCAAATCCCAAGGGCCTCACGTCTTTGACACCTCTCTCTAATGTACAGAAGGAGAAGCTTTTAATTGTGTAGCGGATTGCCACCTAAGGCTTTTAGTGGAGCTTTGCTTACATAGAATCAGTAAGTTAAGCGCCTACCTTAAGCGCTTTTTTTTTCATAATAATGATTTGGCAATAATAACATATATGCTTGACACCAACTCCTTGACAGGCTTCGTCCTCCCAGGATGGGAGGGTCTTCTGGCCGACTGTTCCTTTGGTGGAACAGGCGCCCTTTTATTGATTAAGTCTTGGATCTCCCCCTTGAAACTACTCATGAGGGTCATGAGTTCGTTCCTAGTAATGGGGGCAGATCCCTCGGCCGCCTGTTGATGTTCAGGCGGTGGGCCAGTTGGTTTATTAGGACCAGCCTAGCAGTCCTCCCGTTCCCGCCTTTTGGTGGGACGGGTACGTCGGGCCCTTAGGGTCCCGTCTGAGGCCGTGTGCATCTCCACCTCGACCTCATTATCAGTATCCTGGTCAGTGTAGACCTGAGGGTCGTCCATGGGACGCTTGTCGCTTAAAATCGGTACAGACTGTGATGCCATCTCGAAAGTACTCTCCCCACAGACGGCGCCAAAATGTTTCGGGGTTTTTTGATGTCCTGCGGGAGAGTTACAATTCCGGGACTGGTATCCTTGCGTCTGTACCTGCAAAACAACGGAGACTCCTTGTGGTGGGAGCTCCGCCTCCAACGGTCAAGTTAGTACTTGTTTTAGGAGTAATAAATGCGGAAAGTAAAAGTGGGAGATCTGGTTCCTCTAGGGGAGGAGTGATCAATGTGTTTAGACTTCTCTAGGTGAGATGATTCTCCTGTTTATGGACGCTAATGACATGTTTATATAGCCTCAAAGTACGTGCCCAATACTAGGTTTTCTGGGAAAACCTAGGACTGATTGGGCTTGCCTCGGGAATTGGGCCTGCGATGGCCGTTTTCCAGGTTGGCGAATAATGGGCCACATGATGTGACCTGATTAGTCCATGTTAGACCTCTTAGGGTGACAAGTGGTGGACGCTGATTGGCCCACGTGGTGGACACGTGGCAGGTCCGGATTGGTCTATTTGTCATGGGTAATTTTACCCTAAACAATTAATATTACAGATTAATCTTGACTGAACCCTTCGGGTAACACCCTAGTAAACATATGAACCGACTCGAAGAATTAATTCGTAAGAAATTAATTCGTCGCCCGAATATTAAATATTTACACGTCGGTAATTCGAGCTTAGAGCGTCGAAACCGAGCGTCGGAAGTCGAGTCAAAATAATAAAAGAAGAGACACGAAAAAAATAAATCAACAAGACCAAAATACCCCTTGCATTGGAATGCCCCGAATAAATCGAGTGCTAGGGGCATTTGGTATATCATGGTGCCTAGCATGCGCACCAAGCCGAGCTTAGGCTGGCTGGTGCGTGCTGTCACACTAATGCTAGCATAGCAAGCTATCAATGCTGGGCCAACACGCGCAAGGTGCAAGGTAGTTAGCAAGCAGCCCACATCATTGATGCGCGACTTGCTGGTCGAGTGCGCAAGCAGCCTGCACAAGCTGTGCTGGGCGTGCTGGCTTGCAACGCTAAGCAGCCCGCACGCATGTGCTGGGCCTGCTGGCAGCCGCACATGGAAGCCCACCTTGGGTTGCCTTGGTGCCCAAGTGTGGCGCCATGCGGAGCATTGTGAGGGGAGGCTTGAGGTATGAGGTGGCCGGTTTTTGGAGAGGGAGTGGGGAGCAAGTTTTGTCCCCCCCTCCTCCAAATGGTCCTCACCTAACCTCTCTCATGAGCTTGCCACTTGTTGATTTATTACTAGTTTGATTATTTATTTTATTTTAGCTTTAAAATAAAATGGAAAAATCAAATTCTCCCACATTGATGGGAGAGCTTTTTCACTCTCAAGTTTTCCCTATAAATACCCAAGCTGGGGTATTGGGAAAATCATTTGAGTGTGAGTTGAAAAAGGCATCACCATTGTGAAAACCTTTGAACTCATTTAATCACTCGGGTTTTGGTCGGACCTTGCTAACTCCAAGGTAGCGGACTTAAAAAGTCGGTGTTTGTCTTTTGTGGCTGGATACCGTTGGAGGCTCTCTTGTGAGCGGGGTTAAAGCTTTCAAGTAAGAGCCTGACTTTGAGGGCGAAGCACGCGTCAAAGGTAAAATCCAATTTTATCCTTTTATGTTTATTTATTATGATTTATGGTTTTATTAATTGTGAGTGGTTCTTTAGGTCGGGGTCGTTTCCGCAGTATGTTGGACTTACCAAACCCTAACACTTCGATCATGATTTGCCATATTGCAAGCCGGTTGGAGATGCCGACTCCATATACCTTGATATGAAACAATTGGGGCAAATTCGATTCATCTCTGAGCATTGTGAGGAGGGGCATTATGAGTGCCTTCGGGATAACAAGCATTAGTGCTACCTTTCCAACCCATCTTTGCATTTCTCCACTAGACGGACACCCCTAATGTGTGGCATGTCCCCAAGAGCTTCCGTCGCCCCTTCTTTGACTCCGATGAAGAAGTAGAGGAAGAAGAGCCACAACATCAACAACAACAACAACAACATCATCGACAACAACAACAACAAGGGCATGTGCAACAACCTCAATTTTCTAGCTCCGACTTGGAGGCCCTAAGCAACCAAATGCATGGGTTGCAAATTCGCTTGGAGGGCATGTATGACCAAGATTTTGAGGCCCTCTACTCCCAAATGCGAGGTATTTCCGAAATGCAACAAGGTATGTTTATCCATTTGAGCTTGCCTTGCCCGAGAAATTCACACCTCTTACCCCTTGGCAACAAGATAACTTCAAGGGGCATTATGGTTGGTCCAAGGGATTCACCGGTGGTTGGGCTCCTTACTCACCCCCAACCTTCGATGATTACATGGTCAACAATGATTCTAATGAGGCCGGGCCAAGTGGTGGTGGTAATAATAAGTCTTAGTTCCCTCACTTTTGTGCCTTTTACCTCCATCCCTTATGTTTTATGTTCTTTATTTGTATTGTTGGGATGTTGAGATGTGTTCATGTTTAGCTTGGGGGAACTTCATTTGTATCTCGTTTGCCAATATTTGTTGTTGTTGCTTACCTTGTATTTTATTTGCCTCTTGCATGATGGTTTTCATTTCTTGGTCTCTAGTCTTGATGATGCTTGTTGCTAGTCCCATGAGCTTGTTTTGCCATTGTTGTTGTGATGTTTTCTTTGTGATGATGTTGATTGCTTCTAGATCCCTTATATCCAAAACCCTTGAATCCAAATCCCTTTGAATCCAAAACATGTAGTCTACTGTCTTTTAGTTAGTTAGTTGTTGAGTTCTTTACTTAGTCTTTTTTTAATTTCCTTTTTGGTCTTTGTTAGCTTAGTTTTGCATAGTTGTTTAATGTTTTTGTTATCTTCGTTTAGTTTTACTTTGTAGTATCTTTTTCTTTTGTTTTGAAGTTACTAACCTTTTTCTTTGTTTATAGCTTCTTTTGTTTTTCTTGTTCTCACATGGCTTTTTGATGATGCTTACGATTTTGGAGAGCAACGAAGGTGGTTCTTTCTATCGCCTTTGTTTATTATGCTAAGCATGGATAGCCCGGTGAGACCTTTCTAATTTTTCTCTTTATTTTCTTTGGATGCATAGATTAGGTTTAGTTTATGGGAAGTTGAACGGTTTGAGGATGATTTCTTGTTAACACATAATGTGTTTGGGATCATTGACGATGTTGTCATTCGATCACTTGTATGTCGATTGGGATATATGTGTTTAACTTCCTTTCTAGTTCCTTTCTCAATTTTTCCTATTCTTCATTTATCTATGGCTTTCCCTTTCTTTTCTTTTCCTTTTATTTTTCTTTTCCCTTATTTTTACTTTTTTCTTGTCTTGGTTTGTGGTATGCTTTTGAGGCTTGTTTTTTTTTTCACCCCTTTTTGTTTTCCTTATGAATTGGACTTTGTACATTAGACTTTGTATTTTGAATGAGTTTCTTCCTAGGTAGTGATTAGGGGATTTTGCTCCTACCAATCGGAATGCGCCACGTGGGCCAATCAGGACCTGCCAAGTGTCCCCTAGTTGGAACTGTCAGGGCTTGCCACGTGGCACGCGCTTATTCATCCACCTTGGACCTGTTATGTCACGACATGTGGCATACTCCATGCCTAATGGAGAAACCGGCCACCCAGGCCCAACTTCCGAGGGAAGCCCAATCGGCCCTAGGTTTACCTAAACCTAGGATGGGCACGTTTCCCAAGGTTATAAATACCTCCCTTAATCCTCATTAAGGGAAAAAACAGAACTGAAACATTACGGAACACACTAATAACCGGCTGATCTCGCTAACAAAGCAGATTACCTACATTAAACACTCTCACCTAGAGAGACCTTATTACTTTAATTTCCGTATTAATTACTCCTTAATCAGGTACTAACTTGACCGTTGGAGGCGGAGCTCTCAGGAGTCTCCGTTATTTTGCAGGTACAGGCGTCCGGTTCCAGTCTCGGAATTGTAACTCTCCCGCAGGACATCAGAAAACCCCGAAACATTTTGGCGCCGTCTGTGGGGAGAGTACTTCAGAGATGGCATCCAAGTCTGTACCGACTCCTGAAGAGAGGCATCCCGTAGACGACCCTCAAGTTCAGTCGGACCATGACACCGAACGTGAATTTGAAGTTGAAACTCATACAGCTTCAGACGGGACCCTAAGGGCCCGACGTACCCGTCATACCGAAAGGAGGGAACGGGAGCATCTTCAAAGAGGAAGCGAGCCAGCAGGCGCACTGCCTGCTCGGCAACAACCGACTGATGGGTCTGCTCCCATCACAAGGAACGAACTCATGACCTTCATGAGGAACTTCAGGGGAGAGATTCAAGAGTTGATCAACAAGAAGCCGCCTGCTTCAGTCAAGGAGCAGTCGGCCAAGAAACCCTCCACTTCACTGAAGAGGAAGCCAGTTCAAGGGCGAGAGGCGACTCCTCATCCTAAATCTAGGAAGCGGGAGCCACCTGCCCTTGATTTCAGAAAATTCCGTTATCCTACAGGAAATAGGAAACCGGTTCGTCACATTCAGGCGGACGGGTCAAAGCAAACATTCACAGATGCTCGGCTACTGCTAGAGCAGAAGAAGAGTGACCGATTGTCAGAGTCGGCTTCTACTTCAAATTTTCAAGACAGTTTGCGAAATGCCTCGATGAGGCATACTCAGTCGTACCATGAGAGTCAGTCAGGCGGCACCTCCCGTCAGTCCGGCTTTCATAGTGCCCAGGCGGTACCAAACTTACCATTTGTGCCGCAACAGTATTTTATGCAGCCACCTCCATTTGGTGGACCTACAGCAAAAAACGTCCAACCTATGGACTGGCAGCTACGGTTGCTTAGACTTGGTGAACAGCCGTCGGCCTTCTCCAAGGAAATCACTGAAGCCGCTCAGCCGGCCAAAGTGAAAAATGTACTAGTAGGCGCCTATGACGGCACTACTAACCCAGAAGACCATCTGATGGCATTCACCAACCTGATGTACCTTCAAGGGTTGGATGATCCCACTTGGTGCAAGTGTTTCCCAGCGACTCTCAAAGGAATCGCACAGCAATGGTTTGGCAACCTGCCGACTGGTTGTGTAAATAGCTTCAGGACGCTCGCTTACTTATTTGCCTCCAACTTCGCCATGAACATCCCTGCGAAGAAAACGACCCTTGATTTGGGAACAATTCAGCAGGGCGAGAAGGAGGGGCTTCGTTCTTACATCAGGCGGTTCAACCTGATGAGAATACAGATTCAAGGGTTACCGGATGAGGTAGCTTATACCGACTTTTTTAGAGGTCTCAAAGACGGGTCTACCTTCAAATTTGATTTGGTTCGAAAGAGGGTGGCGACTCTTCAAGAGGCCTTGATTGAAGCAGAAGCTTATATACAGGCGACTGATCTGTGTACAATAAAACAGTCGGATGGGAAAAGGTTCGACAAAAGAGAAGGACGACAGAAACAGTCGTCTAACAAAGATGAGAAAAGAAAAGAGGTCTGGGCGGCTGATTCCTCTAAACAGTCGGCCCAGAAAAAGAAAAAAGAATTCAAACCATACTCCCCAAAGTATGCGTTTAACAAGGATAACCAGTTTATCCTAAAAGAAATCAAGGGACGGATCTCAATTGAGAAGCCGGTCCCCATGAAGGGTTCTGCAAACAACCGGAACCAAGATAAAATCTGTGCTTATCATGATGACGTTGGTCATCACACCAATGACTGCATCAGTCTTATGCGGTACCTAGACCGCCTGGCTGAGCAAGGTGATCTTGACACTTATGTCAAGAAAACTACGGGGAACACTTCCTCAAAAAAGCTGTCGGCCAAAAAGAATCAACAGGCCGACAGCTCCGATACAGATGATGCAGTCGTCTACACCATTGCAGGCGGCTTCTCAGGAGACGGCCCCACTATTAGGGGCAACAAAGATAATATAAGGCGGTTAGATGTAAATTCCGTTCACCAAGAACGGCCGTCCAAATATACATTTCCTGTGATAGTCATCACCGAAGAGGATCTAGGAGGGGTAAGGGGGCCGCATGACGACCCTCTCGTTATTGAATGTAAAGTGGCCAACCAGAGAGTTGGCCGAATCCTCATAGATACCGGGAGCTCCTCAGATCTCATCAGCAGCAAATGTCTTTCGAAACTGAAATATCAGACGGACTGCATACATCCGGCCTCCCACCCTTTAATAGGGTTTGGAGGAAGAGTCGTCCACCCACTGGGACGAGTAGATTTACCCATTCGCCTGGGCGAAAAAGGGGAAGGACGACACATGGTAGTCCGGTTCCTAGTAGTAGAGGAACTCTCGGCCTACAACATGATTCTGGGTCGACCAACCCTGAATAATTCCAAGGCTGTTATAATCCCGTCTCTTATGTTGCTCAAGTTTGAGAGGGATAATGGAACAGTCGGCTCCCTAAGGGGAGATTAGAGGATGGCCCGAGAGTGCTATCTCTCGGATGTCAAGCCCACTGTTATGGCCACTGGGTCAAGTGGTGAAAAAACAGACCTTGACAATGTCAAGGAGAGTGCGCCTGTTCAAGAAGCAGGCGGACAAAAAAGAGAAAGGCGTCCCAGACAGAGTCCGCAAGAAAAGCAAGAAAATAGCAATCATTGGCAGAGGAGCGGCCGGATGAGTTCCGCCCTCAGCCGGCTGGTGAGCATGCTGACCTGATCTTAGACGACTCACGTCCTGACCGAACAGTCAAAGTTGGGACGACTGCTCTGAGAAACCTTGGTGACGACTTTCACAACCTATTGAAAGAATACAAGGACATCTTTGCATTTGAAGTTCATGAAATGCCAGGCATTAGTCCTGATCTGGCGGTACATAAACTCGCCGTGGATCCGAAAAAGAAGCCGGTACGGCAAAAGAAGCGGAACCATGGCGAAGAAAGAAGTCAGGCGGCAGCCGCCGAAGTTAAAAAATTACTTGATGCAGGGTTCATTCGGCAATGTTACTTCCCAGACTGGGTTGCAAATGTGGTGCTTGTCAAAAAGCCGAATGGCACCTGGCGAATGTGTGTAGACTACACAGATTTAAACAAGGCGTGCCCCAAAGACAGTTACCCTCTGCCTAAAATTGATAACCTGGTCGACTCAACAGCCGGCCATGCCTTGATGAGTTTCATGGACGCCTATTCTGGTTTCCGTCAAATTCCCTTATGGAAGAAAGATCAGGAGAAGACGGCCTTCGTCACTGATCAGGGGTTATACTGTTACACGGTCATGTCGTTTGGTCTTAAGAATGCCCCGGCTACCTTCCAACGAATGATAAACACAGTGTTCTTTGATCAGATTGGGAGAAACGTCGAGGCATATATTGATGATATGATTGTCAAGACTAAACTTCAGAAAGATCATCTGTCGGACCTCCGAGAAACTTTCGCCACACTCAGGCGGCACCATGTCATGCTCAATCCCAAGAAATGTGTATTTGGAGTTGAGTCTGGGAAATTTCTCGGATTCCTTATCAATCAGAGAGGAATAGAAGCGAACCCTGAGAAGGTGCAGGCGGTCATTGACATGCAGCCGCCTCGTACCATCCGAGAGGTTCAAAAGTTAACAGGTTGTCTGGCGGCCTTGGGAAGATTTCTAAGCCGATCAGGCGACAAATGCCTATACTTTTTCCAGGAAATTAAGAAAAAGGCAAGGTTTGAATGGGGCCGGATGCTGAGGCCGCCTTCCAAAAATTAAAAGTTCATTTGCATTCCTTGCCGAGGCTGGTCAGCCCTTTGCCCAAAGAGGTTCTCTACATGTACCTGGCCGTCTCTGATCATGCGTTAAGCGCTGTTCTCCTTGCTGAAAGGGACGGCTGTTAGCTCCCGGTCTACTTTGTCAGTCACGTACTGAAAAATGCCGAGTTGAGGTATCCCCTAGTGGAGAAATTTGTTCTTGCACTCTTCATGGCTGTTAAAAATTTGAAGCCCTACTTTTTGGCACATACAGTCGTCGTGTATACAGACCAACCTATCAAGCGGCCGCTGACCATCATGGAGTCGTCAGGCCGAATGATCAAATGGGCCATAGAAATACAGAGCCTCGAAGTTACTTTCGAGCCTAGAAAAGCAGTGAAGGGGCAAGCCTTTGCTGACTTTATTGTAGAGATGACTCGTCCTCCTGACTCTCAAGTTCCAGACCAAGTATGGAAGGTATATGTGGACGGAAGCTCTACTTCAAATGGTTGTGGAGCAGGCGTCATATGTCAGTCGCCAGAGGGTGACAGGTTCGAGTATGCTCTACGCTTCAGTTTTCAGGCTTCAAACAATGAGGCAGAATATGAAGCTTTACTAGCCGGGATCCGCATGTGCAAGGCGGCAGGGGCAAGAAAAATAGACGCCTGTTCCGATTCACAATTGATAGTGAGTCAGTACAATGGCGAATACGAAGCAACCCATCCGGCCATGATCAAGTATTTACAGGCGGTCCGACAAGCAGTCGGCTCCCTTGAGGATTTCCATCTGATCCAAGTGCCGAGATCAGAAAACAACCAGGCGGATGCACTGTCAAAATTAGCATCATCCGCCTCCTCTGATACTCCTCGAACTGTTTTTTGGGAAGTAATGGAGAAGAGAAGCATCGAGGAAAACCCTATTGGAATCCTAGACAGAAGCTCAACCTGGATGGATTCAATCAGGGCATATCTGACAAACGGTACACTGCCGGATGATCCTCAACAGGCGGCAGCACTGAAAAAACGAGCCACTTGTTTTGAAATGATTAAGGGAGAACTTCACAAGAGGGGGTACCTTCAACCCTTCTTAAAGTGTGTTACTCCAGAAAAGGGACGAGAGATACTAGATGATCTTCACTCTGGTTACTGTGCTTCGCATATAGGTGGTAGGATGCTTGCTCAAAGGGCAAGGCGGCAGGGCTACTTTTGGCCTACTTTGGAAGCAGATGCAATGGAGATGGTGAAAAAATGTGACAAGTGCCAAAGGTTTGGCAAACTAATTCACCGTCCGGCTACTGACCTCACTACCATTCACAGCCCACTACCGTTTGCTAAGTGGGGCATGGACATTTTGGGTCCATATACGTCTGCTACAGGCGGAAGGAGGTACATACTTGTTGTCGTCGACTACTTCACTAAATGGGTAGAGGCGGAGGCTTTAAAGGGAATTAAGACGAAAGATGTAATTTCATTCATTTGGAAAAACGTCATCACCCGGTTCGGGGTTCCCATGTCTATGGTTTTTGATAATGGTCCCCAATTTGAGACGCCTGTTCTCAAAAGCTGGTTGGGTGACCAAGGAATTGCAAACTACTTTGCATCTGTCGGCCGTCCACAAGCAAACGGCCAGGTAGAAGCATTTAATAAAATCATCTCAGACGGTCTCAAGAAAAAGATTGAACGAGCAGGCGGCCTATGGGCGGATGAACTACCACATGTTCTCTGGGCCATTAGGACGACCGAAAAAGGGGCGACTGGAGAAACTCCATTCCTCCTAACTTATGGTGCGGAAGCTGTTCTTCCAATAGAACACTACGAGCCGACTCTTCGTGTAATGCTATATGACGAAGAGGCAAACTGGGAAGCCATGCGCCTGGCATTAGACTCACTTCCTGAAAAGAGGGGCAATGCTGTCTTGCGCCATGAGATCTATCGCCTGAGAATGACTAGATCATACAACAAAAAAGTACACAGGCGTCCACTCAAAGTAGGGGACTTTGTACTTAGAAAAATGGAAGCAGTTGGTAGGGCTAATGAGTCTGGCAAACTAACTCCCAACTGGGAAGGGCCCTACCGAATCTATGAGGAAGTCAGGGACGGTACCTACCGTCTGGAAACACCAGACGGACAACCGTTGCCTCGAACTTGGAATGTAGATAATCTTAAGAAATATTTCTTTTGAATAATGTAAAGTAAAGAGCTACTTAATAAAAGTTTGCACTTACTATTTAATTTTGTACTACGAGGGGCATGCCGTCTGTACCTTTACAGTCGGCTACTCTCCATTGAGTTTTACACTCTTATCTTCAGAGGGGCATGCCGTCTGTACCCTTACAGTCGGCTACTCACCATTGAGTATTTCACTCACAATAGGGGCATGTCGCCTGGAATTATAGTCGGCTACTCTCCATAAGAAGATGGCCGACTGGTTCCAAACACATAGCCACCCCCTAATACTTAGCTAAAAAGATTAGGGCCTGGCCGACCCTGTGCCTAGCAGGCGGCTACCCTCCTTTTATTTAGCACCAACGTTCACCAAGAACTTACCAAGGCCACAGGCCGAATGATCAGACCAGGCGCCAAGCCAACTAATCAAATCTACAAAACTAATACGACCTGTCCCAACATCATAGCAGGCGTCCGACGGCATCCCTCCGGATGAAATTCGTCGCAGAGAGCAGCTCCCTTTTGGGTGGAACATTGTTCTATAAACTAATTACACGGCACCTATACGACTGTCCCCAAGGGCAACCACGTAGCCGTTTTTGAGACAAGGATAACTCTATCACTAACCAAACCAGTGGTAGCAGTTGACATCTGAGTCAGATGACCGCCTGTATTACTTGGGATAAATGCAGGGGGTACCTATTGAGTTAATAGCCAACAAACATTGGTGAATCAAGGGGTCTAGCCGGCCTACGCCGCCTGGTACCTCTACTTCTCAAACAAAAGTTACGGCGACTGAGTAACTCCAACGTTAACTCATAGTCACTCCCTCAAACTTAGTATGGAGCCTAAAAGGTATGAGTCGTCCGCCTGTTTTTAATAAACAGGGGCTCTCAACCACTACTCTTGCTAGGTTAACAAATTATGAGTTAAAAGCAACAACATTGGCAATAAAGGGAAACAACCGGTACCCGCCGCTTGTTATCTTTACTACTCAATTCCTTGGCGACTAGGTAATACTCTATTTACTTGGTCAGACCACTTTCCTACTTGGTTAAAATTACAAAAAGACAGGCACGCCTGCCTAAAAAGGATCCAGACAAAATAGTTCGAATACCGATTGAATAAATGGCCGACTGATCGTCTATCCTGGAAACAGACAACCAGTCGTCCAGGGGCATAGGCGGCGTACTAACTATCCGTACCTGTCTGCAACGTTCGGCCATGTACAACAGTCGGTCTAGTAAACAATGGGATATTAGATATGGAATACTTGGACAAATTTGAAGCAAACAAAAATTCATTGCAAACAAAAATTCATTAAAAATAAGCCGGTCATTAAAGACCAGCAAAATATTCAAAGCCCCGGCCCCCTGGCCGGGTAAATACAAAGCAAACGGCACGCAGGCCGTGGAAAGAATACATTAAGCTTAAGAAGGGGGTAGTTCAGTATTAGCAGCTGCCGCCTGGTCAGCACTCTTCTTGCTGGACTCGGCTTCAGCTGCATCCTTTTTTGATGCCTTACCCCCAAGTGGCACAAGCGCCACAACCGGCTCCTCCTCCTCCTCCAACGCTTCTCCCAACGCCTCTTCTTCAGCAGCCGCCAGGATCTCTTGATTATATGTTTCCGAACACTGGCGGTACGTTCTTTCCCAAGAGGCAAAGTCGGCATTGGGGAACAGGCGGCCCCAGGCCATGCGCTGGATTTGAGCGGAGTCTTCCATCATCTCCCGGACGAGCTCTTTCTTCTCTTGCTCGGCCTTTTCCGAGAGCTCTTGGGTAAGACTCTTCTCTTGGCTCACCAGGCGTTCTTTTACGCTTGCCAAGGATTTCTCCATGGCTTCGTAAGAGTACATTTTTAGGCGAAGAGGTTTCAGCTCGGCCTTAAGATTTGTGATGGTCGCCTCCAGCTCGTCATTCTTCTTCTGGGCCGCCTCTAACTGAGCCCGAACAGCGGCGGTAGCCTGCGCCTGATAATAAAGAATATCAATGGTCAGTACTTCATTTTGGGCAATTTAAAACATTGCCTTATCACAGTCAGAGGCGGCCATAGCTTTTGCAGCCTTTACCTCTTTGTTCTTCCGATCAAGCGGCTTGCGAAGGCCGTTAACTCGGAGCAGGGCCTAAGTACAAAAAAAAACAGGCGTCAGTTTCCAAACAAAAAAGATAACAGACGTCCTGGAATTCAAATACTCAAAAAGTATACCTCAGCAAGGACCCCTGCAATCCCATCAAGGTCAAGGGTGCCGACACCCCTGACCGCCTCCCTTTCAGATGGAGGAACTATTTTGATCATGGACTTGGCTACCTCTACCAAGTCAGGCCCCTGAGGGCCGGCTGCATCAAGCGTAAAAAAGCAAGTTAGACCTAGTCAAGAAGGAAGCAAGTGTAAAAGTTTTTACAAGTAATTGTCCATACTTCTAGGCGGCCCCGCCGGAGTTTTAGAAGAAGTGGCCGGCTGCTTCTCAGCCGCCACTGTTTTCCTGGAAGACCCAGGAGAGCTTGCAACAGTCGTCCTCCGGGCCTTGGGGTCCGGCTGTTGCGAGGAAGAAGCTCTTGGAGTGCCCGACTGAAAAAAAAAAAAAAAAAAAAAAAAAAAAAAAAAAAAAAAAAGAGTTAGTATATGCATAAGACAACTCCTAAAAGAGGAAGAGTTTCGAAGCCTACCAAGGGTGCCCCCTTGTTGGGGGAGTCGGTACAAGACTGTTGCATGAGAGAGGCCCGCAACATGGCCGCCGCAGTCTTGGATGCTGTTATTTTACTCATGGCGTCAGCTGCAAAAAATAAACAGCAAAGTTAGTAAAAATCCCAAGTAAACAAGGCGTGAAAAAACAGAGTATTTTTCAGGCCGGCTACCTCTAGAGCACCGACTGCTGAGGCCACAGGCGGCCAAAAAGTACTCGTCATAGAGCCACTTGAAGCTCGGGACGCAGTTTAGGGGTACTTGCTCTCGTACCCCTGAAGTAGAGTTCACCCTAGTCTCTACTTTGAAGAGTCCTTTGTCTAGGATCTCTTTTTTAGCCTTTGGGGGAACAGGAGGCATGCTGCGGCCGCCTGCGAGAAGAGGCGGATCCCTATTCCACTTGTCCAAGCGTTTGTTCAGCTCCGTGTCTGAACCCTCGATGATAAGGAAGGTGTTCCGCCAATCCTTCCATTTATTCGCCTTACCTCTCGTCATGAGGTAGCCCCTATGGCTTGTTAATTGATACCAGCCGGTACCTCCCGACTTAGGGGTCCGGCTGAGATAGTTCATGTGGGCGAAAGCTTCAAAGCTTGGCTCCACCCCGTACATTTCGCACCCGGCCACATAGCCGAGTACGTTTACCCAAGAGTTGGGGGCTAACTGCCATAACCCCAAATCATACCCATCTAAAATCCGCTGAACAGCCGGATGTAATGGGAAGCGCAGTCCAGCTTTGATGGCCGCCACATAGCAGCCAAAGCAGCCGTCATCATAGCTGGTACCAGCCGGCCAGACGACAGTGTCTTATGGATCCGGCACGAACAGTAAAAATCCGGGGCCCATTCTGTGGTTAGCTTTAAAGCTCTCCACTTTGTCTTGCATGGCTGCGATCCGGCCCCGGGGTACCGTGCAGTAGTAGGGGGTGTTTTCCTCTCTGTAAGAGGCGGACGGCTCCGCCCAATTGCCCCGCTTCTCAACTGCATGAAAAAGCCTCGCCTCTTATAGGCGGCTGTTTCTTTTTTCTGAGCCTGGAGAAGCGTGGCCAGAAGAGCTGGACTCGGACTCGTCCTCTGACGAGTCCAAAGAGGACGACTCCTCCCCTCTCCCAGAGGGGCCCGCCTCCTCTCCCTTAGAAGGAGCAGGAGGAAAATTAGACATATCAACGGTGAAATGGGAAGGGACCACCTTGACCCCTCCCTCAGAACTGTCGGCTTGGCAGCCGCCTCGTTTCAATTCTACATCTGGCGCCTGGTCAGATGTTTCACTAATGAGCACCCTTTGGGAGGAGTCGTCCGAGTTTGAGATCATAGCAGTCTTTTTTGTCCTGGCCATCACGTTCTGCATAGACACAGATACAGTCGGACTTTGTATAAAGGGCAAAGATGGGTCCAGAAAAGGGCAGGAGGCACTCCTAGTCCTAGATTCAGCCGTCCCCGGTGACCGGCTGATCACTAACTTAGGTCGTGTCGTGTGCTTCCGTGGTGCCATTTCAAAAAATATAAAGAAAATTAAGAGTAAGAGAACTGAGTTACCTGAACGAGTGACGGTTGATGAAGTTCTGGAAATCCGGTGCAGTCGGCTTGTCAGAACAGGCGGTAGGCAGAAAAAGTCCAAAATGTCAGAGCAAGTTCAGGGGTCCGAATGTTCTCAAATAGTTCTCAAAGTGTGAAAATGACTCAAGGCAACTCTCCCTTATATAGGCAAAGTGAGAAGGCGAAGGGTCACTTCCAGAATTCAAAATTTGGGCGGGAAAATCTCTCGTCCATTCGCCGACTGACACCTGTAGCAGGCCGTCGCCCGTTACAGTGCGACACCTGTCACAGGTAACACGTGACCAATCACGTGCCACCTGTGAGGGGTAAATGATTAGGGGATTTTGCTCCTACCAATCGGAATGCGCCACGTGGGCCAATCAGGACCTGCCAAGTGTCCCCTAGTTGGAACTGTCAGGGCTTGCCACGTGGCACGCGCTTATTCGTCCACCTTGGACCTGTTATGTCACGACATGTGGCATACTCCATGCCTAATGGAGAAACCGGCCACCCAGGCCCAACTTCCGAGGGAAGCCCAATCGGCCCTAGGTTTACCTAAACCTAGGATGGGCACGTTTCCCAAGGTTATAAATACCTCCCTTAATCCTCATTAAGGGAAAAAACAGAACTGAAACATTACGGAACACACTAATAACCGGCTGATCTCGCTAACAAAGCAGATTACCTACATTAAACACTCTCACCTAGAGAGACCTTATTACTTTAATTTCCGTATTAATTACTCCTTAATCAGGTACTAACTTGACCGTTGGAGGCGGAGCTCTCAGGAGTCTCCGTTATTTTGCAGGTACAGGCGTCCGGTTCCAGTCTCGGAATTGTAACTCTCCCGCAGGACATCAGAAAACCCCGAAACAGGTAGTAAAGGTATGCACGGTTTGAGACTATGCTTGGTTGAGTCTAGGATAGGTGTATGCTAGGGTAATTGGTTTGAACTAGGAGGATCATAAAGCCAGATTCTACTTGTTTGTGGCATGTTGGTAGTTGCTCCCTATAGTCGATTTGACACCACTAGTGAGTTTTTGCTACATCCATGTGAGGTTCATTGTTTTTCAAGCCTTCAACCTATTTTGTATGAGCGGCGTGGATCCTTGACTACTACGGACCTAATCTATAAAGCTTGATTTATGATTCTTCAACTCGAGACCGTGCTATCTAGGGAGGACAAAGGCATCTTTTCGGGGTGGTATTTTTCATTTTTAGGATAGTTTGTTTCATCTTTGTTTTTGGGTTTACATTTTCCTTCTTGCAACCATTTGTGTTAAACTCAAGAACAATTGGAGAAAACGGCTTGACCTTTGTATTGATAATAAACACACATATATACACAATACATTAGGAAATCTAATAAGCCTAAAACTCCTAATAAGATAAACTTAACATAAATACAATATTAACATGAATAAACCAAACCGGCTCTAATACTCCCCCTCAAGTTGGAGCATGCAAATCGCGAATGCCCAACTTGCGTAAAATACAACCAAATTGTTGTCGTCCAAGAGCCTTGGTTAAAATATCTGCCAACTGATGACCTGTCGGAACATAGGAGGTAGAAATATTACCGTTTATCAACTCATCACAAACAAAATGACAGTCTACCTCAATATGTTTCGTACGTTCATGAAATACCGGATTCTTGGCTATGTGCAAAGCCGACTGATTATCACAAAACAACTGCATTGGCTTATAATGCTTAACACCAAGAAAAAAAAAACAACATTTTCAACCATTTCAACTCACGAGAAGTAAGAGCCATAGACCTGTATTCAGCTTCAGACGAGGATGTGGCTACGGTAGGCTGTTTCTTAGTCTTCCAAGAAACAGGTGAACGACCTAAGAAAACAAAATAACCTGACAATGAACGACCTAAGGTAGCGCAAGACACGAATGGCCGCATCCCAATGAGAAACCTGCGGAACACTCTAAAATTGTGCCAAAACATGCACTGAATAACTCAACTCCGTTCGAGTGACCGACAAATAAACCAAACGACGATATTGTTCCAGTTGAGCGAACGACTCACCAGAAGCATGTGCAAGACGATGATTCTGCTCCATCGGAGTGTCGATGGGTTTACAACCCAACATTCCTGCCTCAGTCAAAATATCAAGGGCATAATTTCGCTGAGAAAGAAAGATGCCCTCATGACTCCGAGCGACCTCAATGCCTAAGAGATACTTAAGCAAACCCAAATCCTTCATATAGAAGCATTTACACAGATAAGCTTTAAACCGAACAATCACATCATGAGAGGAGCCTGCAATAATCAAATCATCGACATAAACCAGCACATGCAAAGAAACACTGCCTTGTACATAGCTAAACAGAGAGTAATCAGCATATGAATTTTTAAAACCAAAACCTCGCAGAGCACTAGACAACTTCGAAAACCACTGTCTCGGGGCCTGTTTCAAGCCATACAAAGACTTCCGTAAACGACAAACTTTGCCCGTTTTCGGAGTACCGTACCCTGGAGGAAACTGCATATACACTTTTTCATCCAAATCACCATGAAGAAAAGCATTATAAACATCCATCTGATGTAACTCCCAATTCAAAGATACAGCA
This sequence comes from Chenopodium quinoa, assembly GCF_001683475.1. Classification (NCBI taxonomy): domain Eukaryota; kingdom Viridiplantae; phylum Streptophyta; class Magnoliopsida; order Caryophyllales; family Amaranthaceae; genus Chenopodium; species Chenopodium quinoa. Next base: position 3,920,163 of record NW_018743783.1, read on the forward strand.
ACAGCTAACAAAATACGTACCGTACCCATCTTTGCAGCAGGAGCAAACGTCTCATTATAATCAACACCTTCAACCTGTCGATTTCCATGAACAACCAACCGAGCCTTGAGACGTTCCACCTTCGATTTGTCGGTGTACTTAATTTTGTACACCCAACCACTACCAATAGCCCTCTTGTCGGGAGGAAGATCCTCAACGATCCATGTGCCATTACGCTCTAAAGCGTCAATCTCATCTTGCATCGCCTTACGCCATCCAACGTCTTTAACCGCTTCTTTGAATGAAGATGGTTCCTTTCCCTTAGTGATCGTCGCCGGAAAACACCTGTGTCTCATAGAAAAACAATTATATTCAACATGACAAGCTATAGGGAAAGGTTTACCTGAGGAATGTGATTGAGGAGGGACGACAGTTGATGTAGATGGGTCTATATTTTCAATAATGATAGTATGAGTAACATAATTCCGATGCCACGAAGGAGGACGTTTTTCACGATGACCACGACCCAAATTATCCGAGGAACTCCCCTTAAGTATTCCGAATTTATAAAAATATTTACACTGTTTAATTCTCGCTCAAAAACAGTCGAAGAGCGCACATTACCATTGCCGGAATGAGAAGTATCACAAGAAACATCACCGGAATTATCACCGGAGCTCGAACCACCGCCGGCGGGCTCACCGGAGCCCACCGGGACCACCACCGCCAGGGCAGCACCCTGCTGCTGCGTGCAGGGCTGCTCCGTGGCCAATGGTGCACTGCTGCCAGCAGCAGCCTGCACACGCTGCTGGACAGGGCCTTCTGCGGCCTGCCAGTGGCCTGGCAGCTGCTGCCGCAGGTGGGCTGCGGTCTGCTCTGTCTCGCGAACTGGCAGCAGCACCACAGGCTGGTCCACAGCCTGCCTGCGGCCTGACAGCTGCTGTCGCGGGTGGAATGTGACCTCATCTGTTTCGGGGGGTGATTAGGGGATTTTGCTCCCACCAATCGGAATGTGCCACGTGGACCAATCAGATCCTGCCAAGTGTCCCCTAGTTGGAACTGTCAGGGCTTGCCACGTGGCACGCGCTTATTCGTCCACCTTGGACCTGTTATGTCACGACATGTGGCATACTCCATGCCTAATGGAGAAACCGGCCACCCAGGCCCAACTTCCGAGGGAAGCCCAATCGGCCCTAGGTTTACCTAAACCTAGGATGGACACGTTTCCCAAGGTTATAAATACCTCCCTTAATCCTCATTAAGGGGGAACACACAAAAAAGAGAACAGAAACATTACGGAAAAAACACATTAATTACACACAGTAATAACCGGCTGATCTCGCTAACAAAGCAGATTACCTACGTTAATCACTCTCACCTAGAGAGACCTAATCACTTTAATTTCCGCATTAACTACTCCTTAATCAAGTACTAACTTGACCGTTGGAGGCGGAGCTCCCAGGAGTCTCCGTTATTTTGCATGTACAGGCGTCCGGTTCCAGTCTCGGAATTGTAACTCTCCCGCAGGACATCAGAAAACCCCGAAACATTTGGCGCCGTCTGTGAGGAGGGTACTTCTGAGATGGCATCCAAGTCTGTACCGACTCCTGAAGAGAGGCGTCCCCTAGACGACCCTCAAGTTCAGTCGGACCATGATACCGAAAGTGAATTCGAAGTTGAAGCTCATACAGCTTCAGACGGGACCCTAAGGGCCCGACGTACCCATCATACCGAAAGGAGGGAACGGGAGCATCTTCAAACAGGAAGCGAGCCAGCAGGCGCACCGCCTGTTCGGCAACAGCCGACTGATGGGTCTGCTCCCATTACAAGGAACGAACTCATGACCTTCATGAGGGACTTCAAGGGAGAGATTCAAGAGTTGATCAACAAGAAGCCGCCTGCTCCAGTCAAGGAGCAGTCGGCCAAGAAACCCTCCACTTCACTGAAGAGGAAGTCAGTTCAAGGGCGAGAGGCGACTCCTCATCCTAAATCTAGGAAGCGGGAGCCACCTGCCCTTGATTTCACAAAATTTCGTTATCCTACAGGAAATAGGAAACCTGTTCGTCATATTCAGGCGGACGGGTCGAAGCAAACATTCACAGATGCTCGGCTACTGCTAGAGCAGAAGAAGAGTGACCGATTGTCAGAGTCGGCCTCTACTTCAAACTTTCAAGATAGTTTGCGAAATGCCTCGATGAGGCATACTCAGTCGTATCATGAGAGTCAGTCAGGCGGCACCTCCCGTCAGTCCGGCTTTCATAGCGACCAGGCGGTACCAAACTTACCATTTGTGCCGCAACAACAGTATTTTTTGCAGCCACCTCCGTTTGGTGGACCTGCAGCAAAAAACGTCCAACCTATGGACTGGCAGCTACGGTTGCTTAGACTTGGTGAACAGCCGTCGGCCTTCTCCAAGGAAATTACTGAAGCCGCTCAGCCGACCAAAGTGAAAAATGTACTAGTAGGCGCCTATGACGGCACTACTAACCCAGAAGACCATCTGATGGCATTCACCAACCTGATGTACCTTCAAGGGTTGGATGATCCCACTTGGTGCAAGTGTTTCCCAGCGACTCTCAAAGGAATCGCACAACAATGGTTCGGCAGCCTGCCGACTGGTTGTGTAAATAGCTTCAGGACGCTTGCTTACTTATTTGCCTCCAACTTCGCCATGAACATCCCTGCGAAGAAAACGACCCTTGATTTGGGAACAATTCAGCAGGGCGAGAAGGAGGGGCTTCGTTCTTACATCAGGCGGTTTAACCTGATGAGAATACAGATTCAAGGGTTACCGGATGAGGTAGCTTATACTGACTTTTTCAGAGGTCTCAAAGACGGGTCTACCTTCAAATTTGATTTGGTTCGAAAAAGGGTGGAGACTCTTCAAGAGGCCTTGATTGAAGCAGAAGCCTATATACAGGCGACTGATCTTTGTACGATAAAACAGTCGGACGGGAAACGGTTCGACAAAAGAGAAGGACGACAGAAACAGTCGTCTAACAAAGATGAGAAAAGAAAAGAGGTCTGGGCGGCTGATTCCTCTAAATAGCCGGCCTAGAAAAAGAAAAAAGAATTCAAACCATACTCCCCAAAGAATTCAAACCATATTCCTCTAAACAGCCGGTTCCTGGTAGTAGAGGAACTCTCGGCCTACAACATGATTCTGGGTCGACCTACCCTGAATAATTCTAAAGCTGTTATAATCCCATCTCTTATGTTGCTCAAGTTTGAGAGGGATAATGGAACAGTCGGCTCCCTAAGGGGAGATCAGAGGATGGCCCGAGAGTGCTATCTCTTGGATGTCAAGCCCACTGGGTCAAGTGGTGAAAAAACAGACCTTGACAATGTCAAGGAGAGTGCGCCTGTTCAAAAAGCAGGCGGCAAGAAGAGAAAGGCATCCCAGACAGGGGCCGCAAGAAAAGAAAGAAAATAGCAATCAGTGGCAGAGGAGCGGTCGGATGAGTTCCGCCCTCAGCCGGCTGGTGAACATGCGGACCTGATCTTAGACGACTCACGTCCTGACCGAACAGTCAAAGTTGGGACGACTGCTCTGAGAGACCTTGGTGACGACTTTCACAAACTATTGAAAGAATACAAGGACATCTTTGCATTCGAAGTCCATGAAATGCCAGGCATTAGTCCTGATCTGGCGGTACATAAACTGGCTGTGGATCCAAAAAAGAAGCCGGTACGGCAGAAAAAACGAAACCATGGCGAAGAAAGAAGTCAGGCGGCAGCCGCCGAAGTTAAAAAATTACTTGATGCAGGGTTCATTCGGCAATGTTACTTCCCAGACTGGGTTGCAAATGTGGTGCTTGTTAAAAAGCCGAATGGCACCTGGCGAATGTGTGTAGACTACACAGATTTAAACAAGGCGTGCCCCAAAGACAGTTACCCTCTGCCTAAAATTGATAACCTGGTCGACTCAACAGCCGGCCATGTCTTGATGAGTTTTATGGATGCCTATTCTGGTTTCCATAAAATTCCTTTATGGAAGAAAGATCAGGAGAAGACGGCCTTCGTCACTGATCAGGGGTTATACTGCTACACGGTCATGCCGTTTGGTCTTAAGAATGCCCCGGCTACCTTCCAACGAATGATAAACACTGTGTTCTTTGATCAGATTGGGAGAAACGTCGAGGCATACATTGATGATATGATTGTCAAGACTAAACTTCAGAAAGATCATCTGTCGGACCTCCGAGAAACTTTCGCCACACTCAGGCGGGACCATGTCATGCTCAATCCCAAGAAATGTGTATTCGGAGTTGAGTCTGGGAAATTTCTCGGATTCCTTATCAATCAGAGAGGAATAGAGGCGAACCCTGAGAAGGTGCAGGCGGTCATTGACATGCAGTCGCCTCGTACCATCCGAGAGGTTCAGAAGTTAACAGGTTGTCTGGCGGCCTTGGGAAGATTTCTAAGCCGATCAGGCGACAAATGCCTATACTTTTTCCAGGAAATTAAGAAAAAGGCAGGGTTTGAATGGGGGCCGGATGCTGAGGCCGCATTCCAAAAATTAAAAGTTCATTTGCATTCCTTGCCGAGGCTGGTCAGCCCTTTGCCCAAAGAAGTACTCTACATGTACCTGGCCGTCTCTGATCATGCGTTAAGCGCTGTTCTCCTTGCTGAAAGGGACGGCTGTCAGCTCCCGGTCTACTTTGTCAGTCACGTACTGAAAAATGCCGAGTTGAGGTATCCCCTAGTGGAGAAATTTAGTCTTGCACTCTTCATGGCTGTTAAAAAATTGAAGCCCTACTTTTTGGCACATGCAGTCGTCGTGTATACAGACCAACCTATCAAGCGGCCACTTACCATCATGGAGTCTTCAGGCCGAATGATCAAATGGGCCATAGAAATACAGAGCCTCGAAGTTACTTTCGAGCCTAGAAAAACAGTGAAGGGGCAAGCCTTTGCTGACTTTATTGTAGAGATGACTCGTCCTCCTGACTCTCAAGTTCCAGACCAAGTATGGAAGGTTATGTGGACGGAAGCTCTACTTGAAATGGTTGTGGAGCAGGCGTCATATGTCAGTCGCCAGAGGGCGACAGGTACGAGTATGCTCTACGCTTCAGTTTTCAGGCTTCAAACAATGAGGCAGAATATGAAGCTTTACTAGCCGGGATCCGCATGTGCAAGGCGGCAGGGGCAAGAAAAATAGACGCCTGTTCCGATTCACAATTGATAGTGAGTCAGTACAATGGCGAATACGATGCAACCCATCCGGCCATGATCAAGTATTTACAGGCGGTCCGACACGCTGTCGGCTCCCTTGAGGATTTCCATCTGATCCAAGTGCCGAGATCAGAAAACAACCAGGCGGATGCACTGTCAAAATTAGCATCATCCGCCTCCTCTGATACTCCTCGAACTGTTTTTTGGGAAGTAATGCAGAAGAGAAGCATCGAGGAAAACCCTATTGGAATCCTAGACAGAAGCTCAACCTGGATGGATTCAATCAGGGCATATCTGACAAACGGATGATCCTCAACTGGCGGCAGCACTGAAAAAACGAGCCACCTGTTTTGAAATGATAAAGGGAGAACTTCACAAGAGGGGGTACCTTCAACCCTTCTTAAAGTGTGTTACTCCAGAAAAAGGACGAGAGATACTAGATGATCTTCACTCTGGTTACTGTGCTTCTCATATAGGTGGTAGGATGCTTGCTCAAAGGGCAAGGCGGCAGGGCTACTTTTGGCCTACTTTGGAAGCAGATGCAATGGAGATGGTGAAAAAATGTGACAAGTGCCAAAGGTTTGGCAAACTAATTCACCGTCTGGCTACTGACCTCACTACCATTCACAGCCCACTACCGTTTGCTAAGCAAGGCATGGACATTCTGGGTCCATATACGCCTGCTACAGGCGGAAGAAGGTACATACTTGTTGCCGTTGACTACTTCACTAAATGGGTAGAGGCGGAGGCTGTAAAGGGAATCAAGACGAAAGATGTAATTTCATTCATTTGGAGAAATGTCATCATTCGGTTCGGGGTTCCCATGTCAATGGTTTTTGATAATGGTCCCCAATTTGAGACGCCTGTTCTCAAAAGCTGGTTGGGTGACCAAGGAATTGCAAACTACTTTGCATCTGTCGGCCGTCCACAAGCAAACGGCCAGGTAGAAGCCTTTAATAAAATCATCTCAGACGGTCTCAAAAAAAGATTGAACGAGCAGGCGGCCTATGGGCGGATGAACTACCACATGTTCTCTGGGCCATTAGGACGACTGAAAAAGGGGCGACTGGAGAAACTCCATTCCTCCTAACTTATGGTGCGGAAGCTGTTCTTCCAATAGAACACTACGAGCCGACTCTTCGAGTAATGCTATGGAAGAGGCAAACTGGGAAGCCATGCGCCTGGCATTAGACTCACTTCCTGAAAAGAGGGGCAATGCTGTCTTGCGCCATGAGATGTATCGCCTGAGAATGACTAGATCATACAACAAAAAAGTACACAGGCGTCCACTCAAAGTAGGGGACTTTGTACTTAGAAAAATGGAAGCAGTTGGTAGGGCTAATGAGTCTGGCAAACTAACTCCCAACTGGGAAGGACCCTACCGAATCTATGAGGAAGTCAGGGACGGTACCTACCGTCTGGAAACACCAGACGGACAACCGTTGCCTCGAACTTGGAATGTAGATAATTTTAAGAAATATTTCTTTTGAATGATGTAAATAGTCAAGAGCTACTTAATAAAAGTGCACTTACTATTCAAATTTGTACTACGAGGGGCATGCCGTCTGTACCTTTACAGTCGGCTACTCTCCATTGAGTTTTTTACTCTATCTTCAGAGGGGCATGCCGTCTGTACCTTTACAGTCGGCTACTCTCCATTGAGTTTTTCACTCTATCTTCAGAGGGGCATGCCGTCTGTACCTTTACAGTCGGCTACTCTCCATTGAGTATTTTACTCACAATAGGGGCATGTCGTCTGGGCATATAGTCGGCTACTCTCCATAAGAAGATGGCTGACTGGTTTTAAACACATAGCCACCCCCCTAATACTTAGCTAAAAAGATTAGGGCCTGGCCGACCCTGTGCCTAACAGGCGGCTACCCTCCTTTTACTTAGCACCTACGTTCACCAAGAACTTACCAAGGCCACAGGCCGAATGATCAGACCAGGCGCCAAGCCAACTGATCAAATCTACAAAACTAATACGACCTGTCCCAACATCATAGCAGGCGTCCGACGGCATCCCTCCGGATGAAATTCGTCGCAGAGAGCAGCTCCCTTTTGGGTGGAACATTGTTCTATAAACTAATTACACGGCACCTATACGACTGTCCCCAAGGGCAACCACGTAGCCGTTTTTGAGACAAGGATAACTCTATCACTAACCAAACCAGTGGTAGCAGTTGACATCTGAGTCAGATGACCGCCTGTATTACTTGGGATAAATGCAGGGGGTACCTCTTGAGTTAATAGCCAACAAACATTGGCGAATCAAGGGGTCTAGCCGGCCTCCGCCGCCTGGTACCTCTACTACTCAATCAAGAGTGACGGAAACTGAGTAACTCCAACGTTAACTCATAGTCACTCCCTCAAATTTGGTATGGAACCTAAAAGGTTTGAGTAGACCGCCTGTTTTTTGGCAAACAGGGGCACTCAAACCACTATTCCTACTAGGTAACCTATTGAGTTAATAGCCCACAAACATTGGCAAATCAAGGGGATCAGCCGGCATCCGCCGCCTGGTACCTCTACTACTCAATCTAGATTGTGACGAAGACTAAGTAACTCCTATGTTAACTTAATAGTCACTCAACTTAGTTAAGGCCTAAAAGGTATGAGTCGTCCGCCTGTTTTTAACAAACAGGGGCTCTCAACCACTACTCTTGCTAGGTTAACAAATTATGAGTTAAAAAGCCAAAAACCATTGGCAATAGAGGGAAACAACCGGTACCCGCCGCTTGTTATCCCTACTACTCAGTTCCTTGGCAACTAGGTAATACTCTATTTACTTGGTCAGACCACTTTCCTACTTGGTTAAATTTACAAATGACAGGACCGCCTGCCTAAAAAGGATCCAGACAAAATAGTTCGAATACTGATTGGATAAATGGCCGACTGATCGTCTATCCTGGAAACAGACAACCAGTCGTCCAGGGGCATAGGCGGCGTACTAACTCTCCGTACTTGTCTGCAACGTTCGGCCATGTAAAACAGTCGGTCTAGTGAACAATTGGAAATTAGATATGGAATACTTAGACAAATTTGAAGCAAAACAAAAATTCATTAAAAATAAGCCGGTCATTAAAGACCAGCAAAATATTCAAAGCCCCGGCCCCCTGGCCGGGTAAATACAAAGCAAACGGCACGCAGGCCGTGGAAAGAATACATAAAGCTTAAGAAGGGGGCAGTTCAGTATTAGCAGCTGCCGCCTGGTCAGCACTCTTCTTGCTGGACTCGGCTTCAGCTGCATCCTTTTTTGATGCCTTACCCCCAAGCGGCACAAGCGCCACTACCGGCTCCTCCTCCTCCAACGCTTCCCCCAACGCCTCTTCTTCAGCAGCCGCCAGGATCTCTTGATTATATGTTTCCGAACACTGGTGGTACGTTCTTTCCCAAGAGGCAAAGTCGGCACTGGGGAAGAGGCGGCCCCAGGTCATGCGCTGGATTTGAGCGGAGTCTTCCATCATCTCCCGGACCAGCTCTTTCTTCTCTTGCTCGGCCTTTTCCGAGAGCTCTTGGGTAAGACTCTTCTCCTGGGTCACCAGGCGTTCCTTTACGCTGGCCAAGGATTTCTCCATGGCTTCGTAAGAGTACATTTTCAAGCGAAGAGGTTTCAGCTCGGCCTTGAGATTTGTGATGGTCGCCTCCAGCTCGTCATTCTTCTTCTGGGCCGCCTCTAACTGAGCCCGAACAGCGGCGGTAGCCTGCGCCTGATAATAAAGAATATCAATGGTCAGTACTTCATTTTGGGCAATTTGAAACATTGCCTTATCACAGTCAGAGGCGGCCATAGCTTTTGCAGCCTTTACCTCTTTGTTCTTCCGATCAAGCGACTTGCGAAGGCCGTTAACTCGGAGCAGGGCCTAAGTACAAAAAAAACAGGCGTCAGTTTCCAAACAAAAAAGAAAACAGGCGTCCAGAAATTCAAATACTAAAAATATGCTAAGTATACCTCAGCAAGGACCCTTGCAATCCCGTCAAGGTCAAGGGTGCCGACACCCCTGACCGCCTCCCTTTCAGCTGGAGGAACTGCCCTGATCATAGACTTGGCCATCTCTACCAAGTCAGGCTCCTGGGGGTCGGCTGCATCAAGCATAAACAAACGGATTAGACTTAGTAACAAAGGGAGCAAGTCTAAAATTTACAAGGACAACTTCATACCTCTAGGCGGCCCAGTTGGAGTTTTAGAGGAAGTGGCCGGCTGTTTCTCAGCCGCCACCTGTTTCCTGGCAGAACCAGGAGAGCTCCCAACAGTCGTCTTCCGGGCCTTGGGGTCCGGCTGTTGAGAAGATGAAGCTCTTGGAGCACCCGTCTAAAAAAGAAGAAAAAAGTCAGTATATGCATAAACACTCCAAAAAGAGGGTGAAAGGTTCGGAGCTCACCAAGGGTGCCCCCTTCTTGGGGGAGTCGGTTGAAGCTTGTTGCATAATAGAGGCCCGCAACATGGCCGCCGCAGTCTTGGAGGCGGTGATTTTGCTCATGGCGTCAGCTGCAAAAACAAACAGCAAAGTTAATAAAAGATAAACAACAAATGTATGGAACAACAGAGTATTCGACAGGCCGACTACCTCTTGAGCACCAACTGCTGAGGCCGCAGGCGGCCAAAAAGTACTCGTCATAGAGCCACTTGAAGCTCGGGAAGCAGTGCAGGGGTACTTTCTCTCGTACCCCTGAAGTAGAGTCGACCCTCGACTCTACTTTAAAGAGTCCTTTATCAAGGATCTCTTTCTTAGCCTTGGGGGGAAGAGGCGGCATGCTACGGCCGCCTGCAAGAAGGGGCGGATTCCTGTTCCACCTATTGAAGCGCTTGTTCTGCTCAATGTCAGAATTCTCAATGATGAGGAAGGTGCTCCGCCAGTCCGTCCACTTGTTTGCTTTACCTCTTGTCATGAGGTAGCCCCTATGGCTTGTCAATTGATACCAGCCGGTACCGCCTGTCTTAGGGGTCCGGCTGAGATAGTTCATATGGGCGAAAGCCTCGAAGCTCGGCTCCACCCCGTGCAGTTCGCACCCGGCCACATAGCCGAGTACGTTGACCCAGGAGTTTGGGGCTAACTGCCATAACCCCAACTCATACCCATCCAAAATCCGCTGAACAGCCGGATGTAATGGGAAGCGAAGCCCTGCCTTGATGGCCGCCTCGTAGCAGCCAAAGCAGGAGCTTTCATAACTGGAACCAGCCGGCCAGACGACTGTGTCTTCTGGATCCGGCACAAACACTAGAAAGTCGGGGCCCATGGTGTGGTTTGCAATAAAGCTCTCCACTTTCTCTTGCATGGCTGTGATTCGGCCCCGAGGTACCGTGCAGTAGTAGGGGGTATTTAGCTCTCGGTAAGAGGCGGATGGTTCCGCCCAATTGTCCCCCTTCTCAACTGCGTGAGAAAGTCTCGCCTCTTGCAGGCGGCTGTTTTTCTCTTCTGTACCCAAAGAAGCATGGCCAGAAGAGCTTGACTCGGAATCGTCCTCCGACGAGTCTGAAGAGGACGACTCCTCCCCTCTCCCGGAGGGGCCCGCCTCCTCTCTTTGAAAAGGAGCAGATTTGTTAACTGTTAAATGGGAAGGGGTCACTATGACTCCCCCCACAGAATTGCCGGCATCCAGGCCGCCTTGTTTCACTTCCACATCTGGCGCATGGTCAGATGTTTCACTAAGCGGCACCTTGTGGGAGGAGCCGTCTGAATTTGAGATCCTTGCTGTCTTTTTCGTTCTGGCCATCCTGCTCTGCATAGACACATATACAGTCGGACTTTGTATAAAGGGCAAAGATGGGTCCGGAAAAGGGCAGGCGGCACTCCTAGTCCTAGATTCAGCCGTCCCCGGTGACCGGCTGATCACTAACCTAGGTCGTGTCGTGTGCTTCCGTGGTGCCATTTCAGAAAATAAAAAGAAAAATTAAGAGTAAGAGAACTTAGTTACCTGAACGAGTGACGGTTGATGAAGTTCTGGAAATCCGGTGCAGTCGGCTTGTCAGAACAGGCGGTAGGCAGAAAAGGTCCAAAATGTCAGAGCAAGTTCAGGGGTCCGAATGTTCTCAAAAAGTTCTCAAAGTGTGAAAATGACTCAAGGCAACTCTCCCTTATATAGGCGAAGTGAGAAGGCGAAGGGTCACTTTCAGGATTCAAAATTTGGTCGGGAAAATCTCTCGTCCTTTCGCCGACTGACACCTGTAGCAGGTCGTCGCCCGTTACAGTGCGACACCTGTCACAGGTAACACGTGACCAATCACGTGCCACTTGTGAGGGGCAAATGATTAGGGGATTTTGCTCCCACCAATCGGAATGCGCCACGTGGACCAATCAGGTCCTGCCAAGTGTCCCCTAGTTGGAACTGTCAGGGCTTGCCACGTGGCACGCGCTTATTCGTCCACCTTGGACCTGTTATGTCACGACATGTGGCATACTCCATGCCTAATGGAGAAACCGGCCACCCAGGCCCAACTTCCGAGGGAAGCCCAATCGGCCCTAGGTTTACCTAAACCTAGGATGGGCACGTTTCCCAAGGTTATAAATACCTCCCTTAATCCTCATTAAGGGGGAACACACAAAAAAGAGAACAGAAACATTACGGAAAAAACACATTAATTACACACAGTAATAACCGGCTGATCTCGCTAACAAAGCAGATTACCTACGTTAATCACTCTCACCTAGAGAGACCTAATCACTTTAATTTCCGCATTAATTACTCCTTAATCAAGTACTAACTTGACCGTTGGAGGCGGAGCTCCCAGGAGTCTCCGTTATTTTGCAGGTACAGGCGTCCGGTTCCAGTCTCGGAATTGTAACTCTCCCGCAGGACATCAGAAAACCCCGAAACAGGGGGTGTTTGCGAGTCTTGGACAGCTTATGACCCCCCGGAACACCATCATCGTCGTCCCACACGGGTGGGTTGGAAAATTATTTTTCCCATTACATTTTTCGGTCAAACGGATGTGATGCAAAATCAGGAAATTGATCTTCAAAAAATTGCACATCCCGACATACAAAAAATTAATTTGTCTCCAAATCAGAAAGACGCCAACCCTTCTTTCCGTGAGGATAACCAACAAAAATACACCTCCGACTCCGAGAATCAAACTTATCCTTAACTCGAGGACTATTCGCAGCATAAGCAAGACAACCAAATACTCGAATGCTATCATAAGACGACACTTGACCAAACAAACACTCATTAGGAGTTTTCCCACGAAGAACCGGAGTCGGAGTCCTGTTAATCAGATGAACAGCAGTCATAACACACTCACCCCAAAAATATTTAGGCAACTTTGCCTGAAATCGAAGAGCATGAGCCACATTGAGAATGTGACGATGTTTACGTTCAAATCTACCATTTTGCTGAGCCGTGTCAACACACGACGTTTGATGCAAGATGCCCTTCTTTGCAAAGAAGGAACCTAAACTGAGAAACTCTTGACCATTATCATTACGAACAACTTTCACCTTACAACCAAATTGAGTTTTATCTAAGGCACAAAACTCACGAATCAACTGTGAACTTCGTATTTTCCAACCATCAAAAATACCCAAGTAGCACGAGAAAAATCATCAACAATGGTCAAGAAATACCGAGCACCACTACTAGACAAGATCTTATTGGACCCCAAATATCATAATGAATCAAATCAAATATGCCAGATGCTCTATTCGTACTCAATGGAAAAGAGTTGCGGGGTTTCTTCCTCATAAAACCAATATCACAATCAAACATACAACCAGAAGAACTACTATGATCATGAGTACTACGAGAAACTCTCGGAAGAGAACGAACCACTTGCATAGATGGATGACCAAGACGTTTTTGCCATAACAAACTTGCATCTAAAATTACCAATTTGTTTGCCTGAGGATTCCGAGCACGAACCGGAAATAAAGACCCCATCACACTGCTCCCCCGCTCCAATCAAGTTCCTCAAATTGCGGTCCTGAATAATGCAAAGCTTGTCAGTGAACATAATAGAATAGGATTGTTTTTCTAACAACTGAGACACAGACAATAAATTGCATTTAAGAGCAGGAACATAAAGAACATTATCAAGAGTTAAATTATCAAATAGAATACTCTCCCTTCTTTTGTAGCAGTAGTACTCTGCCCATTAGGCAAACCAACAGGCGACGAAATATCAGATAAATGAGTAAATAAATCAATATTACCAGACATATGATTTGAAGCTCCAGTGTCAATTAGCCAATCGACTGAATTATAGGTGCGAATAGACGAAGAACTCAAGCACTAAACGACAGATAGAAGTTATGTCCATTGTGCATCAGTGATAGTAGGATCACTCCTACGATCTGCGTTAGTAATACGCTCAAATGTACGGTTAGATTGAGCCCCCATTGAAATAGGACACCAATCTAGCTCAATCAACAAACTAACTCAAACGATGAGAAATGGAGACATGAGCTATGAAACCACGATGAATACGCAACCACACGCACCAAAACCAAACAAATCACCAAACTAAGGCAATAAAGACACCAAACTAGTGTAATCAACAAACTCGAACACGAGCTATAAAGCCACCAAACAATAGTACTCACTACTCAGTACAACACAAATAAACCAAATTGCCCAAATACCACCACAATTGCAAAATCCAATGCAAGAAACGAAGGATAACCCAATTTGCTCCCACAAAAGAAATAGCAGCAAGTATGAACAAAAATAAGAGGCACTAAACAGAGCCACTAACTGTAATATCCTCTAATGGAAGGACACTACTATAAAGCACTAACTATTTCTTTCTGTGATAAAAAAAAAAAGAGCAAATACCAACCTTAACAACTCAAAGATTAATATTACCAAATTGAAGGACAAACTAAGAGGGTGCAGAACACACGAAACCAAGCAACACACTACGTAGCAGCACACTCCCATACCATGTAGCACCAGACGCACAACGCACACACAACAATAAATTGAGCAGCAGCCCCACACGAAACAGAGGAACCACTCTCGCAGAAACTGCTCACACAATGCACAGATCACACACTACAACCTCGCAGCACCACTCACGCAACACCACAACACAACAACACCACGCAAGCCAACACCACGCAGCACTAACCCACACAACCACAGACAATGAGCACTTTACACAGAGCACCCAAAACACAACACACCACACTCGTAGCACACCGAACCAATCCCACGAAATTAGGGTTTTAGCACCCCCTAAAATAGAAATTCGTGCGATTAAAAACAACAAAAAAATTAAAACAATGAAGCCTTAATCTCACTCTGAATTTGCGGAAATAAAATTAAATTGTGATGAACGAACCAAGATCGTAAAAAATTCTTTAGAAATTAGAGAGGCCTGATACCATGTTAAACTCAAGAACAATTGGAGAAAACGGCTTGACCTTTGTATTGATAATAAACACATATATATACGCAATACATTAGGAAATCTAATAAGCCTAAAACTCCTAATAAGATAAACTTAACATAAATACAATATTAACATAAATAAACCAAACCGGCTCTAATAATTTGAGCCTATTACCTTATTTTCAAGCCACATCTTTAGGTCTTTGGCCTTTTGTTTCATTTTTTTTCTTTTCTTGTTTTTTGTGAAGTAATTGATCATTTTTGATGGAGTTTGTGGTGAAAAAGTTGGGATATGTGGTTCCCTTGATGCAAGCTTGTGTTATGTTTTCTTTGTGAATAATGGCAAATGAGTATAATTAAAAGTCGTCCTTAATTATAAAAGGCATGGTCAAATAAGTGCAAAATTGAAAAAAGCCGTCCGAAGTTGGAAAGAGGCAAGGACAAAGAATAGCAAACAAAAAAAACAAAAAACAAATTTTGAAAAGGTGAAAAATTTTCAAAAATATTTTGATGTATTATTTTCTCCTTCTAAGCATTGAGGACAATGCTTCATTTAAGCTTGGGGGAGAAGCGTTTACGCTTTTTGTACATATTCTTGTGAGTATAGCTTTGAATAAGCTTGGGGGTGGTGTTGTTTTTGTTTGGTGATTTCTTGATCGTGATGTTGAGGATTGATCAACCTTTTGCTTCACTATTTAGGAAAACCGCCAAATTTTAAATTTTAGTCTACCTTCACCCTTTATGCCTTACGTTACAACCTTTGGGAAAGCCCTTTCGACCTAGAAGTTAAGTCACTATTCGGGGGAGGGAATCATGGGTCATTGCCTAAGGAAAGGGGATGCATAGTCAAGATTGTCGAGTATCCTAAATAAATCTCTTCTTCCGGTTCCTTTGAGGAATCATTGGGATGCTCACTAAGGGGATATTTGAGACTAGTGGGGAGAACGCGGTAAGATCGTTTAGGATGAACGTGGATTGTGATGTATAGTTCCTATGCTTAGCATACCTTATGTTTCAATCAACCTTGGATATCTTGGAACGTGCATACCTTGATTGCTTGAGAAAGATTTTCATTCATTTGCAATGTAGTCTCTTTGTAAGTCCATTTCGCAAAGGTTTTGTTTTCCCTTTTCCCTTTTTCTTTTCTTTTAAAGGTTTTGCCTTTTGGATGATTGGGGGAGAGTTATGGGTAAACTCTAAGGATACCCTTAAGAGAGCATTACTCGTCCTCTAAGGCGATCTAGGGGTTTAAAATGGCTTTTTGTAGCTAAAAACAACCGTGATTCCTACGACAGTGAGTCTTAGTGTATATTCTCATCTTGAGTCTTTCTTTTTCTTTTTGAATAAGTCTTTCATCCTTATTATTTCTTGCTTTGTTTTTCTCGAGGACGAGTAAAAGTTTAGCATGGGGGAATTTGATGAGTGTCATTTATGGCACTCATTTGGCTTCTTTTAGGATGAATTTCATGCTATTTTATAGCTATTTTCTTTAGTTTTCATTAGTTTTGTTCTTTATTTCTTTAGTTTGTGCTTTCTTTAGTTAGTTTTCTTTCTTTGTGCATTTCTTTGTTTATTTGGTCTTTTTCCCTTTTATTTGCTTGTTTTCGTGTATTTTCAGGTTATGATCGTGTTCCGAGGATTACCGAGACTTCCTCTCATATTTCTCATCATTTTGGATGCCTCTTGCTTGTCATTTGGAGATCAAGTTTGAAGGAATGCAAGGAGCAAGTTCATAAGATCGGTGCATGCATGCGGTGGGGGCATCATCTTTGGCATGAACCCACCAAACTGGCCATTTCAAGACTGCCTACCTTAGTGTTCATCATCATCACCAAGACGAGCGCACGAGGATGAGCTAGGACGAAGAAGAGGATTGCTCCCCTGCTGCCAGGTGCGGGCGCGCACGAGGGTTACACGGGCGCGCACCTGGTTGGCGCGGGCGCGCCTGCCAGGGCCCCTGTTCCGTACCCAATTTCTCGTGGCTGCGCCTCTCCCTTGATGCAACCGCACCTTCCGGGGTTTCTTTTGGGACGATCTATTAACTCTTATTTTGTATCATTCCTATATATAGTTTTTCCTTCTATTTTTAGAAGGAGGAGAATTAGAATAGAATGAGAATTAGTTTTTGATAAAATTAGAGAGATTTTTAGAGAGAGAAACTCTAGGTTCTAGTGAGAGAATTTCATGGTGGATTGTTGATGATTGAAGATTTCCCCATTTCCTTTGATTTTTGATCAAGTTTTTAAGGATTCCTTTTCTTGAATGCAATCTTTAGTTTGATCTTTAGTTTGATTTCAATTGTTTTGTTGAATGTTCATGTTTGATTGAAGTTTGATTGATTTGTTTTTTATTTTAGCTTGTTTGATTTGATCATGATGAATTTGTTGCTTAGTGTTGTTTTGATCTTATTTTCAATGGCTAGTGAGTAGATTGCTTGCTAGGGTAATGGTGAAGCATGTATGAGTAATGGATTAATGCTAATTGGGGAAAATTGATGGATTTAATGATGAGATTAAATTGGTTGATGATCATGTGCATGTGTGTGATTAGTTAAAGAGTAGATAACTTTGATTGTTGCACTATATTGCATTGTAAGTTCACATTGATACGGACCATTGATTTGTGGCTTGCATTTAACGATTGAGGTGTCTTATGACGTTCCTAGCTAGATTTTATCGTAGTTGACTCTAGTTAGACCTCTAGGAAAATAGATTGATACGCTCTTTTGGTTGCATGATTGGTCTTCCTTCACATTGCTTGACTTAGTCACTTTGACCTCCCAATTAGTTGAATCCGTTATGATTACATGTGGATCCTAGCCCTAGCATTTTACATACATAATTTCAATTAGTTGTTTAGTCATTCTTGTCCTAGTTTACATACCTACACCCTACCATTTCGGAGTAGCTTGACTTAGGCAATAGATAATCGCCCACCGTTCCTCAGTGGTTCGACCCTCGACTTACCATTATACTTGTGTAAGGGTGCGTTGAGAGATTAAAAATTTTGTTTGGCCTAGGGTAGGGGTTAGTTTAAACGACCTAGTTCCGACCCCCTTTGTCAGGTTGCCTACGTATCCGTTAGGAATCAGGCCGAACGTAGCTCTAACCAAACTTTGCACAATTGTCTGTACACCTCAAAGAGGTCTTTCAAGGGTTGTAATGTGGTTAAGCTGATGGTTTAAGGAAGAAGGTTGTAAAAGGCTCAAGACCCGAGAGAAGCCCCCAAGATTTGTAATTGTGAATTGGACTTTGCAAGTTTTATTTTCAACATTTTTTTTCCTTTGATTTTTTTTTCACATTCTTTTGAATTAATGTAGGCAATCTCATATCACGCGGTCCATCACTCACTTATCATTCATGCTTCTCAGGCACGGTACCAATCACTCGTTGAGAGACGCAATTTGAGACGTGTTATATCGAAGACATTGGAACACTTACCTTTAGACATTTCTTTTTATTTACTTATTCTTTTTTTTTTAACTTGCTTTCTGAATGTTGCACAAATTACACACCTTCCCTAAAAGGAATGGTGTCCTTCGAACAAGTGTACTATTCCATTAGTGGGTTCAAAATTATTAGAAATCTAATATATTAAGTAAGGTCAAGTGATCGGAATGCCTGGATGGAGGCCTCTTCCGATCAGTAATATTAATGCATAATTAATATAACAGCTTAATCTTGGCTGAACCCTTCGGGTCACACCCAAGCAACTAACGAATCGAAGCGACTAATTAATTATGAATTAATTAATAAATCAACCGAGTAATTATATTTAGACGTCGAGAATTCGAGCTTAGAGCGTCGAAAGACGAGTCGGAAAATAATAAAAGACGAGACATGAAAATAATAAATCAAGAAAGACCAGAATACCCTTAGCATCGGAATGCCCCGAGCAAACCGAGTGCTAGGGGCATGGTGGCTAGCATTGCAATACTAGCCATAGCCTAATGCGTGCTAGCGCTGCTAAGAGGCTGCCTTATGCGCGCATTGGCTAGCAGCCATGCCGCAACAATCTGTAAAAGCTAGCACACAATGCGCGCCAGGCATAACAGCTAGCAGCAGCATGGCTAGGCCATTGCGCGCATGCTAGCGCTGCTGGGCAGCCGCGGCAACGCAGCCCACCTTGGGTGCCTTGGTGCCCAAGTGTGGGTGCCACGTGGAGCAAATTGAGAGGATCTTGGAGGGGTGTGTTGGCCGGTTTTTTGGAGAGGGAGTGGGGAGCAAGTTTGGTCCCCCCCCCCCCTCCTCCAAATGGTCCTCACCTAACCTCTCACATGAGCTTGCCACTTGTCAATTTATTACTAGTTTGATTATTAATTTTATTTTAGCTTTAAAAAAATGGAAAAATCAAATTCTCCCACATTGATGGGAGAGCTTTTCACTCTCTTATTTTCCCTATAAATATCCAAGTTGGGGTATTTGGAAAATAACTTGAGTGAGATTTAAAAAAGGCATCACCATTGTAAAAACCTTTGAACTCATTAATCACTCGGGTTTTTGGTCGGGCCTTGCTAACTACAAGGCATTGGACCATTTTCGGTGATTGGGTTGTGGGTGGACTATCGTTGGAGGCCGTCGTATTTTTGAGGCTTTCTTTCGAAGTAATAGCCCGTTCCGTTTGGGCGAAGCACGCTCCAAAGGTAATTATTTTGTCTTAATCTTGTGATTAATTTATTTATGTTTATGGTTTTTTTTATTGCGAGTGCGGTCTTGGTTTTGGGTTTGTTTCCGCGGTGAGTTGGACTCACCAAACCCCAACATTCCCATCCCATGGTTATGTGAATATGGGTTGAATAAATAAGGTCAATCGTTAGACGAGGCTCAAAGTGGTTGACGAAGAAATGAATATGTTAATGAGCGGTTAATAGGGAATGACAGGGTTGCAAAGGTGCCTCAAGTCATTGGTGTACCTTGTGTTCGGTTCGGAAATTTTTTTTTTTTGTTTTTTTTTTTTGCTAATCACATGATCAAATGTAAGAAAGAGGTTCTCATTTATGAAGAAGGTAAAAAATGGGACACATATACACATGGATAAGAAGAACCTATGCTAGATTATTTAGGGGGAACGGTTTGAAACAAAAGAAGAAGAAAACATGAAATCTTGGTGAGAAGCTTGCATTGTGCTTTGTCTTCATGACTGTTTATGAGTAATATCTTGCCGCCTGGTGAGGAAAAAAAAATTTTGTGGTTGATGCTTTGATTGGAAGGAAAGAAGGAAGGAGTGACGTTTCCCTTATTCTTCAAACTATTGCCTAGTAATTTTAGACTCAAATACTGTTTAAGGAAGAACTCACTTAATGAATTCCCTCAATACTCGGATTGAAAAGGAAGAGTGTATGAAACGATTTTGAAAAACTTATGGGAAATACTCCACACATTCCTATTACGACGGAAACGATGCATGCATGGTCCTAGTATATGATCATAAACAATATAGTGCATTACTCGAAGACAAAGTGTGTGCAATGAATCAACATGTTTGATTAGGTGAGTTTATTAAGACTCGTTGTATGATCACATGGCTAGACATGAGGACGTTGTCAAAAACAAAAGACCTAATGACCAAATAGCACGGAAGACTAAAAGACAAACTAAATTGATTAATTTTGTCCAATTTTAATGTTTATGCTATTTTCTAGGTGAAAATGGTCCATAGGCAATCCTTAGTCATAAATAAGATCAACCACAACCAAAGACAACGAACACATGTTAAGGTTAGCACAACAATCCATCACAAGAAACTAGGAAAAGGACATAGAATTCTAGAAGAGTTATGACTCATGGGTATAAAAATATAAATATAAATAAAAATAAAAATCTATAATTGTATGTTATACTAGCTGACACAGATTAAAGGACTTGGCTAAGACTAGCAAGACAAGAAAAGATATAAAAAAAAAAAAAAAAAGTTGATGCTAAAAAGACACCTAAACTGGAAAGGTTGTAGTTTATCAGTTATAACTTTTTATCTCTGACTCTAATTGGGACGAAACCAACGCCAAATGAAAGATAAAACACGTAACTCTTTCTAGAACTCCGGCTATGGCCAAAACAAGTTGACTCTTATGTAGAATACGAGAATAAAAATCGGGGTTGATTCAAATTTTAAAAAAATCTATGACTCGACTTTAAAAAAAATAAAAAGGGATTTGATAAGAGAAAAAAATAATTTAAAAAAAGCTAATAAAAAAATGCACATATAAGCACATCATCAAGCATGATGCAATGAAGTTCGCAACCTAAAGTCATGATCTATGTTCCACTATGGTCAAGCTTTTGGGTGTCAAAGGGTACGATGGTTAAGAGTTTGGACGCGTTAGCAAGGCAGCCTCCCTTGAGGGTGTATTCCAACGAGATCCTCCACGAGTTCCTGATGAAAACGTACTCGATTCCATGGTTTGGGTGGATTTAAAAACTCGGATGAACCCTTATTGCCATGAGCGTTTTCGGGTTGATAGAGCTTAAATCCCCTAGGCTAGCCACATACGTAGAACACGTACTATTGTGGCAAAATAGGTGACCTAAAATTGCATATGCACATGTGACAATGCTAATTAAATTGTAGGAATACAATTCAAAAATCTTTCAAGTCTCATCCACTCATCTCAATTAAATACCGATCACTCAAATCGATAAATAACCAAGAATCCTCCCCAGTGGAGTCGCCAAATTGTAGGTGTCGTTTGAAGTGCGCCTACATTAAGCATGTTGTGAATATGCTTGGCACTCATAAGAAGTGGGAATTGACATATACGATTAGGGACAAGGAAAGTAGGGAGCTGCCTAACCGTTCACAGATCATTAAAGGCAACCACGTATAAAGGGACAACGAAAGGCAACAATGATTGACCTGTGAAGGTTACACCCCATTCATAATCCATGAGATTACTAACTCCATATGGTTTGGAACCACGAAAGGAGGATTGGGGATGATGGTACGATGTGAGTCATGGAGTCACATTCACTCGTATTGGCCTCTACTTGATTCTTATAGTGAAAAGTGATTCCTGTGATCTCAAAGGCATACAAACAAAGATTCAATTCGCTCCAAACTATCATTATGCTAAATTAATTGAATATTAATGCAATACATAATTCTAAAACATTGTGATCACTTGATTTAATAACAAGATTAAAAAGGGTTCTAAACCGGTTGTCAAAATTATCTTATTAGGCGTGATTTTCAATTACATATTCCCTTTAAACATGCAATATATTGATCATAATAACAGTAATAGAATTAACATTAATATTGGAAAAAAATTCAACAATAAATTGTTAGTCTAATCAAATATAAAGTAACCTAATCATCATGATACTAGAAACAAGAATAAAAATAAGAGTAATTAAGTGATTAATTACTTACTTTCTGCGTTTCCTTTAATTGCTACATCATGAATAAACTGTTAGTAACTTCAATAAAAATACAAATTGAATTAAAATAATTAAATTGAATAAATGTAGAGTTGATTTGGTCCAAACCCTCAGTTAATTATACCTTTCACGTCTTGGTTTAAGTATAGAACTTCGGGAATTGTATTGACTCCTTAGAGTGCTTAAGGGAAGTATATATTATGAGAGAATAGGGAGGCTAGTGTTTAGGCTAAAGAGGGAGAAGAGAATAATTTGATGATAAAGCTTGTTGATGATTGAAAAAGGGGTGATATGACCTCTATTTATAATGAAAAAAGAAGGGTTGAAGAATTAAGATAGATCCAAATTAAATTGGAATAAAACACGATAGACAGCGGTTTTTGCAGTTTTTGTTTTTATCAATCTTTTGATCCAGAAATCGGAATAAGATAAATAAGATATCGTTGGAAAGATATTTTCAAGCCCCATCCAATTATTCAATAATTAGACCCAGATTATGGACCAAAATATACTGGACTAAATGTTTTTTATAAAAAGGACACGAAATGAATGATTTTAAAGGACACGAAATGAATTATTTTGGGTTTAAAGGCACGAAAAGAGGAAAATAGGTTATGGTTTGGGGAAATGGGATAGGAATTTGGTTGTTTTATGAAATAGAAATATGGATTTAAGCACTCCAAATATTAAATACTCAACCTGACCAATAATGGCGGTGAAAGGTTGTTCATAATCGGGTTTGGTTTTGGGGTGACATTTTTAGGTGTCTACAAGTTGTTCAGAGTCCACAAACGATTCTGACCGAGCCTTCCTAACCAACTTGAATGCACCTAAAGCGCCAAAACTTTTTTTTGCTTCCAGTTTCTTCAGAGCAATATCCTTGGCCCTCAAGGCCTCTTCTTTGTTGCACTCCATAACTGACCACAAGTAAACAAAGTGAGCCAAAACTAATCCTTCTAGCACATATATTCTGCAAAATTTAATCAATTGTACTACCTTAGTATCTTTGTCAAAACACAAGAAATGCAACCCAATATCCATGAGCTTATGGATCCTCCAAGTACCTCTGCATAGTACATCAGTTCTTTAACCTGGGTATCCACATAGAGACTAGGGACTGCAAAAATTCAAGTTGTAATGTTCAATAACACCGAGATAATGTTTCTCCATGAGGGTACAAAATTTCTCCAAAGAGACTAATTTACAATGAGAAAAATTAGAATGTAACTAAGTGACTCCAACATGCTGCACAAGTGAATTATCATATATATGCATATTGCATATAACTAAATTGCAAAATATTTTAACACCATGTGCAGGCATTAACTTGCAAAATTTCAATGCAAGATCACTCTTTCAATATACAACCCTAACACACTTGCCAATAAAGTAAAAGGAAAGAGAAACAAGAGTCATTCCCAAGATAATGAAATTAGGAAGAGCAATAATAATAAAGAGAGGGGGAACCTTAGATACAAAAAAAAAATTGCTTTTAGATCCTCTGCATAACTGTGCAGGTTAATATCAGTGCATTTAAACCAAACATCTATAAAAATGCGAACATGAATAAATAAGGAACAATTCGAATAGGATCTACTTACATCACAATTTTAAAAGAACTTACCAAATAAGAATTTTTAAAGCAATTACCAAATACTACATAACTATTTTAATATGAATTACCAAATAACTATTTTTCAACATCTAAACCACATAAATTCATCTATGAGCTTGATACTCATCCTAACTTTTGACTTTTAAAAGTATGTGCAGGCTACCTACACAATCAAGTCTTCGCCATCTTACTGCCTCCTGCCCACTAGCCAGGTTGTTAACTAAATTTCTTCATCTGATTTGCTGATAATTAAATATCTTGCTGCCAAATTAGAATACAATTCACTAATTTGGCCTCACCAAAACCTTATTAGCCATTTATATATCTGCCCGATTTTGCTCATAAAATCCAATTCAACAACTACTTGAAAGAAAAAGGCTTAATTGCACTTAAACAACACCAATCAAACTCACCAAAATCCCACTTTCTAAAACAAGGGGAAATCCATGTTAATCTTCATGATAGACAAATTATGTCAATCTAGGGGCTTTATAGGTATTTTGTTTGGTTTAAGTGAGGATGCATTAGTAACTTCCTCCATGTGACATGTACAAACTGCCACATCTCAGGTGACAACACTTGCCATGTCAGTACACGCCGTTTAAACTTGAGCTAACTCAATCTACGTCCATTTAACCTTGGTTAGGGTTTTCAAAAATATCACATCCCAAATTCGTTAAATCTCCTTCGACTATCGCTGTACAAACCGGCGTCTTCAATTTTGCAAGATTTTCTGAATTTTGTATAATATGTGTTGTTGCAAATTGTCCTTAAAATTTATAATCAATTTATAATATGAGTTTTGGACAAATCGATTTGGGAAAAAGGAGGCAGCCGCTGCATAACGAAAGTGGTGGTGAAGTATACGAGGAAGAGCATTCTGTAAATCATTATTGCGAAATAGTTCTGTTAAATTGTTTTTAGAGTTGTTAATAATCGTTAATTGTAAATTAAAATTGTATTATAGGTCCCAATAACTAATTCTTGTTTGAGTAATATTAAATACTTCACGTGGGGCGATTCCAATTGGATATGCAGGCAAGCATAATCGAAGTGATTTCGGCGACTATGGAATATTAGGGGTACATGTACTGTTACAATGTATGATTGATTTTGTAATTTGGGAATATAATTTGATTTGAATTCATCTACTATATTATGATTTGAATTAATGGGATCAATATGATTCAATGAAGTGATGAAATTATTTGCTAATTGCTAATCTAAAGTTATAAGTGGCCGAATTTTCTTTTACTGTTTATCATGCAATTCCTTAGTCCATATAAGGTTACTATACTAATTAAAATAAAATAAAATAAAACGGTCACTATATTATGACTTTGCAAATTTGGGAATAGATTAGTTTGGTTTTGACATTAACACTGCAAAGTTATTGGTGTTATTGTGTAGAATTATGTTTAATTCATGTGTTATTGAGTATTTCACAACTTATTAGGTGTGGTTGATTTTATTGGAGCCATTAGAGGCAGTTGTGGTTCTTTCCCTGCTTTCAATCTAGAAAACTAGGATAAAACTTTCGTTTGCTGGAAGAGGGTTTAAAGGATGCATTACTCCATATCATGTGCCTAGGCATGGGGATAGGCCTTGCTTGAATTTTAAAACAAAAGTAGACACTAAAGCTACTGTATAATGAAGATTATGCTCTGAGAAAATGAATTATATCTAGTTCATGGAACATTAAAATATCTAGTTGAGTTAATAATATCTAGTTCATGGAGTAACCATGTGAAAATGAAAATGAAAATGTGAAAAATGAGAAGGTGACATATTTACTCAATAATATATCTAGTTCATGGAGTAACCATGTGAAAATGAAAAGGTGACATATACATGTGCTTGAAAATGGTCAATATTCCTTAATGTATGTTTTGATGTTTGGTAACAAGCCGAGAACATCTATTCTAGCCTATTACCTCAATTGGTCGAGCACTGTGTATATTTATTTGCACAGAAGATGTAGGTTCTAATCCTACATAGGCTAATATATAGAAATTTAGTGACCCTTTTTAGCAAATACTTACCTTTTTCATAGTCATTTTTTTTCCACATATTGTGACCCCTATATACATATCATTACCTTTTTAAGATATAGTGACCCCTTTTATAGATATAGTTATCATTTTTGTAATTACCGAATTATTACATATAGTGACTCCTACTTAAATATAATCAGTTAATCACCCATTTTTAAATTTATAGGGACCCCTCTTTAAATATAGTAACTTTTATTAAAATAAATATAATCACCCATATTGACACATATAGTGACTCCAATATATACAGTCGTCATTTTATGGTTATCTTTTAAGAGTAGTTTTATTTCTGAACTTAACTAGACAAAAGGCTTCCCGTCAAAAAAAAAAAAAAAAGACTTACTTGTATAATTAATTAATTATGTATGCGGCCGTGATCTTAGGAGAGATGAAAGAGAGGAGAAATTTGTGGGTAGATGAAGAAAGAGGGTACTCTAGAGTAGAGAATAGTGGTGGTGGTGGTGGTGGTGGTTTCTAGTGAGTGGTGAAGACGGTGGTTGACCAGTTAGAGGAGAAAGAGAGTAAGAAGAAATTTGAGTTGAATGGGTTGATTTAATTAGTTTGGGGTAAATTTCATGACAATCATTAACTTTTTTGACAGGCATCATCAACTTAAATTAAGTTAGTAACAAGTTTATAATATTTGAGTTAATGTGTTAATTGAATTTAAGTAAGGGTATATTGGTAAATTCATTTTTAAAAATATATTAAAAAAAGAAATTTAATTTTGTTGCACATAATATGAAACATCCATTTATGGCAAATGTTGCACATAATATGTAACAGAGGAAGTACTACAAAATGAAATCTAGAAACAAGCACAAAAAAGGATTAGCTTTGGTTCTCGTGCAGCTGCTTACATCTTCAGCATGATCGGGTTCGCTATAACTAGAGGGGTGGGGGGCTAGGTTGTATCTCGGCTCCCCACCAGTTTCTTGTAAATTGATTGACTCTGTAGGTTTTTTGATATTTTTATAATAATAATAATAATAATAATAATAATAATAATAATAATAATAACAATAATAATAATATATAACAGTTTGGGCTATCTGACTTTGTTCTTGGATGGGTTGTGGATGATGCAGCTCGACATAAGCGGTCAAGTACGAAACCAATTGTCAGACAATTGGATGTTGTTTCCTTCCTTTCTCTTTCTCTTCACTTGGGGAATCAGAGGACGCAGTTGCGTTGTTGAAACGGATCCAGAAGTTCTCGGAGACTCAAGACATAGGGGCACGTGCTGCTGCTCATATCTTCACTAGGGTAGGATTTTCCAGAGCTAAAGGAGTGGGGGTCGTAGTAGTTCAATTTAGTTTAGTTTAGTTTAGTTCAGTTCAACTCAGTAAATCAGAACAAGTTAACACTTATTAAAACACGTACAACCAAATTTGGTAAGTGTAACACTTATTAAAACACGAAGGGAGTAGTATGGTTATAAGTTAAATGATAATGATTAATGAATGTTGATTCGTGTACATCAATACTGCACCCGTGTAATTATCCTAACAATGTTTTATTTGCAATACGTTTCACTTTTAATATAACAAAGTTAACACATTGATGTATATTTTCAAATAATTTAAAAAGGAGCATATTATTGTCCGATTTATAAGGATTGATATACTATCTCAGTTTTAAAATTATTGCACCACTAGGCTTTTAAGGAGCACTACTAGAAAATCCGTCCTTTTTGGACGCTTTTAAAGCCTTTTTTCGACGCTAAAAAGCGTCGAAAATTTATTTCACGAAGCTAAAAAGCGTCGAAAATTTATTTCTCGACGCTTTAAAAAAGCGTCGAGAAAACGTGAGTCGAGAGTATTAGTCGTCATCAAAAAGCGTCGCGAATCTCGACACTATACTGTGTCTAAATCTTTATACGATGCGTCGGAATTCACAGTAGTTGGCGCACTTTCTTAGCTTTAACGACGCTTTTTTGTGTCTAGAATCATAAAGATAGCGACGCTTTTTTGTGTCCACAGTTTCATATATTTGATGTCAAGTATTTTGCCAACGTTTTTTCTGTCGATATTTTCTTTGTTAGGGAAGGTTTTATTGGTCCATATTTTTTACAAAAATATCTAGAATACAATAAAAAAATATTTCCCACTAAAAATTATTACTAGTTTTCAAGTATTAATTACCAATATATACACAGCAAAATTAGGCCAAATTTTTTTATTGCATATAAATATATTTATAGTTTATGTACAATATCTAATAGCAATGAGTTTTCTATTACAAAAGGTATAATTCTATCTTATACCAAGGAGCCAATAGTTCAAAAGTACAAACAAGAGGTAATTATACATAAGCACAGAACAAAGCCAATCATAGGCATCACTAATAAGACATCTAAGCTAGAGGAAATAGGTGGCATCAAACTTCGACAGTAGGAATACATAACTCCCTTTCATAAGGGTTCTTCACGCAATCTGGGATAGAATAATAAGTCCTATGGCCAATAGCCATATCATTACAACCTTCAGCAAGATTATGGGCAATGACATTGATATCCCTACGAACATGCTTTAATCTCCACCTCTTCAAGTTTCCTAATGCTATTAGCAATGTCATTTATTATGGCAACAAGGGGATGGTGGATAATGGGGTCGAAGGTGTCAATTAAACATCACCTTAATGGAAATTGCATCCGTGAAAAGCTCCACTTTCTTCACATCAAAAGCCTCGGCCATAGCCAAAGCATCTCTAACAGCATAAAGCTCAGCTGCTAGCGCCGTGACAGC
The DNA here is from genome assembly GCF_001683475.1 of Chenopodium quinoa. Lineage (NCBI taxonomy): Eukaryota > Viridiplantae > Streptophyta > Magnoliopsida > Caryophyllales > Amaranthaceae > Chenopodium > Chenopodium quinoa. Next base: position 3,948,439 of record NW_018743783.1, read on the forward strand.
GTTGTATTTGTTGGAGAAACCCAATAAACAAGTCCCATCATCATTCCGAATCACTCCACCACCAGCAGCAACATTAATCCTCCTCCAAGAGCCATCTGTATGGATTCTTTTGAACCCAGGGGGAGGAGGAATCCACTGCTGCTGCAAAGGAACAGCAGGGCAGAGGGTCTTCAGGGACAGAATGCGGCATTAGTAGTAGCTCCATTCTCACCCGAGGGAGGGTGGAAGACAGAGACAACAGACTGAGAGGAACTAGCAATCCCAGCAGAGATAGGGATAGCAGCAAAATTAGAATACTGACAACATCATCGAGAATAAAAAACAACAGCAACAACATTGCATAGCAACAATAGCAAGGTCGACAACAGTGTGGTCAACGTCCTGCAACAAGAACATTATCAATCATTTCAACTAATGACAGAAATAAAATTAGTAATATATACGAATACCGACCAATTACAATGATTCAAAAAGAAACCACACCTAAGACTTTAAAGCAATAACTAGAAAACCACCCCCTTCTTTCAAATCCTCACCATTCATGAATCAACCCAAAAATACAAATTTTATCGCAACAAAAGCAAACACAATTCAAAATTAACAAAAGTTCACGATTATAGGAACATAGGGAGCGGAAACCATGGACCAAGCCAAATTAAACAAGCAGCATATATAAGGATAATATATTTTTATGTGTTGCATTATTATACAAGCCAACTAACCAAATGTCAAATATATAAATAGAGTAGAAATAGATCAAAATAGCTTCCGGTAATGTCAGATTTTTGTTTCTAGATAATGTGAGTTTTTACAGGTAATGTGAGTTTAATATCAGAAGTTGTAATTTTTTCATAGCAATATATATATTCTATAAATGATCTTGCATATTTTGAAGACAAAAGTACCTTCCAGAATCCTCCCCACCAAAACCTACAGAGAAAAATGAATGGATCAGTAATTAAAAAAGTATACATGTAAGATATATTACAGCAAAACAAATCTTAATAGTCAAATCTTAAGGATATACAAAAGTAGCCCAAACATGTTAAAGTCAAAATGGTTCATTGAAATGAAAATATAAAATCTAGTTTTAAGGAATAAATTGGACAATTTGAGAAAATAGGGAGCAAAATATTTTTGCACAAGGCAATAAGACAAAAACAAAAGCTTGAAAATACAAAAAAAAAAAAAAAAAAAAAAAAAAAAAAAAAAAAAAAAACAAACCACCACCAATTAGCATAGGTTTACAGATGAAAGATATTCACCTACATACCTTCCACCAAGACTACGATTTAACGGTCTTAAAAGCCACGGTTTTGGTTTTCGAGATTCCACAATCTAGCAACTCTGGAACCTAGAATATCAGACAAAAACCCAGGGGAACCATTCATTCACTATAAAAATAAGAGATATATGTAAGAAAATTGTACATACTTGCTTATCAATGTTTCAGTTTGATCCCATGTGTCTAGCTTCCATACGTCCTTCTCTGTTAATGGTCTTTTATAACCAAGCTCCATGAGGGGATTCATCCACGAAAATAAAATATCTATCATCAAAGTAAACAAAATAATAAGGCAACTTGTTAAAGAACAGAACACTTCAGAAATTGAGACTACATGTTCTGAAGTATATCTTATTAGGATATCATAAGCAAGCAACAAGTCCTTCCTGCAATGACAAAAGTTTATAAAATCGTCTAATTAGCCATCTTAAACATGTTTACAAGTTTCCAACTGAAATTGCTTTTATACATATGACAAGGAAAATGCGATTATGATGTCTCTTTAATTACTATCTTGAAAAGGAAAATGTAATTATGATGTCTAATCATTAACTAGAAGTGATTCAAACGTTTTAGAATTTAGAAAATCATCAAATATAAAATTAACAAGGATGGAAGATCAGCTCCCAAAGGCTGCCTATTCAACATCCAACTGAATAGTTTTGAAAACAAAAGTTAAGAGAGGAAAAAAACCATACTAAAGAATATGTTAACATGCCTCTCCGGTTAGATTAGCTCTCCACCAGGAAGTTCCTCGTACACACTGTCATCAATTTGTTCATGCCTTATGGGAGTATACCCCGGGTAAGGATCCAAACAAAATGCCCAAATTCGATAAAGTCAACTAAAATTCATGTCAGAAATAAGAACATAACTTCAACACACACCAATTTAGTTCTTATACCTCTCTAAGGCGAGCCAAAACCGCTTCCCTCTTTGCCGCCTCGTCATCGCTTTCATACAAACCAGACTCAACCAAAAACTGAAATTCCAACCCATTCACCTTAAATCACCATCTAATATAACACAGTCAGAGTTCTATTCTTCTGATCAAAATTCACTGCCCACAAAACTAATTAACCAAATTGGTAACTAAATGAACTCTATCTACACCCAATCGCCATAATTATAAACAAACAACATCAATTTATACAAAAACAAACTAACTACTCAGAAAAACATGAAGCAAAAACTAATGCAATAATCAAAATCTGAAATCAAATTTAGGATACATAAATTCAACACAATGTAGACCCATTAAAACCCTATTCAAAATTAATCAAATCAAAATGTTAAGAACAACAAATACCCATAAAAATTAGAATAAAAAAAATGAGGTTACCTTGGGTAAAACGAGCACCAAGCTTAGCATAAGAAGAAAGCTTAACATCAAGATTACCTTCAATCTTTCGGGCTTCTTTTCGGAGCTCTTCCCACCCAGATTCCTGCAACTCCATACTCAGATCCGACATCCTACCCACCTGAGCCGATTACCACAACCCACCAGACTTAAGAAACCTTGAAATTTTTACTGTTCAATCAATTAAACCCATCATCTGACCATACTTCGGTAACATTATTGGGAAAAAAAGCTTTAAAAACAATCCACAAACCCAATTTCGAATAAAAAAGAAAAAAAAACAAAACAAAATATACGCCTTAATGTTGTCGGCACAGAGATGAGGAACAAATTGATTAACATTAGACAGATCTGAATATATAATTGATGTACCTTAATATGAATTGATTTAGAGAGACAAAGATCTAAACTTATATTGATTTACCTCATTTCGAAATAGAATAGAGAGGGACGACGGACGAAAATGTAACTTTGAAACTGATGTAGCACGCTTTGAAATTGATTCAAGAAGGGCGAAGATCTGAATTTGAATTTGATTCACAGAGGAGCGAAGATTTGAGTTTGAAATTCATGGTTCCATGAGCCTCTTTGTAGAATTACGTATGAAGATGAGAAGAATAGTTAGGGTTGATAACTGAGTCACTGAGTGGTAAGGGGTTGGTTGGTTTGTTTTTTTTTTTTTTCCTAAATTTTGAAATTGTGGGTGTTGAATTCACGTGTTAGTCACGTGCTAGAGTTTCTCGACGCTAAAAAGCGTCGGTAAAACACGCATAGTATTTCAGAGCTGACACTACCAGTCTAGCGTCGAAGGCCCAGTGTCGAGAAAGTACTCTTTTTGTAGTAATGGAGGTTTCACAACTATTGCACCATATTCATTTTAGGAAATAAAACTAGTTTTTGGCCTAGGAAATGCCCCGGGTCATCAAATCGTATCATATCACTAATATATAAAATCGGTCTTGCAGCGAGGCCACGTAACAGCAACACTAAGCATTCTAGGTTTTCACCAAATGTCGTGTCATGTAACCGACAAATAGATATTACTGTGACTGTGTGACACATATGATGCTAAGTAAGCTAATTTTGGATAGATTTTTTAAGATAAAAATGAATATACTTCTAATATTTCATATATATATAATTAATCATAACTTTTAATAAATATCCTATGACTCGGTTTTATTTCCATTATAAAATTCGTTTTAAAAAGTTCTTTAAAATAAGATCCATTTATAATATATTTAATTTTTCAAAAAATAATAGAAAACCTGAAATAAAATAAATTTTAAACAAAAAATAATAATTTTAGTTTAGTAAAAATACTTTCAATTCAATAAAAATAATTTAAGTTCAATAAAAAAAAATCAACTAAACCATTAAAAAAAAATCAAGTTAATAATAATATATATATCTATTTACAAATTACAAACTACAAAAAGTAAACAATTATATTTTATCCTAAATTTTTTATCAACAATCCGGGCATCGCCCGCCCGGTTACAAAACTAGTTATATGTATATAACAAATGAGGTTTTATAATAAAAAATTATGTGATAAAATACAAATATAGATTAAATTAGTTACAATTGTTGTAAATAAAGGAGTAGTCTAGTACAAACCTTGTAAAAATATTTAAGTAAGATAATAAAAGATAATCCTGACCGAGTAACCCCTGACTGAATAACTAAGGTAAACCTTAACAAAATAACTAGGTAGCTCCTGCCACACGGTGTTGTCTGCTGCATGAAAAGGTTACTGAAAAAACTTACCCAAAATGAAAATGTGGTGAAATAAAAATAAAATTTCTAAATAGGAATACTTATCAACTTAAAAAAAAAAATAGAGGTAATAAGTATATATTAATTTTCATTGGTAAGAATTACACAATTACATCATTACATATAACAATTAACCTAATCATTTTAGTTGCAATCCTTTAATACATTGAAGTTTCATTAACTTAAATTGACACATTTGAAGTAAAAAATTTACCTTGTCCATTAGTGCATCCGTCCCTTTGCGTGGCACTATTGTCAATTGTACATAAGTTTACTAATCATGAATCAAATAATACTTACAAAGAGTAAACATACTCATGTTCCGGTGATTATTTTGAAACGGGGTAAGTACGAACAAAATGATTTAGATATATTTAAGACACGTTTCTTTAGCCAAGTCTCAAATGAATAACTTTATCTATTTATATATTTACTAACTCATAATCCCATACAAAATAATAGACAAAAAAGTCAACTCTGAAAAATATATATGTTCGTACGGCCTTTATTTTATCATTACTTTTCTAACACAATAGACTTATAGACGGTGAAGTTTGATGATTACTACTACAAAAACTTTGTAAAACCATAATTTAGGGGTAGTCATGTTAATCAGTTCCTTAATAGCATTTAGTTAGAGGCAATAAAATAAAATTTATTTTAAAAATTATTTTTTATACAATGTGAAGGTAAATATCTAATTTTATTTCATATTTTATTTCACAGTTGTTGCATTTAAGTTGTAGAAATAGTCAGTAGTATTGTTGATTTGACTGGTCTCTATCTACCAACTGCCTACAATAAAAGCTTTAACTAATATCAGCCTTCACCCTAGTGTAACTCACTAACTCACCAGCTAACTAATGAATTGACAGAAGTAAACAACCATTGTTAAAATAAGGCTTGCCTACGTGTAGCTTCATTCGGTTGACTCATCTTCTAGTAACTCAAACTGCTGATGTGGCGTCAAAGATTGACATAGTTTGTCAATCAAGAAGATCAACTGGGCACTCCCCCTAAAACAATACTCAATAATTGAAATAGCAAACAGAAAAACTCAAGGAACATAAAATAGGTAAAAATAAAATAAAATAAAATAAAAAAGCATTAAATAAAGGTGAGATTAAACTTACATTTTATTATGATTTGCAATGGTGTATTCAATTGGTTTCATAATAGGAATCAAAACCTATGCAACATTCAAATCAGCAAAGTTTAAAACTCATCACCCAACTTGTTCAAAGTAAGAAACTAGATTGATTATTAGAAAAAAAAAATTCAGGGAAAAAAGTATACATAAAAAGGGGGCATGAAATTACCTTTCGATTAACAGCAAAAAAAAGAGCAATTAAGACCAACTATATCATGCCAAATAGCCCTCAAATACAATCAATAAGCAATCAAGAAAGCCAGTAATTAGAAAGAAGAGGAGAGAGAGAAAACAAACAAAATGGTATTAACCCATCCTACTCAAAGGGATGATGTCGCCAGGTTTGCATGCGGCAAAAATACTAAAATAGCAGCTATATATAGATAGCATGACTATTGAGATTGCGCCAAAGATTGCAGCTCTATTTTTCGCTTTAATGGAAATCGGAATTTTACTAAAAAAAACCCAAAAAACAAAAGAGTTTTACAGAAATGTAACTAGTAACTATGAAACAATTGATAATCAAGAAAAAATCACTAAACCCTTATACAAATCGAGAATATAAATCTACCTAAAATTCCACAAAACCCAATTAAAACAACAATTCAACACCAATTACTCTATCAAATTCATAAATCAAAAGCAAAAATACCTTTTTTTTTTTTTTGTGAGAAACAAACCTTAGAATTGAAGAATAATGAAGTATTTCCACCACGAAATTAAATACGACAGCGACAACCAACAAGATTTGTCTGCTAACCGGGGAATTGCAAATTGCCACTGAAATTTAGAGGTTTTTGGGTTCAAGAAGTTTGGGTATGAGACTATGAGTGTCTCTTTGAGTACTTTTTTTTACATAGAAGAGGGAAGGGTAAGGGTTTGTGACTTTGCGTGGGTAGAGTCTGTAGAGACAGATTCTTAGGTGGTTTTATTTTATTTTTTAAAGCCTTTTTTTTATTCAAATGAGGAATAACTTCCAACATAAACAAGGAAAATAAGCAAAAATAAAAAGAAAAAGCAAAGAAAAACAAAACAATTATACTAGCATCCCTTTAATAACATTTAAGTAAGATTCGCTATTATATATTACTAGTTTTGTTCCCCTGTGATGCCGAGTTGTTTATTGAATTTTAAGATAAATTTTTAATCTTTATACGATTTGCTAGATTGTGAAGTATATTATTTTAATCGATTAGTATATATATTATAAATGTATGTTTTATGCTTTGAACTATTTACTTAGTCCAAACAACATTATGATATAAAAAATAATTTATTTGATAATTTTTTAGAATTATATTCTAATAATTTTTTTAATAAAATTATAATTGAATTTGTACATTTAAAATATTGGTATTTTATCGAAAATAAAACTAATTTTATACTAAAATTCTATCCAAATAGAATTCTAAGCTAAATATTTTGTATCTTATGAGGTCTATTTAAATCTGTCCAACGTGGCACGACACTGCGACACTTGGTGAAAAATTGGAACTCCAAGTGTTGCTGCCTCGTGGACTGGCTAAAAGTTTAGCTTTATATAATAGTTATATGATATTCTTTTCACCTTACAAAAAATAATATAAAAAAATGTTAAGTTTAGTAAAAATTATTAACTTAAAGGAAGAAATACAGTAGAGAAATAGTAAAAATAACTTAATTTCGGTAAAAAAAATATTATCAATTTTGGAAAAATAAGGTTTAGTGATCTTAACAACACCATATGCATTATAATTTATAGTAAGGGTAAAAAAATGCTACGAGTACAAATAAAAAATGCTACGAATAAAAAAAGAAAATCCTTATATTGATAAATTCAAGTTCATCATTATAATTTGGTTAGTTAAAGTAAAAATCCTAATAATGATTAATACGAAGGAAAAAAACATTATACTATGAAAAATTATTTATGTGTTACATGTAAGTGTTACATATAATCAAAGTGTTACATGAAAGTGTTAATCTTTAAATAATGTTACTTTAAAGTGTTACAAATTATCAAAGTGTTACTTTAAAGTGTTACAAATTGCTTACGTGTTACATACAAGTGATGCTTGTTATTTAAGTGTGACAAAAGTGTTACTTAAAAATCTTTTTATTTCTGGACAAGTAAAGTGGTGCCACAATGTGTGACATTAGGCCTACTTTGTAGTTAAGGGTGAGAATAGGAGCAGTGGTGAGACATTTCTTAAGTTCTTGAAATGCAGTCTCACAATCTTTATCCCAAATAAACTTGGTATTTTTCCTCACAAGTCGAGTTATAGGTAATGCAACCTTGGAAAAGTCTTTAACAAATCTTCTATAATATCCAACTAAACCCATAAAACTTCGTACTTCAAGAACGTTGGTTGGTCTAGGCCATTCCACAATTGCTTTTATTTTCTTAAGATCAACAAATTTTCCCTTATCAGAAATAATGTGCCCCAAAAATGATATTTCCTGTAGTCAAAACTCGCACTTTGAAAATTTTGCATATAATTGATTCCTGATCAAGGTATCTAGCACTATTCTCAAACGTTCCTCATGTTCCTCATTATTCTTGAAATACATTATTAAAAATACGGTTCATCAAATCCATAAAAACAGCTGGTGCATTAGGTAACCCAAATGACATTACAACAAACTCATAATGAACATATCGCGTTCTAAAGGAAGTTTTTGGAACATCCTCATATTTAATTCGGAGTTGGCGATATCCATACCTCAAATCAATCTTTGAAAATACTTTTGCACCTCGAAGTTGGTCAAACAAATCATAAATGCGGGGTAAAGGATAATTGTTCTTGATTATGATCTTGATTATGATCTTGTTTAGCTCTCTATAATCGATACATAGCCTCAAACTTCCATCCTTTTTCTTCACAGACAATACTGGAGCTCCCCAAGGTGACACACTCTGTCGAATGTATCCTTTCTCAAGAAACTCATCTAATTGTTTCTTCAATTCTTGTAATTAAGTTGGTGCCATCCAATATCGTGCAATAGAAATAGGAGCCGATCCTGAAATTAACTCGATGGTAAAGTCTAATTCTCTTTGTGGTGGCATGCCAGGTATCTCTTCTCGAAAACTTCTGGGTACTCACAAACTATAGGAATGTTAGTTACAGATGATTCAAAATGGTTTAAGTCAACCACACCACAAAGATAACCACATATCCTCATATCAATCTGGTGAGCTCTCAAAGCAGACACTATTTGGAACTTAAGTTTTCTTTCAAACTTTTGATAGGATATCCTCTCTCAATTTTGCGCCGTAAGAGTTAAACTTTGCTCAAAACAATCAATTTTGTCCTCATACTTGGTTAACCAATCCATACACATATTTATGTCAAACTCAGATAGGTCAAATGCTATCAAATTAGCTGGGAATTCAACTCTCTCTAAGATAATTGGACAATCTCTATGCATGGTTCCATATTATTTTGGTAACATTATTCTCTCATGTAAAAATACAGATTTTGATGCAAAACTTTCAACATTGACAAAAACATAAAAATATGAATTTCTAACTCGAAATACATTTTGAAATAAATTACTTTCATTCGAAAAAATTAGATTATGAAATAATAAAATCTTAAAATGAAATTAAGACTAAAACATTTGTTCGTCATCAAAATAGAGGTTGAAATTTAATTAAGCTTATCATATAGATTAGAGTATAATAAATCATATTTTAAAATCTTGGGTATTATAACTACACAGTCAAGAAGGAGATGTCGCACTTTGGAAGTGCCAGCTGATGAAGTTATCCAACACGATGAATATGGGGAGTCAGATGAGTAGGTGGTTCTTTGCCTGGGATACCCCTTCCACTTCCAATGATGGGATATTGAGAGAGTAAGACGGTGAAGGATCCATCTCCGCCTCTACTCGTAGTGATCCTAATCAAGGGGACGATGACGAGACCTCCTAAATATTAGGGGCGAAGGCTTCTAGGTCTGGTAAGGCGGAGGCTGGCTTTGAAGTTGAACATTTAGCTAAGTCTCCACCTATGATCAACCCCACCGAAACACACATGACTTCCAGGGATGTAACTGCCCTGAAAACAAGCTTTAAGGGATTTCAAGATAAATATCCCATTGGACCGAAGTGGGAAATAAGAGTCCTGCTTGTGGAGGCAATTGTAGTTTGGGAGGATGACGTTAAGCATGCCACCAATTATTTCTGCTGCTATGAGTCGGCAATAAAATCTAGACTCTGCTTCCCTCTTCACAGGGGAACAAGGAGGATCTTGAAGGTGTATGACCTAGGCGTTTGGCAGCTCACCCCTAACTCCTGGATAAAATTCCGAGTTACATCGCCGCTTACGAGTTCAAGAACATTGAGCCAAGCTTCGAAGCTTTCGCTCATATGCATTACATGAGTCGGGCTCTAAGCGGCTAGGGAGCATGGTATACTTTAATCACCAGTCTGGAGTACATGATAACTCTAGGTAAGCCGTCTAAGTTTTATCTCATCTCTTTCCCCGCTTTAGCAATGAACCAGGTCTTACGCATGTACAATAAGGATCCGGCTTTGCTCGGAAAAAAGTACACCCTCCCTCACATTCCATCCTAGGCTTGGGAACAAAAAATGGAGCCGAAGTTCTTCACAACCAGCACTTAACCCTTAGACGATGGGACCCAAATAATAGTACCAAAGAACTAGGTACCCCATCCAGACTTCTTGAAAGATGAGGTGTAGTCAAGGATGATGGGGTAAACCCGTTTTCCATTTGGATTCCAAGGATGATGGGGTAAGATGGGACCTAAATAATAAACCCAAAGACCAAGGTAAGAAGATTTCTTTGAACTCCCATGGCCGCTTGACTTTATGCGTATCAAAACCCACCGATCTCATCAGGAAAACTGTTCAACAGCCGACATAATTTGGGTGTCGCCTATGTTGCTTTCTCACCACATCCTTGTTATGATGTTCAGAAATTCGCCAAATGGATGCTGAGGACAATTAATAGGTCCAAAGACCGGGTGTCAGGAGTGCAGTCGGTTAATTTTGATTAAATCCTAGCTCTACTAGCTGAGGTAACCAAGCTTAACTCAAGTATATTTTTAATCTTTAGACTTATCTTCTAACCCCCCCTTGTAGACACCCAAATGTGTCTCTCCAAAACCAAACCCTCAGTGATGAATACCTTTCTTGTCATTTGATTATTGAACGAAGCAAAAGTGTGAAAAGTCTAGTAATGAGGATGTTTTTATTAAAATATCACTTCATTTTGTTTTTGAAAATATTTCTTTTCTTACCTTATTTATGAAAAACATGCATTCCAGTTTAGTTTGGTCCATGATATGGGTCAAATAATGATGCAGTTGGATGGGGTTTGAAAAGACCTTTCCAACGATATATTGTAAGCCCAATTCCGATGAATAATGAGGGAGTTATGGCCAAAATATTAAACTGGGCCCTAGTCGGATTTTACCTACGACCCAATGATCATGTGGAGGGTCAAAAGGTCTAATCCTATTCCTAAACTAATTAGAATTAATTAGAACCTTCTATAAGTTTCTAAAAGATCTTAATTATTCTTTTTGAAAAGATAAGATTAAAGAATTTGAGTTAAATAAAAACTTTCCTTTTTTTAATCCTAATTCTATTCGAAATTAAAGTTATCAAAGACAGTCAGATATAATTATCTTTCCAAATCGCGCCTCATAATCTTTATTCAAATCTTATATGGTTGGATAGATCTTGAAATTATTTTTCCAATGATATATTATAATATTAAATCCGAGCTATAACAAAAAAGATATGAATGAGATATGAAACTCTATCCAAAGCTGACACCTTCCCACTATTTCGGCCATATCTTTTTATCTACAAAAGATTTTAATCTGATTCTAATTGGGTTGGAAAGTAGACTTCAAGAGATTTCCAACTACTTATATATGCCATATTTGAACTTCTAGGTCAAATGATATGATAAAAACAATATCTGCAAAAACTGTTGTCCATCGAGTTTTATTTCGATTCGAATTCTGATTCTTTTCTTATTCTTCGACCCTCTTTTTTCTCTGTAAATAGAGGTCTTATCTCCCCTTTTTCAATCACCAACTCTGATGAAGAATTTCTTGATTCTCTCTCCCTCTTTCAAGCCTAACCTTTTACAAACAAAATTCCGCATTCACAAGATCTAGACACACCTAGCATTGTTCGAAGTTGCCTTCTCCCTAAACGTGAAATGTTTTATTTTTTGAGGGTTTGGTCCCAAATCTCTCTTTCAATAATTTAATTTTTTGATTTTATTATTTTCCTTGAAGTTACTAATGTGTGTATCTTGTTATTAGAAAGAGATACGAGGCATCCAATTAAGTGCTTTAATTGATTTTATTGATATTTTGATGTAGAAATCATGTCTAGGTTGTTATTATGATTCCTAGTGTCATGTTAGGGTGTTTTTATTTTCCTAGTATCATGTTTAGGGTAATAACTATAATTTCTAATATCAAATATGACAATTGTGATTCCTGTGATGCTTCCTATTTTCTTTCCTAATATTCATGTTAGTATCATGTTAGGGTTAAAGCTTTGATTTTTATTGATTAGTGGCATGCTAGAGTTTGTTAATAATCTTGTTAGTATCATGCCTAGGATCTTGCTATTATTATGCTTTAACATGATTATTTTAATTATTATGGTTGTTAACATGATTATGATAATTATGTTTATTATTGTTATTATTATGTTGCTTGATTATATTTATTGTTATTGCTTGATCACACCTTTTATGCATGTTTAAAGGGAATTTGTACTTGTAATCACGCCTGATAAGATAATTAGTAATCTTGTTTAGTGTTAATTTGATTATAATTCAAGTGATCGCCAATAATAGATTTGTTTGTGCATTAAATTCGACCAACATAGATAAACAGGTTTAAAGTAAACTTATTGATTGCATGTTAGTCAGAAAGCGCACATGAATACGATCAGAATAAAGTAGAGGCCTATTATTAGGGTAGGTTCAATCTCTTTTAGGTTTGATTTATACCTTCATCCCCAAACTACCAGTCATGGTTCCAGACCTATTGGAGTTGACGATCTCCTGGATCGTTAAGGGGTGTAACCTTCACCTCGTGAACGGTTTACAAGTTCCTAAAACTTGTTGGCGACTCTTTTGCTCTAGCTTTCTTCCCTTTGGACGCCACCGTACTTTAGTATTTGATCACAGTGGGGTTCAAGTTTGGGGTAATGCTTCAAATATTCCTTACACTCCTTTTTACCGTCTGTATTCTACAGGCGATGCTGAGGGTGGACGAGCTGAAGACTCCGTTTAGGAGAAAATAAGAGGAGGTAAATGATGCTAAACAAAGGGCCACAAATGCTCTCAACTCTACTTAATACCAAAATACCATGACTGAAATTGAGATTAAAGTTGCAGAGTTGAAACAGGAGGAGCTGATTAAGACTTTGACGGCCGTAGTGGAGGAGACCGACACCAAAGCCACCAACTTAGAGTTGGCGCTTAAAAATGCTTAATCCAATTTGAAGGCTTTGGAAAGGGAGGACCAGGAGAACACCCAGCTCAGGGACGAGAACACCCGGCTCAAGCTTGATATTGTTTAAATGAGGAATGCACACAAAGAAGAAATCTCCAAGGAGAAAAACTTGCTGGTGGCGGAGAACGAGAGGGATAATGAGGCTCGCCTGAATCTAGCTTGGGATCTGGTCCACCCTTACGCTGATTGGGAGTTCTTCAACGTGATGTACCAGTATCCCCTGGGCGCCTGTGTGATTTTAGGAACTTTTGATACTTTAAGGAGTATGGGATGTTCCCAAGTCAATCAATCAAAGTAGTGATTGCCCAAAACCAAGTACACAGCCTTCCAACACAACAAGCGGATCAGCCGTTTGCCCAGGCGGTTTTAGTTGTTTTAGTGACCTAGTTTTCCACCGTCTAGGGTACCTGCAATCCAATTACACTTTATATCCGTTTTCCCTATTGGAAGGACTTGTATAATTTTAAAAAATAATCAAAGTTAGTTATTCGGCCGGTCACCGGCTGATGTCTTTAGACATCCGGTATTCGTGGACTTAGTTGTTCTTTTTAGATTACTTCAGTCAGACGACTATGAATTGGCAAATTAGGCCGTTCAATTTTGGCCGTCCAATTTCGGCCATCTACATATGATTATAGAGCAATTTTCCACCGAATTGGAAGATGCTCTCTGCAACGATTCAACGCGGATGGGTGTCACCAGACGCCTTACTCATATTGGAGCAGACAAATTTATGAATTCAAATATTATCCGTCCATTGGCCTCACCTCTTTGATAAACGTTCATTTAGCCACTAAATTTTTGTATATAGTTTATTATTTTAAGTACTTAAAAGAGCGTCGTTTGTACAAAGTACAAGCGGCATTTAAAATATTCCGGATATATATACAACAACAAATAAAGGAATTGGATGTAAAAAGAAACTTTTCATTGATAGGCTCTTTGTTTACAAAAATTTACAACTCTCAAAAGTAGTACTTTTTTAAGTGATCTACATTCCAAGTTTTAGGCAGCCGTTTACTGTCTGGGGTTTCCATGTAGTAAGTGCCATTCCTTACTTCTTCGTAAATCCGACAGGGTCTTCCCAATAAGGAGTTAACTTTCCCTGCTCCTTGGCCCTACCGGTTGCCTTCATTTTTCGTAACACAAAGTCACCTTCTTTTAGGGACAGTTTGTGCACTTTCTTGATGTAGGCACGAGTCATTCTCAGACGGTAAATCTCATGACGCAAGGCGGCATTGCCCCTGCATTTAGGGAGTCAGTCCAATGTTAGCCGCATGGCCTCCCAGTTTTCTTCTTCATCGTATAGCATGACTCGAAGAGTCGGTTCATAATGCTCGATGGGAAAGACGGCTTCAGCACCGTAAACCATGAGAAATGGGGTTTCATCGTTTTCCCCTTTTTCAGTTGTTCGGATGGGCCACAAGACATGAATTTATTCTTCAGCCAATAAACCACCGGCCCTTTCAATTTTCTTTCTTATGCCATATGAGATGAGCTTGTTGAAGGCTTCAACTTGGCCATTTTCTTGGGTTCGGCCAACTGATGCAAAACAATATGAGATCCCTTGATCTCCCAGCCAATTTTTGAGCTGAGGCGTCTCAAATTGAGGGCCATTGTCAAAAACCATAGACATAGGTACCCCAAACAGGATGATGATGTTCTTCCATATGAAAGAGATGGCATCCTAAGTCTTGATATTTTTGACCGCCTCTGCCTCAACCCACTTGGTGAAATAATCCACAGCCACCAAAATGTACCGTTTTTCTCCTAATGCAGGAGTATACGGACCCAAGATGTCCATGCCTCAATTAGAAAATGGGAATGGGCTATGAATTGTTGTCAGGTCAGTGGCCGGTTGATGGATGAGTATGCCAATTTTTTTTTGGCACTTGTCACATTTCCTAACCATATCCATAGCATCTGACTCGAGGATTGGCCAGAATTAACCTTGTTGCCTGGCCCTAATAGCCAGGGATCTGCCACCTATATGAGAAGCGGAATATCCCGCATGCAATTCTTCGAGAACCTCCTTCCCCTTTTCTAGGGTAACACACTTCAAAAGAGGCTTTAGGCATCCGGCTTTGAAGAGTTCTTAGTTTCTCATCTTAGAATTTACAGCTCGTTTTTTCATGACAGTCACAACACGTGGTTAATCGGGCAGCGTGCCATCTTATAAGTATTCCCGAATTCCATCCATCCAAATAGAGCTTCAGTCAAGCACTCTAATGGGCTCTTCTTCTATAATACTTCATTTTTCCATAACTTCCTAAAAGACTGACCGAGGCTTTTCATAAGTGGCGGAGGATGCTAATTTTGACAGTGCATCCGCCTGATTATTTTCAAACCTGGGCACTTGAATAAGATGGGTGGCTTCATAGTCACTATGGTATTGGCTAACGACCAATTGTGAATTAGAGTAGGGGTCAATTTTCGTTGCCCATGCCGCCTTACACATGCAGATACCAGCTAGCAGGGCTTCATACTCTGCCTCATTATTTGAGGCCTAAAACTCAAACCGTAGTGCATACTCATATTTGTCCTATTTAGGGGACTATCGGATTACGCCTGCACCACAACTGTTTATAGTAGAGCTCCCGTCAACATACACTTTCCAAACCTGATAAGTATTATCCCGTGCAACCGGCCTAGTCATTTTGACAATAAAGTCAGCAAACGCCTGACCCTTCACTTCCTTTCTTGGCTCAAAAGTAATTTAAAGATTTTGCATTTCAATAACACACTTGAGCATTCTTCCAGATGACTCCGAGGTTGTCATTGGCCGTTTGAGTTGTTGGTCTGTGAAGATAACAACCGGGTGTGCCAGGAAGTAAGGTTTCAACTTCTTGACGTCCATGTAAAGAGCAAGGAAAAATATTTCAACCATGGGGTACCGTAGTTTAGCATTTCTGAATACATGGCTAATGAAATAGACCAAGAGCTGAATGTCGTCTCTCTCAGCAAAGAGAACGACACTGAGGTTATGATCTGAGACGGTTAAGTCAATGTAAATCATCTCTTTGGGCAAGGGGATAATACACCTTGGAAAAGAGTGTAAGTGTTCTTTAAATTTCTGAAGGGCCGTCTCAGAATCATCCCCATATTCAAATCTAGTCTTCTTCTTGATTGCTTGGAAGAAATAAAGGCATTTATCACCTAACCGGTTGAGGAATCTCCCCAATGACGCCAGGCAACCGGTGAGTTTTTGAACTTCCTTGACAGTGTGGGGTGACATCATTTCTATTACCGCATGTATCTTCCTGGGGTCCTTCTCTATCCCCCTTTGATCAATAAGGAATCCGACAAACTTCCTAGACTCAACACCAAAAGCACATTTCTTGGGATTTAACATGACCTTATTGTTGGGTTTCGATGAGTCCAACTCACTGCTGAATAAAACCCGACCCAAAGACCCACTCACAATTAATATAACTAAATGACATAAATAACAAGAAAGATAGAAAAGATGATCTTACCATTGTCGAGTGCTTCACTCTCACTCGAAGCTCTTAATTTAACCTTTTCTTTTCTCCTATCGTGTGCTTTGCCTCATTTTACTTGAGATTTATGGGTTATTCTCTTAAGAAACCCTTATGAGAGCATAACTCGTCCTTTAGAGTGATCTAGGGGTTTAAATGGCTTGTCTTTGGTTGCTAAAATTGACCGTGATTCCTACGAAAGTGATTTGGTGTACATTCTGCTCCTCTTTAGTTTTTTTGTTTCTTTGTTTGCTTGAATGATGTCATCATTTTCCCTTGGGTTTTATTTTATTTTGCTCGAAGACGAGCAAAAGTTTAGCTTGGGGGAATTTGATGAGTGTCATTTATGACATTCTTAGGTTAGGTTTTCTTCGTAATTTTATGTTCATTTTTATTCTTTTATGTCGTGTTTTATATAATAATGCTGGATTTGCGTGTTTGTGTGTAAGTTTAGAGAAATGCATGCTTTTGATGGTTTTCTTATTATTTTATTCATTTCTAGGCTATTTCTCTTGTTTCTCCGTTTCTTTGTTTTGTTTTGTAGTTGAGCCGAGTTTCCAGGGATTTAATTGTTGAGGAGGAAGCTCTAGTGCATTCAAGGAAGTGAATAGAGCCAATTTCAGAGATCCAAGAATGCAAATAAAGCAACCAAGCAAGCTCCGCAAGCACGAGTAGCCTTGCAGCACGCCCGCACCAAAGCAGCCGATTTGTGGCAAGAAGTAGTCGCAGTTTGGCCGCGAGATCGCCGTGGGCATGGCCGTTGTGCCTTGTTCCATCCACCTTGAGCCGCGGGCACGGTGGCCTAGTATGCCTGTTGAGTTGTTATGGGTTCCGTACCCATTTTTCCGCGCCTACAGGATTTAAGGGAGAGGGCGCGACCAACCTATTTTTCTTCTTTGTCTATAAATCCTGTATTACCTTTGAGAAGAGAACTTTTAGATAATTTTCTTTTTCTTAGTTTTTAGTGAGAGAAGCTAGAAAGAAGTTAGAGAGAAAGTAGACATAAAAGTTCTTGGATTTTTATTTATATTGTAACTTTGCTTTAACCAAGGTATGGATTTCTTCAATCAATGAATGTTTTTAAGATTTCTTTCCTTTAAATTTACTTTTGCTTGCTATTTCCTTTAATTCTTGAATGTTTGATTCGAATTTTAATCTTTGGTTGAGATTTTGTTGAATGTTTGATTTTCTCTTTGATTAAACTTGAAATGATGATGTTTGTGATTCAATTTGTATTGACTTTCAATTCCACTATGATTAGTGAGTAGATTAGTAGCTAGGGAGAAGGGGAAGCATGCTTGATTGATGATTATTGCTAGTTAATGATTCTTGGTTGATTGAATTGTTGCAATTAAATTGGTTGACATAGTTGTGCATGTGATTAATTAGAATAGGAGTGATCAACTTATAAGATTAATCTAGATTACATAGAAAATTTCAATGAAATGAACCCTTGATTTGAGAATTGCTTTAATTGATTGAATTTGATTGTGATTTTCCTTGTTAGCCATTCATAGTGAACCCTAGTTTGGCTTATAGGAGATAGCTTTTAGATTCCATTAGTTGTGACTATTGTTTGTCCTTTACAATGTTTGAACTAATCGAGTCATCCATCAATTAGCATAATCATAGCTTGCATGTGGAACCTATATCCCAAGTGTTTAACTTATTGAATTTCTTTATTTTGTTTAGTATTTTGATACCTTAGTTACAATCCAACTCTTCTTACAATCTTCAAAGTAGCTTCACCTAGGCTATAGCTTTCTCATACTCATTCCTTTGGATTCGACCCTTTGCTTACCTTATACTCGTATTAGGTTTGTTAAGAGATTATAAATTTGTATGGCTCTAGGGGAGATTGGAAAACGACCTACTTTTTCCCTAAGTCAGGTGGTTACTTGGTTTTGGTGTTGGGATTTGGCCAATCTTTGCTTCACGATTTAGTTATAAAAGCAAATTTCAAATGTTAGCCTACCATCACCCTTTTCGTCCACACATTACAACCCTTTCCAAGACCTTTTAACCTTTGCGGTTGAGTTACTAGTCGGTTGAGGGAGATGTAGGTCAATCTTATAGAGCGGTATGAATTAGTTGAGACGTCGAGTAGCCTTAAATCTCTTTATTTTTCCGGTTCCTTTGAGGAACCATTGAGATGCTCACTAAAAGTAGATTTGAAGCGAATTGGGAGAATATGCTAAAAATGTTTTGAGATGTAAGTGAATTGTGTCTTGATAGTTCACTATGCTTAGCATATTTTATGTTTCCATTAAACTTAGATATCTCAAAACGTGTCTAACTTTGTTTCTTTAGGAAGCTTGGTATCTGCTTGTGTTTTGTCTACTTGCAAAAGTCCATTGTAAGAGCATTTTTCTTCCTTTTGGTTTTAACTTTCTCTTTTCTCATTTTTTGTTCTTTGCCTCGTTTTACTAGAGAGTTATGGGTTATTCTCTTAGGAAAGCCTTATGAGAGCATTAATCATCCTCTAGAGCGATCTAGGGGTTTAAATGGTTTGTCATTGGTTGCTAAAATTGACCGTGATTCCTACAAAAGCTAGTTAGTGTACATTCTCATATTCTATAGTTTTCTTGTTTCTTGCTTTGCTTAAATAATTACATCATCTTTCCTTGGATTTGATCTATTTTTGCTCGACGACGAGCAAAATTCTAGCTTGGGGGAATTTGATGAGCGTCATTTATGGCGTTCAATAGAGTAGCTTTTAATTCTTTTTTCTTTATTTTCATATAATCTTTCTAGTTTTCTTTTATTTTCGTCTTTATAACACATTTTAGTATTTCGTTCACTTTTATGAGTTTTTCATATTTTTGTTCTTACTTAGCTATTTTAGTTTAGTTTCTATTCAATTTGCTTTCTCTCTAACTTTTACTGGAATTTTTGTTAGTGATGTTTCAAAAGTCTTATTTGTTGCGCTCTCACGGTAGCACCCTCATTGATTCTAGATCATGAACGCGCAAATATTTGAAGATCAAGGGATGCCCTCCTCGCGGAATCATCATGAGAGCAGCGACGATAGGGATGCACGAGAGCGCTAGGAGCAAAGCTTCGCACAAGGATCTACGAGCGAGTAAGAGGATCCGTGCACGCTGTAACACCAAAAAAGGGTTGCGCACACGCATGCCCCTCTATGCGTGCGCGCGCATGGGCTTGTGGTGCATGTGCACGACCTTGATCCGAGCCTCTACGCTCGTTTTACTATATATACCCCTTGACTTTTCCTTTTTTTTAGGGGGATGGCGATTTCATATGTACTTGAGACTTATTTCCAGATTTAGTAGAGATAGAAAGTATAGATTGAAACTTGAGTTTATTTATTTTGTACTTCAAATTACATCTTTAATATTGGATTTCATCTTCAATCAAAGAAAATTTGTGAGAATTTCTTTCTTTGAATTTACTTTTGCTTGTTCTTTCCTTTAATTATTGAATGTTTGATTTGATTGTTTGTTGGGGTTTGGTAAGTCCAACTCACCGCGGAAACGACCCCGACCCAATGAACCACTCGCAATTAATAAAACCATAAAGCATAACAAATAAACATAAAAGGATAAAATCGGAATTTACCTTTGACGAGTGCTTCGCTCGACCCAATGGGCTCTTACTTGAAAGCTTTAGCTCCGAAAATACAGAGCCTCCAACAGTATCCACCCACAAAGGACAAACACCGACTTGGAGTTAGCAAGGTCCGACCAAAACCCGAGTGATTAAATGAGTTCAAAGGTTTTCACAATGGTGATGCCTTTTTTCAACTCTCACTCAAGTGATTTTCCCAATACCCCAACTTGGGTATTTATAGGGAAAAAAAGAGAATGAAAAAGCTCTCCCATCAATGTGGGAGAATTTGATTTTACCATTTTATTTTAAAGCTAAAATAAAATAAATAATCAAACTAGAAATAAATCAACAAGTGGAACATTTAGGTGAGGAACATTTGGAGGAGGGGGGGACCAAATTTGCTCCCCACTCCCTCTCCAAAAATCGGCCAACTCATTCCTATAGCCTCCTCTTACAATGCACCACATGGAACCACACTTGGGCACCAAGGCACCAAAGGTGGGCTGCCATGTGCGGCTGCCAGCAGGCCCAGCACAAGCGTGCGGGCTACTAGACGCCACTGGCTAGAAAGCCCAACACGACTTGTGCGGGCTGCTCGTGCACTCGGCCAGCAAGCCGTGCATCAAGGATGCAGGCTCCTGCTGAGTGTCGATGCTCCTTGCGCGCGTTGGCCAGCGCTGCTAGCATGCGATGCTAGCATTGGTGCGCTAGCACGCACCATCCAGCCCAGGCTCGGCTTAGTGCACATGTTAGCCACTATGCTATACCAAATGCCGGTTTGATCGGGGGATTCCGATGCTAGGGTATTTTGGTCTTGTTGATTTATTAATTTCATGTCTCGTCTATTATTATTTTGACTCGACTTTCGACGCTCGGTTTCGACGCTCTAAGCTCGAATTTCCGACGTCAAAATATTTAATACTCGGGCGACGAATTAATTTCTTCCAAATTAATTGGTCGAGTCGGTTCGTATATTTGCTAGGGTGTGACCCGAAGGGCTCAGTCAAGATTAAGCTGTAATATTAATTATACATTAATATTACTGATCGAAAGCGGTCTCCACCCAGGCATTCCGATCGCTTGACCTTGATGAATATATTAGCTTTCTAATAATTCTGAACCCGCTATCAGAATAATACACTTGTTTGAAGGACACCATTCCTTTCAATCTCCCACTTGTCCTTCCGGACAAGTAAGCATTTAGTGTATCGCCTTTTTCCTATGTCTCTTCATGTCTTCTTCATGACTATAAGGTAAGATTATTTCGTCATCCTTATTACGTCCAGAAGTGTTTCTCGATTCCAAGTCCGACTGTCAATAAACAGATGATTTCTAAAATCCATCCAAGCACGGCCATGCATTTTTACAGTCTCGCTCTACGAGAGGCCTTGTATACAACAAAGACATCTTCCCTATTTTAGTAGGGGGACATTCCCAGTCTTGTAATGTAGCTCCTCTTACTGAGAGGACTTAGCCGCCCGAGTGTTGCCGTTATAATCCTCTATTACGGCAGACGATTGAAAACATCAAAACGGACTAGTACTCAAACAAGAGAACTCACAATACTCATGGTCAAGGAAATAGGTTCCAATAGCCATAATGAGAAGTATACTTTATGACGATTTTTAATATCTTCAAGTATTCTCATAGGTCGATCAAGTATGGTTCTAAACCAATACCTATGCAAATGATTTATGACAATCATTTCCTCGTAGCACAAGAAATAGTGCTATAAATCAAACTACACACTAATCTTAATCGGTCATTAATCGTCCATCGTTTAAATGACCTCGATTAGGGACAATTTACGATTATAATATTCAATGTTCACTTAATATGTGTTTCCTTATCAAGACTGGTCTTGATACCCTATTTTGAATATTCCAAGAATCGAATGGACTCATTATTTAATCCTAAACCACAATTAAATAGCAAACAGAGTAATAAAATATTGCATGAAATTTATATTAATCCAAAACTTGAATGATTTTTCTTAGTGTCTTACATTATATGTTCATAATTTTAACCAAGACACTAAACAGGGAAATCAAAGCCAGTCTCCTACATGCCTGATTCCCATTGCCTCAACGTGCTTGTTGTGCTTCACTTGAGGCAAAGGTTTAGTAAGTAGATCGACTACGTTGTCATCCGCTCCAACTTTGCAAATTCTGATTTCACCTTCTGATTTCCATTCTTGAATCATGTGAAACCACCGTTCAACATGTTTGACTTTCTGATGTTCCCTCGGCTCTCTGGCCTAAGCAATAGCTCCATTGTTGTCACAATAGAGGGCTATTGGACCCTTTATGGAGGGTACAACATCAAGCGCACCAATGAACTTACGAATCCAAACAACCTCCTTAGCCGCTTCAACAGCTGCTAAGTACTCCACTTCTGTTGTAGAATCTGCATTGTACTCTGCTTGGAACTCTTCCAACCAAACGCTCCTCCATTTAGACAACACATATCCAGATTGTAATTTGAAATCGTCTCTGTCTGTCTGGAAGCTTGCGTCGGTATAACCTTCAACAACTAATTCTTCTTAATCACCATATACCAGGAATTTATCCTTGTTCCTTTTCAGGTACTTTATTAGGATATTCTTGGCCGCAGTCCAATGGACCTCTCCTGGATCTTATTGGTAACGACTCGTAGCACTCAAGGCATACGATACATCTTGCCTAATCCATATCATGGCATACACGATCGATCCAATAAGCAAAGCATATCATGTATTTCATTGAGAATCATTTTCCAAGCCAGGCCTTTACATACTCTAATAACGAAATGTTGTTTCCAATGAGCAATATGTCATCGACATATAAAACTAAGAAGGCGATGTCACTCCCACTGACCTTCTTGTAAACACAAGATTCATTTGGATTCTTGATAAAACCAAACTTACCAACTTCTGCTAGCTTGCTTTAGTCCATAAATGGAATTCTTAAGCTTACAAACCTTCCCAGCATTGTTTTGGTCAACAAAACCTTCAGGTTGTGTCATGTTCACAGTTTCTTCCAAAATACCATTTAAGAAGGTGGTTTTGACGTCCATCTGCCATATTTCATAGTTGTAATATGCAACAATCGCTAGGAGGATCCGAACGGATTTAAGCATTGTGACTGGTGAAAAGGTTTCATCGTAATCAATACCATGAACTTGTCTATAACCTTTTTCCACCAATCTAGCTTTGTAAATGAATACATTTCTATCTTTGTCGGTTTTCATCTTGAAAATCCACTCACATCCGATAGGTGTATAACCTTCGGGTAAGTCAACCAAGTCCTAGACTTGATTTTTAAACATGATTTCAGATCTCATGGCCTCATACCATTTAGCAGAGTCGGTGCTTGCCATCGCTTGCTTGTAGGTTGTCGGTTCATCTCCATCCACAATCAGGACGTCCTATGATATCTCGATTAATACTAAACCAAGATATCTATCAGGTTGAGATCTCGGCCTTTGAGTCCTACGTAGGGTAATGGATTGGGCATTTGCATTGTCGGTTTGACTTTGCACATTTTGATCATTTTGACCTGCGTCAACGGATGCTGTTTGAGCACTTTGACTGTCATTATGATTTCTTTGCTCATCCTCACGAACTTCGTCGAGTTCAATTTTCCTCCCACTTGTCATTTTAGAAAGGTGTTCCTTCTCCAAAAACACACCACCGCGAGCAACAAGCACTTTGTTCTCTGATTTGTTGTAGAAGAAATACCCTTTGGTTTCTTTTGGGTAGCCTACAAAGTAAACCTTGTCAGATTTGGGATGAAGTTTGTCAGAAATCAATTTCTTGACATATGCTTCGCATCCCCATATCTTTAGAAAAGACAAAGTAGGAGGTTTCTTTGTCCATAATTCATATGGAGTCTTTCCTACAACTTTTGATGGTGCACGATTCAGTGTTAGTGCCGCAGTTAGAAGTGCGTGTCCCCAGAAAGAGATAAGAAGATCAATAAGACCCATTGTTGATCGTACCATGTCCAACAAGGTTCGATTTCTCCTTTCGGATACTCTGTTCCATTTAGGAGTTCCTGGAGGTGTCAATTCTGAAAGTATACCTTTTTCTTTCGGATGGTCATCAAATTTCGGGCTCAAGTATTCACCACCTCGATCTGATCAAAGGGCTTTAATTTTCTTGCCAAGCTGATTTTCAACTTCACTCTGAAATTCTTTGAACTTTTCAAACGATTCAGATTTATGTGACATTAGGTAGACATAACCATATCTACTATAGTCATATGTGAAGGTGATAAAATATCGGTGTCCATTTCTTGTGGTTTAGCTCATTGGTCCACATACATCAGTGTGTATTTGACCTAATAAGTCTCCTACCCTTTCTCCTAGCTTGGAGAATGGCTGTTAAATCATCTTGCCTAATAAACATCCCTCGCAATTCTCAAACGATTCTAAATCGAAAGAGTCAAGAACACCTTCTTGTAGAAGTCTCTTGATGCGTTTGATGTTAATGTGGCCAAGACGACAATGCCACAAATAAGTTTGGTTTGACTCCATGGTCTTAGCTCTTTTCGTAGTATTATTCACATTATAAACTTGTTTGTCAAGATCAAGCACATAAAGACCATTTTCAGAATGTGCAATACCATATAAAACATTAACGAGATAAAACGAACATTCATTGTCTTTTACTCGAAATTCAAAACCCTTGGCGTCCAACGCCGAAATTGAAATGATGTTTTTGGTAATGTTGGGAAAATAATAAACGTTATCTAGTTCCAAAACAAGCCCGCTGGGCAAAGACAAACTGAGAGTTCCTATGGATACGACACTAATTTTGGCTACATTGCCGACCCAGAGTTCAACCTCTCCCTTCTCTAGCCTTCAAGCGTTTCTTAGTCCCTGAGAATTGGAACAAAGGTGTGAGCCACATTCGGTATCTAATTCACATGATGCTAAGCTAGTGAAGTTAAAGTCTATAACGAATATACTTGATTCAGAAGCAACGAATCCATTCTTCTTATCTTCCTTGAACTTGGGGAAATCTCTCTTCCAATGTCCTTCTTCTTACAGTAGAAGCATTCAGAATCAGAGAAGATGCTACCTTTTTCTCTTTGTTATCCTTGGTAGCTTTAGACTTAGGCAGAAAGGTTTTCTTCTTTCCCTTCCTCTTAAAGCCTTTCTTCTTCTTGCTTGAGAATTTGAACGGCTTGCCCTTTTTTATCATAAGCATATCATGCTTTCCCTCATCCTTGAGCGTTAGCTCTGCTTGCTTCAACATACCATGAAGTTCAGTGAGGGTTTTCTCCATGATGTGCATGTTATAGTTCATCTTGAACTGATCATAGCCTTTGTGCATCGAGTGGAGAATGATGTCAATTGCCATCTCGGTTGAATACCTCGCATCAAGCCTTCCCATGTTCTCAAACAATCCTATCATTTTGAGTACATGTGGGCTGACTGACTCTCCTTTCTTGAGCTTGCTCTCAAGGATCTGCTTGTGGGTTTCAAACCTTTCAGTTCAGGCCTGCTCTTGAAACATATTTTGCAGTTCAGAAATGATCTCAAAAGTTGTCTCCTTCTCAAAGAAAGTCTTTTGAATCTCTAGAGACATTGTGGCTAACATGATGCATTTGACATCTCTATTGGCACTTTGCCATCGATTTAGGGCAACCTGAGTCACCTCCTCATTGGGAGCCTCGGGCATTTCCTCATCAAGGACATATTTCTTTTGCTCTTGCCTGAGAACAATTCGCAAGTTCCTTTGCCAAAAAAGAAAATTTGGCCCCACTCAACTTCTCCTTGTTGAGAATTGAGCGTAACGAGAATTAGTTGTTTGAGTTATTTGAAGACATGATTCTACTATTGAAAGAATTTGAAATGAAAAACCATTCATGCAATTTAAATAAGATTGAATTCATGCATTTTAATCAAACTTATTTAAAACGTCTTATTCACACATTTAAAGTTGTCCCCAATTTGGTGATAATAAGTCGATTCCAAGATCCGAAGAAACAAAGAGTGGTTAAGCATGCTTTGGCTTGTCTTAACACTCAATATCCTAAGGTAAGCAACACTTTGCTAATGGCTCCAAGCCACTCTTCGTTGAATAAATCGTCGCATCTAATGCTCTCTCAACAATTTATTCACTTTGCCACGACATGTTAGGACTCCATCACTCATATCGTTGAGTACAACCAAAACCAACTTGCATACCCGGTATGCCTTACTTCCTAGGAGAGGTAGTGATGCCTCGCTTTGGCGTAGCCCACCACTACCCTCGTTCGGCCGGTAAGTGTTGTTTTAGAATGTAAATTTTTACTCAATATTTAGGGACCTAGGGTTTCTATGTTGGTTGATTTAAGTGAACTTAATTAATCATCACAACATTAAAAATCCTAAACATGCATCTAACATATAATTTATATACATAAACATATATATATATCAAAAATCATAAATATAGATGCATTTGGGAACTAGCATGACCCCTTGAGATCTTCAAATCTTCAAAAGATCTTCATTTGTAACTTCATGGTTACGTCTTCTAAGAAACTCCATCTTCAAGTCTTGACCATAATTTAAATGCAACTACTAGTATCTACGATTAGGATTAATCAAAATATTATGGTACAAAAATATTCAACGGTACGCAGACTGTATTTAGATTTACAAAAATACATCACGGATCGCAGTCCGTATTTTCTATCCTAATCGGGCCCCACTAATTACCATTTCATAAAACCTGTAAGAGAATATACATTCCATTCATCCTATTACTATTTGTGAATGGCCCATGCATTTTACAACGATAAACAAGTAACAATGCAAAACCACGCGTGAACTAGTAATTAGTCTAGGTGGTTAATCCAATTAACACGCCTAATTAAAACTAGTCAAAGTTGTTTTAACCGGTTATGTAAATAAGCGCAATTTAACATTTGAAGCTCCCACTAAATTCCGCATCCAACTTAATTAATCCAATTAATTAAGCCGGTAAGTCCCAATATTTGTCAAAATAAATTTTTCCAATGCCGCTCAAAACCGAGGCCTAGCCTCCAAAATTTATTAAAATAATTAAAACAAATTAGATCATTAAAATAATTAAAACGACAATTATTAAGCAAAAATACGTAGTCCAAAATGTCTAAGTGCCTAGCACTAAGACACGGAGTGCTCACATTTCGCACAACCTTTAGATGCTCAATGAACGTGGGAGTGGGCTCGATGTCGCTAAGCGTTACACCGCCCACATCAACGAACTTTCACACATAAAAAACGTGGCCCTTGATGGCCATGTTGAACGAATTCATTGCACTACATTGCTTCGCAAGCAACGTCTACGCATACTCCTAATTTCACGATGCATGTACCAAGTCCTAAACAATGCACCATGTGCTCGGGCCCCACATACCCGCGCCACAGCAGCCCCAAGTACATGCAACACAACACACATGCACACACGCATATGGCAGCGTGCTGCTGTTGTGCTGCGTCGCTTGTGGTGCTACTGCTTGCGGCCGTGCGTACCAGCCATGCAATGGCTGCACGCATAGGGCATGGAAGCCCCTTGGAAGCCAAATGCGGGTTGCTATGCAGCCCGGCTAGCCAAGGGCGCTCATGCCTTGTTTTGCGTGCCATTAGCCTCAGGATTTGATCCCAAAATTTTGCGTGACTTTTGCAATTAATTCTAAATTAATTTTAGAACTAATTTAATGAGAAGCATGCTTGATTGATGATTTTAGCTAGTTGATGATTCTTGGTTGATTGGATTGCTGCAATTAAATTGTTTGAAATAGTTGTGCATGTGATTAATTTTATTAGGAATGATCAATTTAGATGATTAATCTAAATTGCATAACAAATTTGAAAGACATGAACCCTTGATTTGAGAATTGCTGTAATTGGTTAAATTTGATTGTTATTTTCCTTGTTAGTCATTCTTAGTGAACCCTAGCTTGACTTATAGGAGATAGCTTTTGAATTCTGTATTAATTAATTTTGGAGGCTAGGCCTCGTATTTTAGCGGCACTTGCAAAATTTTTATTTTGGCAAAAAATTTCGTTTACCGACTAAATTAATTAGATTCATGAAGTGGGATGCGTAATTTAGAGGGAGCTTTATATTTAATTTCGCTTAACCACATAACTGGTTAAACAACTTTTACAAGTTTTAATTAGTTACTAGTTTATGCGTGTTTGTGCATTTTTATTTGTTTATTGTTGTAAAATGCATGGGCCATTCACATATAGTGAATGGATGAATGGAATGTATATTATCTCATAGGTTTTATAAATTTGCAACTAGTGGGGCCCGATTAGGATAGGAAATACGAGCTGCATTTTGTCATGTTTTTTTGTAAATCTAAATACAGTCTGCGAACCGTTGAGTATTTTTGTACCTTAATATTTAGATTGTTCCTAATCATAGATAATAATATTTGCATTATTTTGGTTATGTCTTAAAGATGGAGGCTCTAGGAAGATGAAGCCATGAAGTTACAAAAGACGTCCCTTGAAGACTTGAAGACTCAAGGGGTTATGCTATTTGCCAAATGCATCATTTACTTATGTTTTCAATATATATCTTACCTTATATATATGAATGATATGTTAGATGCATGTTTAGGATTTCGAATGTTGTGATGATTAATTATGTTCACTTAAATTAACTAATATAAAAAACCCTAGATCCCTAAAATATTGAGTAAAATTTTCCATTCCAAAACAACACTTACCGACCTATTGAGAGTAATGATGGGCTACGCCAAAGCTAGGCATCACTATTACACCTAAGAAAAGTAAGGTATACCGGGTATGTATATTGGTTTTGGTTATACTAAACGATATGAGTGATCGAGTCCTAACATGTCGTGGAAAAAGTGGATAAGTTGTTGAGAGAACATTAGATGCCACAATTTATCTAACCAAGAGTGGCTTAGAGCCATTAGCAAAGAGTTGATTACCTTAGAATATTAAGTTTTAAGACAAGCCAAAGCATGCTTAAATGCGCATTGATTCCTTTGATCTTGGAATCGACTTATTCTCACCAAATGGGGACAATTTAATGTGTGAATAAGACGTTTGAATAAGTTTGATAAATATGCATGAATTAAATATTATTTATATTAAGTATTATGAATGGTTTTTTATTACAAATTCTTTCAATTGTAGAATCATGTCTTCAACTAACAACGACAACAATCTAATGTGCCCGGAACTTCCCCAAAAGTTACCACTTTCCTTGAACTTGGTGAACTTTAAGGAGTGCGAAGAAGAACTCCGAAAGACCCTCCAAAATTTCTACTTAGACCACATTCTCGGCATATTGACATAAGGAAAGATTAGGTCATTATCTAATCTTCCCTAGAGCCAAAAAAATTTATAATCACTTAACAAACCTAATACGAGTATAAAGGTAAGAAAAGGGTCGAACCCAAAGGAATAAGTAGGAGAAATGTTATGGCCTATGGTCAAGCTTCTTCGAAGTATGAGAGGTGAATTGAATTGTAAATAAGGTTTCAATTAACTAATCAAGTAAAAACAAAATCAATATGCTAAACACTAAGGATTAAGGTTCCATATGCAAGTTCAATGATAATGATAATTGATTAATAACTAAATTGATTCAAACGTTTCAAAGGACAAACAATAGTTACAATTAATCGTCTAGGAGTTGTTGATTCTTTGAGATTTTGAAATACAATCTCTTGAATGCTTAGTTGAAATAGGTATACAATCTCTGGTCTAGGAGTAGTCGAAGCCCCCATTTACTGAGTTTAACTACAGGTATCGTAGCCCCCAAGTATGGGTGAGATTCGATTTTCGTGTTTTGCCCTATCGGCAGCCGTTATGCTGCCGAAATGGGTCTAGAATACGTGTATTAGTTTAGTTTAGGAAATAAAGTAAACTAATACATAAACTTTATCCATCATAGCATGGACTCTCCTCCATTTGTCGATGCTGAGAGATTCTAGGTGGTCCTGACGAGGCGGTTCGCCTTCGGAAGAGGGTGACCCGTCCTCAAGAGAAGGTTTGAGAGCGACGTGTCGCAGTCGATCGACTTCAGGAGGATGTGGTTTAGGAGGCTCCTCCCAACTGGGACCCTAGGGTCCTTATGTGGGACCCAGACCATCATGTCTCAATGAGAGGGTGGCGCGACATCGTGAGTTCTTCGCGCCTTCGTTTCTTTCTTTTTTCCTTTGTTTCTTCTCCTTTTTAAACCATAACCGTTTTTTTATTTTTATTTTTTTATTTTCCTTAGAGCGAGCCTAGCATGCGTCTATATGACTCTGGTGACCTGCGAGCTCATTTTGAGAGTTTAGCCGAGGTGGCAAAGGAGATTGTGGCACTTTCCGGGATTGATTCCCAGCCGGCGGCTCTTCGAGATTTATCGAGTCAGCCTGCGTCGTTAACTTTCCTCCGTGGATTGCTGGAGTTTTGGTGGGATTCCTCCAACACTTTCCACTTTCCATGGGGAGAGTTGACAGTTACCCATTTTGATTTCTCTATGATTACATGTTTTCCTTTTAGAGGCGAGCCCATAGCCATAGAGTTCGTTAAGAGGTTAGACTAGAGACTGCGCGACCTTGTGGGGGACCGCCTTGCGTCGGCCCTTCACGTGTACGCGCAGTCTTGTCCGTACTCGGTTCTTGCCGACGAGTTGTCGGCTGATGAGCTTGATCCGGAGTGTACACTTGAGTGGCTCGGATATACATTGATCACGTTCTTTTCGTCACTATCTTAAGTGATTGAGGAGAGCGTTTTGCCATTGGGTTACTTATTTGCCTTAGTGATTTGGGGCAAGTAGGTAACCAGAATTGGGCGGAGGTGTTGTATGCCCGTATGCTTATAGCTATGGGCAAGGCGACCCATGTGATGGATTCTGCGGCAGCTATTGAGGTGCCTCAGATCTCCCTTACTTAGCATGGTCGTATCCTTGAGGTACGTATTTTAAGCTTATTTCGATTATTTTTGCTTTTTTTCTTTAGGCTTATCCTTTTTCGGTTTCAGGTTTGGGGATACTTGTACCTGCCTTTCTTGGCCCCCAGGATGCTTGAGGCTGCTCGTTTTCCTATCGGCCATCGATTGGTCATGATTAAGAAGACACGAGCCACTTCTGCCAGCGACTTTCGCTAGAGGATTCTTTCGGCGACTCGTGCGTCGGTGAGTACTCCAACTACATGTGCATCTTTTGATTTTATTTTTTTTCTGACGATTTTTCATGTGTTTGTGTTGGTAGATCGATCTCTGTCCTTAGAGCTTGATCGTCGGAGTCCCTGAGGGTTTCCGGTCCGGCATGATTCGTTTCCGTTTCCGGGCTCTATATCAGGGACTTCCAGTCGTTCCGAGGATAGACGCTTGGTTTTTAGGCGAGCGTGTTCTCTAGCAGTCTGCGTTCGAGGAGCCTCTCGTTCCCGTGGATCCTCCAATACGGATGTTACGTCCGGACTTGCTGTCTACTGAGGATCGAACTCAGGGGATCCTTGGTTATCCAACGGTGCAGCTGGTGCTACTGGATGCCTCGTACCCGACTTTCATTTCATCCAGGCTGACTCCTTTCCCAGCTTTTGTTCCGGTTTGTACTTTAACTCTCTTTTGTTATTTATATTTATTTTTTTGGAACTTTGACCCTTTTATTTATTTTTCAGCGGGTTGAGCTAGGTGATTGGGTGCCTCCTACAAACGTGCTCAACTGAAGGAGTTGCGCGCGATTGTCGAGCGCATGTGAATTGGTTGCGCGCGTACAACTTTGCCCCTTTTTGGGGCTATTTCAACGAGATTTCGTGCAGGATTTTAAGTATCTCGCATTCATTCTCTTAGCAATAAGAATTTAAAAAGAATTAATCTCTCTATATTCTCTCTCTCCTTTTTTTTATTTGAACAATGGTGAAAACCTTTGAACAAGCTTGATGCAATGGGTCACCTCCCTTTCTACCGAGGATAAACTAGATTTCAAAATTTACCACCTAGACCCTTTTTTGAACAAAAAGTAATTAGTGATAAATTTTGATTTTCTTCATGTCGCCGTCAACCATTGGGATTCTAACCATCATCTTTTCTTGTTTAAAGGGGACGAGATTGTCCCACTTCCTGGTGAGTTTGAGGCCTTTCTAGGCTTCCCTACAAACACTCTCCCTGTGACTTATGCGCCTACCTTGTCGGATTCCAAATCTATATTCCAAAGATTTTTTAGTTTGTCTGAAAATGATATGACTAACATTGGAAGTGAAGAAGGCGTGAATTTGTTCCAACTTATTGAACACTTCGTCGCCCCTCGTGACAACATGACTAAACAATGCTTTAAAATTCGTGCTTTATGTTATAGTCTTGTTGTTAATTGTTTACTTAGGACAGGCAAAGAATATGGGGATTATTCCATGGTGTCCATAGTAGAGCAAATAGAGGGATGTCATTCACCCGCTCCTTTGGCTTTAGCGGAAACCATTCTATACTTGAATCGCCTTAGTGGAGACCATAACGAAAATGGTTTCACGAGAAGTCCACTCCTACTACACGTACGTTATTTTTTACGTCGTATTCCAGTGGAAGTCATGAAGTTGTGCTGGAAGGACCAGCGCAATCTTCTGAGATGTGCGCGGTTGGCGCGCGCAACAGATTTTGATGCACGCACCACCTGCTTGTGTAAATTGCAAACTAATTTAATTTAATTTTTTTTTAATTTTTTTTAGATTAGGCTCATGGAGCGTTTGCGAATTGTCGATTAGCCACAAAATCTTGAGGCTAACTAAGTGAGGACATTCCTTGGACGTCGAATTCTTTACAAGCATAAAAATGAAGAAGAATGGACGTCGTTTTTCTGTCACGGGTTTCCCAACATACGCTTTGTGATTCCTTGGTGGAACATGATCGCGGGTTAGATAGGTCTTTAAGCTACTACCCTAACCAAATTAATCATTTATAATACCTAAACCTACACTAAACTAGTTAGTGGCAAGTAAAGGGTCGAACCACTGGGGAAGCACGCTAATTCAATATCAAATATCACTAATGCAAGAGTGAAAAGGGGATTGTTTTTGTTGGTTTTGTTGAGTAAGAATACTAAAACTACAAATTAACAAGAAGATGATAATTAAAATCAATAGAAAATGACGCTAGGGATACGGGGGTATCCAATATGATTAGAAAGAGGAGAATAATGGTGATTATCATGAAACATATGCCAAATAACACAAGATTCTACCCAAACAACTCATTCTCATGCAATAGTCTAGGAAAATCAATGAAAGGTCTATACTAATAAGGATCATTCTCATGCATCCTACTAGTTACAATCAAATCAAGAGAATAAAGAAGCAAAATCCATAAAAATTCCACTTTAATAACTCATTCTCATGCAATCATTAAAATAGAGGTGATCCTAATCTAGCTCAAATCACTTTCATGCATTTAAACTAGATACCATCAAATAGAGTGCAACAATAATCCCAAGCTAATAAAAATCATGTCTTTCATCAATATATGGCATAAGTTCAATCCAACCATCATCATTCATCCAATATCAAATCATATCGTCCACCCCCTTCCCCTAGCTAAAAGTTTAGCCTAGTGAAGGGAGATTAAACACAATATCAAAACTAGAAATAAACTCAAGAAACTTAAAACAAAACATAATTAAAATTCATGAAATCAATAACAACTAGATGAACTAATAAGATTAACAAGAATAAAAAACAATAAAACAAACAAATAAAACTAAAGGAAAGGAGAAGAGATTACTAAAGAAAGGATTAATGAAAGATGAAAACTTGAATTCTTGCTTGATTGAAACTTAAACTTGAGCAAAATTGAATTTTGGAAGAAAATTGAGCCATAATCTATTTTCTCTCCCTAAAAATTATCTAATCTAACCCTAAGAGAGAGACGCTCTCCTAAACTAATTCTAATCTATCTAAAATAAAAATGTTGATTTAAAATCTTTAGAAAATAACCCCAAAGGGGTATTTATAATACAAGCTAAGAAAATAAAATAAAAGAAAATAAAATAGAAATTAAACTAAATAAAACAATTAGAAAAACTAAACTAAAAACCAATAAAAACAAAACTACAGGAAAAATAAAATAAAAGAAAATGAAAAGAAAAATGAAAACCCCAAAACCCCTAAAATTCCCACCCAAACCCACGAATCATCAGACCCCCAAACTCCCCTTTCTCGTGGTTGCTCTGATTCTCATCCTCCATTCCATTACTCAGAAGCTGCATGCATCTTCACCCTTCATCGAATATCACGTGAAAAGCTCGTGATTGACCCAAAATTGCGCGCCCGCACAGAAGTCGCACAGTAAGTCGCATAAAGCTACTGCCTCAACTCGATTTTGGACTCCAATTTGCGCGCTTTCTGACAGGGCTACGGGGCCGCGAGTAGCTGCTCTGTGAGTTTGAGTGTTTGGTGAATTTCGGCTGGAATTGTTGTTGTTGTTTTGGTGGCTGACGATGGTCTTAGTTGGAGTGGAGTGCTGGTGCGGTTGTGGTGGGCTAATAGGTGGTGTTGGTGGTTTAATTGGTGTTGCGGGGGTTTGCGCGTGAGTAATTATTCCGGGGTGGTTTTTGGTGGTAGATTGAAGGTGAGTGGAATTGCTGCAGGGGTCGAATTAAAGGTGGTAATTGCTGGAGGTTTTGGTGGCGAAATGGGAGGTGTGGCTGGGTTGTGCTGCTGCTGACAGTAGGGGAGTGTTGGTGAGCTGGTGAATTGGTTGCGGCGGGCAGCAGGGCTGCTGTAGGAGGCTGGTGGTTTGCGTGGTGGTGATTGGAAGTGGTTGTCGTGAGGGTGATTTTGCAGGGGAAAGGTGGTTTGCGTGGTGGTGTAGATTACTGCTGTTGGTGAGTAATTGGGTTGCTGGTGGTTGTTTAGTGATGTTGGTTGCGGTTTATGGGAGCATGGGATTGGTTGGTGATGGTGGTTCAGGTGCGGCTGGGTGTGGATTGGTGGTGGGTTTGGGTGGCTGATGTGGCAGTTGGTGTTGGTGTTGTTGGGGGAAATCAGTGGTGGAGCTTGGTTCAATTTTGTGCCTCGAACCTCAGACCTTGAACCCGATCGACCCCGGACCCGAAAACACCTATAACCAAAAACAACATGAGGGGATTTTTAAAAGATAAAATAAAATAAAATAAGATAAATAAAGTAAAATAAAATTAGATAAATAAAGTAAAATAAAATGATAAAACTAAATAAATAATAAAATTAAATGAAATAGCATAAAATAAAGAAAACAAACTAGAATCTAAAAGAAAAATAAATAAAAAGAGAGAAACTAGGAATTAATAAAACTAAGTTAATCTAAATTAAACTAAAAACTACAAATTACTCAAATAAAGAGATAAAAGACGAGAATAAACAAAATAATAGAAATTAAGGATAAAATGAGCTTAATTATTGAAATAAGCCGGAAAAGCGACTCAATAAACACCCTAAAAGTGACATAAAAGTCACTTATCAAACTCCCCCAAACTAACCTTTTGCTCGTCCTCGAGCAAATTAACATGGACACGGGAGAAGGGGAGTGATTTATTCAAGCAAATCTAAGACACTAAAGGAGACAAGAATGTACACTAACTCACTTTTGTAGGAATCATGGTCAATTTTAGCAACTGAAGACAAGCCCTTTAAACCCCTAGATCGCCCTAGAGGACGAGTGTGCTCTCGTGAGGGTGTCCTAAGAGTTTAACCCATAAATCTAGACAAAAACCAAGGCAAAACAAAAAGAAAAAGAAAAGCAAACAAAAAAAAAAAAAAAAACAAACACAACCATGAACAACATAACATGGCAAGGTTTAGGAAACCAATCAAGCTCAAAGGCGGAAAATACTCCATTTGGACTCAAAAAGAAGAGACATGCACCAAAGAATACTCATCTTTCTCAATACAATGAGGGAAAACACGTTCTAAGATGCTCATGGTTGAGAGAGACAAACCTAAGCTAAGCATAGAGAACTAGAGAATTCATTCTCCGCCCTAGCCCCATCTAAGACGGTCCACGTTCTCTCCACTAGCTTCAAATCACCCCCTAGTTAGCTCCTCATGATTCCACGAAGGAACCGGAAAAAGAATCAATTTGTGGAATTAGTGGGTCATCCCGACATCTCAACTATGCATACTCTCTCCATAGGGTTGAAATCTATCTCCCTCCACTGGAATTTGACCTCACCCCTCTAAAGTCTAAGGGTCTTAACTAGGGTTGTAACGTAAGGCAAAGGGTTAAGGCGGGGTAAAAATTTGAAAATTTTGGTGATATTTCCTAAGTGAAGCAAAAGGGTGATCAAACCTCAAAAACAACTCAAGAAATCACGAAACATCAAACAAAAATACCAATAATGTCATCTCCCCCAAGCTTACTCAACACCAACATTCCATAAAAAAAAAAGAAAATGAAATAACGTTCCCCCCCCCCCCCCAAGCTTGAACTAAGCATTGTCCTTAATGCTTAACTTAGGGAAGAAAACGAAACCTTTTTTTTTTATATATCCTTGCCTTTTTTAACTAAGGACGACTTTTTCGGGGATGCATTTGCTTTATTACACATAATATATACAATTTACTTTCTTGCTTGGTACAAAGAGCATAGTACTTTCTCATTTTCATTACAACACAAAATAAACTCTGAAACCAAAATGCTTCACAAACTAAGGGTTAGGGAAGAAAAAGGTCATAAGGCTTGCATTATGGCACAGAATCAAGAAAGGGAATAGGCTCAAAGGGTTGGCAAGAGGAGAAAATGCAAAATAAAAACAAAATATGTAACAAAACAAAAAGAAGATAAAGAAAAATAAGAAAAGGGTGCCCGACCTTTTCCTCCCCTAGAACTGCTTGGTCACGATCTTGGGAGTTAGAGGACAACACAAGGATTATGATATGCATAGTCAAGGATCCTAAGCGCCGCTCAACAAAATTGATGGAGGCTTGAAAAATTTAAATCTCACAAGGGATGAGAAGTAAGCAAATACTAACTAAAGAGCTTCAAATCTACTATAGAGAGCAACACCATCTTACCACTTTTCCATGAACTAAGGGTTCAAATGTCCTCAATAGTTCTTAACCTTGCTACCTTAGCTTAAAATTTGTCTATCTCAACCATAAGCACTCTCAAACCATGTAGGCCATCATCAATTAGGAAGAGAAACATTCTTTAGCACATTATTAAAGCAATCAATTCCAAATGCATGAGCAAATTCCAAAACAAATTCATTTAATCTTGCCCTAGTCATGTTTGCCACAAAAAAAAAAAAAAAAAAAAAAAAACAAAACAAAACACAAGAAAGAGGAAGAAATAAAAAAGGTTCACAAACGAGGCATATAAACCAAATAAGTCCCAATCGTCAAACAATTCATCGTTCGATAACAACATCAACGATCCCAGGTTCTATAGAACCAATGCAAACAACCTCGAACCATTCAACTTCTTCCTAAACTAAGCACTCAAAGAAAGAGTAAAAGAGTAAAAATAAGAAAGGTCTCACCGGAAGGTTAGCTTAAAAGAATTAAGGAGCATAAAATAGAGTTCACCAAATATCACTCCGCTCAAAACTTCCAAAAAGAAACCTACAAGGCAAGACAAGACACAAAAGAAAATATTAAAAGAGAAAAAATAAATAAAGCAAAAAGAAAAAGAAAGGAGGGGGGAAAAAGGGTTAGAAATCCTCCGGGTTGCCTCCCGGGAAGCGCTTGTTTATGGTCTCTAGCTTGACCCTTCACCTCATTCAAGGTGGATTAAAGAACATCACCCTAATCATCTTGAGGATTAAATCATAGATTCCCCCAAGCTTGAGAACTATCACTCCTTGAGGTCTACATCACCACAAGGAAAAGAAGGGAATGAATCAAGAGCCAATGGTGGCTCATCTTTTCTCTTTCTCTTCTTCTTGTTGATTCTTCTTCTTTTTTCTCTCTTCTCTCTTTTCCTTCTAAAAGGGGGATCGAGCTTGGAATCCTCAATATTAGGAAGGGTAACCTCACCTTCCTCAAGAGAGCCTTCAAACCAAGCGGGAACTTCAAGGAAGTCAACATACCTCATTGTCACCTTATCATCACGTGGAGGTAAGCTCTCATTAGCCATCACATCATCGACCACATCAACTCTACATACGCTCCCCTCCATAGGGCTCTTCAAAATGACATTCTCAACTATCCTACAAGGAAAGGGAACTGGGCCTTCAAACTTGTTTGGTTCACTAAAATCAAATGGATCCTCATTTTGTTCTTGAACCTTCTTCTCAACCACATCATCTACAACCTTGTCCTCCTTGCAAGTTTCTGGTTGATAAGTATGTGAAGGGTTAGTAGATGATTGTAAGGGGAGTTTTGTGGTTAAATGGAGAGAAGAAGTTTTGGATAGTTGGGAATCAACAACTTCATTGTAAGATTTGATTTCTTGGAATTGTGGAGTGATAGTTTGACGTTGTTGAAGAATTTGGGTTTGTCTGTGGTCGGGTGGGGATTTTTCTTCATACGCTTGAGGACATAGGTCATGATTTTGATCTTGAGAGTTCTCTACTTGGTTGGAAAGGTAGGAAAAGTTTTGTTGGTGGATTGAAGAGAGGTCCATCTTGGGGGTAGGAGTTTTCTTGCCTTGGAGGTTGTCGAAGTTGTTGGGATTGAGCTTGGGTTACAAACTCTTTTTCCCTCAAATTCAAAACTTCACCATGCTTGATATTGAACTCTCTACAATAGGATGCATCATGATCCGTCCCACCACAACGAGCACAAGATAAATCAATGATTTGTGAAGGTTTTGAACACAAACCAACACTTGAGTTCAACTTGGAAAGACCTTCATTCAAGAGCTCAACTATGTGCTTAAGTTGGCCAACTTTCTCCAACTCATAAAGATCCCTTTGCTTCCCTTGGGACCTTCTTTGGCCTCCCCAAGAATAGCTAGTAGCCACTTCTTCAATTGTAGCTTCAACTTGGCTTTGAGGGATCTTAATCAATTGGCCACTAGCACCCGCATCTAGATTGGTCCTTGACATTGGCTCCAAGCCATCATAGAAGAGTCTCATGAGCAAATTACGGTTGAATTCATGATGAG
This sequence comes from Chenopodium quinoa, assembly GCF_001683475.1. NCBI lineage: Eukaryota > Viridiplantae > Streptophyta > Magnoliopsida > Caryophyllales > Amaranthaceae > Chenopodium > Chenopodium quinoa. The sequence goes on from NW_018743783.1 coordinate 3,987,556, forward strand.
GACATGCTCTAATCAAATCCTTAAACCTTTCCCATGCTTCCCCAAGAGTTTAATCCGGTTCTTGCTCAAAGGAAGCTATCTTCCTCCTCATCTTTGCGGTTTGCTCATCGGAAATGAATCTCTTGAGAAAGGCCTTTGCAACTTCCTTCCATGTGGTGAGAGAGTTGGGATTTAAAAGCTTGAGCCATTTCTTTGCTCTTCCGGTGAGAGATTGCCGAAAGAGATGCATACGAATGTAATCTTGGCTCACTTCATTTGTTTGTATCATTGCACACAACTCAAGGAATCTGTCCAAATGCTCAATGGGGTCTTCACTTATGCCTCCGAAAAATTGCTTAATTTGCACCATCCTAGCATATTGTGGATGGATTGTGAAATTAGTCTCGGTGGTCAAGAGAAGTATACCACTCGTGAGCTCATAGATTTCCGGGGTTCCAAACTCCCTAAAAAGAAGGTCATCCTCTTATCTTGCCATATCTCTCTTTGAATACAACAAAGCTAAGCACACGATTAGCAATGACAAGTAGGATTAAGCAAGCAAAATGAAAGAAAGGAAAGAAAATAAAATGACTCTAACAATAGCAAAAATAAATGTTAAACAAGCCGCCTCCCCGGCAACGGCGCCAAAATTTGATCGCGGGTTAGATAGGTCGTTAAGCTTCTACCCTAACCAAATTAATCATTTATAATATCTAAACCTACACTAAACTAGTTAGTGGCAAGTAAAGGGTCGAACCACTAGGGAAGAACGCTAATTCAACATCAAATATCACTAATGCAAGAGTGAAAGGGGGATTGTTTTTGTTGGTTTTGTTGAGTACGAATACTAAAACTATAAATAAACAAGAAGATGATAATTAAAATCAATAGAAAATGACGCTAGGGATACAGGAGTATCCAATATGATTAGAAAGAGGAGAATAATGGTGATTATCATGAAACATATGCCAAAGAACACAAGATTCTATCCAAACAACTCATTCTCATGCAATAGTCTAGGCAAATCAATGAAAGAGGTCTACACTAATACGGATCATTCTCATGCATCCTATTAGTTACAATCAAATCAAAAGAATAAAGAAGCACAATCCATAAAAATTCCACTTTAATAACTCAATATCATGCAATCATTAAAATAGAGGTGATCCTAATCTAGTTTAAATCACTTTCATGCATTTAAACAAGATAACATCAAATAAAGTGAAACAATAATCCCAAGCTAATAAAAATCATGTCTTTCATCAATATATGGCATAAGTTCAATCCAACCATCGTCATTCATCCAATATCAAATCATATCTTCCACCCCCTTCCCCTATCCAAAAGTTTAGCCTAGAGAAGGGAGATTAAACAAATATCAAAACTAGAAATAAACTCAAGAAACTCAAAACAAAACATAATTAAAATTCATGAAATCAATAACAACTAGATGAACTAATAAGATTACCAAGAATAAAAAACAATAAAACAAACAAATAAAAATAAAGAAAAGGAGAAGAGATTACTAAAGAAAGGATTAATGAAAGATGAAAACTTGAATTCTTGCTTGATTAAAACTTAAACTTGAGAAAAATTGAATCTCGGAAGAAAATTGAGCCATAATCTATTTTCTCTCCCTAAAAATTATCTAATCTAACCCTAAGAGAGAGAAGCTCTCCTAAACTAATTCTAATCTATCTAAAATAAAAATGTTGATTAAAAATCTTTAGAATTTAACCCCAAAGGGGTATTTATAATACAAGCTAAGAAAATAAAATAAAGGAAAATAAAATACAAATTAAACTAAATAAAACAATTAAAAAAACTAAACTAAAAACCAATAAAAACAAAACTACAGGAAAATAGAATAAAAGAAAATGAAAAGAAAAAAGAAAACCCCAAAACCCCTAAAATTCCCACCCAAACCCACGAATCATCAGACCCCCAAACTCCCCTTTCTCGTGGTTGCTCTGATTCTCATCCTCCATTCCATTACTCAGAAGCTGCATGCATCTTCACCCTTCATCGAAAATCTTCATCAAGCAAAACTAAATCGCGGCCGTCCGATTTTCATTAAAATCACGTGAAAAGCTCGTGATTGACCCACAATTGCGCGCCCGCACAGAAGCCGCACAGCAAGTCGCGCGAAGCTACTGCCTCAACTCGATTTTGGACTCCAGTTTGTGCCCTTTCTGACAGGGCTGCGCGGCCGCGAGTAGCTGCTCTTTGAGTTCGGGTGTTGGGCAAATTGCGGCTACAACTGTTGTTGTTGTTTTGGTGGCTGACGGTGGTCTTAGTTGGAGTGGAGTGCTGGTGCGGTTGTGGTGGGCTGATAGGTGGTGTTGGTGGTTTAATTGGTGTTGCGGGGGTTTGCGCGTGAGTAATTGTTGCGGGGTGGTTTTCGGTGGTAGATTGAAGGTGAGTGGAATTGCTGCGGGGGTTGAATTAAAGGTGTTAATTGCTGGCGGTTTTGGTGGCGAAATGGGAGGTGTGGCTGGGTTGTGCTGCTGCTGGTAGCTGGGAAGTGTTGGTGAGGTGGTGAATTGGTTGCGGTGGGCAGCAGGGCTGCTATAGGAGGCTGGTGGTTTGCGTGGTGGTGATTGGAGGTGGTTGTTGTGAGGGTGAGTGAGCAGGGGAAAGGTGGTTTGCGTGGTGGTGTAGGTTACTGCTGTTGGTGAGTAATTGGGTTGCTGGTGGTTGTTTGGTGATGTTGGTTGCGGTTTATGGGAGCAGGGGATTGGTTGGTGATGGTGGTTCAGGTGCGGCTGGGTGTGGATTGGTGGTGGGTTTGGGTGGCTACTGTGGCAGTTGGTGTTGGTGTTGTTGGGGGAAAGCAGTGGTGGAGCTTGGTTTAATTTTGTGCCTCGAACCTCGGACCTTGAACCCGATCGATCACGAACCCGAAAACACCTACAACCAAAAACAACACGAGGGGATTTTTAAAAGATAAAATAAAATAAAATAAAATAAAATAAAATAAGTAAATTAAAATAAAATAAGATAAATAAAGTAAAATAAAATGATAAAACTAAATAAATAATAAAATTAAATGAAATAGCATAAAATAAAGAAAACAATCTAGAAACTAAATGAAAAATAAATAAAAAGAGAGAAACTAGGAATTAATAAAACTAAGTTAATCTAAATTAAACTAAAAACTACAAAAATAATCAAATAAAAAGATAAAAGACGAGAATAAACAAAATAATAGAAATTAAGGATAAAATGAGCTTAATTATTGAAATAAGCCGGAAAAGCAACTCAATAAACACCCTAAAAGTGACATAAAAGTCACTTATCAGAACATAAGTAGTATGGTGGGAAATAGTTTCAATTGCCCTTATATTAGGCATCTAGGCCTATCTAGTACCACTTATATTTTTCCTTGTAGGGTATTGAGATAATATGGGATGAAACAATTCATTCCCACACAAGATTGTGATGCCCCCAAAGATGTGATTTTTAAACCCAAAAGAATTACACGTTGGATAGAATATTGGTCAAGCCATCCTAGGTGGGTAGTACAAAGTCCTACAGCGAGTATTGTATTATCTTTCTTTTACAAAGCTTGGATGAATGCGGCGGATAAGGGCGAATTAAAAAAGGCTTGATCTCAACTTCAAGCCGCCATCGCTCGTAATCCACGTAAGCCTTTGACGCATTCAACCACTACTACTCCTCCTAGTGGCCAAAACAAAGGAGTGAGAAGAAAATTAGACTTCTCATCCCCTAAGGCTCGTTCGAAAGAAACAAAAAGGAAAGCTCCCTCCAAACCCGCGCAACAGGGTGTGAAAATCAAATAACATTCACCAAATACTCGCATAAAGCTCCAATCGTCAAAGGGAAAGGAAAATAGGCTGCAAAGGCCCCAATCCCTAAATTGAAAAACAATGTTTGGGTGAAGAAGAAGAGTGTAGGGGAGAGCTCCAAGGTTTCTGAAAATACTGCGATGGGAACTACTCCTCCATCATCTGTGACAATCGAGGACATAGTGAAACCTTAGAGTGTTACACAATTTTATCATTAGTTTAATTCAAATAAAGTGTAATCACTACTACATTTTTTTTTGGTTTTACTATCTAATATAAAATTTCTCTCTTTCTTTTGGATTTTGAATAAAAATTAGCGTTATTATATATATTTTTAATTTTGATATAACCGAATCATAGAGATTGCCAACGTATTTGTAGTACGAAATCAGGTCTTTGCGTAGCTCTTTTTTTTTTTTTTTGTTTATTATTTTGTTTATATATATTTTTTCTTTAATCTCTTGAATATAAATTAAATAAAAAAATTAATCAAACTTTGTTTAAAGAAAACATTCAAATCAAAGTTTAATTTTTATTTTTTATTTTTCGAGTACATGTTATTTTTAAGAAACACCCTCTTTTTTCGCAAGTAAAAGTCGAAACTTTTTTCAAGCATAAAAATCCGAGTTCGTAGTTTATCATCAGGTGTCGCACGCAACAGTCGAGGTTGCGCGATCTTGTCGCGCGCAATTAAATTTGTTGCGTGTGACATCCGCCCGCAACTAATCCAGTTGCGCGCGACACCTGTGCTACAAGCGTTAAATATATTTTTTTTTGCATTATTACCCCCCCAAGTGTGAAGAGTTTTTCGTGATGTTCAAAAAAATCTGAACACTTAGAATGATCTTTTAATTTACATTACCTCCCCAAGTTTTATGTGCTTTTGTTGGGGTTTGGTGAATCCCACTCACCACAAAAAAAACCCGAGCCAAGGATCACGCATGCAATAAGTAATATCACTAATGCATAAAATAAACACAAAGGAAAAATAGGAAATATACCTTTGTCGCGTGCTTTGCCGCACAAATTGGGCTCTTACTTGAAAGCTCTAGCCCCGAAAATACGAGAGCCTCCTATGGAGATCGACTCGCAAAAACAACTAGCGACTTTTAGGTCCGTTACCTCGAGGTTAGTGAGGTCTGGCCAAAACCCGAGTATTATATGAGTTTTAGAGTTTTTGCTAATGCAATGCTCTATTTAACTCCTACTCAAGCACTCTTCCCAAAAACCCAAGGTGGGTATTTATCGGGAAAAGTGAGAGCAGGAATTTCTATCCCATCAATGTGGGAGCATGAAATTCCACAATTTATTTTGAAGCTAAAATAAAATAAATAAGCAAACTAATAATACATCTACAAGTGTCACTGATACATGCAAAGGGAAGTGAGCACCACTTGGAGAGTAGGGGACCATACTTGCTCCCCTCCATATTCTCTTTGTGCCACATTTCCCTCACACTTAAACCCTCCCTTCACATGCTTCCCCTTAGCCCACGGCACAGTTACCCGCACCAAGGTGATGCGGGCTGCTGCTGCTCGTAGCTTGCAAACCTCGCACGCTTGTGCGGGCTGCTGCTGCTTGCGGCCAGCAAGCCACGCACACCTTGTGCGGGCTGCTGCTGCTGCTTTCGGCCGTGGCTGCCCTTGGATGCTAGCATTGGTGCGCTAGCATTCACTAGCCAGCCTAAGCTCGGCTTGGTGCGCATGCTAGCCACCATGCCACGCGTTATGCCCTTAGCACTCGGATGCTCGGGGCATTCCGATGCTAGGGGTATTTTGGGAAATATTGTCGATTTATTATTATCTGCGCGTCTCGTCATTTACTTTTTTTACTCGACTTCCGACGCTCGGTTTCAACGCTCTAAGCTCGAATTTCCGGCGTCTAAATATTTAATACTCGGGCAACTCATTAATTTGTTCCGAATTAATTCGTTGAGTCGGTTTGTTAATTGCTTGGGTGTGACCCAAAGGGTTCAGTCAAGATGAAGCTGTAATATTAATTATACATTAATATTACTGATCGGAAGCGGCCTCCACCTAGGGATTCCGATCACTTGAACTTACTAAATATATTAGCTTTGTAATAAATCTGAACCCACTATTAGAATTATACACTTTTTCAAAGGACACCATTCCTTTCAATCTCCCACTTGTCCATCCGGACAAGTGAGCATTTAGTGTATAGCCCCTATCCTATGTCTCTTCATGTCTCTTCATGAACTACATGGTAAGATTATTCGTCATCCCAGTTACGTCCTGAAGTGTTTCTTATAATCTGAGTTTGACTGTCAAGCAAATGATTTCTAAAATTCATCTGAGCACGGCCATGTATTTTCATAGTCTCGCTCTTCGAGAGGCCTTGTAACCAACAAGACATGTTTCCTATTATTAGTAGGGGAACATTCCCAGTCTTGTAATGTAGCTTCTCTTACTTTGAGGACCTAGGCGCCTAATAGCCGTCGTTATAATCCCCAGTTACTTTGCACGTTTAACTGACATAAAAAACGGACTAGTACTCAAACAAGAGACCTCACAATACTCATGGTCAAGGAAAAGAGTTCTGATAGCAATAATGAGACATATACTTATGACGATTTTGAATCTCTTAAAGAATTCTCATAGGTTGATCCAATATGGTTCTAAACCAATACCTGTGCAAATGATTCATGACAATTATGTCCTTGTAGCACATGAAACGGTGCTATACATCAAACTGCACACTAATCTTAACTGGTCATTAAGCGTCCATTGTTTAAATGACCTCGATTAGGGATAATTTTCGATTACAGTATTCAACGTTCATTTAATAGGTGTTTCCTTATCAAGACCGGTCTTGATACCCTATTTTGAATATTCTATAAATCGAATGGACTTATTATTTAATTCTGAACCACAATTAAATAGAAATGGAGTGGTTAAATTGCATGAAAATTTAATTACTCCAGAACTGAATGGTTCATCATAATGTTTTACATCAACATTGTCCAAAATTTAATTAAAACACTAAAATACGAAAATCAAATCCAGTTTCCAATGTGCTTGATTCCCATTGCCTCAACGTGTTTGTTGTGCTTCACTTAGGAAAAAGGTTTAGTAAGTGGATCGGCTACATTATCATCCGTTCCAACCTTGCAAATTCTGATTTCACCTTATGATTTCCATTCTCTAATCATGTGAAATCGCCTCTGGACACGTTTGACTTTTCTGATGTTCTCGTGGCTCTCTGGCCTAAGCAATAGCCCCATTGTTGTCACAATAGAGATCTATTGGACCCTTGATGGAGGATACACCATCAAGTTCCCCAATGAGCTTAAGAATCCAAGCTGCCTCATTAGCTGCCTTAGATGCTATCAAGTATTCGTCTTCAGTTGTAAAATCAGCAGTTGTGCTTTGCTTAGCACTCTTCCAGCTAAACACTCCTCCATGGAGACAGAATATGTACCCAGACTGTGACTTGAAGTTGTCTCTATCTGTCTGGAAGCTTGCTTCGGTGTATCCCTCAACAACCAATTCATCTCTACTACCATACACCAGGAATTTATCCTTGTTCTTTTTCAAGTACTTTAGGATATTCTTGGCCGCAGTCTAGTGTGCCTCTCCTGGGTCTGATTGGTATCAGCTTGTAGCACTCAAGGCATACGATACATCTGCCCTAGTACATATCATGGCATACATGATCGATCCAATAAGCGAAGCGTATGGAATCTGATTCATCCTTTCCCGCTCATCAGGTGTCTTTGGACGCTTCTTCTTGCTAAGGGTTATGCCATGTAACATGGGTAGGTGGCCTCTCTTGGCTCCTTCCATGTTGAATCAAGCTAGTACCTTATCAATATAAGTACTTTGACTCAATCCTATAATCCTCTTTGATCTATCTCAATAGATCTTGATGTCTAATATGTACTGAGCCTCTCCCAAGTCTTTCATTAAAAACATTTACCGAGCAAAGCCTTTATAGACTCTAACAATGGAATGTTGTTTCCAATGAGCAAAATGTCATCGACATATAAGACTAGGAAGGCGATGTCACTCCCACTGACCTTCTTGTAAACACAAGACTCATCTGGATTTTTAATAAAACCAAACTTACTAATGGCTTCATCAAATCGCAGATTCCATCTTCTACTTGCTTGCTTCAATTTATAAATGGATTTCTTATTGCATACCTTTGTAGAATTGTTTTAGTAGACAAAACCTTCAGGTTGTGTCATGTACATAGTTTCTTCCGAAATTCCATTGAGGAAGACTGTTTTGACGTCCATCTGCCATATTGCGCAATTGTAATATGCAGCAATCGCTAGAAGGATCCGAACGGATATAAGCATTGCGATTGGAGAAAAGGTTTCATCGTAACCAATACCAAGAACTTGTCTGTAACCTTTTCCTACCAATCTAGCTTTGTAAATGAATACATTTCCATCTTTGTTGATTTTCAACTTGAAAATCCACTTACATCCGATAGGTATGTAGCCTTTGGGTAAGTCAACCAAGTCCCAGACTTGATTTTTAAACATGGAATCAATTTTAGATCTCATGGCCTCTTGCCATTTAGTAGAGTCGGTTCTTGTCATCGCTTGCTTGTAGGTTGCCGGTGCATCTCCATCCATGATTAGGATGTCCTGATTCTCAATTAAAAACAATCCGAGATATCTATCAGTTTGAGATCTCGGCCTCTGAGACCTACGTTGGGTAATGGTCTGAGCATTTGCATTGTCAATTCGACTTTGCATATTTTAACCTTCGTCAACAGATGCTACTTGAGCACTTTGTCTGTCATTTTAATTTTGTTGCTCATCCTCACGAACTTCGTCGATTTCGATTTTCCTCCCACTTGTCATTTTGGGAAGGTTCTCCTTCACTAAAAAGACAACATCACGAGCAATAAACACTTTGTTCTCAGATTCGTTGTAGAAGTAATACCCTTTGGTTTCTTTTGGGTAGCCCACAAATTAAACCTTATTAGATTTAGGATGAAGCTTGTCAGAAATAAATTTCTTGACGTATGCTTCGCATCCCCATATCTTTAGAAAAGTTAACCTAGGAGATTTTTTCGGTCATAATTCGTATGAAGTCTTTTCTACAGCTTTCGAAGGAGCACGGTTCATCGTTAGTGCCGCAGTTAAAAATGCATATCCCCAGAAAGAGATTGGAAGATTACTAAGACCCATGGTTGATCGTACCATGTCTAACAAAGTTTGATTTCTCCGTTCAGATACTCCATTCCATTGTGGAGTTCCTGGAGGTGTCGGTTTTGAAAGTATGCCATGATCTTTCAAATGGTCATCGAATTCTTGGCTCAAGTATTCACCTCCTTGATCTGATCGAAGGGCCTTGATTTTCTTGCCAAGCTGATTTTCCACCTCACTCTGAAATTCTTTGAACTTGTCAAACGATTCAGATTTGTGCGACATTAGGTAGACATAGCCATATCTACTATAGTCGTCTGTGAAGGTGATGAAATATCGATGTCTGTTTCTTGTGGCGGAGCTCATTGGCCCACATACATTGGTATGTATTAGACCTAATAAGTCACCTGATCTTTCTCCCAACTTGGAGAATGGATGATTTTCCTCCCACTTGTCATTTTGGATAGGTGCACCTTCAGTAAAAAGACAACATCGCGAGCAACAAACACTTTGTTTTCAGATTTGTTGTAGAAGTAATACCCTTTGGTTTCTTTTGGGTATCCCACAAAGTAAACCTTATTAGATTTGGGATGAAGCTTGTCAGAAATCAATTTCTTGACATATGCTTAGGATCCCCATATCTTTAGAAAACTCAACTTAGGAGGTTTTTTCGGTCATAATTCGTATGAAGTCTTTTCTACAGCTTTCGAAGGAGCACGGTTCATCGTTAGTGCCGCAGTTAAAAGTGCATGTCCCTAGAAAGAGACTGGAATATCACTAAGACCCATGGTTGATCGTACCATGTCTATCAAGGGTTGATTTATCCTTTCAGATACTCCATTCCATTGTGGGGTTCATAGAGGTGTCAGTTCTAAAAGTATGCCATGATCTTTCATATGGTCATCGAATTCTTGGCTCAAATATTCACCTCTTTGATCTGATCGAAGGGCTTTGATTTTCTTACCAAGCTGATTTTATAGCTCACTCTGAAATTATTTGAACTTGTCAAACGATTCAGATTTGTGCGACATTAGGTAGACATAGCCATATCTACTATAGTCGTCTGTGAAGGTGATGAAATATCGGTGTCCGTTTCTTGTGGCGGAGCTCATTGGTCCACATACATCGGTATGTATTAGACCTAATAAGTTAGATGATCTTTCTCCCAACTTGGAGAACGACATCTTTATCATCTTGCCTAATAAACATCCTTCATAAATCTCAAAAGATTCTAAATCGAAAGAGTCAAGAACGCCTTCTTGAAGAAGCTTCGTGATGCGTTTGATGTTAATGTGGCCAAGACGAAAATGCCACACGTATGTTTGATTTCACTCAATTGTCTTAGCTCGTTTAGTATCATCGTAAATAATTTTGTCTAAACACACAAAAGTGCCATTTTCATAAATGTAAACAAGACATGAAACAAAAGGTCTTTTGATCAAGGTTAAAATGACGTCCAACGTCGCAAGATCAAAGTATGGTAGATAAAACTTAGCAAGTTTTAGAATTTGGACGAAATACATGAGATTACAAGCTTTCTTTGGATAGATTTTCTTCATCTTCCACTTGTGTACTCATGACCACTGGAAAAGCACCACTCATTTTGTTTCTGAAATAGGAGCATAAAGTGAGTCAATTTTCTAGTATCTAATACCTTGGCAAAAAAGGTTTAAGTGAACGTGCTTAATTTCTTGTGACACACATTACTAGGTCATATTTCACATTTACATATTAGTCCAATCATGGGTGACAAAGCAACATTGGAGAAGCCCAATTAAAGGCTCATAAACCTAAAGGCGCTCCAAAACAGCAAAGGCTAAAACCTAAAGGTGCTACAAGAAGAAGAAGCCCAATTAAAGGCTCATAAAAAAGCAGAAAAGGCTAAAATAAAAGCAGAGAAAGAAAAAGAAAACATTTAGCAAGAAAAAGCAAGAGCCGAAAAGCTAGAGGCCTTGGAGAAACTTGTCCTTCAAGCTAGCTCAGGGACTAAGTACTTCAATTATGCGCTTGCACCACAACCTAGTGGCAAGAATCTCCCAGAAAAGTTCATGACTACGGATTTATTGCCAACCTTTAAGGTTACAGACAATCCTAGGACTCACTCAATGAGCATTATTAGAATTATGGCATTGAATGGGATTGAGCCAAGCCTATATGAATGTACTTTTCCTCTTTCATTGGACCCAACTGCTAGATCATGGTTTTATAATCTCGATGCAAAACAAACTTCCACTTGCAGTGACGTTGTAAAAGCGTTTTTAACCTAATATGGAGATAAACATCGAGCTCACAACTACCTTGCACGATCTCGAATTGCTTAAGCAAGGGGAAGAAGAAGGCTTCATTGACTTCTTTTCCAGGTGGCGATTAATGGTTGCTCTTATTCCACAAAGACCTCCGGATCATGAACTTGTCCCAAAGTTCATAGACAATATGTCTCCACCATATGCCATTTACAATACCTTGGTTTAGACACATTTCAAAAAGTCTATACTATGGGAACATTAATTGAAAGGGACTTGATAAATGAAACCATAAATCATATAGATGGACTTGATTTTTAGAGAGGATTTCACCTACGTCGGATACGAACAAAGCTCGAAGACGCAATCTCAAGAAGTTATCAACAATTCAAGATGTAGCACCCTAGGTCTTGTTTTGTTTCTTTCCTTTATTTCTATTTTATGATAGACTAAGAGATTCATGATGTCGAATCTACTTATTTGTACTCTGATTAATTAATTAATAAAAAATATATTTTCAAGTACGTCTATCTTGTTCTCTTTTCAATCTCTTTATTGTTATTGACTTGAATTAAATAAAACATTACATATAAACAGGCAATATCAAAATGCATACATACTCAACACTTTAAGAATCTTGATGAGCTTTTGCTTACAAGATGTACTGAATGAAAAGAGGTCCATCTTTGGCCTACAAAGAAAGGATATGATGATTTCACCAACACAGGAGGCAACTTGAAACTCCACAAATATAATCCCATATTCTTTACCTTAGAGAAAATCCATCCATCTTAGGCCCACAAAGAAAGGATATGATGATTTCACCAACACATGAGGCAACTTGAAACTCCACAAATATATTCCCATGTTCTTTACCTTAGAGAAAATCCATCTTTTTGGCAGCCCTTTTCAGCCTCGTTATTTGAGCCTTAGTTATTCAACCTACATTATTCCATACCTCTGGATGGAAATGGTGCAAATATACAAATAGGAAATTGGGGTACTGAAACATAAAAGGGGGACACAAAGTTAGTCCAAACCCAAAAGGAAAGATAAAATGCAAAAGAAAAACTCGTTCTAAACCCAAAATAAAACTTGTCAAAAAAAAAAAGAGAGCGAGAGAGAAAAAAAAAAGAGGTGACAAGGAAAGGGCACCTGATGTAGGAAGTTGCCACACAAAGCAGGAAGGTTTAAATTTGAGAAGCACCAAAAGTTAGGGATTTTTGGAGTATACTTGAGCCTGTCCATTCTTCATAACCCCAAGCCTAGACACACAACCTTGAAAAGGCCCTCCTTGAGGTAGACCACAAGCATATACCAAAATCATCATTCCATGAAAATATGACCAATCTTAGGCCTTTGCACATATGGATCTACTATTGAGTAGCCATGCCCATGTATAAAATGCATGAAGTGTTGAGTTATGATTACAAGATCATATAAAAAAAATTCAAATGATTTGGATGATTTGATAGCCATTGGCTTGATTACATCATGTTAGTAAAGCAATCGAATCAAACTAAATTTGATGTTTTCCAATCTTTTCCCAAAGAAAAATGAGATGATTATTACTTAAAAAAAACAATAATCTTATTTTATTTTAATAATAGGAATATTTATTACCAAGGTAATTCAGGTTCTATATACATTGCCTAGAAAGAAAAGTGTTAATACAATAAATTGATTTGATATATCGACAACCTTGACGTCAACTTTAGATGTCTTTTACAACTCTTGAGCATTGGTGTTCTCACTAATCATGAGCAATTTATATGTCCGCCTGAGTGGGATATCTCCATCTTCTCTATCCGAGGAACATTCATTTAACACGATCGCTACATGAAAAAATGATCTTATTGCTATCACACGTATACCTAACTGCCAAGTCATCACGATGATTCAAATATTAAGTCAATAATCCTTGCTTTTCGAAAACATGTCTAATTTTCTTTCTTAATTCTTCTATGGAAATGTTGGATTCCCCTTCCTTTTTATACAAACCCTTCTTTTTGTTCATTTCTTTTTTAGGGGGTAAGTCGGGATGATCCCTCCCATTGGGCAACTAAAATACTCGAAAATAGTATAATTTTTTTCGCTCTTTGACTCAAATTGGGGGCTTAAAAAAGCCAGGACATCCCCACTTCTCCCAATTTACAGATTTGAACACGCTATTTATGCTACAAAATCAATGTCATGCAAAGCTTATTACGAACCATCTTAATAACTTTAAATGACAAAGGGAAGAATACCACTTCCTATTATTTGACCAAGATAATTAATTATGTTACTTGATTAAACAATTTATGATAAACATATGCAATATTCCGCAAATCAAAAATAAAAATCTTGGGGCCTTAAATAAACATTAGAAACATCCCCTAGCATATGTATACATTAATTCCAAAAGCTACCTAAAGTCTACGCTTGGGGGCTTCAAATTAAAAATATAGGTCTCATCTTAACTTTCATTTTGAAATTAGACCATATTTTGGAAAGTGATTAGAATAGTTTTATAAATTATTCTAACACTCCATCAAACCTAAGTTTCTATATACTACCAACCATAAGGTTAAGGTTTCTTAAATTGTCTAAATGTGCCAAAAACACACTTACCCTTATATCATCCCAAAATATTTGAATCAAACCCGAAGGTACTTGCCGAATTACAAGTGTAATGGGGATTTTCCGTGCACACATGCCAACCTGATTAGCATATTTTCGATGCAATTTGGGCCCGGGTTGGCCGTTGTTGTCATACTCCATGACCATGGGACCGTTCGGTTTATTAAAACTTCTCGTCGGAACCCTTCCCTTTATTTGCGCAGATGCCTCCCCCCCCCTCCACCACCTGTGTTGTTTTGATCATGTCCTTGGCCATGAGTTTCAGGAGTCGGGTTCTCACCAACAATTTCACATGCTGTATTTTCAATAGGCGGTGCACGTTCTGCTACAATTTCAAATTCTTCAAGCCTACGCTCAAACTTATCTTGAGCCTGATCCTCTGGCTCACCCAAGTCATCCTCCTTGTTCACATCATAAGGCTCATCCTCGTCCTCGTCCTCATCCTTGTACTCATCCTCATACTCATTATCGTCAATGTCCTCTACACAATGAGGGTCATGATCGTCCGCCATGAGATATAACCACCTGTCAAAGCAATCATAAAACAATATTAGTGTATAATAAAGTATGAGTGCAGATGAGTACACTTAGGCAATTTCAAACTACAAACATGTTAAATATAATGAATATGGGTTGTTAGAATGAATAAATGTTAGTTCATACACAAAACAAAGGAATTGGGTTAAGTAGAAGCTATTTAAGCCATTTTCACCTACTTATGGTCCTATAACCTTGTATAAGCATGATAATGAGTACACTTAGGCAATTTCAAACTGCAAACATGTTAAATATAATGATTATGAGTTCATATAATGATTAAATGTTAGTTCATACACAAAACAAAGGAATTAGGTTAAGTAGAAGCTATTGAAGCCATTTTCTCCTACTTATGGTCCTATAACCTTGTATATGCATGATAATGAGTACACTTAGGCAATTTCAAACTACAAACATGTTAGTTTGTATACAAAACAAAGGATTTGGGTCAAATACAAGCTGATTTATGTTATCTATGGTCACGAAACCAATTAAAGCCTATAAAGCCTCAAAACATACCACAAACCAAAATCATGAAAAAAGAAAAAGAAAAGAAAAGAAAAGAGAAAAAGAAAAATATAGATCAAAGAAGAGTAGGAAAAGAAAGAAAGGAACAAAAATGCAAGTATAACACGTAATTACCAATCAACAAACAAGTGATCAATTGACAACATCACCAATGATCCCAAACACTCTAGGTGTTACAAGCATCCATCCTCGAACCATTCAACTACTCCTAAAACTAATCCTAAATTACGAATCCAAGAAAAGAAAAGAGATTGAGAAAAATAAGAAAGATCTCACCGGCTTCCGAGCAATGCTAATAAAAAGAAATAGTCGATAAAATCAACCACCTTCAATTCGTTGAGCTCCAAAGACAATAGAATCATTATCAAAACCATGTGTGAAGAAAAGTAAAAAAAGGAACTATATTAAAAAAGAAAATGGTTAGTAACTTCAAAACAAAATAAAATAAAAAGAAACTACGAAGCAAAACTAAACTAAACTATCATAAAGCAATGGTAAGAAAATAAGAACTAAATAACCAACTAAACACCTAACTAACTACTAAGCACTAAACTACACAATTTGGATTTAAGGGTTTGGATTCATGGGATTCAGATATTAGGGGGTTGGATTTGAGGGAGCAACACATGCATCAACATCAAGGAAAAATCATCACAACAACAAGATCAAGAATGAGAGAAATAGGCATGAAAAACAAACACCATCAACGAGAGATCAAGATAGAGACCATCATACAAAGAGGCAAAAGAAAACAAGGTAAGCTTAACAAAAAATTGTCCACCGAGACAAACCCCTAAGAAAAGTAAAGTTCCCCCAAGCTAATCATAAATGCATCTCAACATCCCATCAATACAAAGCAAGCACACATACGATAAGGGATGGAGGAAAACGTCACAAAAATGAGGGAACTAGCTACCACTACCACTCGGCCCGGAGCCATCTTGGCCATCCCCATCATAGGAGAACCCGGATGGGGGACCATAAGGATCCCTTCCCCCGGTGTACCGGGTGGCCAACAATAGTGCCCCCTAAAGTTATCTTGCTACCAAGGGGAAAGGGGAGTAAATTGCTTGGGCAAGGCGAGCGGTAGTGGGTGCTCGGAGTGCACATAGTGGTAGTTAGGATCACCCCTATAGTCGCTCCCACCAGGAACACGGTAATCATAATTATCATGCACATCAGGGAATGAGCGAATCTCGGTGTTGGACCCCGGGCGTCCTTGCCAATATGGGTACGTAGGTACCCCATCACCCCAAAAAGATGGTATAGGACCATGTTGGGGTGGAAAGTAAGGGTAGTTAACCGGGGGAGTGATGTCTCCTCGGTTAACAACCGCATCATATAAATGTTGTTGTTGGAGAAACATACCTTGTTGCATCTCCGACATTCCCCTCATTTGAGTGTAGAGGGCCAAAAAATCTTGGTCGTACATACCCTCCAACCGGATTTGCATACCCTTCATTTGAGTACTAAGTGAATCCAAGTCGGAGCTAGCATATTGGTGTTGTTGTTCTTGATGATGTTGTTATTGTTGATGTTGTTGCAGCGACTCTCCTTCTTCTTCTTCACCCATCTCTTCATCATCATCATAGTAGGAAGGGCGGAGACTCAAGGGGACATGCCAAATATTCGCCACATTCTTGCACTACTAGAAAACAGCCTATTTCCAACGGAAAAATTCCGTTGGAAACACCCTGAAATCCGTCGGAAAAGGGGTTTCCGACGGAATTCCGTCGAAAGTGGTTGTCGGAAACACCGTGGTTGGAAAAACCACCTCTTGCAACCGAAATTCCGTTGCAAACAATATTCCTAAGGAATTTCCGACGGAATTTTTCGTCGCAAGACAATTTTCGACACTAGTAAATTCCTTTACATTTCGGTCGAATTTTCTGATGGGAATTCCGTCGAAAAATATGTTCGTGAAATTAAAAAAATTCGCCGTGCCACCATCGGCACGGCATATCACCACCTCCAACCACCCAAAAAGCCGCTGTCAATCCCAACAAAACCAAATTCAAAACCACATCACCACCACCAACCACATCAGATCACCACCATCGCCACTACTGACCACCATACAACCACTAAACCCTAACCAAACCTAACCCCAAAACCACTAAACCTAACCCATAAACCACCAAACCCTAACCAAACCTAACCTTAACCAAAACCGGCACCCACCACCACCTCCCAGACAATGACCCACCAAACAATGACCCACCCAGATCTACTCCCATCAAAACACCCTAACCCAAATCTGCACCCACCAAAACCCACTAAACTCGAAACAACTTTGAAAACCAAAAATTTAGAAAAAAATAAAAAAAAAACTCGAAAACAAAATCGAAAATTTAAAACATACCTTAAATTGAAATATGCTTCGAATTTTACCATAAAAACGGTTTAATAAGGCAAAATTCGGCCATGAAACGTCTAGATCTAGGCTTTTAATGGTCAAATTTGGCCATAAAAACCTTTATAATATGAAAAACAATTTAAAGGAGAGATGGTGTGTGGTAAAATCGTCGGCTTGGAAGCTCCGATGGGTGGTATTCTTGATGTTTGTGGCGGTTGTTGGTGTGAGATAGAAAGAGGGAAAAAAGGAGGAAAGGGGAATGAATAGAGAAGAAAACAGAAGAGAGAAGAGGAGGAAGAAGGAGAAACGGTGAGAATGAGGGAAAAGAATAAGGGGCGGAGAAGAAGAGAGGATGAGGGAGAAGGAGAACTAGAAAAATAAGGGGAGGAGAGAGAAAGAGAGGAAAGAGAAATGAAGGGTAAGGGCGACTGACTAGCTGTTTAATTAGGGTTGAGAATTTTTTTTTAATTTTTAAAATCTAAATTCCGTTGAAAACACTTATAATGACGTCAGAAATTTTTCGACGGGCTTAATTCCGTCGGAAATCACTTAATTTCCAACAGATTAATCCGTAGGAAATTTCCTACGAAATAAAATCAATAAGAAATTAAGTATTTTCCTACGGAATTTATGTCCGTCGGAAATTTTTGACGGAAATTCTAAATCCGTCGGAAATTTCCTACGGAAATTAAATCAGTCAAAAATTTTGTATTTTCCGACGAATTTTCGTGTCCGTTAGAACTATTCCGTCGAAAATTGACCTTTTTCTTGTAGTGTCGCGGTGGAGAGAAGTCAAGGAGGGGTGAGGGAGATAGCACCAATACTTGTTATCCCTAAGCCAATCAAATACCTCGTCATCATTGTTCTTTGCCAAAAACTGAATATGCTACAATTGCTTGATGTCGAGGCAGAGAGAATCAACATCTCCCACCGGAGTACAAGACGGCAAATAGTGATCAAGCGCAAGGTTGGTCACTAGCCTTATGACCATACTACCACATGGAATCTCACTGGATTCCCTATCTTGCAAACCTTGGAAATATTTCACAAAGGTGTACCCCGAATTTAAGCGACCTCGGTATTCCTCACGAGTAGCCACCCAAAGAATCCGAAGCTCCAACTAACTCATTTAGCTGAGCTCTTGCTTCGGGAATACAGAATACCCCAAAAGCCGATGGAGAACTTGGAGACATGGTTAGAACACCTTACTAATCTTAGCATACCTGTGGGGAATAGTTTCAAGCCTCAAATCCCACTTGCTCGAACCCCACTGTGATCATACAATAAAGTACGGTGGCGTCCAAAAGGGAAGAAGATAGAGCAAAAGAGTCGCCAACAAGTTTTTAAGGAACTTGTAAACCGTTCACGAGGTGAAGGTTACACCCCTTAACGATCCAAGAGATCGTCAACTCCATAAGGTCATGAACCAAATAAGGGTTCGGGGATGATGGTACAAATCCAACCTAAAAGAGATTGAACCTGCCCTAATAATAGGCATCTACTTTATTCTGCTCGTATTCATGTGCGCTTTCTGATTAACATACAATCAATAGGATTAACCCTAAACCTGTTTAATCTATGTTGGTTGAATTTAATGCACAAATAAATCTATTATTGGCGATCACTTGAATTATAATCACAATTAACCTAACAAGATTATTAATTATCTTATTAAGAGTGGTTGCAAGTACCAATTCCCTTTAAACATGCAATAAAGGTGATCAAGCAATAACAAATAAAATAATATGCATATCAAGCAACGTAATAAATAATCAACATCATTAATAATAATAATAATCAATCATAACAATCATGTTAAAGCATAGCAAGATCATATGCATGATACTAACAAGATTAATAACGAACCCTAGCATGTCACTAAGCAATAAAAATCAAATCTTTAACCTTAACATGATACTAACATGAATAAATATCAGGAAGAGCATAGGAAACATCATAGCAATCATATTTAATATTAAAATTAACCTAGACATGATACTAGGAATATCATAACAACAATATAAACATGATTTCTACATCATAATACCAATTAATCAATTAAAGTACTTACTTGGATGCCTCGTACCTCTTTCTAATAACAAAATACACACGTTAGTAACTTCAAGGAAAATAATAATCAAAACAATTAAATTAAATAATTGAAAGAGAGATTTGGGACCAAACCCTGAGAAATTAAAACCTTTCACGTCTAGGAGGAAGGCAACTTCGAATATGGCTAGGTGTTTCTAGATCTTGTGAATGCGGAATTTTGTATTAAAACAAAGTTTAGAAAAGAATACTAAAGAATTAATATTATTGAAAATTGATGAAAGAAAGATGAAGAATGAATGAAGAGAATTAAAAGAATTTGATGAATGATTGAGAGTTGATGAAGACTTAAAAATAAAGAGAATTGGTGAATGATAGATGTAGATGATTATGAAAACGGAGTTTTTGATACGATATTTATAGAGAAAATCATCCAAAAAAGATAATTTAACAAAATAGAGTCTGAAGATCGCAAAAACACATTGGCGCCAGCCCTGGCTAGTTGGCGCCAGGCACAAGTGGCTAGCGCCAGGCGCCAATGGCTAGCGTCTGGCGCCAAGCCTGGTTCCAGGCGCCAAGGCCTGGGGTTGGACGCAAAAGTGGTTTTCAACGCGTTTTCGAAAATCTGATAAATTTCCTGTACTGGAAGATAAAATAATATAATTTCAATCGAAAATGCTATTTGATCTTCATTAAAACTCTGAAGAGTCCTAATTGAATTAGGAATGAAAAGAACCTTCTAGAAGATTCTAGAAGACTAAAACCATTCCTAATTGCATTAGGAATGATAAATCATATTAGGCCCTCCCTAGATCATTGGGCCGTACATAAAGCTCAAACCGGGCCCAGTTTGGTAAATTGGCCATAATTTCCTCAATATCGTTGGAAAGGTCTTTGCAAGCCCCATCCAAATACACTATTATTGGACCCATATCATGGACTAACCAAACTGGATTGGCTGTTTTCTTAAAATAAAGTTTTCAAAAATAGGAAGAAGAGAAAAGAAATAAAACTTTCCGCAAAACTAGACCTTTCCACACTTTGTTTCAGTCGATTATGATTCGACGTGAAAGGTACTCATCACCGGGTCTGGTTTTGGGGAGACACAAATGGGTGTCTACAAAAGCCCCCATTTTGACTGAGTTTGGAGAAACGCAAGTTTTTGAAAGCAAAAGTCAAAGTATCGATAGGGACGGAGAATGATTCAGAACGTTCTGCGATCCTAAATCACTCTTGTAACGCTAATACCTACAAAACTAGCATTAGTTAAACAGATAAAAGAGTTAAGAAACGCGTATCTTGCACCGTCGAGCACACGTCTCTGAAAGTAACCGATTGTTGCTGCTTCGCTGTTTTGATGACTTCCTGCAAGCTAGAGAATGCCATCCCGCTTGAAAACCGCTACGCCCGTAACTGCTTCCAAATTAGAAGATTTCTTCGCCTGAAACTATCCTCCTCCGCATTGATAATATTCCACATCCTAGGGAATACTACCGAAGATTGCTTGTCTTGAAACAATCTTCAGCTGTTTGTGACAACTCTCCATAATCCAGGGAACGCCACCTTGCCGTTTCGATGTTCACTCGTCTCTGAACAAAGAGCTTCTTTTTTATATGTTCACGCGCCTCTGAACAAAGAGCTTGAAAATAGGATGCCCACACGTCTCTGAGCAAAAGAGCTTGTAGGAAATGTCCACGCGTCTCTGAACAAAATAGCTTGAATGAAATGTCCACGCGTCTCTGAACAAAAGAGCTTTGATGAAATGTCCATGCGTCTCTGAATAAAAGAGCTTTGATGATATGCCCACGCGTCTCTGGAGCAAAAGAGCTTCTGATGGAAATGTTCACGTGTCTCTGAACAATAGAGCTTCGGTACTTGAATGTTTGTTGTGATAATGTTCTGAAGAAAATTTTCCAAAGACCAACGTTTTCGATCTCTAAAGCTCGCCTGAACTTTGCTTTCGCTAAAACCAGTATGTCGGTGTTTCCGTGATGGGCCAATTCTTAGGCGCTTCAAGCTAAGTGAGACGATCTTGCATCAGGTCGACCACTTATTGTGATTGTAATCAAACTGACTACTTAACCATGTCAAATTGCTTATAGGGGCTAACTGGCGCACCAAGGAACCCAAAGTTGTTGTATGAAGTCGAAATCACCTTTCTAAGAGGCTTCGAGCTCTGTTGTTGTTGAGATATTTCTGGCTCCAAGAATTGATTCTGTCGCCGAACGCTGTGATAGGGTCTTCCCTATTCTGCTGCACCTGTATTTATTTTTTACTATAGAACTTTGCCAATTTCTTTAATTATCTTAGGGTTGACCTAAGGCTTAAAATTATCTTAGGGTTGACCTAAGGTTTAATGTTGCTTGACTCATCGACTTGACACGACTCAAGGTATAAACTTGACTCGATATGATTGACTGACTCGAGGTTGACTCAACTCAAAGTAACATGACACGTGTGACTCATGACTCGTGTGTGCATTGTAATGTGATCGTGCGACTCGAAAACGCAAAAATAAAAAATTTTCGTCATTTTTATGGAGGGTACCGACTTTCTCCTGAAAAAGAAAGACGTGAAAAAGAATCGAAAGTGAAGTTTGAAGATGCATGTTGAATGAGCTTAGTCAAATGTTGTTTGATACTATCTCTCAAGGTGCAAGGATTAATCCACCCTAGGCTATCTCAACTGTTGACTCAATGATGAAAGCATTTGGGTAACTTAGGCACGGAGGCTAAGTACTTCATGCTTCGTGATGCAATGATGATTATGATTGATGAGTGATGTTGATATGATAAGGCATGCTTCAGCGTTGTGTTAAGATTTCATGACAAAGGGTTCCTAAGGGAAGTATATTTGGTCATGTATCTGTGCAGTGTGTGAAAGTGACACTAAAGCTAGGCCACAAGAGCTAAGTGTGTGGAAAAATATATTATTGAAAAGAGTCAAATGGTGGTGACTCTTAGGCTAGGTAAGCTAATAATATAGGGATCAAGCCCCCAAGTCTAGCTCTAAATGAATAGGGATGAGCACAGGGGATCCCTTGATATGATCATGGTGTAAGTGTGTGAATGTGAATATGAATGCATTTTTATTATGGCCGCACCTCGATGTGAGGTTGCCTACGTATCCGTTAGGAATCAGGCCAAACGTAGCTCTAGCCGAACCTCGCACAAGTGTGTTTACCTCAAAAAGGTCTTTTAAGGGTTATAACGCGGTTAGGCTAAAGTTATAGAAGAAGGGGATAAAGGCTCAAGACCCTAGACAAGCCCCCAAGGTGTGCAACCTTGCTTCTGAATCTTTGTATTTTCATGCTCGAGTTTCTAGTGTTTTTTTTTAGCTCTTTCTTTTGCTTTAGCATTTATTTTTATTTTTATAAGTGTGAGCAATCTCGATCATGCGGTCTATCACTCACTTGGCATTCATGTTTCTCAGGCACGGTACCGAGCACTCGATAAGAGACGCAATCTGAGACGTGTTCTTATCAAAGATATTTTCATATCAAAGACATTGGAACACTTACCCTTTTGTACACTTGTTTTCGTTTTTTATTATTGCTTATTTTTTTGCTATTGCTTTCTTTTGAATTTGCTCAAGCTTTCTTTAGAATTGCATAAGTTGCACGCCATCCCATCCCAAGGTTAGGTAGATGTAGGTTGAAAAAAGAAAGGTCTATCGTTAGACGAGGCTCAAAGTGGTTTATGAAGAAAGGATAGTATAATTGAAGGGTGAAAGGAGATAGGATGTGGCTACAAGGGGTGCCTTAAATCATTGGTATACCTTGTGCTTAATTCGACATGGATTTTTTTTTAATGCAATATAATGAAATGATCATATGCAAGGAAATAAATGCTCATTTTATTAAAAAGAGAAAAAGGAAAGAAACACTATAAAATTAATCTAAAAGAAAAGAAAAGGTGCCTATGCTAGACTTATTGGGGAAAGGAAAAAATGAAGAAGAAATAGAAAAAAGAGGCCATGAAATCTTGTTGTTGAAGCTCGCCTCTTGTCTTGTGTTGTTTCCTTTATCATCACTTGTTCTTCTTGTTAACTGGAGGTATGGGAAGCTTGTTATTATCAATCAAATGCTGGATGGCCTCCTTTAGCTTCCAACAACTCTCAGTAGTATGACCCTTACCTTGGTGGTACTTGCAGTGTTCGTCTGGATTCCAACTAGGCAATCTTTTCTTAAGTGGGGGATCTTTAATAGGTCCTATGGGAGTAATGATTCCCTTGACATGGAGTCGGTTGAAAGCATCATCATAGCTAGTTCCAATAGGGGTAAATTCCCTGTTCAGTTGCTTTCGATTACCCATGGCTAGGGTCTCACTAAGGTCAAAAGTACTAACACTATTACTAAAGTAAGTGTTTTCGGAAGAAGAAGGATAGTCGTTCTTCTTCCCTTTACCGCCACTGTTACCATTGTTACTAATCTTGGCCTTCTTGTCGGGCAGAGGAACATGATGGAGATTTGAATCAATGAAGTCTTGAACACGATCCTTGAGGGCGAGACACTTTTCAGTAGTGTGACCGCGACCTTTATGGTATCGACAATAGGAATTTGGATCCCAATTAGGAGAACGTTTTTCAGATGGAGGGTCTTGACTGGGACCAATGGAATGAATGAGACCTTGATCGTGAAGACAGTCAAAAGATTTATTGTAATTCATTCCCATTGGTGTGTATTCTACAATGGTCCGTTTTTCCTGTGGCTTAGGAGCATTGAGTTCTTCATTAAACTCTTGGCGAGAATTTTGTTCGATGGCCATCACCCAATTTGCTAATCCTTGTACCACATTCAAGACCATGGCAATGACATCTTGCAGTTTTCGAATTTCCTCTTTTAGACTTGACGAGTCTTACTTGGTATTATCTAAGAAAAGACTTTCATCCTCCTCAATTATGGCCACTTCATCGAGAGAAGTCATATAAGCTGTCTCGATCATAGGCTCTCCTACAGGTGTGATAAGAAGTGATGGATCAAAGGATGCTTGGTCATCTTCGATGGCTAGAATCTCGGAAGTTTCATTGTTATCGATCAGATCTTGAATAGCTTCTTTGAGTTTCCAACACTCTTCAGTGTCGTGGCCTTTTCCTTGATGATATTTGCAGTGCTTATTAGGGTCCCACTTAGGTGGCCTAGCTTCTGGAACCGAATCTTTGATGGGCCCTATGGGCATGATTAGTCCTTTGTGATGTAGCTTCTCGAAAGCCGTTTCATAACTTATACCAAGTGGAGTGAACACCCTTTTTTATCTTTGGATTTGTGGTTTAGAGGTGTTTGTAGCATGTACTTCATTAATGGGAGAGGAAGAAGAAGGATGGTCGCTCTTCTTTCCTCTCGCACTATTATCTTTTAGAAGGTCATCTTCAATGTCAATGCCTATATCATAGACAGCTTTGAAAGTATTCAAGTTGTGTTGGTACTTTAAGTGCTTTGAATACTTCCCTTGGAGATTCTTGATAAACATCCTCACAGATTCTTTTTCTGTAGGAGCCTTGACCATATTAGCAGAAGTTTCCCTCCATTTATTGAAGAAAGAAGTGAACCCTTCGTTTTCCTTTTGTTTTAACATCTCAAGTTGTTTGTGGTCTGTCTCGTCTTGGATGTTGCACTATATCTATCTATGAAAGCGTTTGTTATCGAATCCCAAGAAGAGGTTTCTTCTTTCTCGAGAGAAAAGAACCATTGTTGACAAACGGTTTCGAGAGATAGTGGGAACAGAGAGGGGAAAACCTTCTTATCGATACCCTTAATGCTCATTATAGTTTCAAAAGCTCTTAGATGGAAGTAAGGGTGATCTATTGCCTTGAATTTAGGGATGTCAGTGGCGTTGAACTTATGCGGAAGAAGTTCTTTGTCCTGCGAGACCCCTTGTGAACTCATGCCCTGAAATTTATAGTCACTAGATAGCTTGCTCAAACTTTCTTGCATGAGGTCCATCCGTTGTTGCTTCACGGGATCATCGATCTTGAGTGCGAGAAACTTCAGTGTCTCAAACACAGTAGCCAATTGGTTCTTGAGATTATTGAATTCTTCTTGAGTTGCCATTATCTTCTTAGCCTTCCTCTTCTGACGAATCGGTATATCAAAAAGCGAGACTTGAATAAAGAGGTTGTCCTTGATTAATCGCCCTTCTCTCCTTGACCAAGTACTGTGGGAAAGGAATTTGGGGATACTTATTGTTAATTATTTGACTCAAACTTTATTCAACATGCAATGGATGGAGGAAGTGAAGAAAGATTGGAATAGAATGTGAAAAAAGAAAAAGATGATGGAGGTGGAGGGATATGAAGAATTAGGAATAGAATGTACCCCCCAACTTAAATGACGGAAAAGACCGACTCATGCATGAACCTAAGATATGGCCATGGTGATGTGTACTCAAGGTGTGTGCTAAGACTAGTGAGTGTAGATGGTGCGTTAAGACTCGTGTCATGACCACGTGGCAAGACTATGTGACCAAGACTCGATTAATGACTTGACAAGGTGTTATTGACAGCGAAAATTAACCGAATTAACTAGTAAACTGGCTAATTAGACTCTAGGTGATGACTTGACCAATAATCCGAACTGTCGGCCAAGTGACAGGACTGGCGTCACACTATGGTGGTTGGTGCCAGACAATTTAGTTAATGTCTGGCGCTACACACTATATTGTGGCGCTACAGCTCAGACTTTAGCGCCTATATTGGAGCTTCGGTCCGGGACTTTTTTCGGTATTAATAGTCCACTGGGGTATGCCTAAAGTCGTGCTAGGTCAATTCCGATTAAAAAAAAAACTTATTGACTCAAATTAATTAATAAAATAATTAATTAGGCAAAGTTCTTTAAGTCATTAATTTTAGTCTCAACACAAATCAACAAACGGTTAAGAGAAACATAGAATATATATGCACAACAAATAATGCACAATTAGTCAAGTAGGCACAATATGATGCAATGAGTTCGCAACCTAACCATGACTCTAGTTCTCTAAAGTTCGAGATATGGTTTAGTCAATAGGGTCCATGGTTAATTGTCCAGATGGACCGCGTAGAAGCCTAACCGTGAAGGGTTAACGCGTGTGGATAGGACACCGCGAGTTTTTAGAAAAAACTCACTTCCATGGTTTGGTGAATTCAACCTCTCAGATGTACCCTTGGTTGCCAGGAGCGTTCAATCGAGTAGATAGAGCATGAATTCCCAGAGGGTTATGTCCATATGTAGAACACATATGGGTTTTAGAAAAGTGAGAAAAAATTCAATCAGGAAGCAGGATCGAGCAAACAATACGAAAAACCGGTTGAAATTAGAACGCATATTTCTGGCTCGGTATTGGGGGAAATTAGAACTGTAGCGCCTGGCGCCAATACTGGCGCCTGGCGCCAATACTGGCGTCTGGCGCTACGGCTAAAAGTTTGGCGCCAAGCTCAAGCCCCTGACGCTACTTCCCACATGCCTGAGCAGCATTCTGTGCTCAATAAAATCATCCAGTTTCGCGCGGTGTTATTTCAGTCCTAGTTGTGAAAGACATTTCTCAAATTTCCTATGTGTAAAATCCTTATGTTTTTGACTCATTACGGATGGTCTTTCCAATGAGAAATTTTTTATGCAAATGACACAATGTTAATCAAAATTAAGCACATGAAATACTTAGAACTTTTCGAGTCTCATCCACTCATTCTAAATCATTTCCGAAACAAATTCAGGAATTAAAATAAAAATCCTCCCCAGCGGAGTCGCCAAAAACTGTGGGGAATAGTTTCAAGCCTCAAATCCCACTAGCTCGAACCTCACTGTGATCATACAATAAAGTACGGTGGCGTCCAAAAGGGAAGAAGATAGAGCAAAAGAGTCGCCAACAAGTTTTTAAAGAACTTGTAAACCGTTCACGAGGTGAAGGTTACACCCCTTAACGATCCAAGAGATCGTCAACTCCATAAGGTCATGAACCAAATAAGGGTTCGGGGATGATGGTACAAATCTAACCTAAAAGAGATTGAACCTGCCCTAATAATAGGCATCTACTTTATTCTGCTCGTATTCATGTGCGCTTTCTGATTAACATACAATCAATAGGATTAACCCTAAACATGTTTAATCTATGTTGGTTGAATTTAATGCACAAATAAATCTATTATTGGCGATCACTTGAATTATAATAACAATTAACCTAACAAGATTATTAATTATCTTATTAAGCGTGGTTGCAAGTACCAATTCCCTTTAAACATGCAATAAAGGTGATCAAGCAATAACAAATAAAATAATATGCATATCAAGAAACGTAATAAATAATCAACATCATTAATAATAATAATAATAATCAATCATAATAATCATGTTAAAGCATAGCAAGATCCTAGGCATGATACTAACAAGATTAATAACGAACCCTAGCATGTCACTAAGCAATAAAAATCAAATCTTTAACCCTAACATGATACTAACATAAATAAATATCAGGAAGTGCATAGGAAACATCATAGCAATCATATTTAATATTAAAATTAACCTAGACATGATACTAGGAATATCATAACAACAATATAAACATGATTTCTACATCATAATATCAATTAATCAATTAAAGTACTTACTTGGATGCCTCGTACCTCTTTCTAATAACAAAATACACACGTTAGTAACTTCAAGGAAAATAATAATCAAAACAATTAAATTAAATAATTGAAAGAGAGATTTGGGACCAAACCCTGAGAAATTAAAACCTTTCACGTCTAGGAGGAAGGCAACTTCGAATATGGCTAGGTGTTTCTAGATCTTGTGAATGCGGAATTTTGTATTAAAACAAAGTTTAGAAAAGAATACTAAAGAATTAATATTATTGAAAATTGATGAAAGAAAGATGAAGAATGAATGAAGAGAATTAAAAGAATTTGATGAATGATTGATAGTTGATGAAGACTTAAGAATAAAGAGAATTGGTGAATGATAGATATAGATGATTATGAAAACGGAGTTTTTGATACGATATTTATAGAGAAAATCATCCAAAAAAGATATTTTAACAAAACAGAGTCTGAAGATCGCAAAAACACATTGGCGCCAGCCCTGGCTAGTTGGCGCCAGGCACAAGTGGCTAGCGCCAGGCGCCAATTGCTAGCGTCTGGCGCCAAGCCTGGTTCCAGGCGCCAAGGCCTGGGTTTGGACGCCAAAGTGGTTTTCAACGCGTTTTTGAAAATCTGATAAATTTCCTGTACTGGAAGATAAAATAATATAATTTCAATCGAAAATGCTATTTGATCTTAATTAAAACTCTGAAGAGTCCTAATTGAATTAGGAATGAAAGGAACTTTCTAGAAGATTCTAGAAGACTAAAACCATTCCTAATTGCATTAGGAATGAAAAATCATATTAGGCCCTCCCCTAGATCATTGGGCCGTACATAAAGCTCAAACCGGGCCCAGTTTGGTAAATTGGCCATAATTTCCTCAATATTCATCGGAATTGGGCTTATAATATATCGTTGGAAAGGTCTTTGCAAGCCCCATCCAACTACACTATTATTGGACCCATATCATGGACCAACCAAAATGTATAAACTGTTTTCTTAAAATAAAGTTTTCAAAAATAGGAAGAAGAGAAAAGAAATAAAACTTTTCGCAACACTAGACCTTTCCACACTTCGTTTCATTCGATTATGATTCGACGTGAAAGGTACTCATCACCGGGTCTGGTTTTGGGGAGACACAAATGGGTGTCTACAATACCGGGTCTCAAAGTCACCACACCCTGAAACGACATCCCACCATGAGTTTTGATCATACTCATTGTTGATCCAGAGCTCGGGATCCAAAATATTCGAATTCGAATCGAAGTCAAGAGCCGCATTGAACTCTTCAAGAGATTGATCAAAATGGTTGTTGAAGAGTTGAAATCATACTCGGTAATTTCCTCCCTCAACTACAACAAGATCCACCGTAGCCAAAAACTCCAAAGTAGGTTGAACATAAGTTCGGAAGCTACATCTCACGAATGTTCCCATGCGGAGGTTGTTGAGCAATTTCCCTTAAATCTTCATCAATTCCTAACTTAATCATATCTAGTTGAAAGGAAGGAAATTTTGTGTAGAACTACCCTAAAGATAGGGTCATTTGTGAGCAACTACCTTTTTTTTAATTTGTTTAAAACTACCCGCAAGTTTGGAAAAGTTTGGGTAGCACTACCCACTAACGTTTTTCGTCCAATTAAAACGTTATTTTGGTCCAATTTTTCACTTTTTTCAATTACAATAGCCAATTAATGCTAAAATAAGCAAAAACCCCAATTCAATTAATCCTCCAAACTTTAGAAATTTAAATCCCCAAAAATATATACTCATGAACCCTAAAATGAATTATGATTAAAACCCTAATTAGGTTAATTAAAGTAGATTAAAACCTTTATACAAATTGGGAGAGTTAATTAGGTGGTAAAAGTGAAAAAAATGAGCTCCGATAACGTCTTAATTGGACGGAAAATGTTAATGGGTAGTGATACCCAAATATTTTCAAACTTGTGGGCAGTTCTAAACAAATAAAAAAAATTGGGTAGTTGTTCACAAATGACCCTATCTTTAGGGTAGTTCTACACAAAATTTCCTGAAAGTAATGACGGGAAGATTTAAAGGAGCGGTTATCTTTTAGTTTGGTGAACCTTGCTTTTTGTACTCGGTCGGTGATTCGTAATTTATGAATAGGGGTAGGTTAGTGAGGTTGTGAGGTAGAGGGGGTAGGAGTGTTTTCATCAGTGGTTACGTTGATCTTTCATTTCTTGAGAAGGTTTTTTATGTGTTTAGATATGGTGATCTCCCGAAGATATTAGCTCAAAAATCCTATCACACTACACCACAAACACCACAAAAAAATCCTATCAACACTTCATGATGCCACAATCACACTCCTTTACTAACACCACCAATCAACAACTTACTACCAAAATCAAACAATCTCAAATTTACACAATCACCACCAATTCAAATCAACAATTGCTTCCTAATCAATCATCAATCACCAATCACAATGAAACCAAAAACCAATGCTCAACAAACCAATATCATACTACAAAACAACCAAATATCTGACTTCACCGATTCTCAACAAACATGCTCAAATTAGCTGCAAAACATAAAACAACACAATGTGAGGCAATAACAATCAACAAAAAACATAAATAATCATCCAAAATTCAATATCAATCATCAAAATCACAAAAATTCATACTACTACTATTACAACCATGAACAATCCAGTACTTGCAACCATATGATATAATAATGCAATTAAGAGTAAAAGAAGATGATTATATTATACAAAGAACAAGATTGAACATGTTTTGGCAACCAATTCCCTCAAGAACGAAAAACCCCAAATTACTACAACAATGGATGAGAGAGATAGGATATAGAAATGGATAAAAGTAGTGTATTCTTTGTAGAAAATCATGAAAATGTAGGAAGATTTGATGATTTTTGATGAAAATTTGGTTGATTATGTGATGAAATTTGATGAGAGGGAGTTATGGTTTGTGCGGTTTGAGAGTGAGTGAGAAGTAGTGTGCTCTAGTGTGATAGGGAAGAAGGGGTAATAAGGAAAAGAAAGGGGAAAGAAGAAGATACAACACGGATAGTGCAAGGGTGCGCGCCCGCGCGACCGCGCCCTCCCCTGGAGCGCCCGCGCCAGCAGAACATCAATCTTCCTCTTCTTTGGTGCGTTCACCTTTGGGCTCTTTGCTCTACATCATCCCGGGGCTATTGAACCCACCAAGGATGGAAGTTTATATATATGTTGATAGTGGGTTAAACATCCCTAAAATAATGATAGCACCACAATGAACCCGCCAAGTTCAAACTTTTTTCAAATTTTTGCACAATTTCCCTATCTTACCTCACTAACATTTCTTACTCTTTACCTCAAAATTCGATAAAATCGAACGAATATCACATCAAAAACAGTAAAACACCTTTTCATTGCTCATGCTCATTTGAATTAATCCATTTCCATGAATTCACCATATAAATCCAAAAGAAAAACAAGTGAAAGTAAAGAAAATAAAAGAAAGAAAATTAAGAAAATAGAAATCAAAAGAAAAGGTTAGAAATCTCCGGGTTGCCTCAAGGGAAGCGCTTGCTTATGGTCCTAAGCTCGACCCTTCCTCTAAATCATGGAGGGTCAAAGGACACCACTTTTTTCAAAGTGGCGGAAGGTACAAATTTCTCTTCAACTTTTAGCAACTCCTCATTGTTTCTTGATGAAACTTCATTTGCTTGAACTTCAAAAACAACCTTCTCATTCTTCAACTTCAATCTCATTCGCTTCTTCCTAAAAGCCCTTGCCTTCTTTTTGGCCTTGTTCTTCTTCTAGACGGTTTAACACCATCCACTTCCTTGGAACCATTCTCCTCCACTTTAGAACAAAGCTCAAACCAATGCGGAATGTCAATTGTCTCTTCGTCCATAGCCTTTGAAAGCTACTTTTCTTTTTCACTAACTTTCATGCAATCAAACCTCACAAGCACATCATCAAAAATCTCATGAACACCTTTAGTTGAAGAATTAATAATGCACACATTATCTAATGAACGAAGGGAATTATCATGCATGATTCCTTTCACAAAAGACAAGGATTCATGCATCGGTTTTAGCTTGAAACATTCTTTTTATTACTAACTCTCAAAGTGATACAGCCTCCCTTAACATCCATTAAAGCTCCCGAGGTAGCTAAGAACGGTCTCCCTAGAATAATAGGAATGCAGTCATCCTCTTCAATTTCTAGCACAATAAAATCTACGGGAATTGTGAAACCACCTATCTTAAGGGGAACATCCTCAACTCTTCCTTTTTGGAACTTAATGGATCTATCAGCCAATTTCAAGGTCATGTTCGTAGGAAGAAGTTCTCCTAGCTTAAGCTTATTAAACATCGAGTAAGTCTAATGCTAAAACTAGCACCTAAGTCACACAATGCATTTTCAAACAACTTACTCTTGATTTTGCAAGGAATGGAGAAATTACCCGGATCTTTCATCTTTTTTGGTAGGTCATTGTGAATCAAGGCACTACAACCCTCACCAAGCTCTAACGAATCTATCTCATTACACTCTCTCTTTCCACTCAAGATATCCTTAAGGAATTTGGAATATCTAGCCATTTGGGTCATAGCTTTGGTGAGAAGGATAGAAAGATGGACCTCCTTCAACATGTCAAGGAATCTCCCAAATTGTTCATCTAATTTGTTCCTCATAAACTTTTGGGGATATGGAAGGTCGGATTTTCTCACTTCCTCTTGCACTCTCTCAACACTCTTATTTTTCTGATGGACTTTCTCTTTTCTCACACTCTTTGACACATATTTCTTTTTTTCCTCACTTGAAACACTCTTCGTCTCATCCACCTCACTATTCCTAGAAAATCTCTCTTCAAGCACTTTTCCACTCCTTGTGGTGATAGAATAAACGGGTTTCATAGGATCACTCCTTGAGAAGGTAACAAAGAAGGCCTAGCATAATATTTTAAAGTGTTAGCTAGTTGAGTGATTTAGGTTTCAAGCATCTTGTTGTGTGTCATCATCTCATTAAACTTCTTATCACTCACCGACATGTAAGTATTCAAAATCTTGGTTTGGTTCTCTATGATCTCCTCTAAGGTAGTCTTTGAAGATGGGGGTTGAGGATAAGAATTATCACCATTGCCCTGAGGTCTTGAAGCAAATCCGGGTGGAGGTCCCTTTTGGTTGTTGTTTTGAAAATTTCCCCTATTTTGATTGTTCCAATTACCTTGGCCTTGATTGTTGCCAACATTTTGGTAATGGCCACCAAAACCATAAGATTGGCCTTGATTTGCATACCCTTAGCTTTGGTTTTGATTACTATAACCTTGGTTGTTATAGTTACCTCGAAAACCTTGATTTCCTTTGTTCCTAAAACCACCATTATTGTATTTATCAAAACTACCTTGTTGGTGAGTATTCCTATTCCCAAAATTCCTTGGACCATCAAATCTTTGTCCGTTGTTACTATTGGAAACAAAATTCACTTGCTCACAATCATTGTTTTCAAAATCATCACAATTTTCAAAAGCATTTGGACAATTAGAAGAGTCATGGTCATAAGACCCACAAACATCACAAAAGAGACAACCACTTGGCATATTACTTGAGGTAGAAGGAGGAGTAGAGTTAGAAGGTGTACCTTTCCCTTTTACGTGGGAAGAAAAACTTGGTGCAATAGAAGAGGCACTCTATACCTTGTCTTTAATCAATTTCATCTACTTTCCCAAGTTTTAGATTTGGGAAGACAAGTTATTCATTGCATTGAGATGATCAACCAAATAAACCGTTGAGCCACTCTTGCTTATGAACTCTCTCTCTCCCTCTTGCCAATCCATGTAGTGAGGAACTACATCCTCAATTATTTCTACAACCTCTTCTTTGGTCTTGTTCATCATCGGGCCTCCGGCTCCGGCATTAAGACACGACTTCCCTTTGGGGCTCATTCCTCCATAGAAAATTTGTACAATTTGGTAAGTCCAAATTCCATGATGAGGACAACCTTGTTTATACTCCTCGTATCTTTCCCAAGCCTCATACAAACTCTCACTAGGCATTTGCTTGAAAATTTGGATTAGAGTTCTTGCCTCGACAATCTTCTTTTGAGGATAGAAACGGGAAAGAAACTCCTTAGTAACCTCATCCCAAATTCTCAAGGAATTTGGTTTCACTTCCTTGTCTAACCATTCCAAAGCCCTTCTGATTAGGCAAAATGGAAATATCTTGATCCTTATGAATTCTTGAGAAACCCCATTGACCTTGATGGTGTTACAATACTTCTCGAACTCTTTGAGATGGTTTAATGGGCTTTCACGCTTGGCACCACTAAATTGCCTTCGTTCAATCATTGTTATCATTGTCCGCCTTATCTCAAAGTCATTAGCGGGATTTGTTGGTGGAGCTATGCCACTCTCAAATCTATAAGCAAAGGGAGCTCCCAACTCCTTCAAAGCAACTCTTGGATTAGATCCCATGCTTTTCTCGATCCTGCTCTTCTATTTCTTGGTGAATTTCCTCTCTTGGAGAGCTTGGACTTGAAGAATGATTAGCAACCCTTATCCTTGTTATTGTTCTATCAATTTTCGGATCAAATGGAACTAGAGTCCTTCCTCTTATCCTACACATAAAAAAAACTCAAGGAAATATCAATAGCACATCTACAAATGTAGCCTAAACAGAAAATTTCTTTTTGTACTTTTGAAATTAGGTGAAATAGACTGAACAACAATAGAAACAACTACGCCGTTTTTCGGCAACGGCGCCATTTTGAACAAGGGTTGAGACTAGGTCGTTGGACTAATCTTCCGTAGGCCAAACAAAAGTTGTAATCACTCAACAAACCCTTATAAATAGCATAGGAGTAAGGCGAGGGTCGAACCACTAGGAATGGGAGGTGAATGCTAATGCTAAAGATAAGTTATTTTGAAGTAGTAAAGTAAGGTGTGTAAATTCTAAGACAATCAAACAATCAAGATGAAATCAAATATATCAAAAACTAGGGTCTAGGATCCGCATGTACTTGCAATGGATACAAACTACTTGGGATTGGAATTGACTAAGTCAAGTGTTGCGAGGAAAAATCAATAAGCAATCAAAAGAGTATGGTACGCTAATCTCTTAGAGGTCAAACTAGCATCAACTACGAGAAACTCTAACTAGGAACTTCCCAAACCAACTGAACTGACAAATGCAAGCCACAAATCAATTGTCCGTATCAATGTGAACTTACAATGCAATCTAGTGCACCAATCAAAGTTTGCTACTCATCAATTAATCACACACATGCACTTAACCAATCAACCAATTTAATTAATAAATCAACTCCATCAATTTCCCCCAATTAGTATCAATACATTACTCATATATGCTTCAACATACCCCTAGCAAGAAAACTACTCACAATCCATGGAAATCAAGATCAAAACTAAGCCAAACAACAAATTCATCATCATCATATTAATTAAACTAATTCAATCACAGATTCAATTAAACTTGAACAATCTACAAAACAATTGAAATCATAAGCTAAAGATTGCATTAAAAAAAAAAAAGAAATCCTTATAAACATGCTTCAATTCAATGGAGAAAATGCTTAGAATCATCAATCTTTAATCATCAATCAAGAACTTCTCTCTCTACAACCTAAAGTTTCTCTCTCTACAAAATGATATAAAATTTCTATTCTAATTCTAAACGGAACTTTCTCTCTAAAAATAGAAGGAAAAGTCTATATATAGTAAAACTAACAAAGAGAAATTAATTAGATCGTCAAAAATAGACCCGTACAGGCTCGGCTAACTACAAGGAAGAACTCTGCCGCGAAAAAACTGGGTACGGAACAGAGACCCCGAGAGGCGTGCCCGCACCACCAGGCCACGCGCCCGCGCCTGGGAGCAGGGCAGCTTCCTTCACCATCATTTTGATACTCCTCTTGCGCTCCACTCGATGCTCTTGATAAACACGAATCATGGCAGACCCAAAATCACCTCGATGGTGGGTTGAACACGAGACATCGTGCCCCCACGACTTGAATGCATGACCTAAAGACTAATGGAACTTGCACTTCTCCATGCTTGAGCTTCAAATGGAGAACATTAGGCATCTTAATCAATGCCAAACTTGGGAAGGGGTCTCGGGAATCTTTAGATAACGACCTTAACCTGAAAAGTGAAAGAAAACAAAAAAAAGGGATAAAGACAAGAAAAAACAAGAAATGCATGAAAATGGAAATTCAACTAAGTTAAGAGCAAATTAAAGAAATAAAGAGCAAAACTAAGGAAATACTAAATAAAAGAGCTACAAAATAGCATGAATTTCACCCTAAATAGAACAAAATAAGTGCCATAAATGACACTCATCACTTTTTTTTCACTTTTTTTCTTCTTGAACTTCTCTTTTTTTTCTTAACATCATACTTTATTTTTTCAAGAAAATTAAACTCTTAAATTTATAAAAAAAAACCACGATAAAGAACTAAATAACTTCTCAAAACCCACCCAAATTGTGATAATAATAAGCACACTACAAACTCCATGTCCTCACTCACTAATAGCTCCCCCAAGCCAAGCTTGGGACTAGTAACCAATGGGAAAAAAATAGGCTTGTAATGTGACTTATAAACAATAAATAGTCAAGGCAACAACATGGGTAGCAACAAGGGAACAAATGTATCTACAATCATCTAAAGGTCACCTAAAATAACAAATGCCTTCGTCCACCAGAATGTGCATAATAATGAGTCATATAAACATTACTCAAAGTTGCAAACCAATACTTAAATTCATTGACATACTAGGAACTAACGCACATTCCTTACCAGATCAACTAGTCAAGCACTATATTCACATGTAGTTGAACAAAATTGACGCATGTTAAATCATTGAAGCAATCAAACTTCAAATAATGGCTAATTCTTATCATCATATACCAAGAATCAAGATAATTTTTAAGTATAGGGCACAAACATTTCATTGGAACGTATTTTTGGATTTTTTATTTTTCAATTTTTGTGTCTTTTATTTTTATCAAATCAATAAAACTAAACTAAAATTAAATAAACCTATACTAAAACACACCAAAAATAAAAGAAAGAGAAGAAGAATTATATCAAATCAAAAAATCTCCCCCAAGCTAAGATCAGACAATGTCCTCAGTGGCTCGGGAACTAGCCAAGCATGGCTAATCCTCATTATCCTCAACCATGGAGCCGAATCCTCTACCACTGCCACCTGCACCATCTTCACTAGAAAATCTATCACCAAAATAGTTAGCCTGAAATCCCCCCCAACCTCTCCCGCAAAAGGTATGTCCTAGCCGTACCCGTGGAAAGATGAATAGTTAGTATAAATACCACGGGCGGTGAGATCTCTATCGTATCCCTGGGGTGGGGGCTGAAACCAATCAAGGTAAATAGCATCGTCGGGGATATTACCCTGACGAGCATAATCATCGTACATGGGGTACAGGGCTCTACCCTGGTTCCTCTCAAGGTACCCTAATCGCTAGTCGAGGGAGCCTACCATCCTCCTAAGGTCACCCTGTGAATTATCTATACGTCCTAAGGCCTGACCTATACTCTGGAGGTCTAAAAATGGCTCAGAGTCAGTCCTAGGAGGAGGTGGGAGCATGTGAGGCATACGTGGTGGTGATGGTGATGTCACGATCTCAGCCTGAGGTGGTTGTACTGGTTGTGCTTTCCCCCGGGCATGGGCAACTAGCATGTCATAAGTGTAAGAGTATTGCCTAGGAGGAAAAGTAGTCAAGTCAGGGTTAGGCAGCGAACAAATAGGAAAGGGTTTCTCGGATGCTAACCTAACACACCAGTGGAGGATTTGTTAGCCATCCAATCCCACCCAACCCAAGTCCTCAAGGTGCCTAAGGTTCACATAGGTGTCTGGCCCACAGTTAGAGAGACCGTGGGGCCTACTCTCAACAAAACCGACCTTCTTTACAGCTATCCTAGTAATTAGGCCACCTAACCTAATAGGGGTACTAGTCGAGTTACTAGCCGTGGCATGTCTACCAAGGTGTTGGATAATATATCTACCCATGTTCAGTTTACCAAATCCAAACACATAATTTCTAATTATAGCAAGTTTGTTGGTTTGGCGTTATGTGGTTCGTTCCTTCCTAAAAAGCAAACACACGAAAATCTTTGCCACAATTTAGGAACGGGGTGATGGATAGGTCTAGCACTAGCTTGTTGGGTATTAGTGGCCGACAAAGCAGTCAAAACATGGTAAACATCATCCATTATTTAATAAGCATGCCAATGGTGGGGTAATTCACATTCCAAATCAAATAATTTACATAATTCAATATTAGTTAAACTTATATTCCTATTGTTCAACTTAAAAATCAAATTCGGCCCATTTTTACTATTTACAACAGTTAAAGAGGAAATAAATTCACATGTCAATTTATGATACGTAGGATAGTCCATATCGTTGATGAATCGTCTAACATAATCAAATAAACCTAAAGACTAGATAGTAGGGCGCTGTAACCACCGTGAAGGGATTACCTTGCTGTAGACACCCATTTGTGTCTCCCCAA
Organism: Chenopodium quinoa; assembly: GCF_001683475.1. Taxonomy (NCBI): domain Eukaryota; kingdom Viridiplantae; phylum Streptophyta; class Magnoliopsida; order Caryophyllales; family Amaranthaceae; genus Chenopodium; species Chenopodium quinoa. The sequence continues at coordinate 4,025,883 of NW_018743783.1, forward strand.
ACCAAACCCAGTGATGAATACCTTTCATGTCATTTAATTATCGAACAAAGAAAAAGTGTGAAAAATCTAGTTTTAGGGAATATTTCAAGCGTTAATCCCCTAGCTTGAACCCCACTGTGATCATACACTAAGGTTACACCCCTTTACGATCCAAGAGATCGTCAACTCCATAAGGTCTTGAACCAAATAGGGTTCGGGGATGAATTTACAAATCCAACCTAAAAGAGATTGAACGTGCCCTAATAATAGGCCTCTACTTTATTCTGATCGTATTCATGTGCGCTTTCTGACTAACATACAATCAATAGGATACCCTAAACCTGTTTATCTATGTTGGTTGAATATTAATGCACAAATAAATCTATTATTGGCGATCACTGGAACTATAATCATATTAACCTTAACAAGATTAATAATTATCTTATTAAGCGTGATTACAAGTACAAATTCCCTTTAAACATGCATAAAAGGCATGATCAAGCAATAAAAATAAAATATCAAGCAACATCATAATAACAATATTTAAAATAATCATAACAATAATAATAATCAAAATCATATTAAAGCATAATATAAATAGCAAGATCCTAGGCATGATACTAATAAGATTAATAACAAACCTTGGCATGTCACTAAACAATAAAAATCAAATCTTTAACCTTAACATGATACTAACAATCATAAATATTAGGAAGAACATAAAAGGCATCATAACAATCATACTTGATATTAAATTTACCCTAGACATGATACTAGGATGATCAAAACGCCCTAACATGACACTAGGAATCATAATAACAACCTAAGCATGAGCTCTATATCATAATATCAATAAAAACCATTAAAGTACTTACTTTGATGCCTTGTACCTCTTTCTAATAACAAAATACATGCGTTAGTAACTTCAAGGAAAATAATAAACAAAAATTAAATTAAACCCTCATAAATTAAACCTTTCACGTCTAGGGCGAAGGCAACTTCGAATATGGCTAGGTGTATCTAGATCTAATGAGTGTGGAATTTTTATATTTAAGAGAAGCTAGTTTAGAAAATAGAGAGAGAGAGTAATCCAAAAAATCTTGATGAGAGTTGGTGAGAACTGATGATTGTAGGATGTACATGAATCCAAAACGGAGTTTTTACGACGTTAATTATAAAGAAAATCAGCTAAAAGATGAAATACCAAAAACAGAGTTCTGACACGAAAAACCGAGTTAGCGCCAGACGCTGACCTTAGCGCCAGACGCTAAGATTAGTGCCAAGCGCCACGTCTAGCGTCAGGCGCTACAGCTGTCGTTTGGCGCTGACTCAGAAATCCACACGTTCCCTTAAAGTCAGATAAAAATTACCGTACAGGAGGATAAAATCGTATTTTTCCTCAAAATGCTCTTTGATTTTAATTAAAACTCTGAAAAGTCAACAAAATCAATTTATCAATGCTAATTGAATTAGGAATGAAAAGAACCTTCTAGAAGAATCTAGAAGACTAAAAACATTCCTAATTGCATTAGGAATGATAAATCCATATTAGGCCCTCCCCTAGATCATTAGGCCGCATATAAGGCTCAAACCGGGCCCAGTTTAATAAATTGGCCATAACTTCCTCAATATTCATCGGAATTGGGCTTATAATATATCGCTGGAAAACTCTTGTCAATCCCCATCTAACTACACTACTATTGGACCCATATCATGGACCAACCAAACTGGATTGGCTGTTTTCTTAAAATAAGTTTTCAAAAACAGAGAGAAGAGAAAAGAAATTAAAACTATCCGCAACACTAAACTTTCAAACTTTCACTTCATTCGATTATGATTCGACGTGAAAGGTACTCATCACTGGGTTTGTTTTGGGGAGACACAAATGGGTGTCTACAGAAGCCGCCACTTTGACTGAGTTTGGAGAAACGCAAGTTTCGAAAACAAAAGTCAAAGTAGCGATAGGGATGAAGAATGATTCAGAACGTTCTGCGATCCTAAACCACTCTTGTAACGCCGATACCTGCAAACTAGCATTAGTTAAACAGATAAAAGAGTTAAGAAACGCGTATCTTGCACCGTCGAGCACACATCTCTGAAAGTCACTTATTTGCTGTTATATCCTTGTTTTGATGACCTCTTGACAAGAGAACGTCATCCCGCTTGAAAACTGCTACGCTTGTAGGTGCTTCCAATATTGAAGATTGCTTCGCTTGGAACAATCCTCTTCTGCTATTGTTTCGGGGTTTTCTGATGTCTTGCGGGAGAGTTACAATTCCGAGACTGGAACCGGACGCCTGTACCTGCAAAATAACGGAGACTCCTGTGAGCTCCGCCTCCAACGGTCAAGTTAGTACCTGATTAAGGAGTAATTAATGCGGAAATTAAAGTAATAAGGTCTCTCTAGGTGAGAGTGTTTAATGTAGGTAATCTGCTTTGTTAGCGAGATCAGCCGGTTATTACTGTGTGTAATTAATGTGTTTGTTCCGTAATGTTTTTCGTAATCTTTTTCGTGTCCCCCCTTAATGAGGATTAAGGGAGGTATTTATAACCTTGGGAAACGTGCCCATCCTAGGTTTAGGTAAACCTAGGGCCGATTGGGCTTCCCTCGGAAGTTGGGCCTGGGTGGCCGGGTTCTCCATTAGGCATGGAGTATGCCACATGTCGTGACATAACAGGTCCAAGGTGGACGAATAAGCGCGTGCCACGTGGCAAGCCCTGTCAGTTCCAACTAGGAGACACTTGGCAGGACCTGATTGGTCCACGTGGCGCATTCCGATTGGTGGGAGCAAAATCCCCTAATCATTTGCCCCTCACAGGTGGCACGTGATTGGTCATGTGTTACCTGTGACAAGTGTCGCACTGTAACGAGCGACGGCCAGCTACAGGTGTCAGTCGGCGAAAGGACGAGAGATTTTCCCGCCCAAATTTTGAATTCTGAAAGTGACCCTTCGCCTTCTCACTTTGCCTATATAAGGGAGAGTTGCCTTGAGTCATTTTCACACTTTGAGAACTATTTGAGAACATTCGGACCCCTGAACTTGCTCTGACATTTTGGACTTTTTCTGCCTACCGCCTGTTCTGACAAGCCGATTGCACAGGATTTTCAGAACTTCATCAACCGTCACTCGTTTAGGTAACTCAGTTCTCTTACTCTTAATTTTCTTTTTATTTTCTAAAATGGCACCACGGAAGCACACGACACGACCTAGGTTAGTGATCAGCCGGTCACCGGGGACGGCTGAATCTAGGACTAGGAGTGCCGCCTGCCCTTTTTCGGACCCATCTTTGCCCTTTATAAAGTCCGACTGTATCTGTGTCTATGCAAAGCAGGATGGCCAGAACGAAAAAGACAACTAGGATCTCAAATTCAGACGGCTCCTCCCACAGGGTGCCGATTAGTGAAACATCTGACCAGGCGCCAGATGTGGAAGTCAGACATGGCGGCCTGGATGCCGGCAATTCTGTGGGGGGAGTCATAGTGACCCCTTCCAATTTAACAGTTAACAAATCTGCTCCTTTTCAAAGAGAGGAGGCGGGCTCCTCCGCGAGAGGGGAGGAGTCTTCAATAGGTGGAACAGGAATCCGCCCCTTCTTGCAGGCGGCCGTAGCATGCCGCCTGTTCCCCCAAGGCTAAGAAAGAGATCCTTGATAAAGGACTCTTTAAAGTAGAGTCGAGGGTCGACTCTACTTCAGGGGTACGAGAGCAAGTACCCCTACAATGCGTCCCGAGCTTCAAGTGGCTCTATGACGAGTACTTTTTGGCCGCCTGCGGCCTCAGCAGTCGGCGCTCAAGAGGTAGTCGGCCTGTCGAATACTCTGTTGTTTCATACGTTTGTTGTTTATGTTTTATTAACTTTGCTGTTTGTTTTTGCAGCTGACGCCATGAGCAAAATCACCGCCTCCAAGACTGCGGCGGCCATGTTGCGGGCCTCTATTATGCAACAAGCTTCAACTGACTCCCCCAAGAAGGGGGCACCCTTGGTGAGCTCCGAACCTTGCACCCTCTTTTTGGAGTGTTTATGCATATACTGACTTTTTTCTTCTTCTTTTTTTAGACGGGTGCTCCAAGAGCTTCATCTTCCCAACAGCCGGACCCCAAGGCCCGGAAGACGACTGTTGGGAGCTCTCTTGGTTCTGCCAGGAAACAGGTGGCGGCTGAGAAACAGCCGGCCACTTCTTCTAAAGCTCCAACTGGGCCGCCTAGAGGTATGAAGTTGCCCTTGTAAATTTTAGACTTGCTCCCTTTGTTACTAAGTCTAATCCGTTTGTTTATGCTTGATGCAGCCGGCCCCCAGGAGCCTGACTTGGTAGAGATGGCCAAGTCTATGATCAGGGCAGTTCCTCCAGCTGAAAGGGAGGCGGTCAGGGGTGTCGGCACCCTTGACCTTGACTGGATTGCAGGGGTCCTTGCTGAGGTATACTTAGCATATTTTTGAGTATTTGAATTTCTGGACGCCTGTTTTCTTTTTTGTTTGGAAACTGACGCCTGTTTTTTTTTTTGTACTTAGGCCCTGCTCCGAGTTAACGACCTTCGCAAGCCGCTTGATCGGAAAAACAAAGAGGTAAAGGCTGCAAAAGCTATGGCCGCCTCTGACTGTGATAAGGCAATGTTTCAAATTGCCCAAAATGAAGTACTGACCATTGATATTCTTTATTATCAGGCGCAGGCTACCGCCGCTGTTCGGGCTCAGTTAGAGGCGGCCCAGAAGAAGAATGACGAGCTGGAGGCGACCATCACAAATCTCAAGGCTGAGCTGAAACCTCTTCGCCTGAAAATGTACTCTTACGAAGCCATGGAGAAATCCTTGGCGAGCGTAAAGGAACGCCTGGTGACCCAGGAGAAGAGTCTTACCCAAGAGCTCTCGGAAAAGGCCGAGCAAGAGAAGAAAGAGCTGGTCCGGGAGATGATGGAAGACTCCGCTCAAATCCAGCGCATGACCTGGGGCCGCCTCTTCCCCAGTGCCGACTTTGCCTCTTGGGAAAGAACGTACCGCCAATGTTCGGATGCATATAATCAAGAGATCCTGGCGGCTGCTGAAGAAGAGGCGTTGGGGGAAGAGTTCGAGGAGGAGGAGGAGGAGCCGGTAGTGGCGGTTGTGCCGCTTGGGGGTAAGGCATCAAAAAAAGATGCAGCTGAAGCCGAGTCCAGCAAGAAGAGTGCTGATCAGGCGGCAGCTGCTAATACTGAACTGCCCCCTTCTTAAGCTTTATGTATTCTTTCCACGGCCTGCGTGCCGTTTGCTTTGTAATTACCCGGCCAGGGGGCCGGGGCTTTGAATATTTTGCTGGTCTTTAATGACCGGCTTATTTTTAATGAATTTTTGTTTTGCTTCAAATTTGTCTAAGTATTCCATATCTAATATCCAATTGTTTACTAGACCGACTGTTTTACATGGCCGAACGTTGCAGACAGGTACGGATAGTTAGTACGCCGCCTATACCCCTGGACGACTGGTTGTCTGTTTCCAGGATAGACGATCAGTCGGCCATTTATCCAATCGGTATTCGAACTATTTTGTCTGGATCCTTTTTAGGCAGGCGGGCCTGTCTTTTGTAATTTTAACCAAGTAGGAAAGTGGTCTGACCAAGTAAATAGAGTATTACCTAGTCGCCAAGGAATTGAGTAGTAGAGAAAACAAGCGGCGGGCACCGGTTGTTTCCCTTTATTGCCAATGTTGTTGGCTTTTAACTCATAATTTTTTAACCTAGCAAGAGTAGTGATTGAGGGCCTCTGTTTGTTAAAACAGGCGGACGACTCATACCTTTTAGGCTCCATACTAAGTTTGAGTGACTATTAAGTTAACATAGGAGTTACTTAGTCTTCGTCACAATCTAGATTGAGTAGTAGAGGTACCAGGCGGCGGAGGTCGGCTGATCCCCTTGATTTGCCAATGTTTGTTGGCTATTAACTCAATAGGTTACCTAGTAGGAATAGGGGTTTGAGTGCCCCTGTTTGTTAAAAACAGGCGGACGACTCAAACCTTTCAGGTTCCATACCAAGTTTGAGGGAGTGACTTATGAGATAACGTTGGAGTTACTCAGTCGCCGTCACTTTTGTTTGAGAAGTAGAGGTACCAGGCGGCGAAGGCCGGCTAGACCCCTTGATTCGCCAATGTTTGTTGGCTATTAACTCAATAGGTACCCCCTGTATTTATCCCAAGTAATACAGGCGGTCATCTGACTCAGATGTCAACTGCTACCACTGGTTTGGTTAGTGATAGAGTTATCCTTGTCTCAAAAACGGCTACGTGGTTGCCCTTGGGACAGTCGTATTGGTGCCGTGTAATTAGTTTATAGAACAATGTTCCACCCAAAAGGGAGCTGCTCTCTGCGACGAATTTCATCCGGATGGATGCCGTCGGACGCCTGCTATGATGTTGGGACATGTCGTATTAGTTTTGTAGATTTGATCAGTTGGCTTGGCGCCTAGTCTGATCATTCGGCCTGTGGCCTTGGTAAGTTCTTGGTGAACGTAGGTGCTAAGTAAAAGGAGGGTAGCCGCCTGTTAGGCACAGGGTCGGCCAGGCCCTAATCTTTTAGCTAAGTATTAGGGGGGTGGCTATGTGTTTGGAACCAGTCGGCCATCTTCTAATGGAGAGTAGCCGACTATATGCCCAGACGACATGCCCCTATTGTGAGTGAAATACTCAATGGAGAGTAGCCGACTGTAAAGGTACAGACGGCATGCCCCTCTGAAGATAGAGTGTAAAACTCAATGGAGAGTAGCCGACTGTAAAGGTACAGATGGCATGCCCCTCGTAGTACAAAATAGTAAGTGCAAACTTTTATTAAGTAGCTCTTTACTTTACATCATTCAAAAGAAATATTTCTTAAGATTATCTACATTCCAAGTTCGAGGCAACGGTTGTCCGTCTGGTGTTTCCAGACGGTAGGTACCGTTCCTGACTTCCTCATAGATTCGGTAGGGTCCTTCCCAGTTGGGAGTTAGTTTGCCAGACTCATTAGCCCTACCAACTGCTTCCATTTTTCTAAGTACAAAGTCCCCTACTTTGAGTAGACGCCTGTGTACTTTTTTATTGTATGATCTAGTCATTCTCAGGCGATAGATCTCATGGCGCAAGACAGCATTGCCCCTCTTTTCAGGAAGTGAGTCTAATGTCAGGCGCATGGCTTCCCAGTTTGCCTCTTTGTCATATAGCATTACTTGAAGAGTCGGCTCGTAGTGTTCGATTGGAAGAACAGCTTCCGCACCGTAAGTTAGGAGGAATGGAGTTTCTCCAGTCGCCCCTTTTTCAGTCGTCCTAATGGCCCAGAGAACATGTGGTAGTTCATCCGCCCATAGGCCGCCTGCTCGTTCAATCTTTTTCTTGAGACCGTCTGAGATGATTTTATTAAAGGCTTCTACCTGGCCGTTAGCTTGTGGACGGCCGACAGATGCAAAGTAGTTTGCAATTCCTTGATCACCCAACCAGCTTTTGAGAACAGGCGTCTCAAATTGGGGACCATTATCAAAAACCATAGACATGGGAATCCCGAACCGAGTGATAACGTTTTTCCAAATGAATGAAATTACATCTTTCGTTTTGATTCCCTTTACAGCCTCCGCCTCTACCCATTTAGTGAAGTAGTCGACGGCAACAAGTATGTACCTCCTTCCGCCTGTAGCAGGCGTATATGGACCCAGAATGTCAATGCCCCATTTAGCAAACGGTAGTGGGCTGTGAATGGTAGTGAGGTCAGTAGCCGGACGGTGAATTAGTTTGCCAAACCTTTGGCACTTGTCACATTTTTTCACCATCTCCATTGCATCTGCTTCCAAAGTAGGCCAAAAGTAGCCCTGCCGCCTTGCGCTTTGAGCAAGCATCCTACCACCTATATGAGAAGCACAGTAACCAGAGTGAAGATCATCTAGTATCTTTCGTCCCTTTTCTGGAGTAACACACTTTAAGAAAGGTTGAAGGTACCCCCTCTTGTGAAGTTCTCCCTTTATCATTTCAAAACAGGTGGCTCGTTTTTTCAGTGCTGCCGCCTGTTGAGGATCATCCGGCAGTGTGCCGTTTGTCAGATATGCCCTGATTGAATCCATCCAGGTTGAGCTTCTGTCTAGGATTCCAATAGGGTTTTCCTCGACACTTCTCTTCTCCATTACTTCCCAAAAGACAGTTCGAGGAGTATCGGAGGAGGCGGATGATGCTAATTTTGACAGTGCATCCGCCTGGTTGTTTTCTGATCTCGGCACTTGGATCAGATGGAAATCCTCAAGGGAGCCGACTGCTTGTCGGACCGCCTGTAAATACTTGATCATGGCCGGATGGGTTGCTTCGTATTCGCCATTGTACTGACTCACTATCAATTGTGAATCGGAACAGGCGTCTATTTTTCTTGCCCCTGCCGCCTTGCACATGCGGATCCCGACTAGTAAAGCTTCATATTCTGCCTCATTGTTTGAAGCCTGAAAACTGAAGCGTAGAGCATACTCGTACCTGTCGCCCTCTGGCGATTGACATAAGACGCCTGCTCCACAACCATTTGAAGTAGAGCTTCCGTCCACATATACCTTCCATACTTGGTCTGGAACTTGAGAGTTAGGAGGACGAGTCATCTCTACAATAAAGTCAGCAAAGGCTTGCCCCTTCACTGCTTTTCTAGGCTCGAAAGTAACTTCGAGGCTCTGTATTTCTATGGCCCATTTGATCATTCGGCCTAACGACTCCATGATGGTCAGTGGCCGCTTGATAGGTTGGTCTGTATACACGACGACTGCATGTGCGAAAAAGTAGGGCTTCAATTTTTTAACAGCCATGAAAAGTGCAAGACCAAATTTCTCCACTAGGGGATACCTTAACTCGGCATTTTTCAGTACGTGACTGACAAAGTAGACCGGGAGCTGACAGCCGTCCCTTTCAGCAAGGAGAACAGCGCTTAACGCATGATCAGAGACGGCCAGGTACATGTAGAGAACCTCTTTGGGCAAAGGGCTGACCAGCCTCGGCAAGGAATGCAAGTGAACTTTTAATTTTTGGAAAGCGGCCTCAGCATCCGGCCCCCATTCAAACCTTGCCTTTTTCTTAATTGCCTGGAAAAAGTATAGGCATTTGTCGCCTGATCGGCTTAGAAATCTTCCCAAGGCCGCCAGACAACCTGTTAACTTCTGAACCTCTCGGATGGTACGAGGCGACTGCATGTCAATGATCGCCTGCACCTTCTTAGGGTTCGCCTCTATTCCTCTCTGATTGATAAGGAATCCGAGAAATTTCCCAGACTCAACTCCAAATACACATTTCTTGGGATTGAGCATGACATGGTGCCGCCTGAGTGTGGCGAAAGTTTCTCGGAGGTCCGACAGATGATCTTTCTGAAGTTTAGTCTTGACAATCACATCATCAATATATGCCTCGACGTTTTTCCCAATCTGATCAAAGAACACAGTGTTTATCATTCGTTGGAAGGTATCCGGGGCATTCTTAAGACCAAACGGCATGATCGTGTAACAGTATAACCCCTGATCAGTGACGAAGGCCGTCTTCTCCTGATCTTTCTTCCATAAAGGAATTTGATGGAAACCAGAATAGGCGTCCATAAAACTCATCAAGGCATGGACGGCTGTTGAGTCGACCAGGTTATCAATTTTAGGCAGAGGGTAACTGTCTTTGGGGCACGCCTTGTTTAAGTCTACACACATTCGCCAGGTGCCATTCGACTTTTTAACAAGCACCACATTTGCAACCCAGTCTGGGAAGTAACATTGCCGAATGAACCCTGCATCAAGTAATTTTTTAACTTCGGCGGCTGCCGCCTGACTTCTTTCTTCGCCATGGTTCCGCTTCTTTTGCCGTACCGGCTTCTTTTTCGGATCCACGTCGAGTTTATGTACCGCCAGATCAGGACTAATGCCAGGCATTTCATGGACTTCGAATGCAAAGATGTCCTTGTATTCTTTCAATAGGTTGTGAAAGTCGTCACCAAGGTTTCGCAGAGCAGTCGTCCCAACTTTGACTGTTCGGTCAGGACGTGAGTCGTCTAAGATCAGGTCCGCATGCTCACCAGCCGGCTGAGGGCGGAACTCATCCGGCCGCTCCTCTGCCAATGATTGCTATTTTCTTGCTTTTCTTGCGGCCTCTGTCTGGGACGCCTGTCTCTTTTTGCCGCCTGCTTCTTGAACAGGCGCACTCTTCTTGACATTTTCAAGGTCTGTTTTTTTTTTACCACTTGACCCAGTGGCCATAACAGTGGGCTTGACATCCGAGAGATAGCACTCTCGGGCCATCCTCTGATCTCCCCTTAGGGAGCCGACTGTTCCATTATCCCTCTCAAACTTGAGCAACATAAGAGACGGGATTATAACAGCCTTGGAATTTATCAGGGTTGGTCGACCCAGAATCATGTTGTAGGCCGAGAGTTCCTCTACTACTAGGAACCGGACTACCATGTGTCGTCCTTCCCCTTTTTTGCCCAGGCGAATGGGTAAATCTACTCGTCCCAGTGGGTGGACGACTCCTCCTCCAAACCCTACTAAAGGGTGGGAGGCCGGATGTATGCAATCAGTCTGATATTTCAGTTTCGACAGACATTTGCTACTGATGAGATCTGAGGACCTCCCGGTATCTATGAGGATTCGGCCAACTCTCTGGTTGGCCACTTTACATTCAATAACGAGAGGGTCGTCATGCGGCCCCCTTACCCCTCCTAGATCTTCTTCAGTGATGACAATCTCAGGAAATGTATATTTGGACGGCCGTTCTTGGTGAACGGAATTTACATCTAACCGCCTTATATTATCTTTGTTGCCCCTAATAGTGGGGCCGCCTCCTGAGAAGCCGTCTGCAATTGTGTAGACGACTGCATCATCTGTATCGGAGCTGTCGGCCTGTTGATTCTTTTTGGCCGACTGCTTTTTTGAGGAAGTGTTCCCCGTAGATTTCTTGACATAAGTGTCAAGATCACCTTGCTCAGCCAGGCGGTCTAGGTACCGCATAAGACTGATGCAGTCATTGGTGTGATGACCAACGTCATCATGATAAGCACAAATTTTATCTTGGTTCCGGTTGTTTGCAGAACCCTTCATGGGGACCGGCTTCTCAATTGAGATCCGTCCCTTGATTTCTTTTAGGATAAACTGGTTATCCTTGTTAAACGCATACTTTGGGGAGTATGGTTTGAATTCTTTTTTCTTTTTCTGGGCCGGCTGTTTAGAGGAATCAGCCGCCCAGACCTCTTTTCTTTTCTCATCTTTGTTAGACGACTGTTTCTGTCGTCCTTCTCTTTTGTCGAACCTTTTCCCGTCCGACTGTTTTATCGTACAAAGATCAGTCGCCTGTATATAGGCTTCTGCTTCAATCAAGGCCTCTTGAAGAGTCGCCACCCTTTTTCAAACCAAATCAAATTTGAAGGTAGACCCGTCTTTGAGACCTCTGAAAAAGTCAGTATAAGCTACCTCATCCGGTAACCCTTGAATCTGTATTCTCATCAGGTTAAACCGCCTGATGTAAGAACGAAGCCCCTCCTTCTCGCCCTGCTGAATTGTTCCCAAATCAAGGGTCGTTTTCTTCGCAGGGATGTTCATGGCGAAGTTGGAGGCAAATAAGTAAGCAAGCGTCCTGAAGCTATTTACACAACCAGTCGGCAGGTTGCCGAACCATTGCTGTGCGATTCCTTTGAGAGTCGCTGGGAAACACTTGCACCAAGTGGGATCATCCAACCCTTGAAGGTACATCAGGTTGGTGAATGCCATCAGATGGTCTTCTGGGTTAGTAGTGCCGTCATAGGCGCCTACTAGTACATTTTTCACATTGGCCGGCTGAGCGGCTTCAGTAATTTCCTTGGAGAAGGCCGACGGCTGTTCACCAAGTCTAAGCAACCGTAGCTGCCAGTCCATAGGTTGGACGTTTTTTGCTGCAGGTCCACCAAATGGAGGTGGCTGCAAAAAATACTGTTGTTGCGGCACAAATGGTAAGTTTGATACCGCCTGAGCACTATGAATGCCGGACTGACGGGAGGTGCCGCCTGACTCACTCTTATGGTACGACTGAGTATGCCTCATCGAGGCATTTCGCAAACTGTCTTGAAAGTTTGAAGTAGAGGCCGACTCTGACAATCGGTCACTCTTCTTCTGCTCTAGCAGTAGCCGAGCATCTGTGAATGTTTGCTTCGACCCGTCCGCCTGAATATGACGAACAGGTTTCCTATTTCCTGTGGGATAACGGAATTTTGTGAAATCAAGGGCAGGTGGCTCCTGCTTCCTAGATTTAGGATGAGGAGTCGCCTCTCGCCCTTGAACTGGCTTCCTCTTCAGTGAAGTGGAGGGTTTCTTGGCCGACTGCTCCTTGACTGGAGCAGTCGACTTCTTGTTGATCAACTCTTGAATCTCTCCCTTGAAGTCCCTCATGAAGGTCATGAGTTCGTTCCTTGTGATGGGAACAGACCCATCAGTCGGCTGTTGTCGAACAGGCGGTGCGCCTGCTGGCTCGCTTCCTGTTTGAAGATGCTCCCGTTCCCTCCTTTCGGTATGACGGGTACGTCGGGCCCTTAGGGTCCCGTCTGAAGCTGTATGAGCTTCAACTTCAAATTCACTTTTGGTATCATGGTCCGACTGAACTTGAGGGTCGTCTAGGGGACGCCTCTCTTTAGTAGTCGGTACAGACTTGGATGCCATCTCTGAAGTACTCTCCCCACAGACGGCGCCAAATGTTTCGGGGTTTTCTGATGTCATGCGGGAGAGTTACAATTCCGAGACTGGAACCGGACGCCTGTACCTGCAAAATAACGGAGACTCCTGTGAGCTCCGCCTCCAACGGTCAAGTTAGTACCTGATTAAGGAGTAATTAATGCGGAAATTAAAGTAATAAGGTCTCTCTAGGTGAGAGTGTTTAATGTAGGTAATCTGCTTTGTTAGCGAGATCAGCCGGTTATTACTGTGTGTAATTAATGTGTTTGTTCCGTAATGTTTTTCGTAATCTTTTTCGTGTCCCCCCTTAATGAGGATTAAGGGAGGTATTTATAACCTTGGGAAACGTGCCCATCCTAGGTTTAGGTAAACCTAGGGCCGATTGGGCTTCCCTCGGAAGTTGGGCCTGGGTGGCCGGGTTCTCCATTAGGCATGGAGTATGCCACATGTCGTGACATAACAGGTCCAAGGTGGACGAATAAGCGCGTGCCACGTGGCAAGCCCTGACAGTTCCAACTAGGAGACACTTGGCAGGACCTGATTGGTCCACATGGCGCATTCCGATTGGTGGGAGCAAAATCCCCTAATCAGCTATGATAATACCCCACGTCCAAGGGAATACTATCGTAGATTGCTTCGCTTGAAACAATCCTCTTCCGCTATGATAATACTCTACGTCCAAGGGAATACTATCGAAGATTGCTTCGCTTGAAACAATCCTCTTCTGCTATGATAATACTCCACGTCCAAGGGAATACTATCGAAGATTGCTTCGCTTGAAAAAATCCTCTTCCGCTATGCGACCATCTTCCACGTCTAAGGGAACATGATCGAAGACAACTTTGCTTGAAATCACCTTCAGTTGTTTGTGACAACTCTCCACAATCTAGGGAATGCCGTCGAAGATATCCTCGTTTGAAGCTATCCTCACTCGTTGCAATAAATTCCCAAAGGAAATTACCGAAGATCTCCACTCGTCGATCTTTTAAAAGTTGGCTTGAAATTTGCTTCCGCTATGCCTGTACGTCGGCGCTTTTGTTGCTTCTGAACCTGTACGTCGGTGCCTTTTGCTGCTTTATGAACCAATACGTCGGTGCCTTTTGTTAATGAGCCAATGCTTAGGCGCTTTAAGCTAAGTGAGACGATCTTTCATCAGGTCGATCACTTTATATAATTGTAATCAAGTCGATTACTAAAAATCGTGTCAAATTGCTTAGAAGGGCTAACTGGCGTACCAAGGAACCCAAAACATATTGCAAAAAATTAGAACAACCGTACTGAGTGGTTGTAGCGCCATACGCTGGGATTGGCGCCAGGCGCCAAGCCTATATGTTGACGCCAAGGTCTAGCACTTGGTGCCAGAATAGGGTATTCCTTAAATACCCTTTTCTTCTTCATTTTCGCTGCTGCTCGTCGCGTTTTTGCTAGAAAATCTCCAGAAATTCATTTGCTTCGTTGTTGCTCGTTTCTCAACCAAATTTACTCAAATTTGTTGCAAATCAAAGCTCATTTCATCCATTTTCCCGATCTATGTAAGTTTTCTTCGAACTCACACCGATTTTTATGAATTTTGCACGTGTTTATTTTCGAATTTCATGAAATTTCGAAACTTAGAATGCTTAATTCTCTTTGTTTGTCAAATTTTATGCCATGAAATTGCTTGATTATGTTTATATATTTCCTTGGGAGTAATTTGAGACTTGCTTGACTCAATTTGGTGAAGAAATGAACGAATTGCCATTGTTGGACCTCCTAAGGTCGGGAATGCAATGTGGCTCGTTCTTGATGTTTTTGCTAGCAATTCTTGTCCAATTTGTCACAATAATTACTATAGTATTGCAAGAAATTGTTTGATTTCTTGAAAAATGCCGTTATGCTCAATTTGAATTTATGCTCTGTTTTAGTACTACGTACTCTGTTTTTGAGAACATAGTATCATGCGGCTAGGCGAACCTTAGATACTATAGAACCTTAATTTATGATGATTATGCACAATGTAGCATGGCTAGACAGCGAGGTTCTGGTTCACGGTCCCGAGACAGTCGACGGGAGCATGAGCCCGTGGAGGACGACGCCGAGCCGTCCACTTCGCTTGGTCGACTCCCCGAGTGGGATGAGTGGACCTTGTTCTTTTTCCCCGTCCACCACATTTCCGAGAGAGTGAGACGGGGTATCACCGTTGGGAGGACGCGCTGTCATGGCTTCGGCTGTTACGGTTTGAGCCATCTGTACAAGATGTACATCGCCATAGATGTCGAGACGAGACTCCTATGGGAGTCCTGCGGTCTTACTACGCTGTACGAGATCACCGAGGCAATGGTTGCCTCCAACGGGGTCATGATGTAGTACGTGCTCTAGTGGAGTTCTTTTGGGACACCACCAACACTTTCCACTTTCCTTGGGGTGAGATGATGGTCACTCCAACCGACTTCAGTCTCATCACAGGACTGGGGTTTAGCTCCGTGCCACTGCCGTCCGACAGCAGGATTGTTGTCTTTTCCTCTGAGGTCGAGGAGTTGTTGGGGCCGATTACCATTAGGTATCGAGCTGAGGTAGAGTCGTCTCATTTCAGCGCTAGGGGGATTCGCCGCTCGACTCTGGTACCGGCTTTTGACGATGGTGCGACCACTTGAGAGCAGCGGGTGTGCATCTTTGCACTTATTTTGTTGTCAGGGACGTTCTCTCCTAACAAGGGTATTAGGGCGCTGCTTTACTACCTTCCTGCCGTCCGCAACCTACATCGGATCGAGACATATGACTGGGCCAGCTTGGCCTATGCTAACTTCATTCGAGCGCTGAGCTGACGGACTGGTGTCGACACCGGTCCTTTGGGACGAATGTTGCTTTGTCAAGCTTTTGAAGGGTCGTAGAGGTAAATATCATTCCCTATAAAGTTTGGCTCTACACTTTAGCTAGCACTTGCTGATAATTTTAACTCCTAATAGATCTGGTTCTACGAGTACTTCCTTTCTGTTGCGCCGGCGAGACCGTCGCCGCGCAGGTTTCTTGTCAGTGCTTCTTGGGGCAGCCTCTGTGTGGGGATGTCCACTGCGTATGTCCGAGATTGGATCATCGCGGTATGATTTTTTTCTTATTTGCCATTTTGCGATGTTTTAGATAGATTCTCGCCTGATTGACGCTCTTTGTAGGAGCCTGAGGTGATGTACCGGCCGTGGGTCGGCCTGGCAGTCCCTGGGTTAGCCGCGCAGTATTCCGCTGAGCGTCGCTATTTCTTGGGGACATATGAAGCGACTGCATACCTTGGAGAGAGGGTTGCTAGACAACATTCCTCCGATACCTTTGTCGTTCCTGCTCCTCCGCCACGTCACATGTTTAACGCCGCGAGGTTGTTGAGCATGTCAGAGGGAGCTGGTACCCCTTGGAAATCTTGCACGATCCTTAGGCGATGCTATGCGGAGGAGCTACTGCCGTTGTTAGCTCCGGTTTCTATACCGGCTGAGGATGTGGCGGTACGATTTTTCTGCTTTTATCTTTCGATATGTAGCCCCCAAGTAATGCTTTACTGACTTTGTTTTGCTTTATTAGGACGATGCTGCTGAGTTCGTGCTACCCCGTATGTCTATCCATTACCAGGGGAGATACGGGCCGATTGAGGAGATGATTCCTCCGGCTCCGGAGGACGAGCGCTTCGTAGAGCGGTCGATTCCTCGCCACCAGACTCATACAAGCTTATTTATTTACAACTTTTGTCCATATATATTATGCATGTTTACTGACTTTTTCTTTGATAGTTCTCGCGCGAGGTGGTTTCGGCGATGACACGATGTATAGACGCCTTCCGGAGCCAGCTTGTCCGGATGAGGAACGTGGCTACCTGCCGTCGAGACGACGCCATTCAGGAGGTAGTCTTTCTTTCATATGTTTTGCATTACCGCTTCTATTTTGCCTTGTTTTTGATTTTAAGTCCTTTTGCAGGGTCAGCCTATTCCTTCTCGTACCCGCACGAGACCTGAGGTGCGGAGGGATCCGGCGAGGTAGAGGCGGTCGCTCTGAGGCTGCCCGTACTGATGTGGTAGAGGGATCAGGTTCCTCTTCTGAGGGTGCTCATGCTGCGCTGGTAGGCCAGGGAGAGGCTACCTCGGCTCTTAGAGGCGGTGGGATGTACGAGGTTGGCTCGTCATCGCAGCTGCCTCCGCAGCCTCAGCCTCAGGTTGATCTTGGGTGAACTGGTCCCACGTTGAGTTTTCCTCCTCCTGTGGAGACTGGAGCTGATGCTAGAGCTGGAGCTGGAGGAGAGGTTACTCCTCGTACGGCGGAGTTCTATTCGATGATGGGTTTACCTCCTCCGGCGCCGTAGTTTGTACATGTGCTTTTTGCTTAATTTTGACTTTTATAGACCTTTGCCTTTTAGTTAGACTCATCATTTTTTTAGACATATTTTGTATATACATACTATTATGAGTTTATTTTATTTATCATGTTTTTTCATTTTTTAATATTATTATTATTATGTGCATGTTTGTGTGTGCAAGAAAGTGTGATAAATAATTTTCTCAAAAATTCCGTCATTTTTATTATTGATGGAGGGTATCCGACTTTCTCCCCCAAAAAGAAAAAATGAAAAAAGGAAAAATTCAAATAAAATATTGGGTTTATAAAAACTTGGAAATAAGTTAAAAAAATCCAAAAAAATAATATATTTAATAAAATAACTATATTAATAATAATAAAAAAAAGCATAAATGAATATTTAGAAAAAGATAAGGAAGCCGTAAAGTCGTTAGCAGACTTGAATTAAGATAAAAACGCAGTTTTAGAAAGCGCGTACAACGAGGCAAATTAGCGCCAGCTGACGCCACACGTTTTGGTGTAGCTCCAGGCGCTACACTTAGTGTTTGGGCGCCAAGCTTTGGCGTCTGGCGCCAATAGTAGCGTTTGGCGCCAATAGTAGCGTTTGGCGCCAAATAGCGCTGACTCCGTATCCTACCCGATTAAAACTGCTCCGATTTCATGCATAAATAGCCCCATGCCCAGCTGATTCTTTTCATAATTTCAGCAAATAAAATAATTCTTAGCCTTAGAAAAATAATATCATGTCTCTAGTCTCCAAAACTTTTACACAATACACCCATGAATGGTGTCGGTCTCTTAATGCCAAAGAAAGAAAATAATTAGATGTGTTCCACTTGGGGGGAATTTATGGTATCAAAGGGGTAGATCTTGACTTGGGTTTTATTCATACCACTCTAGAATATAGGGATGTTGATACTCATTGCTTTAGAATAGGGTATGATGAAATTAGCCCTTTGCCGGAAGAATTTGGTGCTATTTTTGGTTTCCCTGCAATAGATCTCATAGTAATCCCTAGAATAGATGCATATTATTATAAAGACTTTGAACGCTTCTTCAATTTAAAAGAAAGGGATCTATCAAAAATAGTAGATGGCAACATAGTTAATTTTAAAGAATTTGCTCGCCATTATTTTGATAAACCTTACTCCGAAGCTTTCATATTTATAGAAGAAGGGCTTTCTTATTTTGTATGCTTAATCAATTTTTTCTTGCTAGTGGTAAAAATAATGAGGGTCAATCAATTATAACCGCCGTACTATAACAAATTGAATCAGGGAGAAATCCAATGCAATTGATAGTTGGAGAGACTATGATTCGTCTTGATGAATTGAAAAGGAACCCAAAAGCACCTTTTCGAGGCTCTCCAATTTTATTACAGGTAGAAAAATAATATTTTTTATTACATAAATCAAAAAATATATTTTTGTATAGTAATAATAATTTATTTGCATTGCAATTTTTTTTATAGATGTGGCTAATGGAAAGGCTAGAATTAATTAGCCCTCCGGACAACATTGAGAAATAACCTCCGAATTGTTTCGTGAGGAGGAAGAAACTCTTCCCTAAGATGGGGCGCCATGAATGGAAGAGGGTCTTCGAATCTCACAATTTTTCTATCAAGTGGGTCGTCCCATGGTGGAAAATAGAAATGATGGTTGGTGTTAACAAGCAACCTTTCTGCCGTCTTCCAAGTTTGTCCCGTATGACTTATTACTATCCCTGCAGGGTAAAAAGACAATACGGCTTACTTCAGAATATTCCTTCCGTAGATCTTCGTTCTCCATACGAGTTCCTTGTCTCCCAGGAAGTAGACAGATTTGATGCTTATTGAAGTGCCAGACCTCTATGGGAATTAATTACCCAAAAGGTTCCTCCTTCCTTGCCCAATGATGTGAAGAAGTGGCTGCTGAAGAAACCTTCAAAGGACTTGAAGAAAAATCAGGGTAAAACTGATGTGAAGAGTCGTCTAGGTGACAGGGTGATTCCTACTAAGGAACGCTTAGGTGAAAGAGTTGAATTCAAAACACCTGCATGCCTAGGAAGAAAAGTACTACAAAAGATAAGGGAAAAAGGAAAGTTGACAACACAGAGAAAAAATCTTGGGTAGAAAAGAAGCATGGAGTCCTAGCTGAAGGGGAAACTATCTACTCCAAGATTGAATGTAGGTCCTCTAAAGGATGCCTACTAGCTAAGGTTATGGATGAGGAGGAGGAAGCATAAAAAAATTGGAAAAGGGCTAGGAAAGAAAAGAAAGATTAGGAGCATTGCTTAATTTCCAATTATTAGACTTAGTTTATATTTTTTATTTAAAGTTAATTTATTTCAGCTTAATTTAAATTCCATCAATAATGTAATTTTATTTTATTAATGAAATTTCAGCTTTTAATAAAATTATTTACTTTAAATTTATTTTATTAAAGCAATGAAAACGGAAAGAAATTAATTTTCCAGAAATTTTTCGAGTACGGAAGTCGAAAATTTTCCGAAAAACACCGAAACATTCCCAGAATTTAAACTGTGAATTGGCGCCACCTATCTGCGACTGGCGCCGGCCACGGCAGTCTGGCGTCAAGCGACGGTGCCGTCGGCTGGCGCTGATGGTCCTCGTCTGGCGCTAGAATTTTTTCTACGACGCCGATATTTCGCCGATCTTCTGTTGAATTTTTAATTAATTCTGGGCGCGAGATTTTTTTTTAAAAAAATTAAATAAATAAAGTGGCCGCACCCATAAAGGGTTGCCTACGTATCCTTTCTTAAGGAATCAGGCCAAACGTAGCTCTCTTGAGTATCCTACTCAAGTAATTATGGGTAGTATTTCTTAAGTTGGTCAAGATTTGTCATGTTCGAGAACTCATTGCCATCCATATCAGTTAATTTTGTTGCACCTCCTGATAGGATTGTTTTGACAATGTAAGGTCCAGACCAATTAGGTCTAAATTTTCCCCTTGGATATAAAACATTTTTCCTTAATGCTTTTAACACCAAGTCTCCTACTTTGATGTTTCTTGTCTTGACCTTCTTATTAAAATGCCTAGCCGAGTTTGATAACACCGAGTGTGATGTAGAGCTTCTAGTCGTTTTTCATCGAGTAGAATTAATTCTTCATATCTTGCCCTAGTCCATTCAACCTCATCGAGTTTGCTCTCTAACGCGATACGTAGAGATGGAATTTCTAGTTTGACAAGTTGTACAACATCCATTCCATAAACTAAGGAAAATGGCGTATTGCCTGTTGATGTGCGAATTGACGTGCGGTAACCCCACAATGTGAAGTGAAGTTTGTCAGGCCATTCCTTATAATTTTCCGTCATTTTTTCGATTATAGTCTTTAAATTTTTATTAGCTGCCTCGACTGCTCCATTTGCTTTAGGTCTATAAGGGGAAGAATGATGATGTTGAATGCCATATTTTTGTAACAATTCTTCACATTTGACTTGAAAGTGAGTTCCATTGTCACTTATCATTTCATGTGGGACTCCATATCGACAAATAATATTTCTCTCGATAAAGAGTGTTACATGTTTTGTAGTGAGTTTGGCGTATGGTTGCGCTTTAACCCATTCTGTGAAGTAATCTATTGCTACTAGGATATATTCGTGGCCTCCTGTCCCTAGGGGAGTGATTTTGCCGATGATGTCAATTCCCCATATAGAGAATAGTCATGGCAACGTGTAGGTGTAGAGCAAGGATGGAGGAACATGTTGTAAATTGGCATAGATTTGGCACTTAGGGCATATTTTAACGTATTGATGGAAATCCCTATTCATTGTATTCCAATGATATCCTTCTCGCAGTATCTTTTGGACTAACATTTTGCCATTTATATGAGTGCCATAGATTCCTTCGTGGATTATCCTCATTGCTCTTTGTGCATCCTTTTTTCCTACACAAAAGAGAGCTCGACCCTTAGGTACCCTTTTATGTAGCTCGTTGTCTATGAGTACATATAGGGAAGCCAAGAGTCTTAAAGCTCGTTTTGCTCTTTTGTCAGCATGGGGAGGGTATTCTCCTTTGGTGACATAATTGAGTATATCCGTGTACCACGGTTCTTCTTCTTCTTCTTCGTCTTGGACTACTTCGTCATCTTCTATAGTCTGGATGTATGCTGGTTTGTGCCTTTTCTCTATAGTTAGAGGCATTAGCTCGATTTCCGTGGGAATCCTAACCATCGAGGCTAGTCTTGCCAAGGCATCAGCAAATTGATTTTCTTCCCTAGGTAGATATGTGTATTCTACCTTCTCTAACTGATCGGTAAGAGTTTCCAGATAGGTTTGGTAAGGGGTTAGACTTTCGCCCCTTACTTTCCACCTTTTAGATATTTGATTGATAATTAAAGAAGAGTCTCCGAATATCCTTAACTTTTTTACTCCCAATGCCAAAGCTGTTTCAAGGCCTACCACGCATGCTTCGTATTCAGCAGCATTGTTGGTAACGTCGAAATCAAGCTTTATGGAGATTGGGACATGCTCTTCTTTAGGTGATACTAGTAATACTCCAACGCCACATCCCTTTTGATTTGAGGCTCCATCGAAGTACAAGGTCCAAGTATCATCTTCAATAACCATTAAGTCTTTATCTGGAAATTCATTGTCTTGTATTGGCGTCTAGTCTTCTATTGGAAAGTCTGCTAGAAAGTCTGGCACCACAGATCCTTTGATAGCTTTTTGCGGCATAAATCGTACATCAAACTGGGCTAAATTGACTATCCATCTTGATATGCGTCCATTGAGTGTAGATTTCCCAAATAGATACTTGAGTGGATCTAACCGGGAGACTACGAAGACAGTGTGCACTAACATGTAATGTCTTAACTTGGTTGTGGCCCACACCAAGGCGAGGCACAACTTCTCAAGTGGTGTGTAGCGTGCTTCGTATTTGAGCATCTTCTTGCTCACATAGTAGATTGCGTTTTCTTAGCCTTTTACTTGTTGTGCTAGCATAGCTCCCATTGTCTCTTTGGTAACCGTCAAATATAACTTAAGAGGTATTCCGGGAAGTGTCAGTGCTAATACGGGAGGATTTGTAAGATAGGCTTTGATCTTTTCAAAGGCATTTTGGCACTCGTCATCCTATATTACTGGTACATTCTTTTTAAGCTTTTTGAAGATCGGTTCACATATCGTCGTCAATTTTGATATGAACCTACTTTTGTATTGCAACCGACCAATAAATCCTTAAATCTGTTTCTCGGTTTTAGGCGGTGGCATTGACATGATTTCTTTGATCTTGGTTGGGTCTATCTCTATTCCTCTAGAGCTTATGACATAACCAAAAAGCTTGCCTGAGGTGACTCCAAAAGCGCACTTAGATGGGTTCAACCTCATATTATATTTTCTTCGCCTTTCGAAAAATTTCCTTAAAGCCACTTGATGGCCTGGATGGTCTTTTGATTTCACAATAATGTCGTCGACATATACTTTGACTTTTTTATGCATCATGTCATGTAGTAAGGCAGTTGCTGCACGTTGGTAAGTAGCACCCGCGTTTTTCAACCCGAATGGCATTACCGTGTAGTAGTAAGTGCCCCATGGTGTTATGAAGGTTGTTTTCTCCATATCTTCTTCTACTTGAGAATCTGATTGTACCCTGCGTACCCGTCCATGAACGAGAGAAGCGCATGATTTGCCGTGTTATCTACCAGAATATCGATGTGTGGTAAAGGGAAGTTGTCCTTTGGACTTGCCTTTTTTAGATCTCGATAGTCGACACACATTCTTACCCTTCCATCTTTTTTCGGAACTGGGACGACGTTGGCGACCCATTCGGGTATTTAGATACCTTAATGAAACCTGCAGTTATTTGTGTTTGGACCTCTTCTTTTATTTTAAGAGCTACGTCGGGTTTCATTCGACGTAACTTATGTTTTACAGGTTTCATTCCTGGAATTAGTGGTGTAGTGTGTTGAGCTATTTCTCTATTAATGCCTGGCATATCTTCGTATGACCAACCGAATACATCGATAAATTCTTTAAGTAAGTTAAATAAATTGGTTCTTTCTTGTTCATTAAGTGTTAGTTCAATTTTAACTTCTCTTTTATTGGTTGAATCATTTGAGATATCAACCGTCTCAGTTTCATCAATTATTAGTGTTTTCTTTTCGAGTGTTTCCATTGCTTTAATAATTTCTTAGTCTTTTTCATTGTTAGTTAAGTAATGATTGTCATCTTTGGTTAGAGAATAACACAAGAAATAAGGAGAAGAAGAAATATTATTATACTCTGAGATCATTACATCAAAGAGTGATATGTCCTCAGGGACTTGATTACTAACTATTTTCGGAGAAGAAATAGAAGGGTAAGGTGTTACTACTAAAGACCTAGATGACTCTATAGGGAGAGAATCCGACTCAGACTCTGACTCAGACGAATCTTCGAACATTGGTCCTTGCCCTGTCGTGATGGATATTTTTCTTCCACTTGGAGTAGTCACCTTGATAGTCTTGCGTCACCCTTGTAGTGATCCTTCAGCTAGAGTAATTAGCTTCGAGGGATCGAAGCTTTCTCTTTGTAAGTCTGTCTGAATGAGTAAGGAGTTATCCTCTTTATAAGTTGGCTCATTCTTTTCTCGCCCAAATAGTAATCCCATGACGTTAAAGTCAAAACATGGGGGTGCTTTCTCCTTATGGACAAGAATTGGGATTTCATCTGTGAAATAACAATCCAAGAAAATCTTAAATCCCGGTTGCCTTATGTCGTTTACAACAAATGGCTCGGAAAATTCATGGCATGGATAGTCATCTCCTTCTTTTATAAATTAAGCATTAAGTGTAAGAGGGTACTGATCCATTGGGATTGATTTCTTTTGAGCGCGAGCGTCTCTACGTGCCTTTGATTTTTCCTGGGCTCGCTTGATATCTTTCCGAGTCGGTTTGAAACCAAGTCCGAAAGTGTCTAACTTAGGGAGGCCAGGTGACTCCAACGATTTTGCTATTCCCTTCTTCTTTCCTAGGGTCATCCCAGGAAAATGTCCTTGTTTCTTTAGAATAGCATTTACAATCATGTTAGAATGGGGATCATGGGAAAGAGGGGTCCTTTCATCCTTCTGGATTAGGAGACTTCTTCGTTAAAGCCCCATAAGTCTTCATCATCCTCGTCGTGCTCCACGTTAATTATTGGATTTTCTATAGACTTGATCCTCAAAGGTGAAGCATCGATGGTGATAGGAATTCCCCCAACTATAGCTTTTACTTGTTGGTGGAGAGATGAGGGGATGACCTTTAGGTCATGAAGCCAAGGGCGTCCCAACAGCAAATTGAATGAAGCTTTAATGTCTACTACTTGGAAAGTAGTAGCATGTTCTATTGCTCCCACCGTTAAATTCATGGTGATTTTACCAAGAGCTTGACGACGAGTGTTGTCGTAGGCCCTTATTCCTTGTGTATACGGAGTTAAATATTCATCCCTTATGCCTAGCATCCTCGCAGTTCTAAGTGGACAGACGTTGATGGCCGATCCATTGTCTACAAGAGTCATAGGGACGTTCATTCTCTTGCAAACTACCGTGAGGTTTAATGCCTTGTAATGTTTGTCACCTTCTGGAGGTAAATCCTTGTCAGAAAAGGTGATCAAATTAATTGGACTAGGAAGATCACTTGTGAGGAAGTTGTCTAACCCCTCAGGAGTAGTGTCAAAATCTATCCCTATTTTGTCCAAGGCGTTCATTACAACCAACCTATGCTCTCGAGATGTCGCCAAAAGTTTCCATACGTTCATTTCAACTTTTGTTTTCTTAAACTGCTTAACGATATCATTGTCTTCAATGATAGGTATGGGAACTTGTTGCGTGGTTGGCATGGGTTGTGTTGAAACGGGAGGTTGCATTTTCCCGCATCTTGTGAGGACGTCTATCGATGAGTCTTCTTCAGCCCAAAATTCATCCATGGAGTATGACACAGAAGGTGGAGATCCTACTATGTCTTTTAAGTAGACGTCTTCTTCATCACTATCCCAAACTCCATTAATGCTTGCATCATCTTCTCGTGAAACTTGGACTAGTTTCTTTTCATCAATTATTTTCTGAATTAAATTCTTAAATTTAAAACAGTTTTCAATGGTGGACCCCCTGATTGATGATACTGACAGTAATATCTATCTGTCCTTTTCAATGATTCGAATGGCCTCGGTTAGAGAGGTTTGATCTTACCACTCTCGGAGAGCATTTCGAACATTTGTACATATGGGATCCCAATTGGAGTGTAGATTTTGTTACTCTTCTCGGCTTTTTCATTGACTTGTAAAGGAAAACGCTTTGCCTCATAAGTCGTTCCCAAGGGTGTGATATCTCTCTTAGGTAGATCTTTCGGGATTGGAATCTCGTCATATTTCTGCTGAAGTTCCTTTATAGCCTTGAGAGCTACACGTAGCAAATGCGATCCTTCTATCATAGACAGTGTGAGAAATTATATATCTTCTTTACTTTCCGGTTCTGGAAGTCTATCCATGGCGTCGAAGAAGATCTCCTCGTCTTCTTCGATGACATGGATTTCTTTGACAGGTTTAATGAGAAACGAGGGGTCAACTTCATTTTCCTCATCAGAGATAGCCAAGGCATGAGCAAGAGGCGCATTATCAATACTTGGCTTCTTACTGGCAGGGGGCAATGGTAGTTTGTTGTTGTCGATTAAATCTTGGATAGCTTCCTTAAGCTTCCAACAGTTTTCGGTGAGATGGCCCCTTATTTCATATTTCCAATGGAAGCAAAACTTCAAAGAGAAAGAGGGTGGAGAAGCCTAAAAGAATTGATCAACCTAAGAAGAAGCTAAGTGAATAACGGTCCAAGAGTGAACAAGCGTCGAAGTTGCACTCTTCGAAAGGTTCACCCATGCCACCTACTCCACTTGTTGAAGACATTGTTCTTCAATCGCTCTCTACTGACATGACCTTTCTTCACAACCGTGCTTGTCATTTGGTCGATCCCATGGAAGTTGCACTTCCTAAGGAGATGTTCCACTATGATGAGGATGCAATTGCATCGATCAGCAAAGAAGATGTGCAGGAATTTCTACGTGGTGCAAAGCTTAACATTTCCCTCATTTAAACATTCATGAGGTACTTCAATGCCCACATAATCTATACTTTTTTCAGCTTAACATTTCCCTCATTCAAACATTCATGTGAAGGAATTGCATGGATCATGCACGCAGAGCACTACAGGAGCACTTAACTGACACTGATTCTCCTTGTAAAGTTGGGTGGTTATGCCCCGAGCAGTTATCCACTACTAAAATCATAGGCAACCCCCATGACGTGTTGTACTATGTTGAACAGAGTATAAGGGAATCAGCGCGCGCGGGAGATAAGTTCATATTCGCCCCATGTTATAGAGAGTAAGTCTAACCATGTCAAATTCAATCGATTTGGCCTCATTATATGTTGAGTCCTAAATATTAATTACCTTGTCTATTGTGAACTTATGTAGGGAGCATTGGAGCCTCATGGTGATTTGTAATTCCACTAACACAATTTATCACCTTGATTCAGCTCGATCATCGGAGAAGTGGCTCGTGAAGTCTATATTGCAAAAGTAAATATATATAGCAACCTAGTGATGATTATTGCTAATAATAACTAATTTAGTAATCATACAACTAATAAAATTTGAATGTACTTTTTTATACTACAGTGTTATGAAGAAGCTACATTGTCGTGCTCCAAAGGGTCCAACATGGAAGACACCGTTGGTAATTTACATGATATTGTGATTATCTTGAAAATCTATGGTAGTAAATTTTTGCTCATTTCCTTTTCATGTTTCACTGATGTGATTTGTTTGTCATATGCTAGTGCGCACAACAAGAGAATGGACATGATTGTGCTTTGTATGTGATGAGATTCATGCTTGACATTGTGACTCATTGTACGGACACTCAACAGCTTGATGAGGTAAGTCCTAAAACTTCTTGAAATGCTATATTGATTTGATTTCACGCCTTAGACACCTAATATTACCAACAATGGCATGTTATGAGAAACAAAAAAGCTATTTCACAAGAAAGGTAGAAAATGGGCTGAATAGAAGTCATATGGGCCATGTTAGGGCCATTTTGTGTTAATATGCTCTTTTGATGTGATTTCATTCCTTATACACCTATAACTAGATAATATTGACATGTTATGAGATAAATAAAGTTCATTTAATAAGAAATGTAGGAACTGGGCAAAGTAAGGTCATATAGGCCATACTCGGGCCATTTTGAGTAAAAAGCGTCATAAACCTTAATAAAATGCTCTCCTATACAATTTTATGGCTTACACACATACAACTACCCAACATTGACATGTTATGAGAAAGAAATAGTTCATTTGATAAATAATGTAGAAAATGGGCTACATAGAAGTCATATAAGCCCTATTTGGGCCATGTTGAGTAAAATGCGTTGTTAAACTTCTTGAAATGCTATATTGATGTGATTTCTAGCCTTAGAAACCTAATATTATCCAAAAATGACATGTTATGAGAAACAAAAAAGCTATTTCACAAGAAAGGTAGAAAATGGGCTGAATAGAAGTCATATGGGCCATATTAGGGCCATTTTCTGTTAATATGCTCCTTTGATGTGATTTCTTTCCTTATACACCTATAACTAGATAATATTGACATGTTATGAGATAAATAAAGTTCATTGAATAATAAATGTAGGAAATGGGCAAAGTAAGGTCATATAGGCCATATTCGAGTGAGAAACCATAACAAAATGCTCTCCTATACAATTTTAGGGCTTACACACATACAACTATCCAATATTGACCTGTTATGAGAAATAAATAGTTCATTTGATAAGTAATGTAGTAAATGGGCTATATAGAAGTCATATAGGTAATATTTGATAAAATACATATTGTTTGCCTAATTAATTATTTTTAAATAATGTTTTTGTATTTCAACTTTTGCAAGGTCCAAAATGATGGTCCGTTGACAATTGAGGAGCTTAATGAAGTTCGTGACATGTTGGCGTCTTTTATCACCTTCAACATGTAAATGGCATTGTAATTGTAAATTATTTATGTTAACTTTTGAACTATATAACTTATTATTCATTATATATGTACTTACTATTATTTGTATATGTAAGCAACTTTTTTTTTTTATTGCGTTTGGGAATATTTATATTTATATATATAATTGAATTCTTGTTTCAAATATTATTTTTGTATCTAGCTTATTGTAATAATTAATAATATTATTATTATTAGTTATTATAATAATAAAATTATTAATTATTATATTTAATATAATTGCTGGAATTACAAGTTATTATTATTGCAGGTTTTTTTTTTAAATATTATTGCACGATGGAAAAAAAGAAACGAAAAAAAAAAATCGGTTAATAGGCACTGGTTAGGCAGCAACCGGTGCCTAAACTATCTACCACCCAAAAAAAATGGTGGGAGAGCAGTTTTAGGCACCGGTTAACCGATGCCTATTTCACCCTATGGCACCGGTTAACCGGTGCCTATTACACCCTATGGCACCGGTTGTGAACCGGTGCCAAAAACCATGTTTTTGGCACCCCTCACATAGGCAGCGGTTCAAACCGGTGCCTTAGACCGGGTTTGAACCGCTGTCAGTTGCCTTTTTTCACCTAGTGCGTGCTTTGTGGTAAATCAAGAAGATAAACTTCAACTTGGCAAATGCGGGGAAGAAAAGGTGGTTAGATCTTCATGAGCTAGAGGAGCTTCGGCTTGATGCTTATGATTGTGCTAGTGTGTACAAAGCTCGTTCTAAGGAAACACATGACAATCTTATTAAGAAGAAAGAGTTTTTTGTTGGTGATAAAGTTCTTCTCTATAATTCAAAAATGAATTTGTTTCCCGAAAATTTCATGTCAAGATGGAGCGGTCCCTATTTGGTCAAGAATGCTCTTCCAAGTGGTGTTGTAGAGGTCTCAATGATGGATTCTTCTTCTCCGTTTAAGGTCAACGGTCATCGTCTCAAGAAGTATTTCGATGGTGCTTTTGTTTGCCTTGTTCACTCATTGCTTCTCCGACAAGCACCTTAATTGGTGGAGGACGTCAAGTTATGACGTTAAACAAGCACTACTCGGGAGCCCGATTTTCTAACCTTTTTCTTTTGATTTTCAATTTTCTATATTTCTTTTATCCTTGACAAATTTTCTTATTTCTTTTTATTTTTGTTTGTTCTCTTGATTTTAGGTACCATGAGATTAGATTGAAGAAAATTTCCAACAATTTTTTTGTTACTTCATGGTTTCATGAGGTTTGGTTAAACTTAGGTGAAGGAGTTCGTTGGGGTTATACGTTATCGTGTTTGCATTTTCATTGATTTTTATATTCATGTTTGAGTAAGTTTTGAATTATTTCTGTGAAATTATTTAGCACTCTATCATGACACTTGATAGCGTCGGTGAGAATGCAAACACGGAAACATATTCAAGGGTATTTTTCTCTTCTCCCTTAGCTTTCAAGTGGTGCACGCGCACCCATAACCTGCGCGCGCTGACCATAGGGGTCAGACATTTTTGGCATTTTGGTCGAAAAATCAGCCATCCCCGAGATGAATGTGCGTGCGCACCACAAGGGTTAGGCTTTTCGGCGAATTTTGCTCCCTAGCTTTCTTCAGCTGGTGCGCACGCACTAGCTAAGAGCGCTTTGACCCCCTTTTTTCATCCCAAAATTCACCCTTATTCACTCCTTTATCTCTCCTTAACTTCCCCTTAGTTTCCCCTATCAATTTCTCTCATCAAACCCTACTTTTTCTCTTGTAAAATCCAAGTAATTTAACCTCTTTTATTTACATTTCATCATCAATTTTCATTAAACACATTACAATCTTTGAAATTTCACAAAAAATTTCAGAATTTTCAACTATAATTTCGAAAATTTTGGGGCTATTTTGAAAGTTTGAAGGTCGGTGTTGAGGTTTAGAACTTGTCTTTGGGTGTTCTATTTTCTCTTTAACCTTCATTTTGGGCAATTTTCAAGTAATTCAGGGCTTCATTGAGGTATAATTTCTCTTTTTCTAGCCATCTTCTTCCTGATTTTTGAAGCTTGAAACCCTTATTTTTGCTTTCATGGTAGATTGTTTGTTCTTTTAACTTGTAATTTGTGTTGAATGATCTTACTGAGTGTTGAATTGAAGCTTTTTCCTGTTGAGTTTGTTTACCTTGATTGAATACTTGATACACCATTGTTGGTCATTTTCTCTCTCATGGGTATTCTTTATTATGGCTTTATTTCTTTAATAATTCAATGTTTGCGATTATTTTGCTCAATTTGATTCATGATTTGGTCTCTTGTGTTCAATTTTTCCTTTAATCCATGACCATTTGCCTCACACTCATGATTCTATATTAATGACATTATTCATATGTAGCCATCTCTTGCTTCATTTTTTGAGATAATTGCATTTGTGCTTGATTCTTGAGCAATTACTTTTGCTTATTATTGAAATATGACAAATGTAAAAGACTTGCTCATGAGTTGTTTTCCTTATTTTAGATGCTCCGATCTGTCAAAAGAAGCAGGCAAGAACAAGTTCAAGCAAGCCTAGGCATGTTGTTCCACCTCCTCCCGAGGTAGAAGAAACATAAGGCATTGAATTTTCTAAAGAATCACATTGAAATCATTTCAAGAGTCTATCTAAGAGGAAGCTAAGACCAATAAGATTCTACGATCAAGCAACAACCAAGTTTCTCGGAATAGATGAGGACGTTTGCTTTCTTGTAAAGAGGCTTGGTCTCTTGGATTTTTGGATTTGAGCGCCCCTACTTATGTTAGGGTGACCTATGAATTTCTATCATCTCTTGAATTAATCCGAGAACCGGGTGGTGACTCCTCAAGGACTTTGACTTTCCAAATTTTCAATAATGATCACACATTATCGGAATCTCAGCTAAGTTCCTACTTCAAGTTTCCATGGGCCGCGGATGCGGAAAATTGTATCTATCCGGCACATGGCAGAATGTCAAGTGACCATGGGTATGATGAGCAACGTTAGTGGCGGCGTATCTATGAGGAAGGGAAGTATGAGCCTCAAAATTCCAAGTCTGCTTCCATTATTCATCCGGCTATGCGGTATTTCAACTGT
This sequence comes from Chenopodium quinoa, assembly GCF_001683475.1. Classification (NCBI taxonomy): domain Eukaryota; kingdom Viridiplantae; phylum Streptophyta; class Magnoliopsida; order Caryophyllales; family Amaranthaceae; genus Chenopodium; species Chenopodium quinoa. The sequence continues at coordinate 4,056,850 of NW_018743783.1, forward strand.
TCCTCGCTTACGCCCCTTGCTCCAAGGACTATTTCGGAGCAATCTCCCGAAAGGAGATTTGTTGGTTGTGGATAGCCGACCAAGACGACCATGAGATAAAGGTCATGGATTTCACGGAGCATTTGATCAATCGGTTTTTGGATATCTGTGATGGAGTTAGTCTATCGTGGAGCATCCAATTGGGAGGGATAATTTCTATCCTAGCTCTCTACATCAATGACACTTATAAGGCTTTGTTATGTGAGCTTCCCCCAATTGTCAATCTTCAAGAAAGATCTTCTTCTCATTTCCTCAACATCTCTACCCTTGTGAACCAAAATTTCCTCGATCGTACTAGAAAGGATGATGTTTACATTTGGAAAGTTTCCTGGGTAAAAGATTGGTTCCTAATCCCATGCAAAGAGGCAACTACCCGACCAAAGGAGAAAGATTCCTTGTCTTGGAGGCCACCGATGCGCCATATTGATCCTTCTATTCTACAAAGGACGAACCATTCAAGAGCCCGCTCAACTAATGCTTTCTCGACGAATGTTCAAACACTTCCCCCGGTTGAATCCGGAGGTATGCCTATCCCTTCCCCCTCTTCTACTCCTTTTACTTTTGATTTGTCAACCATTCATGCTAAGCTTGATTTTATTGCTAATGTGTTATGCTCTATGCCTTCGGGGAAAAACCTATATCTTAGTTATGACTATCATGCAAATCAATTGTATGATTTATATGTGAGGAGGGGGGAGATCAAGCCCTATGTGAACTACCCGTATCTCTCGGTCCAACAAGGACCTATCCCTCAATGGGAGCCTTTTGACCCTACTGTGGGTCCTAGGCCTTGTTACCCTTATTAGGAGGGCCCTCATGTTCACCCTAGCTAGTGCTATCATAGGCACTACCCTGGCCACATACGGCTATAAGCGGCCTAGTGGATGTGATTATACGTATGATCCCGCTAACCCTACGCTCTTTCCGGACCCCAAGACTTTTGGTAGGTGGGGTAGGTGATTGGTCTCATTTTTATGCGGTTGATCAAGCTAGGAGAGAAGGTAGGTTATGGGGTAAGGCTCCGTGGAGGTGAGCGAGATGGCTAGCTCTAGTCAGGTGATGGAGACTGGTGAGGGGAGTTCTCATTTTACCCCTTACCATAGTGCAGAGTGATACTATCTTGGCTACCCCCTTCTTATGTGCTTTATGTGATAGATATTTCTCTTTTGCCTATATGTTATTAGGTTTAAAGTTAGGGGGGTAGTTCATTTTAAGCTTGGGGGTGATTTATGTCGTTTGCTTGTGTGCTTCACCGTTTCCTCCCTTGATTTTTTAGTTCACTCCTTGTCTCTTATGCTTCTGGTATCGATCTCTGTGTCTCTTGATTTTATGATGCTGATGTTGTACTTCTGCTGATTTCTCTATCCGATTATTGGTTTTGTTGTTTGTTTCGCTGATTGCTGTCTGCTGTTATCTCTGTGTCTCTATGATGATGATTCCTAATGATGATTATTTTATATCGTGTCTCCTGATTCTGCTTTAGTCTGATGATTTTACTTCCTATTCTCATTACTTTATCCTATTCCTGATGCTATCATTACTTGCTTTTTTTTTATTTGCATATATTTTATTTTCTCTTTTCTTCTTTTCTTTTGTATTGAAGTTACCAACAATTTTCTTTGTATATAGTTTTTATTTCTCACTTTGCTTTAATGCTTGTGCTTTGGATTTCGAAGATTCATAAAGGTTCTCTTTTGCCTTGTTTGATGTAGCATAGCTTTGGCACCTTGTGAGATCTTTCTATTTCTCTTCTTTTTATTTTCTTGGATGCTTTGTTTAGGATTAGTTTTAGGAGGAGTTGAATAGTTCGAGGATGTTTGCCTTTTAACACCCTAGTGTGTTTGGGAACATTGGCGTTGTGGCCGAATGTTCACTTGTTTGTTGATTAGGATCTATGTGTGGTAGCATTACTTCCTTATTGCTTTCTACTTCTCCTTTGCTTTTCTATTTTTCACTTCATTTCCTTCTCTTCTTTTTCTATTTCTTTTGGTTTTCCATTTCCTTCTTTTTTTCCTTTTATCTTTTATTCTTCTTTTCTTTTTGTCTCCTACTTTCATATGCTATGATTTTTAGTCCTTTTCTTTTCTTTCCTTTAAATAAAAAAATTAATAAAAAATAAAAAAAATTGTTTTTGTAAATATGAATAAAATGTTTTTGAGGCATTGCTTTTCTTTCTTCATAATTTTGCTTTTCCTTTGGACTTAGTACCACTTGAGCTTGCACATTAGCTATTATTCTTCCTAAAAACAATGGTTTGCACGGTTTTAGAGTATCTTTAGTTGACTCTAGGATAGAACATGCTAAGGTAGTTGTCTAGAACTATTGGGACCTTGAAACCGAATTCTTTTATTTTCGAAAACTCGCAATTGTTTCCCTTTGGTGTATTTGATGCTTTTAGTGAGTTTTTTCCACAACCTTGTAAGGTTTCTTATTTTTCAAGCCTTCTTCAACTACTTGTATGAGCGGCATGGATCCTTTACTTTTGCGGACCTAATCTTAAACTTGACTCATAATTCTCATACGCGAGATCGGACCTTATAGGAAGGATAAAGGCATGTTTTCGAGGTGGTAACTTTTTCTTTTCTAGGTCGATTTTCTATATTTTTAGTTATTGGGTTCATATTTGCCTACTTGCTAACCATTTGAGCCTTTTCCCTTCATTTCTAGCCACATCTTTATATCTTTGTGCCTTTTGTTTATTTTTGTTCATTTTTGGTTTTTGTGAAGCAAATGGCCATGTTCTTGGCCTGGAGTTTGTGGTGTATGAGTTTGGGTATTGGTTCTTCTTTGTAAGTGTAGACACCTAAAAATGTCTCCCCAAAACCAAACTCGATGTTGAACAACCTTTCAGCGCCATTATTGGTCGGGTTTAGTATTTAATCTTTGGAGTGCTTAAATCCATATTCAAATCCATATTTTCATTTCATAAACCAACCCAATTCCTAGCCCATTTCCCCAAACCTTTACTTATTTTCCTCTTTTTGTGCCTTTAAACCCAAAATAATTCATTTCGTGTCCTTTAAAATCATTCATTTCGTGTCCTTATTATAAAAACGTTTGATCTAGTTTATTTTGGTCCATAATATGGATCCAATGATTGATAAGCCCAAATCCGAGTTATAACGAATAAGTTATTGCCAAAATATTAAATTGAGCCCAAATCGAACCTAAGCCCACCTTACCTACGACCCAAGGATCATGTGGAGGGTCCAAATGATTTAATCCAATTCCGAAATCAATTAGGATTAATTGGAAGCTTCTACAAGTTTCTAAAAGATCTTAATTATCCTTTTTGAAAAGATAAGATTAAAGAGTTTGAAATTGAATAAAACTCCTTTTTTTAAAAGTCCTAATTTTATTCAAATTGAAAGACATTCAAAGATAGACAAATATTATTTTCGTGCCTCATAGTTTTGGACTAATGATATTCGATTTGACTAATGATATTATTGTTAAATTGCTTCCAATATTAATGTTTATTCTATTATTTTTATGATCACCATATTGCATGTTTAAAGGGAATATGTAATTGAAAATCACGACTAATAAGATAATTTGGATAACCGGTTTTGGTTCCTTTTAATCTTGTTATTTAATCAAGTGATCACAAATATTTTAGAATTATATGTTGCATTAATATTCAACCAATTTAGCTTAATAATAGTTTGGAGCAAATTGAATATTTTGTTTGTATGCCTTTTAGATCGCAGGAATCATTTTTCACTATATGAATCGAGTAGAGGCCAATACGGGCGAATGTGACTCCATGACTCACTTCGTACCATCATCGCCGATCCTCCTTTTGTGGTTCCAAACCATATGGAGTTAGTAATCTCATGGATTATGAATGGGGTGTAACCTTCACGGGTCAACCGTTGTTGCCTATTGTTGTCCCTTTCTCGTGGTTGCCTTTTTATGATCCGTTAACGGTTTACAAGTTCCTTAAAAACTTGTTGGCGACTCCTTACTTTATTTGTCCCTAATCGTATTATGTCAATTCCCACTTCCTATGAGTGTCAAGAATATTCACACATGCTTTGACGTAGGCGCACTTTGAGCGACGCCTACAATTTGGCGACTCCACTAGGGAGGATTCTTGATTATTTATCGATTTGAGTGATCGGTATTTAATTAAGATGAGTAGATGAGACTTGAAATATTCTTGAAAAATATTCCTGTGATTTAATTGGCATTGTCACATATGCATATGAATTTTAGCTTACCTATTTTGCCACAATAGTACGTGTTCTACGTATGTGGCTAGCCCGGGGGATTTATGCTCTATCAACCCGAAAACGCTTATGGCAATAAGGGTTCATCCGAGTTTTTAAATCCACCCAAACCATGGAGTCGAGTTCGATTTCATCACGACTTGCGGAGCCGCCCGTTGGCATACACCCTCAATGGAGGCTGCATTGCTAACGCGTCCAAACTCTTAACCATGGTACCCTTTGACACCCAAAAGCTTGACCATAGTCGAACATAGAACTTGACTTTAGGTTGCGAAATTCATTGCATCATGCGTGACAATATGCTTACATGTTCATTTTTTTTATTGACATTTTTTTTAATTATTTTTCTCTTATCAAACCCTTTTTTTTATTAGAGTTGAGTCATTGGTTTTTTTTTTTTTTAATTTTTGAGTCACCCGGATTTTTATTCCCGTATACTGCACAAGAGTAGACTTGTTTTGGTCATAGACGGAGTTCTAGAAAGAGTTACATGTCGTGCCACCTACGGATCTGTAGCCCCGAGTTTTATCATTCATTTGGAGTTTGTGTCGTTCAAATCAAAATCACAGATAAAAAGATATAACTGATATACTACAGCCTGTCCAGTTTATGTGTCTTTTTAGCATCAACTTTCTTTTATTTATTTATTTTTTTAATTTTTTTTTATCTTTTCGTGTCAAGCTAGTCTTAGCCAAGTCCTTTAATCCGTGTTTGCTTGTATAACATAGGATTATAGATTTTTTTTTTATTTTTTTATTTTTTAATTTTGTTTTTATATTTTTTTAATACCCATGAGTCATAACTCTTCTAGAATTCTAGTTCTCTTCCTAGGATCTTGTGATCGATTTTTGCGCTAACCTTAACATTTGTTCTTTGTCTTTGATTATGGTTGATCTTATTTAAGACTAACGATTGCCATTGGACCGTTTTCACCTGGTAAATAGCATAATCATTAAAATTTGACAAAATTAATCAAGTTAGTTTGTCTTTTAGTCTTCCGTGCTATTTAGTCATTGGGTCCTTTGTTTTTTCACAACGTCATCATGTCTAGCCATGCGATCATACCACGAGTCTTAATAAACTCACCTAATCACACATGTTGAGTCATTGCACACACTTTGTCTTCGAGTAATGCACTATATTGTTTATGATCGTATACTAGGACAATGCATGCATCGTTTTCCGTTGTAATAGGAATGAGTGGAGTATTTCTCATAAGTTTTCAAAATCGTTTCATACACTCTTCCTTTTCAATCCAAGTATTGAGTGAATGCATTAAGTGAGTTCTTCTTTACACAATATTTGAGTCTAAAATCACTAGGCAATAGTTGGAAGAATAAGGGAAACGTCACTCCTTCCTTCTTTCCTTCCAATCAAAGCATCAACGACAAGAAACTTTTTTCCTCAGTAGGCAGCAAGATGTAACTCGTAATTAGCCATGAAGACAAAGCACGATGCAAGCTTCTCACCAAGATTTCATGTTTTCTTCTTCTTTTGTTTCAAACCCTTCCCCTTAAAAAGTCTAGCATAGGTTCTCCTTATCCATGTGTCTATGTGTCACATTTCTTACCTTCTTCATAAATGAGCATCTCTTTCTTACATTCGATCATGTGATTAGCAAAAAAAAAATTGTCGAACTAAACACAAGGAACACCAATGACTTGAGGCACCTTTGCAACCTATTCATTTCCCATTAACCATTCAATCACATATCCATTTTTTCATCAACCACTTTGAGCCTCCTCTAACGTTTGGCCTTTATTTTTTCAACCCACATTCACTAAACCCTGGAATTGGAAGATGTGCAATTTTTGTAACATTCAAAAAGCAAGTAAAAAAAAGCAGCAAAGCAAAAATAAAGCAATGTTTAAGGGCAAGTGTTCCGATGTCTTTGATACGAACACGTCTCGAATTGCGTCTCTCATCGAGTGCTTTGTACCGTGCCTGAGAAACATGAATGCTAAGTGAGTGATGGACCGCATGATCTGAGATTTCCTACATTGATTCAAAAGAATGAAAAGGAAACAAATTCAAAAAAAAAATACATATACATATATATATATATATATATATATATATATATATATATATATATGAAAAATAAAACTTGCAAAATTAAAAAATTTCAAATTCAAAATTTTCATATTCATATCCATGCATGATCGAGTCAAAGAATATCCAATGCATACCCCTACTCATTTAAAGCTATACTTGGGGACTTGAACCCACATCATTTAGTCTACCTAGCATAAAGAGTCATCATCTTTGACTCCTCTCACATCTCTTTTCATCGCCAAAACCCTTGCAGCCAGCCTTAGTATCACATTCACACACTTCACTCACACATCCATATCTATATCAATCATCCTTCCCTTTAAGAGATCTTTATCATTAAATCTTGTTTCAATACCGTGCATGTTTCATCATATTTAAAGATAACATTCATTAGAAGAAACATTATATACTTGCTTAGCTTCCTGACCTGAGCAATATTCATTGTTTCATGCATCGCATAATGTGCTGAGAAACATTTATATATCAATGATTTTTAATCATACAAAGCATATCATGCTTAGCTCCTTGACCTAAGCAACGTTCATTATGCAATATTCACTTCATCTGTATAAGTGCTTAGCTTCCAGACCTAAGTGACGTTCAAGATCGTTTCTTTAAACCATATATGATTCTTAGCTCCATGACCGAAGTTCATTCATCGCGTCACATGATGTAATTATCCTTAGCCTCCTGACCTAAGGACATGCATCATGCATACATTACTCTCAAGAAAAGCAATTCAATCCATACAATTCATTTTGTCTTGCTCAACGAGGAAGTTCAAAACTTCTTTCCTTTTTTCGTGTCTTTTCTTTTGGGGAAGTTAAAAAAAAATTCTCATCGAGGGAAGTTCGAAAATAAAAGTTCAGTTTTCACATCTTTCTTTTTCGGGAGAAAGTCGATACCTTCCACTCATGACAAAAACTGACGGAAAATGTTTGCTTTTGCATCTTCGCTTTCTTGTGTCTACACACACACATATACAAACACACACACACTCACAAGTCATACACATGTAATGTCTCATCAAGTCAAACTTGATCAAGTTAGTGGTCAAGTCAATCATAATATATACGAGTCCATTGGCAAATTTATTTTTGCAGGTCTCATCTACAACCCACATTCGGGGACAAGCGAACCAACTACAACCCACGTCCTGGGACAAGCGGACCATCTATAGCCCACGTCCGAGGACAAGCGGACCATCTACATCCCACGTCCGAGGACAAGCGGACCATCTACAACCCAAGTCCGGGGACAAGCGGACCATCTACAGCCCACGTCCGGGGATAAGCGGACCATCTACATCCCACGTTCGGGGACAAGCGAACCATTTACAGCCCACGTCCGGGGACAAGCGAACCAACTACAGCCCACATCCGGGGACAAGCGGACCATCTACAGCCCACGTTCGGGGAAAAGCAAACCAACTACATTTCACGGCGCAAGGTTCTCGATACATTGAGACTTGCAATCTCATCATCTATCGACTTTCCTCAAGCATGGAAAGTATTATCCGGTGGATTTCTTCAAGCATAGAAAACCGCCTAATTCCTTTGTCGGCTTTCCTCAAGCATGGAAAGCATTATCGGTGGATTTCTTCAAGTATTGAAAAACGCCAAAATCATCTGTCGACTTTCCTCGAGCATGGAAAGTATCATCTGGTAGATTTCTTCAGGCTTAGAAAGCTACCAAACTCATCTGTCGGCTTTCCTCAAGCATGGAAAGCATTTCAACAAACGTCATCCGGTGGATTCCTTCAAGCATAGGAAAATACCAAACTCATTTGTCACCGATACACTGGTGTCAGATAATCGTTCTATCCCTTTACTCTTTTATCAGTGGAATTAACATTTTTTGCAGATATCGGCGTATACAAAGTGATTTAGGATCGCAGAACGTCTTAAATCATTCTCCGTCCCTATCGACTACTTTGACTATCGTTTTTGAAACTGACGTTTCTACAAACTCAGTCAAAGTGGGGGCTTCTGTAGACACCTAAAAAGGTCTCCCCAAAACCAAACTCGATGATGAACAAACTTTCAGCGCCATTATTGGTCGGGTTTAGTATTTAATCTTTGGAGTGCTTAAAACCAAATTCAAATCCATATTTTAATTTCATAAACCAACCCAATTCCTATCCCAATTCCCCAAACCTTCACTTATTTTCCTCTTTTCGTGCCTTTAAACCCAAAATAATTCATTTCGTGTCCTTTAAAATCATTCATTTCGTGTCCTTTTTATAAAAACGTTTGATCCAATTTATTTTGGTCCATAATATGGGTCCAATGATTGAATAGTTGGATGGGTCTTGAAAAGAGCTTTCCAACGATATAATATAAGCCCAAATCCGAGTTATAACGAATAAGTTATGGCCAAAATATTAAAATGAGCCCAAACCGAACCTAAGCCCACCTTACCTACGACCCAATGATCATGTGGGGGGTCCAAATGATTTAATCCAATTCCTAAACCAATTAGGATTAATTGGAAGCTTCTACAAGTTTCTAAAATATCTTAATTATCCTTTTTGAAAAGATAAGATTAAAGAGTTTGAAATTGAATAAAACCCCTTTTTTTAAAGTCCTAATTTTATTCGAATTGAAAGACATTTAAAGATAGAAGATATTGTTTTCGTGCCTCATAGTTTTTATCCAAATTTTATATGGTTGGATAGCTCTTGAAATTATCTTTCCAATGATATATTATAATATCAATTCCGAGCTATAACGGAAAAGATATGAATTAAATGTCAAACTGTATCCAAAACTGACACCGTCTCACTCTTTCAGCCATATCTTTTTTTTTATAATATTTTAATCTGATTCTAATTGGGATAAAAATTAGACTCCAAGAGCTTTCCAACGATATCTTATTCATCTTATTCCGATTTCTGGATCAAAAGATATGATATAAACAAAAACCGCAAAAATTGCAGTCTATCGAGTTTTATTCCGATTTAATTCGGAACTTATCTTGTTTTTTCGACCCTTCTTTTTTCTCTATAAATAGAGGTCATATCACCCCTTTTCCAATCATCAACAAGTTTAATCATCAAATAATTCTCTTCTCCCTCTTTATCCTAAACACTAGCCTCCCTATTCTATCATTTCTTCCTTAAGCACTCCAAGGAGTCCATAGTGTGAAAGATATAATTGACTGAGGGTTTGGACAAAAAAAAAATTATATTTATTTAATTTAATTTCCATTTGATTTATATTTTTATTGAAATTACTAACAATTTATTCATGATGTAGCAATTAAAAGGAACGCGCGGAATGTGAGTAATTAATTAATTTAATTACTTATTATTTTTATATTGCTAGTATCATGATTAGGTTTATTTATTATTCGATTTGATTAATGATATTATTGTTAAATTGCTTCCAATATTAGTGTTTATTCTATTATTTTTATGATCACCATATTGCATGTTTAAAGGGATTATGTAATTGAAAATCACAACTAATAAGATAATTTGGACAACCGGTTTAGGTTCCTTTTAATCTCGTTATTTAATCAAGTGATCACTAATATTTTAGAATTATATGTTGCATTAATATTCAACCAATTTTGCCTAATAATAGTTTGGAACAAATTGAATATTTTGTTTGTATGCCTTTGAGATCGCAGGAATTATTTTTCACTATAAGAATCGAGTAGAGGCCAATACGGGCGAATGTGACTCCATGACTCACTTCGTACCATCATTCCCGATCCTCCTTTCGTGGTTCCGAACCATATGGAGTTAGTAATCTCATTGATTATGAATGGGGTGTAACCTTCACGGGTCAACCGTTGTTGCCTATTGTGTCCCTTTCTCGTGGTTGCATTTTTATGATCTGTGAACGGTTTACAAGTTCCTTAAACACTTGTTGGCAGCTTCTTAATTTATTTGTCCCTAATCATATTATGTCAATTCCCACTTCCTATGAGTGCCAAGCATATTCACACATACTTTAACGTAGGCGCACTTCGAGCAACGCCTACATTAAGCAAGCATGTTATTTGTATCTTTTGTGAATAATGGCAAGTTAATAAATGAAAAAGATGTCCGGAGTTAAAAAAGGCAAGGATATTCAAATGTGTAAATCAAATATCCGTCCAAAGTTAAAAAAAGGCAAGGACATTGAATAAAGTGAAACGTGAAAAGTTGAGAAAAAGCAAAGAAATTCTCTTAAAGCCTTGGCAAAAAAAAGTGAAAATGGAAAAGTTCAAAAATATTTTATGTATTCGTTTCTCCCTTTATTTTAAGCATTGAGGAAAATGCTATTTTCTAGCTTGAGAGGGAAGAGTCTTACGCTTTTTGTATATATGATTATGGTTATAGCTTTGAATAATCATGGGGGTGTTAGTTTGTTTTTGTTTTGTGATCACTTTGTTTTGGCGTTAAAATTTGGCCAATCTTGTTTCACAACTTTGTTGTACAACCAAATTCTAATGTTTAAGCCTACCCTCACCCTTTTACCCTTATATTACAACCTTTGGGAAAGCTCTTTTGACCTAGTGGTTGAGTCATATACCGAGGGAAGGCATTATGAGTTACAGCGTAAGGAGAGGGAATGCAAAGTCAAGATGTCGTGAAAAACCTCAAATCTATTGATTTTTCGGTTACTTCGAGGAACTATAGAGACACTCACTAAAAGAGGATTTAGAGCCAAAGGGGAAAATGTGCTAAAATTGTTTTTAGATGAAGGTGAATTATGTTTTGGTAGTTCTCAATACTTAGCATGCCCTATGTTTCAATCAACCCTCGATATCTTAGCACATGCTTACCATTGTTGTTTTAGAAAGTATGATATCCTTTCGTGTTTTGATCATGTGCAAAAGTCCATTGTATAAGCATTTCTTTTCTTTTCAAGATTTTAAACTTGTTCTTTTCTTTTCTTATGCTTTGCCTCCTTTTAATAAAAGAGTTATAGGTTAACCTCTTAGGAAACCTTTACAAGAGCATCACTCGTCCTCTAGGGCGATCTAAGGGTTTAAATGCTTGTCTTTAGTTGCTAAAATTGACAGTGATTCCTAAGAAAGTGAGTTATTGTACATTCTTCTTTTCTCTTGTTTTTCTTGTTTCTTGTTTACCTAAATAATGTCATCATTTTCCTAGTAAGTTTGATTTTTGTTTTGCTCGAGGACGAGCAAAAGTCTAGCTTGGGGGAATTTGATGAGTGTCATTTATGACACTCTTAGGCTAGGTTTTCACTATAGTTTTGTTCTCATTTTTATTCTTTTATGTCGAATTTTTAGGGAATAATGCTTGATTTGCGTGTTAGTTTAGAGAAATGTGTGCTTCCAATGGTTTTCTTTCTATTTTATTCATTTCTCGGCTATTTCTCTCGTTTCTTCGTTTCATTGACTTGTTTTGTAGGTGTATCGAGTTACCCTGATTTAATCATCAAGGAGAAAACTAGAGTGCATTCAAGGAGTTTGATGGAGTGAATTTCGGTAATCCAAACATGCAATTCAAGCTAGCTCCGCAAGCATAAGAACCTTGGAAGCAACGCTTTAGCTTGGGATGTTCAAGTGCTTTGAAGTTAAAGTAGTTGCCCTTCTAACGAGCATCACCTCGAGTGCACCAATAATAGGGATGCTCGGGAGCACGGAGTTTGATCTAGCAAGCGAACGATCCAAGGCCTCGTGCACTACACAGGGGTACGCGCGCGTGGCATAGGGGTGCGTGCGCGCTGACCCAGCTGTGCGCGGGCACGGCTGTTTGGTGTGTGCGCACGACCCTACGCAACCACCTTCGCTCGTTTTTTTTCTATTTATAGCTTTTGACTTTCTTTTTTTTTGGACGACTTAATTTTTACACTTGAGAGATAATTTTCTTGAAATAGTAGAGAGAGAAGCTTAGGATTTACTTGATTTGAACTTCAATTTGATCTTAGATTTCAATTGGATCTTGAAATTCCTTCTTCAATTCAATGAAAATTTGTAAGAATTCTTTTCTTTGATTTACTTTCAATGCAATTCCTTCTAGTTTCTTAAATTTTGATTGAGATTACATTCTTTATTCTAGAATTTTTTGACTGATTGATTTTCCTTTTGATTAAGCTTGAAATGCATATGATTTTTATAGAATTTGTTTTGTTTTCAAATTTCACCATGATTAGTGAGTAGATTAGTTTCTAGGGAGAAAGGGAAGCATTCTTGATTAATGATTTTTGCTAGTTGATGATACTAAATTGATTAAATTGTTGTAATTAACTTGGTTAACATAGTTATGCATGTGATTAATTTAGACTAGGAGTGATCAACCTATAAGATTAATCTAGATTGCATTGCAAATTTCAATTACATGAAACCTTGATTTGAGAATTGCTTTAATTGATTGATTTGATTGTTATTTTTCCTAGTTAGCTATTCGTAGTGAACCCTAGCTTGGCTTATAGGAGATAGCTTTTGGATTCCTTTGATTGCAACTATTGTTTGTCCGTTGTGATTTTGAATCGATGGAGTGATCTAACAATCAACATAATCATTGAGCTTGCATGTGGAACTTATACCCTAGTGTTTAGCATATTGAATTTCTCGATTTGTCTAGTTTCTTGATACTTTAGTAACCAACCATAACCATCTACATTCTTCAAACTAGCTTGACATAGCTAGCTTGAATTACATACATGAAATCCCGGACTTAGCTCTAACAACCCACTTGAATGCGCTCGAGATTTACCCTTGATGATCATACCTCGAGAAACTCAACACACCTACAAACAAGTCAAGGAAGCAAAGAAGCGAGAGAAATAGTCGAGAAATGAACAAAATGACAAGAAAACCAATAAAAGCATACATTTCTCTAGATTCAACACAAACATGCAAAGCAAGCATTATTTCATAAAAACACGGCAAAAAGAACTAAAAACGAGAATAAAACTATGGAGAAAACCTAGCCTAAGAGTGTCATAAATGACACTCAAAAGTACACTCCTAATACATGTACGTTTTTTTTTGTCGTGTTTTCAGCGCAAGTAATAAAGTTGCGCTGGTAAGAACAACCCAATCTTTTGGGAGACCTTGAATTAGAAATGATAATCTCATCATGCTTTTTTGTAAAAAATTAAACAAGTAGGAGTCACCGATGAGTTTAAGGAAAATTCATAAACCTGGTTCATGTCTTTCTCCTCAGTAGAGTTCAAGGGATAATTAGCACGAATCGTATGTTTACACATGCCCAAATTGGTCTACATGTACCAGAAATGAGTTCGGGAGCGAAGGTACTAAAATAACGTTCCTTTTAGGGAGGAATCGTTATTCTATCCCTAGTTATGGCCTCTAATAGATCTTTCTTTTTCACAATTTTATTACCAAACAATATATGCAACGTGATACCTAAAACTAAGTTAGTTGATTTTATTTACACGCATTGATCACGTAGGAATTACATTGCAAAGTCATTATTCTTTATTTAATTCAAATTCGTAAGAAGAAAAAATAAACAAGATTCGCCTTGGCTTAAGTGATCACCCAACAATTAATTATTCAATTCTATTCTTATTTAACAGAAGATACTATGTGGAATTGTTAATTAGAAATTCGTTTAAAGTGATCAAACAACACTGTTTATTAATTAAAGAAATTTTAAACAATAAGTATAAAGGTAATTGATTCTAAGTGCTCGGGAATTTACCACTTCTCTTTGCTAGATCTTCGTTTAGAACACTTATAGACTCCTTCTTGTTCGGGAACCTCCACCGTAGTAACAAATATTAAACATGGTGAGTGTTTAGGACAAGAGGGTTTGGTAGCACACAAGTTCACAAGATTTCTGCCAACGTTTTAGGGTAAAAACTGTCTATTTGAGCCTGGCATTAAGCTCCTATTTATAAGGAATGGGTACGATTAGGGTTTGAGCAATCTATCGCAGCAGGTGTTGCGCGCATCTGAATGGGTTGCGCGCGACATCCCAGTGCAAGTGAATTAGTTGCGCTGCTATAGGCAGCGGAACTTATTGTCTTGCACGCGGTATTATGGTAAAATTCGATTTCATATTTTTATAAAATTCAGAATCTTCCGCAAGCGCATCCCTAAAAGTTGTACTGGGTGTTGCGCGCAACCTTGTGAGTTGCCCGCGCTAGACTAGCGCGACTCGTTGAGATGCGCGCGTATTTATCTGCGGTAGCAGTAATTTAAATCTAGGAGCCTTTATATCCGTCATTTTTAGGGTTTAAGCTCGGGCATAAGCCTAATTATGATCGGGCTTAGTTGATTGGACCTTAATACTTTGGTTTTGGGTTAGCTTATTTTATGTTCTTGGAATTCAATCAGTTATCCATAAGTGTTTCTCACATTAATCCAAGATGAAGATGGTTTAGTTTATCCTCATTGCACTTCCTGCTAGGACAGGAGGCCAAAAAGTAGATGTGTACAACCTCTAGAAGGTGTCAAGCACAACAAGGCCTTAAACCTCACAATTTTTTGTAAAAGAATAAACGTACCCATGACTCTTGTAGACAATGGATCGACAATTAATGTTTTCTCACTCCGAACTGCAAGAATGTTAGGAATAAATGATGATGACTTGTATCCATCTCCACAAGGCATAAGAGCCTACGACAATACTCGCCGTCATGCTCTTGAAATTATCACCATGAGTGTTACGGTAGGAGTCATTGAACATACTGCTACTTCAAGTGATAGATATCAAAGCCTTGTTTCATTTACTATTGGGACGCCCTTGGCTTCATGACATAAAGGTCATTATCATCCCTCCATCAACAAGTTAAGGTCGTACTCGGAGGAATTCCCGTCACAATTGATGCTTCCCCTACGAGAATTGAAGCGGTTGACAAACCAATCATAAATGTAGAGTACGATGAATATGATGAAGATTCATGGGGCTTTAATGCCGAAGTGGTCTCTTTAGTCAAGGAAGACAAAAAGACCCCTCTTGACTACAACCCCCATTCAAATCTTATAGTTAACTCTTTTCTTAAGAGAAAGGGACACTTTCTCAGAATGACTCTAGGAAAGAAAAAAAAAGAATAGCTAAACAAATGGAACTACCTAGTGAAAAGAGGAAAATGTAGGTCGTTATCTACCCCTTCCTAGAGCCAACCAAAATTGTAAACACTCGACCAACCTAATACGTGTATATGGTAAGTCAAGGGTCGAACCCAAAGGAATGAGTAGGTTCAAGCTACAGCCTATGTCAAGCTAGTTTGAAGAATGTAGATGGTTATGGTTGGTTACTAAAGTATCAAGAAACTAGACAAATCGAGAAATTCAATATGCTAAACACTAGGGTATAGGTTCCACATGCAAGCTCAATGATTATGCCGAATCCATTACTATGGAACATTTTCTTTTCGAAGTGAAATCCTCTAGTATATGAAAGAGTGAAAAAGTGCTTTATTTGTTGTGGAATACGAAGCCTTCGTATCTTAATGCATGTATTTAATTGATTCGGAGCGATTAGAGCGGGATCCACTTTTTGAGGAATATGAGTCAAAGCAATAACAAGAATATTTCTAGTAGACCCTCTTTCACAATCCCTGGAGAGGTAGTTCACGAATAGACTGAGGGATAAGTAATTCGACTCATTCACATACAGATCATGAATGTTTGGAATCCATATTATGCAAGGAGACATTGCTTTTGCTAAATTCAATTGAAGGGTGATAGAAAATTAGTATATTTCCGGCATCATATCCATAGTTAGCGCATTCATCATAGTTAGCAGCTCCAGCTCCGTATCAAGGTCACGATCGATATCGTCACTAGCGTCAATATCATCACTAGCATCAATATCGTGACTAGCATCAATATCGTCACTAGCATCAATATCTTCACTAGCATCAATAAGAGAACCTTTAGGATTGTTATCCAGGAACTTATTCAGATTTACCGTAATAAAAAGAACATAGGAGTTTGTCGCTAGGTATTTAACCAAATAGGATCGTCCAGTTCCTATAAAACCTATCACTAAAATACCTCTAGAGGGGGATAGGACTAAGAGGAGCGAAAAGGGTTTTCTATGAGATGGGAAATGAAAACTATTATCCCCACACGAGGTTTGTGAATAAGTGATTGTCTGAGAATGAGCAAGGAATACTCGTCTTTCTACTAAACAAGATGTATTGAACTCATAATTCATTAGATACTTTTTATGAATGTCAACTAAGTATCGTAAGTAAATTGCTCCCGGTTGTTTAATCAGTTGATAACCAGAGTTATTCTTTGATAAATGATCACTATGAGTCAAACTAAATAAAATTTGATCAATTCTCTTTCTTCATCATCAATCGAATCACTGCTTGCGACCCAGGATTCGATTTTATCATCAATCCAATCACCGTTCACCCTTTTTATTTTTCTTATCAATGAATAGATCTCTTTACTTGTATGACTTAGATGTCTCGTATTTCTCGAAAAAGTGATTCGATTGATGGGATTTGGTATGATACTTATGAGATCGATGATATCGATGAGATTCATATTCTAATATTTTTTCTTACAGCGTATTTATTTGAACCCATAAGTGGGACCGGGACAACCATCCAATAGCATGTTGTCGCCAGAAGCAGAATCCCGTATCTCTTCTAGGGAATCTCCTAATTGTTCTAAAGAAACCAAAAAGATATTCTTTAACCAAAAGGAATTCGGTTCCGATGTAGGATACCTATCCAGAACTTTTCGCAACTCAATCATGTATGATGGAATCATCAAAGATTTTACCTTTTCGATCTCTGTCTGTAACTCACTAGAGGCTCGGAAAACAAAGAGAAGATGTGTACGATTGAGATATCCAACAACAAGAAGAAGGAAAAGGATTGAATAGAAGAACTCCTGAACATTTGGCGATGCTAAATGTGTCCATATCAATGGTGACTCATTATTTCGATGAATCATTTCTTCGGGCAGAAGAAGATTATGTAAACACTTACTCGAAATCTTACTTATCAGATTCCATTGTGGAAGACACAATTTTTTCTGAAGAATTCGCCATGATATACCTGATCCGCGCCTATTATCATGAAGAATAGATAAAAAAATTTGAATGCTACTTAGTATCGGCAATAGGTCTGAAAAAGTATCTAAAAATAGAAAATTTAGATATTTGTACCCTACCAAAGTAAGGAACCATGGCATATATGTTTGGAATAGATTCCATTTTGAGAGAGTTGAAAAAGCACTATCTCGTCGAAAGGTTCTATACATCTTCCCTTTCTCAACGCATTTCTTTAGAAAAAGACTCTGTGTTTTCCTCTTTTCCGATAGTAAATATTTCTCAGAACATGGAGTGTAAATAAAACCCATGTTTGAATTGAAATTGAGATATTGATGCAAGTTCTTGTTTTCTTAATCAGATAGATTCATATCGGAAAAAGGTTGACAATAAGTTCTTTCAAAATGGACTATTTGTCCCTCTGTTAGAAGTGTTCCAGAAATGGCTGCGATCGAGTAAATAGTTCTACGAACTAATAGATCGGATCGAATTGGAAAATCGTGAGGTATAAATATGTTAGATACCTGTAACTCGATTTGCGAAATATTATCTCTCTCCAAAAAAGCATGTTTTTTTTACCGACACACAAAGAAAATATTTTGTTGTGAATGAACAAGATATTGAGGAATTGTCTACGTAAAATCATAATTATTGATACGGACCTTTTCCATATAAAAAGGGAATCTTTTGTTACAATAGAAGCAGAAGTGATGTGGATTATTCAAGAATCGAAGTTGATTTGCTTTATAAAAAGAAGATATCAATGAACTTCTTTGAAATGGTTTTACGGGATTCAGCCAATTGTTTTGATGTTGGGATATCATTGAGCAATAGGAATCCGTGTTATCAAAGGATTTCCTGCGATTGTTTATAGTATGGAATGAGTCAATCATCCACTTTGGTATCTTATTGAACAAAAATGGATATATTGTTCCTCCATTGATCAAGAATTTCAATTTTTGGAAAGTATCATGATCATCTAATAAGAAGGCTTTCAATTTTTTCAAATTAATGGTTTGAAGACCTATTGATTCTACCAACGGATTGTAGAGTTGATCATTCGGGCCTTTTAATTCATAAATGTGGATCTTGGACCTATTAATGGGGATATTCCCGAAACTCATAAAGAAAAAAGGAAGTGAGTTAGACAAAAAGAGAAGCAACTTGGACAAAAACAAACGAAGTGACTTAGACAAATCGTTTTTGTCAATAACCTCTGACCAATCAATCGAATATTCATTAATACGTAATCGACGGAACACTACTTAAAAACGGCTCTTCTGCTTAGAAACGAAATGTTCCAAATGTTCCTGGAAATTCTTGCTCCCATTGAACAATTTGTATCTATATGCATCAAGATCCCGATTCATGAATCTCTCGGTTTGAGAAATCAAAATAAGAGGATCGAACCATTTCTTCTGACTCTTTTTCAAATTCGATAAATGTTGGTTGATCTTATATTTCCTTATAGTTCTATAATTCAAAGTATCGTTTCCTATTTGATCCCTTTGAATTCCATATTCGAAGCTGCAATCGGATCTATTCATTAAAAAGAATCAATTCAATATATTTCTGGAGATCTGAACCCATTTTTTTTGGATCCTTCGATAAAAAAGATTCATTCTCTTCATAAAAAGTAGGAGATATAACCAATAAAGATTTCTTTTTTGATTCATCCCTGGAGTTGAATACCTCATTCGAGAATTGTTTTTGATCCAATCCGCAAGAATCAATAGAAAAGGAAAATCCCTTATGATACACCAGATCCGGCTCGGTTATTGATAGAGTGAATAGATCTGCCATTTCCTGAAATTTTTCTTCGGATTCAAAATTGTGGTGTAATGTGTATCCCCCCCTGTTTCGGTCATGGAATAGATGAAATAAGTAAAAAATGAATTTTTGTTCAAGAATGAAATCTTATTGGAACTGTCCATATCCGGTTCATCCTTCGAAACCATATCACATCCCGGATCTAATGAAATAGGATGAATTGAGACGGTATTTTGTAACTACTTAATTATCTTGAATATATTAACCATTTCTTTATTTTCCGATCGCCTGGAAGGGGAAAAAGAAACATCTTGTTGTTTCTTCAACAATTACGGATCTCTAGTGGAATTCTCAATAGGATTTGGACCCAGATGAAGTTCTAACCATCTGTCAGAGTAAAAATAACGAATAGATCTTGTAGGATTCTCAAGAAGTTCTTTGATTTCTTTGGATTCTATCTCTGCTCCTTCCGTTTGAAGAAAGGAAGGATCCCGAAGAATCGATATTTCTTTTAGTTGTTGAATCTCTCTTTTATTGATTAATGTGGGATATTCCGAATCCACATTACTAATGGAATCCGAACGATCCCTAGATTGATCAGAAGATTCTTTCAATTAGCTAGAATCAGTTACTTGAACAAAACTAGATCTTGTGAAATCATATTGAATATTTGACGATACATTCCGTACCTTGCTAAAAAATCGATCCTTATTTACCAACCACATATTGTCTAGCCAAATCCAATTATCTCTCGATATGTTCCTCAAAAAAAGAGAAAGACAATCAAACAATTCCCAATAATGGTCCTTGCGGATTGGATCATCCATGTAATATACAAAGGGAAACTACAGATATTTCATATCTTTCTCTTTCAATGAGATCTCAATTCCAGCGACAGTTTAATTAGATATCTTACAACTAGAATCCCTCTTTTTTCCGATCCAGTTCCTCCACCACCGCGAACCTCAGTTAGATTCGGGCATGATACACTTTTTAGTTATTGGAAGAAACCAAGTACTCTCTTTCGGATCCGGGAAATAACTCTCAGAAATCTTTTCTCCTTTTGGAAGATAGAAGAGCAAAACAATCAGCATATTGATATTGGAAGACCCAAAGGATTTTTCCAATGTATCATTTCTGGGTCCAATGGAATTCATAAGTATAGGAAGAATCCCTATCAAATAGAGATTTTTTCGTTCGACCATATTTCGATTGGTAATACGGTATATAAGGACCACTACCACAAAGAGTACTACACCCTTGATCGTGAAATATCGATTGCTTGTTGAACCTTGTGAATTAGGTGAAAGTAGGATACTCCAAATTCGGGGGTCAAAGAGTTTTAAAAAACGTTCTTGGTGGAAAAAAATGTGAATGAAAGATCCCACTGAATTAAATTGGGTCCATGAATCTAAGAAATAGTGAGAATTCTGAATCTCTCTCAATATCTCTCTCAATTCGAAAATCCAGGATTTGAATTGATATCCTTTCATTGATTCCTCCTAAATTGCATTGATTTATCCTAAAGATTTCATTTCAATTGGAATTTGGTTATTCACCATGTACGAGGATCCCCGCTAAGCATCCATGGTTGAATGGTTAAAGCGCCCAACTCATAATAGGCGAATTCATAGGTTCAATTCCTACTGGGTGCACACCAATGGGACCCTCCAATAATTCTATTGGAATTGGCTCTGTATCAATGGAATCTCATCATCCATACATAAGGAATTGGTGTGGTATATTCATATCATAACATATGAACAGTAAGAACTATCATTCTTATTGAAACTCGAACTCATCATAACATATGAACAGTAATAAGAACTAGCATTATTATTGAAACTCGAACTCATAGGGAAGAAAATCGATTTATGGATGGAGTCAAATGCGTAATATTTGCAGACAAAAGTATTCAGTTATTGGGGAAAAAGAAATATAGTGTTAATGTCGAATCAAGATCAACTAGGCATAAATAAAGCATTGGGTTGAACTTTGTAATAGCTATGAATAGTCATCGACTCCCGGGAAAGGGTAGAAGGATGGGACCTATTATGGGACATACAATGCATTACAGACGTATGATCATTACGCTTCAATCGAGTTATTCTATTCCACCTCTTAGAAAGAAAAGAACTTAAATCAAAATACTTAATAGCATGGCGATACATTTATACAAAACTTCTACCTCGAGCACACGCAATGGAGCCGTAGACAATCAAGTGAAATCCAATCCACGAAATAATTTAATCTATGGACAGCGTCGTTGTGGTAAAGGTCGTAATGCCAGAGGAATCATTATCGCAAGGCATAGAGGGGGAGGTCATAAGCGTTTATACCGTAAAATCGATTTTCGACGGAATGAAAAAGATATATATGGTGAATCGTAACCATAGATTACGACCCTAATCGAAATGCATACATTTGTCTCATACACTATGGGGATGGCGAGAAGAGATATATTTTACATCCCAGAGGGGCTATAATTGGAGATACCATTGTTTCTGGTACAGAAGTTCCTATAAAAATGGGAAATGCCCTACCTTTGACCGATATTCCCTTAGGCACGGCAATACATAACATAGAAATCACATTTAGAAGGGGTGGATAATTAGCTAGAGCAGCGGGTGCTGTAGCGAAACTGATTGCAAAAGAAGGGAAATCGGCCACATTAAAATTACCTTCTGGGGAGGTCCGTTTGATATCCAAAAACTGCTCAGCAACAGTTGGACAAGTGGGGAATGTTGGAGTGAACCAGAAAAGGTTGGGTAGAGTCGGATCTAAGCGGATAGGTAAGCGTCCTGTTGTAAGAGGAGTAGTTATGAACCCTGTAGACCATCCCCATGGGGGTGGTGAAGGGAGGGCACCAATTGGGAGAAAAAAAAAACCCCACAACCCCTTGGGGTTATCCTGCACTTGGAAGAAGAATTAGTTAAAGGAATAAATATAGTGATAATTTTATTATTCGTCGACGTAGTAAAAAGGAACCCAAAGGAACGGTAATGTTCAAGCGTATTAGGTTGGTCGAGTGTTTACAAATTTAGTTTGGATCTAGGAAAGGGTAGATAACAACCTACATTTACCTCTTGTCATGGACTTCTGGTGAAACCGTTCTCGTTAGGGTCTCCTGTAAGGCAATTCAAGCAAAGAACAATTTTTCTCTAGAGCTAAAGGGACCGGTGAGTGACACCCCTCTATTTGCTCCACTATGGACACCATAGAATAATCTCCATACTCTTTACCTGTCTAAGCTAACAATTGACAACAAGACGAAAGCATAAAGCACGAATTTTAAAACGTTGTTTGTCAAGTTATCATGGGGGGCGACAAAGTGTTCAATAAATTGAACTAAATTCACGCCTTCTTCAGTTCTCATATTGGCCATATCGTTGTGATTCAAACCAAAAAATCTTTGGAATATAGGTTTGTAATCCAACAAGTTATGGGCATATGTCACGAAGAGAGTATTTACAGGGAAACCTAGTAGAGCCTCAAACTCGCCAGGTAATGGGACTATTTCATCCCCATTGAAAAGGAAAAGAAGGTGATTCGAATCCCAATGATTAACAGCGGCATGAAGAAAGACAAAATTGATAACTAATTGCATATAGTTTAATAAAGGGTAAATGTGGTATATTTAAAGGGAAGTGACCAATTATTTCAAACTTTGTTCAAAGGTTTTCACCATTGTCCAAAAAAAAGAAAGAGAGAGAAAGTAGAGAGATTAATTCTTTTTCTTATAGTACTACTAACGAATGAATGCAAGATGATCAAAATCCTATACGAAACCAAGTTTAAATAGAACCAAACCGGGCATAATTTCAGCAATTTTCGCTCAAAGGAAAGGTTGCCCGCAGGCGGCGTGCGCATATCACGAGTTGCGAGTGCCAGTCGCGCGCATCTAATCCACATGCGCGCGACAGCCGCTCGCAAACCATCCAGTTGCGCGTGATTTTACTGTCGCGACATGTTATTAGGCTTATTTTCGTATTTTTGAACCACAAAATTTCGGAATATTGACGAAATCTTATGACAAATCATACGCTTGACTTTGTTAACATTAGTTTCCTTTCTTTTCCCTCTTTCTTTGTTTCTTTACTTTTTATTATTTTATTCTCTTTCTAAATTCTTTTTGTATATATTATTTTCATTTTTATTTTTTCTTTATTTCCTTTTCTTCTTTCTTTTCCCTTTCTTGTTCTTTTTTCTTTTCTTTTCCTTTTTCCCTTTCATTTTTGTTATTTGATATTTTTTTGAGGGGACTAAGTTAGGAACCCTTTCCCTCCCTCGGAAACTTTTTCCTTGCAAAAAAAAAAAACACGGAAACAAAAGAAATATATGATATATGATATAAATATATAAATATATATACACACAAAATATGTGTGTCATATGTACAAAAAATAATAATAATAATATATGTAAATATCTTTCCCATAATAAAAAACTATATATAAAAGGAAGTGATGGTGCTCGGCGACTCCCAGAAGGCTGTTGTACATCCTACAAAATCCAAGACAAAGTTTAGTACACAAAATGTGTAATAACTTTCACAAAAAAGAAGGAAAAAAAAGACTTACCTGACCATCCGATAATCACGGCATGACAAAGCCACAAGGGCTCACCGATAAGCAGCTCAGAAAGCACGCAAAGTCCTCACCATGCGATTCACGGTCTCTCGCCGAACCTGTTCCAAAATAAATACAATGAAAATTATCAAAACAATGTATATGAAAGAAAAAATAATAAATACATATACAAAATAAACATACCAACTCAATCGTCTCAGGAACGAACGGTATGTCCTCATCCTCCGCTGCTGGGAGAATGTCACGAATTACCGACCTGAAAGCACTAGTATACGTGATCTCCGCCGTAGGAGGCACCCAACCACCTAGCTCGACTCGCTGAAAATACAATAAAAGAGTTAAAGTTCTGAAAATAAAAGAATAAATAAATAAATAAAAAAAAACAGTAAATTACTAACAAGAAAAAAAGTTGGAAAAGGAGTCTGCTTGGATGCAACGAATGCCAGGTAAAATGCATCCCATACACCAAACTGGATAACCAAGGATCGTTTCAGCTCGACCCTCGGTAGATAGCAAGTACGGACGCAGCATCCGGATCGGAGGGTCCGCATGAACCAAAGGTTCCTCGGACGAAGCCTGCTAGAGAACACGCTCGCCTAAAAACCAAGCGTCTATCCTCTAGAGCATTGGAAGACCATGATAAAGGGCCCGAAAATGGCAACGAGCCATGCCAGACTAGACAACCTCAGGGACTCCGACGATCAAACTCAAAGGACGGAGATCGACCGACACAACCACATGAAAAATCATCAAAAAAAAATAATAGCAATAAAATTTATACATGTGTTGTTAAGATACTCACCGACACACTAGTCGCCGAAAGAATCTTCTGGCAAAAGTCACCGGCTGAAGTCGCTCACTTCTTCTTAATCATGACAAGACAATGGCCGATAGGAAAGTGAGCCGCCCCAAGCATCATGGGGGCTAAGAAAGACAAGTACGAGTACCCCCAAGCCTAAAAGAAAGAAAATGAGATCAAAAGGCAAAAATGGTGATTAAAAAGATAACAAAATTAAAAATGAACACACACCTTGAGGATACAACCATGCCATGAAATGGAGATCCGAGGCACCTCAGTAGCCGCCGCGGAATCCATTACCCGGGTCGCCTTGCCTATCGCTGTAAGCATACGGGCATACAACACCTTCGCCCAACTCTGGTTACCTACTTGCCCCAAGTAGCTAAGACAAATGAGTAACCCAATAGTGAAACGCTTTCCCCGATCACTAAAGATGGTGACGGAAAGAACGTGAGCAATGTATATCTGAGCCAGCTGCTCAGGTGTACACTGCCGATCAACCTCATTAGCCGACAACTCGTTGGCAAGAACCGAGTACGGACAAGACTGCGCATACAAGTGGAGAGTTGCTGCAAGGCGGTCCCCCACAAGATCACGCAGTCTCTCGTTTGACCCCTTAATGACTTCTATGACTACATGCTCACCTCCGAAAGGAAAACCCGTAACCATAGAAAAATCGTAAGGGGTAACCGTCATCTCTCCCCATGGGAAAAACAAAGTGTTGGTGGGATCCCACCAAAACTCCAGCAACCCACGAAGGAAAGCTGACGATTCAGGTTAACTCGATAAATCCCAAAGAGCCGCTAGCTGGGGGCTGATCCTTGAAATTAAAGTTCCACTACCTCCTTTACCACGTCGGGTAAACTCTCAAAATAACCCCTCAAGTACCCGAGCTGTACAAACACATACTAGGCTCAAACTAAAATACACATATGAAAAAAGGAGAGAAAATAAAAAAACGAAGACGCGAAAAAACTCACTATGCCTTGCCAACCCCTGATCGAGATGTGATGGTTTGGTTCCATTTAAGGACCCGAGGGTCCCAATTGGGAGGAGCCTCCTAGACCACATCCTCCTGGCGATATCGATCAGCTCCGACGCATCGCTCTCAAACCTCCTCATGAGGACGTGTAACCCTCTTTCGAGGGAAAACCACCTCTTCTGGTATGGGAACCCCCAAATCCTTGACATTAACAAAAGGAGGGGGTAACCATGCTATAAACGAACATAGTTCCCTATCAGTTTATTTCCTTAATACTGAAACAAAGCTAAATGTACATGTTCTAGACCCATTTCGACAGCATAACGGCTACCGAAAGGACAGAACACAAAATCGAATGCCACCCATGCTTGGGGGCTACGATACCTACTCTTAAACTAGTAAATAAAGGCTTTTAATACCCATAAAAGCCATCCTATACCAGTTTCAACTAAACCATTCAAGAGATTATGTTCCTAAATATCAAAGAATCAACTACTTTTAGGCGAATAATAATAACAAAAACATAATTATCGTCTACCAAACAATCTTGAAGTTCGAACATGGCAAAAACAAGCTAAGAGTAAACTTCGCGCCATTTTGCGGATTCAAAATTTTCAAAACGTGATTCATGAAAGTAATACTAGTTCTAACGTTTTGTCGGAAAGGTCTCTCGAGCCTCTAGGAGCCGAGGAATCGCCCCAGACTTCCAATTTCGGGGATTGGATTCGGGCCTAACTCGCACTGCTTGCACTCCTGTCGCCTCCGATGATTGCTTTGTCAACCCCGCCTTCCTTCCCCCAAAATAAGACCCTTCACGCGACGAGACGCGCCTTGGGTTGGGACAACACAGCGTACACAAAAGGAATGAATGTGGTTCTGGTTGAGGCTTTCTTTCCCCTGCCTTACTAATAAGGGGGGCACAGGATGTTCGCGGCTTCGATAAAGAAGTGAATCAGTCAAGAATGCTATGGATAGATAGTTTTAGCCAATATCGATCCGATCGGGAATGAGAGTACCTGACCTCTTGCCATTCCTCTTCATTCTGTTGTGCTCAGCGTCGGATCCAAACTTCTTTGTTCTCTTTAAGTCTTCTTTTTGCATAGAAGAATGAATGGAATGGTCCGGCAGTCATTCTAGAAGATCTACTTAGTCTTATTTCAGCCCTGATTCGAGAACTTTCTTTCATTCACTAAGTCATCGCCAGCAATCAGCTCCCCTCGAATACATAGGGTAGGTAGGGCTGGGGAGTCAGCTTCAACACCGCCTAGACTCTTAATCATAGACAGACTTGCACTGACCTCAACATAAAAAAAGGATGAGTCTGGTTTGTATATTTGTACGCATTGGCTTAACTCGCCAGTGGAAGGCTTTCTATGTTCAGTCAATCTACGCTAGTCTGTCTAGCGTCTTTCGGTTGGGGTCCGCCCCGGGGGTTAGGTTAGACCGCTCGGGTTCTTTTTTATTTTTTAGTCTTGTGAAAGTCTCAAGTTCAAAAATATCCTTCTTCCTAATAGGAATAATCTCACCAACTTTAGGTAAGTACCAAGCTATAAAGGCCGTAGCTAATGTGGTTAATGTTGTTATCCGCCCTTACCATTTTTGGTAGGAAATGGGATGAGGGCTTTCCCCTGTGTTAGTTGTAGTTTCTTCTCTTCGAGTCATATAGGTTGCATAGAATCGGAGCTAAAAGAAAGGGTAGGTTTAATATGAAAAGTACTCTTTCGCTAAGGGTCATCCGTAGCTTTGAGCGAATCCCCTCGACCAATTAGGGAAGGGATAGGATAAGGCAAGTAAGTTATTACGCTTAGGGGCGAGAGGCTTTACCGCGAGAAGAGCCCAAATGCCCCCCGCTCGTTTAGTTCTTGGAAACGAGTGTTGTCATCCAGTAAAGGATGGTAAACGTCAGGGGCGGCACAACAGTCAGCGCAATCTTCCAGAGGTGAGATGGAGATGTTCGAACGAATGAAACTGAGATTCGCAAGCTGGTAAAAGGCTCAGGCAACGGAATCTCAGGCGAAGGTGAAGGAATCATTTTTAATCAACGCGGGATTGCAGTGCTTCCCCTTGCTTGTGGTTCAGATCCCAGATTGCGCTCTGGTAACAGCGAGTTGAACCTTTTATACCCCCGGATCAGAGACAAAAGCTTGGATGTTGTGATTCCGCCTTTCTAGCAGCGAGTGAAACTCCATGAATGGGCAGAACGCGAGGTGTGAAGCGATCTCGTACTAGAAAAAAGATCTTTTTTTTGCAACACTGCCTCTGTTTGAGGCGCCCTATCATTGCGTTTCCTGCTGATCTTACGAGGAGGAAAAACCGGAGTACAACTTAGACATAAGTTCTATTGGAGACTTCACTGCCCCGGGAAGATGCGTCATCAATCCTTCCGGAATGTCCGCGGCGTAGCCACGACTTTGGTCGTAGTAAGTTTAAACACATAAACTTAGTCCACCTATAAGCGAGCACGAGGGTAGTGGGGAATCGTCGAGTTAAGGTACGTAGTCGCTTAAGCGAAGGTTAAGGAGTAAAAAGCGCGGAAAGGGGAGAGGTGAGGGGGAGTCCTGTGATTAGAGAGGACACAGGCCATTTATGATTCCAGCCTAGAAGACTAGTTAAGGGAAGGATAATAGGCTGGCCTCCCGTTGAAGAAAAAACTGGCAGGAATCGGTATATACTGATTAACCTACCTTTGTGAATGGGAACTTTAAAGCAAGTTGATCCTAGAAGACTAACCTCGTAGCTCACTTAGATCAATCAGTTCAAGCATTTACAAACCCACCTTCCTTCTGTGTTCAGGACGGAGACGATCGGTTTATAAAAGATTGCTATCCTTTTAAATATGAAATGGAGCGCTTTACCGGGGTAAGCCCCCTATGTCCCAACCTTTTCTGGTTCACTCCAACATTCCCCACTTGTCCAACTGTTGCTGAGCAGTTTTTGGATATCAAACGGATCTCCCCACCAATAGCGGCACTGAGCGGCCGGGGATTGATTGAAAAGTCAGCCCGCCTCTGTAGGATTGTGATAAAGAGCACACACACGGGACCTGACCTACTATAATTTACTTCATAATCAACAAGTATAACAAAAATAAGCAAGCAAAACAACAAATTCGATCTAAATTTCGAAGGAAAATTGCAAAAACGCACTTAAACAAGGAAATGCTCATACAAGGTTCAATACTTAACCCTTTTTCATGAAATTTGTTGACAAATACTCCTTAAACATAGCATAACAACATGGAACAAACCATTTCAAGAAAAAGGAACTGAATAAAAAACCCCTAAATTCGAAATTTGGGGTTTGCGGTTTAAAAATTGTATAATTAAGCTAAAAACGAGCAATTTTTAGTAAAATCTTACATTGGATATGGAAAATGTGAATTGAGGACGAGATCTACTTCCTTTAGCTTAAAAAAATAACAAAATCCAAGCTTTTTAGAGAGAGAAAGGCTCGAAAATGGCGTTGGAAGGAGAGAGAATGAGTAAAATGGAAATCGCGCTCCGCGATTTCTTTTTGCTTATATAAATGTCGCGTGTAGCCGAATCAGTTGAGCGTGACAGACCAGCGCAACTCAGAATGATGTGCGCACCGGGCCAGGGCGACCCATTGAGTTGCGCGCGGATACTTATCTCTTAAAAGACTGATATTTGAATTTCAATCCGTTTGATTAATTTGTAACGGTTTTTGCTCGTTGTTAGACGTAATGGCGCGCAAAATTTCCATATTTCTTTTTATTACTTTGCATTTTGTAGTTTGTTTTCTTCTTTGATAGTTATTTGCATCATCCTGCATGCTCACCGCGCTTTGTGCATTCCCTAAGAGTGTCTTAAGACGTTTCATAGTGGTGCTTTATGTAAAAGATTCCATAGACAGGTTCTTCATTTTACTATACTGAATTTATAAATGTCTTGTGTTTTCTTCCTTTTTCACGTCAACAGCAAAAAGGATGGCGTTATCATACAGCGTAAAAAGGTAA
Source organism: Chenopodium quinoa (assembly GCF_001683475.1). NCBI lineage: Eukaryota > Viridiplantae > Streptophyta > Magnoliopsida > Caryophyllales > Amaranthaceae > Chenopodium > Chenopodium quinoa. Next base: position 4,086,240 of record NW_018743783.1, read on the forward strand.
GCGTTATCATACAGCGTAAAAATGCATGGCGTAGGCGTTGCGAAAAATTTCACCTTTTCCTAACTTAACGGGATCTATCTCTCGTAGTTAAAAGGTAGAATTACATCTTTTTAGGCATTAGCTCATGAGTCGACAGGCGCGCCGAACCATTCGAGAACAGACACTTCTTGATTGGAAGCAAATACGGTAGTTAGTGAGCTTACTGGCTTACCGGACAGTTAAGGTATCCTCCACCCCCTGTATAAAGAGCGAGGTGTGATTTCGCATCTATTTAGGCATGTGCCCCCAGTCCTGAAACACGTGTACTCATCTTGTGGACAAAACTGCTGAGAGTGTTGATGATTTTCTTCTCTCTCACTGGATATGGATGTATGCCTCTAGTCTTGAGACATGTATTTCTATCTTGTCGGCACCAAGTATTGCGTTTTGACAAGCGAATTGTCGAGAACTTTATTCAGGCTGCGAAAGCCGAAACACTCTTTTATCATCTTTATAACTTTTTAAAATCAGGCTAAAGTTTCAATGACATATTGAGGGATTTTAGACCAACGATGACATGATTGAAAGGACATCATCCCCTTTGATCCTTTTTAAACCGATTTCTTCTCATGACATTACATCACCTAGAACACCTTTACTTATAAAAGCGTTCTACAATTGCAAAGGATCAATCTAGATTCTTTAGCGCGTTAAGACTAGAAAATACTCTTTTCTAACCTTAATAGATATATTTCTCAAGCACTTAACGAATCAAGGACCGTTTTGACATCTTTAAACATTTTTGAACGATTCTCTATTCTTAAAGAACTTCGAAGAAAAAGTATGGGTTCTATTTCCTTGACTACTTTGATCCTCGTCTATTCTAGACTTGATCAAAATGGGGGCTAAATGAAGACATCTGCTTTTGGCCTCCTTTTCACGGGAAGTGCAATGACGACAAATAATACCATCTTCGTGTTGGATTAATGTGAGGAACACTTATGGATAACTGATTGAATTGCAAGAACATAAAAGTAAGCTAGCCTAACCCAAAAATCAAATCATTAAGGTCCAATTAACTAAGCCCGATCATAATTAGGCTTAATCCCGAGCTTAAACCGTAAAAATGACAGATTTAGAGGCGCCTAGGTTTAAATTACTGCTGCCGCAGATAAATCCGTGCGCAACTCAATGAGTCGTGCTGGTCTGGGGCGCGCAACTCACAAGGTTGCGCGCAACACCCAGCGCAACTTCTAGTGATGCACTTGCATAAGATTCAGAATTTTATAAAAATATGAAATCGAATCTTACCATAATACCGCGTGCTATACAATCAGTTGCGCTGCCTATAGCAGGCAGCGCAACTAATTCACATGCGTTATGATGTCGTGCGCAACCCATTCAGATGCGCACGACACCTGCTGTGATAGAATACTTAATACCCTAATCGTACCCATTCCCCATAAATAGGGGCTTAATACGAGGCTCAAACGGACATAAATTACCCTAAAACACTGGCATAAATCTTGTGAACTTGTGTGCTACCAAACCCTCTTGTCCATACGTGTTCTAAACGAAGATCTAGAAAAGAGAAGTGGTAAATTCCTAAGAACTTAGATAAATCACCTTTATTCTTATTGTTTAAAATAAATTTAATTAATTAATTAGTGTTGTTTGATCAATTTAAACGGATTTTTAATTAAAAAATTCCACATAGTTTCTTCTGTAAAAAAAACGAATAGAATTAAATAATTAATCGTTGGGTGATCACTTAAGCTAAGGTGGAACTTGTTTATTTTGTTCTTCTCACGAATTTGAATTAAATAAAGAATAACGACTTTGCAATGTAATTCTTACGTGATCAATGCGTGTAAATAAAATCAACTAATTTAGTTTTAGGTATCACGTTGCATATATTGTTTGGTAATAAAATTGTGAAAAAGGAAGAGCTAGTGGGGAACGAAACTAGAGCTAGAATAGCGATTCCTGTTGGGGATTGGTAAGTCTGACTCACCGTGGAAACAAACCCAAAACCAAGACCGCACTTGCAATAAATAAAACCATAAACATAAATAAATTAATCACAAGATTAAGACAAGATAATTACCTTTGGAGCGTGCTTCGCCCAAACGGAAGGGGCTCTTACTTCGAAAGCTAGCCTTGAAAATACGACGGCCTCCAACGATAGTCCACCCATAACTCGACCACCAAAAATGGTCCAATACCTTGGAGTTAGCAAGGCCCAACCAAAATCTGAGTGATTAGTGAGTTTAAAGGTTTTCACAATGGTGATGCCTTTTTCAACTCTCACTCAAGTGATTTTTCCAATACCCCAACTTGGGTATTTATAGGAAAAATAAGAGAGTAAAAAGCTCTCCCATCAATTTGGGAGAATTTGATTTTTCCATTTTATTTTAAAGCTAAATAAAATTAATAATCAAACTAATAATAAATCAACAAGTGGCAAGCTCATGTAAAAGGTTAGGTGAGGACCATTTGGAGGAGGGGGGGACCAAACTTGCTCCCTACTCACTCCCTCACCTTGCGCCACTTGGCAACTCCCACTTGGGCACCAAGGCACCCAAGTGGGCTTCCAATTTTGATGTTTCCCTTCTCTCGGCCCAGCCATCCCCGCAACACAAATGCGGGCTGCTGCTCGCATTCTCTCGGCCAGGACCCATGCACTTGCGTGCGGGCTGCTGCTGCCGAGAGCTGCTGCTAGCATGCCGCGCACCTAGTGCAGGCTGCTAGTTGCAGCATGCTATCATGCCACGCACTAGGTGTGGGCTGCTAGCTCGGCTATACCCCCTAACACTCGGTGTTCCGATGCTAGGGGTATTTTGGTCTTTGTTGATTTATTATTATTTTCATGTCTTGTCTTTTACCATTTTTTGACTCGACTTCCGACGTTCGGTTTTGACGCACCAAGATCGAATTTCCGACATCTAAATATTAATTACTTGGTTGACTTATTAATTAATTCATAATTAATTTGTCGCTTCGGTTCGTTAGTTGCTTGGGTGTGACCCGAAGGGTTCAGTCAAGATTAAGCTGTAATATTAATTATGCATTAATATTACTGATGTAATACCCCAATAATTCTCTCTTAAAACCTGTGAATAACCTAAAAAATTCCAAGAGAATTACTTGTGTGCTACCGCCAAGTGTTCAAACGTTAAGGCTATATCAGAAACTAGTAGCGGAAAAACTAACTCAATTATAAATAAGTTTCAAAACCAATAACCAAAACCAAATTGAATCATACAACTTGGAACCATTAACTTGGAACCATTAAGGCCCTTATTCAAAACCCCACAAAAGTAGTAAATAAATAAAACCAGAGTTTAAATAAATTCAAACTTATGAAAAGAAATAAACTGCGAATAATAACCAACTCTCTACTCAAAATCCCACAACCCTGATGTGAATGTTGCGTATGTAAGAACCTGTGGTTAATCTGCTCCCCAATATTACAAGTGTAAAAATTGGATCGTCACAGGGTCATTTAGGGGCGAAGGCCATTACCAAAGGAAGAAACACACAAAAGCATGCAATCAGCAAAGCTGAGTACATACAAGCTGCGAAATAAAATAAGAAAATACCTAACATGCTACTAATAATCAAGCACAAGCATCATTAAGTACAGACTCAACTCATAACTCAATTATCAAATTTATTAAGACCTCACTAATTGATATTTACTGATTCATTTATTTATTTCATTGGATTTAGCAATAGACAAGGTTGTCCAACCCATGTCCCATTTGGAACATCAATAAAAGAAAAACCCCATGCCTCCTTTTGGAAACATCAATAAACATCCAATGACCACGGGCGCGACTCCGTGACCGTAGTTAGTATGAGATCTAACCTAACTCCTAGTTTTAAAAAAAAAATTATTTGAAATAGGAGACTCGTAGATCAAACGGCCTCGATAAAAGTACACGGCTAATACCCCGTGTACCCCAACCCCTGATTGTCATTACTCTAGAAGTCCACCAATCCAGAGTTTTATTGCTCATCCATCTTGCATTTTACGTGATTTACAGGTTTAGACTTGGTGATGACTCATATGCATAACAATACAAACATTCTAAACACAATTCAATCAAACAAGACAAGTTTCCAATTTCAATTCTTGATTTATTAAAGACAAACAACACTTATTATTTATTCCTTTACTACCTCGGTGTATAAACACCTTGAGTGCATAAGGCACCCCAAAACCTTAACCTTGTCTTATAAGACTTGAATTCTTCCTTTACTTATCCTGTTTGCATAATCATGAATGAGTAATAAATTAATCTTTACACCAATTGCATACCTTTGCCTCTAAGCGCACCTTGCATAATTAGAGCAAAAATAATACTTGCAATATAAAATCGTGCACATCATATGAAATTCACAATGTATAACCAAACAATTTAACCCAGTCATCCCTATACATGATATTAAGTTCTCGATCCGTCCTTAAACATGCACCTACAAGCAAGGTTTCATAACTTGTACGTACCTTGAATAAACGAATCGATATGTCACTTTACTATATAGAAATCACCTTTAATAAACTCCTCTCCTAAACTAAACAATAACATTTCAATCAATACCCAATCAATCAAATTTACAGCAATACTAACTTACTTTAAAACCTTCAAAATCCAAATCAAACAACACTTTAAAACCTTCCTTTTAGTTAAAATTAAAGGCTTATAAATAGTTATTTAAATTTTCATCATAAAAACCTTAAAATACACTCTTATACGTGAAATTACAGCAAGTTTAAAGTTTAATACAAATCTTAGAATTATTTAAAAACCCCTAATAATCTCCCTTTTTAATGGGTGATTAAACCTTCTTTATAAAACATCAAAAGTATTATTTAGAAACTATTTTCAGCACTTAAAACTTCAATAAAACATATATTTATGCTTAATTAACTTTAAACATAATTAATTTTATTAATAAAATTCAAGGATAATATTTTAAGTATAAAAAAACTAAAGTAAAATCAAAAACTGCCCGAAAATAATATTTAGAGGCTGAATTTGGCTACGAGAGGGTGGTTCTTACTACCAAAGTAGTAAGTCTTTCTTAAAACGTTGTTTTCACATGAAAAACACTACTTTTTTTTTATCAAAATCGGATGATTTCAGAACCAGATCGGGATTAAAACGGGATTAATATTAACGAACGGAAATCTAAAAATTAAAACCCGAATTTAAGTGTTCAAAATAATCTGGAATTAAGTTAAAATAATCATTAGTTATAATCACCAAAATTTCAAAACATCATTACTATAAAAGCCCTAAATCAATTGTTCATAAAACCCCTAAAATCATGATTTTCAATAATTAAAAACCCTAGGTTATAAAATTTACAAAATCTGAAAATTATGACACTTATAAAATCTGAAATTATAAAGTTTAATCATCAAAATACAATTTGATACTAATTAAATTAATTTCAAACAATAAAAGTAAAACCCATAAATCAATAATTATAATTACACAAATTAATAAAACTAAGGAGAAAGAAAATAAGACTAACCTTTTTGTGTGGGAAATTTTTGGGGATTCATGGGGTATTTATAAGAGAGAATGTAGGGTAAATAGGAAGATTGGGCCTCATAAAAATAATGGGTCAATTAAGTAAACAAATGGGTTAGGCTTGTGTGATTGGACATAAATTGTAGAATAAAGGTGCATAAAATAATTTGTTCAAATAATTTCGACACAGATTAATAATTTGAAACTTTTGAAATTAAATTCCGGAAAATAACAAATAAATATTATAAATAAAATAAAATTTTATTTATAAAATATTTTAAAAATACGGGGGATTACAACTGATCGGAAGCGGCCTCCACCCAGGCACTCCGATCACTTGACCTTACTGAATATATTAGCTTTCTAATAATTCTGAACCCACTAACGGAATAGTACACTTGTTCGAAGGATACCATTCCTTTCAATTCCTCCCTAAAACCAATGTTATTTTAGTACCCTCGCTGCTGAACTCATTTCTGGTATATGTAGACCAATTTGGGCATGGGTAAACTTACGATTCGTGCTAATTATCCCTTGAACTCTACTTGGCAGAAAGGCATGAACGAGGTTTATGTTGGCGACTCCTACTTATTTCTTACAAAAAAGCGTGATGAGAGTAGAATTTCTAATTCAAGGTCTCCCAAACAGTCAGGAATTCAAATCCTAATACACCATAACAAGTGTAAAGTCCTAGGATTTTAAAAGGCCATGTCATCTAAGGAGAAAGATCCCCTACGATGGGAACACCCTCCTTACAAAGGTAAGTCCTTGTTAGAAAAGGTGATTAAGTTAATGGGACTGGGAAGATCACTTGTAAGGAAGTTGGCCAAACCTTCTAGGTAGTTTCCGATTCTATTCCTACCTTACTCAAAGCATCCATTACTGCGAGCCTATGCTCGTTAGATATGGCTAATAATTTCCATACATTCATCCTAATAAGTTGCTTGACAACATCGTTATCTTCAACAAGTAGTATTGGGATTGTTGAGTGGCAGGAATAGGTGAATTTGTGATGGGAGGTTGCATTCTTCCTAATCTTGTAAGAACATCTACGGAGGTATCTTCTTCATCCCAAATGTTATCAACAGGATAGATCGTGGAGAGTGGGGGTTCCTCCACATCTTTAACATAAACATCCTCGTCGTCACTATCCCAAACTCCAACGATACTAACATCTACTTCTTGCTTAGTTGGGATAATTTTTCCACTATAAATGAATCCTTTGATGAGATCCTTGAATTTGAAACAATGTTCTATGGTTTACCCTTTAGATTAGTGGTATTGGTAGTAGAACCTATATGTCCTTTTTAGTGATTTAAATGGTATTGGCTCGAGAGGTTTAACCTTTCCCATCTCAAAGAGAATTTTGAACATCTTCTCATATTAGGTTCCAATAGGTGTACAAACTCTATCATTCTTTCTCAGTGGTGTGACCACGTTGAAAGTGAGTGGCTTTATTCTGGAGGATTTAGAGGGAGAAGTGTGCATCATCTTTTCAACGAAGCGCCTATTTTCAACCATCTTTACTAGCTTATTGTAATCTTTGAGTAGCCTCACTAACTCCTCCACGGTATTTATGAGGACACATACAGCTCTTCTCTAGAGGCAAGTTCTTTGGTTGGTGGGAAATCACTCATTGCATTGAAGAAGGTTTCCTCTTCTTCTTCAATAGCATGAGTTTCTTCTATTGGTTCGATGAGGAGCGATGGATTAATGTGATCCTCCTAATCGGAAATTTCCAAAAATTCTGAAAGTAGAGAATTATTAATACTTGGCTTCTTGCTAGCAGGAGGCACTAGAAGCTTGTTGTTATCAATCAAGTCTTGAATGGGTTCTATCAACTTCCAACAATTTACGATAACCTGGCCCCTCTCTAGATGACACTTACACTGTGCGTTGGGGGTCCAATTGGTCGTCCTCCTTTCGACTAGTGGATCTTTCATTTGTCCAATAGGAGTTGAGTCCTTTATCATGAAGGCGATTAAAGGCGGTACCATAGCTCATGCCTATGAGTGAAGGTTCTCCTAAATGGTTTCCGTTGTCTCTGATTGTTCATGGAAAGGACATCATTCAAGTTAAATGTGCTAACATTATTCGAGTGGGTGGTTTTGGAAGTAGAAAGATTGTCGTTCTTCTTTCCTTTCCAGCCACTGTTGCTATTGTTAGCAACTTTTTATTTTGCAGGGTCATCCTCAATATCAATGCTTATGTTATAGACGACCTGGAAAGTATTCGAGTTGTTTTTTGTATTTTAAGTGCTTTTAATACTTATCCTGGAAGTTTTTTATGAACATACTCATAAACTACCTTTCATTAAGGACCTTGACCATTTTAGCGGAAGTTTCTTTCCACTTATTGAAGAAGGCAGTAAATCCTTTGTTTTCTTTATGTTTAACCATCTCGAGTTCCCTATGGTAAGTTTCAACTTGGATGTTGCACTTGTACCTATCTACGAGAGAATTTGTAATGGTTTCCCAATAAGATATCTTTTCTTTATCTGAGGAGAAAAACCATTGTTGACAAACGGTTTCAAGAGATACTGGGAAAAGCGAGGGGAAGACCCTCTTATCAATTCTCTTAATGTTTATTATTGTCTCGAACGCTCTTAACTTAAAATAAGGGTTGTCAGTTGGTTTAAATTTAGGGATGTCATTGGCATTGAACTTCTATGGAAGAAGTTCCTTGTCTACTAAGATCCCTTGTGAGCTAATCCGATGAAACTTGTAGTCATTTGATATTTGATTGAGGCTATCCTCTATACGCTTGATAGTATCAAGTTGTAGTTGTCTGCTATGGTAATTGACTTAGAGAGCGAGATTTCATCAACTTACTGTTGGGTAGCCATTATCACAAACCTTTTTTTGCACCAAATGGGTTTGTCAAAAAGTAAAACTTGGACGAAAGTGTTGTTCTTGATTAAGTGCCCTTCTCTTCTTGACCTAGTGTTGTCTTATTAAACCACTGACTCTTCTTTTTAATGACTCCACTCGAATTAACCTTAACTTTTATTGGTTTAAAAAAATCAAAAAATGGGTTCATATTTTGGTAATCAAGTATAAGCAACATGATTATGTTAGGAGGATAATATCCGACTTGCCCCCCCCAAAAAATATAATGGGAAAACGCGCACCCAAGACTCCTAGAGATGGTCGTGGTGACACAAAGTGTGTGATATTGATTAGTGAGTGAGAGTGGCATGCTTAACACTTGTGTAAGACCAAGAGACATATGTGACTAGACTCGATTAATGACCACATGATGACCTCAGTTACTAATTAGTTAATAAATTACACTGATGCTTCGCGTCACAAGACAAACCTCCACGTCAATATTGAAACGTCGGTTTTAACTTGTTTTTAATGTTCTGCTTGAAAAGGGTGAGCCTATAGTCGTGCTAAGTCGAATATTATTAGACTTTAATAATCCAATTAATTAATTCATTAATTCATTAGGAAAAGTACTTTAATCATTTAATCAAATTATTTAAGACTTATTTTTTTTAATTACAAGTCAAACAAACGGTTAGTTTAATCACACATAGGTTATGCACAAGCAAAAGATGTATAAGTAGTCAAGTAGTCACAACATGATTCAATGAGTTTGGAACCTAACTATGGCTCTAGTTCTTCCAAATTTCAAGAGTTATGGTAGTCAAAGAGGGTCCATGGTTATGAGTCTAAAAGCATCGTGCGAAAACCTTACCTTTAGAAGGGTAGGCGCATATGGATGGGACCTGACAAGTTAAACTTGCTCCATGGTTTGGTGAATTCACAAACTCGGATATACCCTTCATTGCACGGAGCGTTCGATTGGGTAGATGGAGAGTGAATTCGCAAGGGCTAAAGCCATATGTTAAACACATATGGGTTTCGAAAAAGAAGGAAAAACTCAATCAGGATGTAAAATCAGCCAAACAGTACTCGAATCGGTCAAAACAAGAAGGTAGATTTCTGGCTTGGTATTGGAAGAACATGGCGCGAGAAAACAGTATCCATCGCAAGGAGATGGCTTTATCGCGCAGCGATAAGGCCATCGCACTGCGATGGAACCTTCTGTCTCGCGAAAGTTCCTACATGTCTCAGTAGCTTTCTGTAATCTCAGGATTTTTCGGATTTTGTTGTGTTTTTTCGATTCTAGTTGTGAAATATATTTCCCAAATTTCTTACGTGTAAAATCCTATGTTTTTTACGCATTACAGATGGTGTTTCCAATGCGGATCATTTTATGCTTATGCAACAATGTTAATCAAAATTTAAGCACATGAATATTTAAAACGTTTCAAGTCTCATCTACTCATTCTAAATCATTGCCAAAATAAATTTTAGGAATTAAAATAGAAACCCTCCCCAGTTGAGTCGCTAAAACTTGTAGGGAATATTTCAAGTCACCCAACTTTGAACTCCACTTTGATCATGCACTTAAGAATGGTGGCGTCCAAAGGGAAAGAAGCTAGAGTAAAAGAGTCGCGAACAAGTTTAACACTAAAATAAAATAGTTAATGGGAAGCCCTAAATGACAAGCGGTTATGCAATTATGCGTTTAAAATCATAAAAGGCAAGCGGTTTTGGGTGAACTGTTTGGATAATTGTAAATGGAAAGCGGTTTGGGGTGAACCACTTACAAAAGCCCCAAATAGCAAGCGGTTCGTACAGTGAACCGCTTCCCTTTCTTTAAAAATAAACCCTACCCAATTTATAAACCCATTCTCATGCCTCTTTTCTCCATTTTCACTCCACCCATTCTCTCTCCTCTTCTCTCTCCTTTCTTTCTCAGTTCTCACTCTCCTCTCTCGATCTCTTTCGTTCTCCCTCCTCCCTCCATTTCTCACTCCCTTCATTTCACTCTCCTCGACCAAAAACCGCAAAAACTTCAAGCAAATTCGACCAAAAATCGTATAATTTCGAGCAAATTTAGACTAAAATTTCAAGCAACTTTGGAGTAAAATTTCGAGCAAATTTTGAGCAAATTTGTGTAAACTGTGTGGGTTTTCAAGTTTTTTTGGTCAAATTCGACCATAATTTCAAGCCAAAATCAGTGTTTTTGTGGCCGCGGATTTGGTTTGGGTTGAGATGTGGGTTTTTACTGGGTGGGTTGTGGGTTACAGAGGGTAGAGGTGTGTGGTGGTGGGTGGGTTACGATGTAGGTGGAGATGAGGGTTTTGTTTGGGTGGGTTGTGAGTTACAAAGGGTGGGGTGTGGGGTGGTGGGTGGGTTACGGATTGGGTGGAGGTGTGGGTTTTTTGTGTGGATTAGGGGTTGCGGAGGGTGGAGGTGTGGGGTGGTGGCTGGGTACGGGTCGGTGGGTGGTCAGGGTTAGGGGTTCTGGTGTTGGTGGGGGTCATGGTGGGTGGTGGTGCTGGCTAGTGTTCTAGTATTGGTGGGGGTCATGGTGGGTCGTGATGGGCCAGTGGTGATGGTGGTCGTGGCTGGTGGTACGGTGGTGTTGGTGTTTTAGTATTGAGTTTTTATCTATTTATTATTTTTAATATAGCTGATTTTATTATTTATATTAGTTGTATTAGTTTTATTAGTTGTTGTTTTGGGTGTTTTTGTCCCTTAGGAGAGTTACAACACAAAGACTGATCTGGCGTGAGCTGTACCTGCAAAACAAACGGAGACACCGGTTGGGTGGTGCACCGCCTCCAACGCACAAGTTAGAAACTTGAAGAGAGAGAATAAGTGCGGAAATTTAGGTGGGTATCTGCTCGGATTCCAAGCTCAGGTCTTTCTCTGATGTAAGAGAATACTGTTGTAATAAATGGTAAAACGTGCCCTCAAAAGGAGGGACATCTCCCTATTTATAGGTTCTTTGGGATTTGTGCCCCTAATTAGGTCATTGAACCTTAATCATTGGTGGATTGCGCCGTTTTGCGGCTTTCTCGGGATTTGGGCCTGAAGGCCGCCTTTTTCCCTTAATTTCTGGAGTGACACGTGTCAAGCAGGGATTGGTCCACTTTGGGCCATTCTGAGGCTAACACGTGTCATCCTCTGATTGGACCACGTGGCGGGGTAAAATTACCCTAAACATTTGCCCCTCACAGATGTGACGTGGCATGCCACGTGGCATCTGTGACACGTGTCACGCTCCGATTGGTGGTAATTTTACCATTAAAAAGTAACCATTAACCTTCCGAGTAAATTACGAGAATGCCCCCATATTTACCCTCTATATATAGCCGTTTTACCCTCATAATTTTGTACGTTTACAAAAATTTTCTTAGAGAGAAAAGTTTGAGAGAGCAGAAGTCATCCGTTTGAGTCAGGCGCAAGCAAGAAAGTTTGTTCTCCATCAACCCAGCCGGACCTGCCTATCTTCAGATATCACATCCAAAGGTACCGTCTCTGCCTCTCTCAGCTCTTTTTCGTTTTTCACCGCTTGTACGTATTTCTTGCAATAAATGGATGCATCACCAACACACACGGCACAACCTAGGTTAGAGTCCAGCCGGTCACCAGGGACGGCTGAGTCTAGGACTGGGAGTGCCGTTTCGGGGTGTTGGGACCACCCTTTTCCTTTGATTCCGACCAATTACATGTCTGTGCATGACACAATGGCTCGAATAATGCAGACGGCAACTGATCCAAATTACAGAAGTGAAGGCTCAGGTGGCCAAATGCCTGAGGGAGAAACGTCTAGTCAGGGAGATCAGACGGCTTTGGAGAGATCCCCTCCGCGTGCCCCCTCAACTCTCGCTGATTCCTTTCTGGAGGAATGTGACCAAGGCGGCGATGAGGTCGTCTCTGTCCCCTTGTCCCAAAGTGAGGAGGAGACGGAGAGTGACAGCTCCGCCTCTACCTCTTAGAGCAGTGACGATTTACCCCCGCTTCAGGATAGTGAGGAAGAAGAAAGGAAAAAATGGAGCGAGAAGAACGATCCCTTCAACATTCACGTCTCCTCCAAGGACCGGATCCAAATGGAGGAAAACTTGAAGAATTTTACTCAAATGCACCCGCTAGGAGACGGGTATAGGATCCGGGTGCCGCCTGAGAATGGCACCATCACCTGGGAGGACGATAAAGAGAACGCCAACAGCTATTTCGGCTGTTATGAGGCGGCGTTCAAGGCTAGTCTTCGCTTCCCTCTTCACCAGGCGGTGAAGGTAATTTTGAGAAGCTATAGCCTCGGAGTCTGGAAACTTACCCCCAATTCTTGGACGAACAATCTGGGGTATGTTTCCGCCTGTGAGTTCCAGGGGCTTAACCCCTGCTGGGAGGCTTTTGCTAGTATGCATTATCTTAGCAGAAGCCCAGGCGGCTGGAGGGCGTGGTATACTCTTACCATGCATCCCCAATACATGATGACCTTTGACAAGGTCTCTAAATTCGACAGCTGGAAACACAGGTTCTACCTGATGTCAGCTCCAAGCAGACGGGAGAATTATGAATTCCGTCTGTACAATAAGAAGCCCGACTTGCTGGGCCGGAAGTGTGCTCTTCCCCGGATCCCAGAGGAAGATTTTGACAAGATCATTGAGGCAGACTTTTTCGGCCTCACAGACGCAACCTTTTTCACCGGGGAAACAATAAAGGTCCCCAAGAACTGGATCCCCAAAAGCGCCTGGTTCAGGGACGAGTGTTTCCTAGCCGCCTGCGACCTAGGACACATGTTTACCAAACGTATGCGCCTGAGTTTATATTCGTCTGTAGTGTTTTGTATCATAATTGATTTATAATATTGACCAATTTCTTTCTTTTTGCAGAAGAAGCATTGAAAATGTTGCAGACAGAGAAGACTCCCAAGCGGTCCTCTGCATTCATCCGCAAGGAGCTTGCGGAAAAAGCTGCGGCTGAGGTCAAAGCCAAGGTAATAAACGCCTGACCCTTTCGTAAATCATTCTTAAAAATTATTTTTCCCGGATGCTAACTTTAACTTGGTTATTTCCGCAGGGAGGAGAGGTTGGGAAAACGTTTGAGAAACAACTCAAACGGGCTAGGGAGGAGACCCCCTCCGTTCTCAACAAAATAAAAAAATCCACCTCCGCCTCAAATCCTGGCGCCTCAACTGGGAAACAACAATTACGGATAGCGGGGCAGATCAAGAGGGTAGGCGGCAGCCTGGGTCTCGACCTCGTTAACCCCGTAACAACGACCGGGGGGTTCACCACGCCTGCAAGCGGTTCCCGCTTGGATGGCTCTGAAGGTAAGAACCCTTTTGAATCCCCGCTTGAGTTGGGGTGGCCTTTGCGGGTGAAATCCCACTCTCAACAAACGTCGTCTTCAGACGGTCGGCAACAAATAGGTGATGCCTTAGTTTTGCACTCACCACGTATTGATTGTGGTGCAGATCAATCTCCCCGCTGGCCAGACGTCCAGAAGCATGCCAAGGCCATGCTTGGTGCCGTCTAGAAAAGGGATAAAGACAATATCCCTAGGATAGAGACGTTCAATTTGGAACGCATTCTATCCCTTCTGGCTGAGGTAAGAAACATGTCAATTTTATTTTTTCCAAGCGCTTTATTCCGCCTGCAATACTCATACCGCCTGCTTTTTTGCAGGCTATGCTGCGAGTGGACGGGCTCAAACGTCCTTATTCCCGCAAACGGGAAGAGGTAAAAAGGGCCAAGAAGTCCGCCATAGACGCTGATAATATTGCTTTACACTCAAATATCGTAAATGAACTTGAAACTAAAGCAATCATAATGACACAGGCGTCTAGAATCCAGCAGCTGGAAGCGGATCTGGAGACGGCCAAACAGCGGGCGATTGATGCTGAGACGGCCCAGAAAAAGGCAGAGGAGGCCCGGAAGAAGGCGGATGAGGGCGCCAAAAAGGCTGATGAGGCGCTCAAGAAGGCCCAGACGGACCTTGGCACACTTCAGGGTGTTTCTGAAGTGAAGACCAAACTGAAGGCCAAGGTTGAGAAGCTAGAGAAGGAGGCTGCTCAGGCTAAGAAGAACTTTGCAGTAACCCTGGAGGCAGAGCAGAACCACCTAGACGCCCGTATGAAGATCGCCTGGGCTGCTTTGTACCCAAACGCGGATTACAGCGTCTAGGCACTGGCTCACATCTATGCCGAGTACGTGGTGTACTTAAGGGATAGAGGCGAGCCAGAGCCTGACTCTTTTGAAGCCTGGGTCAACTCCAACAACGAGCCTTCTGCGCCTCAGCTACCTGGTCCGAGTGAAGCACACGATATACCCTCAGATGACGAGGAGGACCAGGAGGCACCGTCTGCAGGCAAGAAGTGACCTTTAAGCGGCAGTATGCCAATCTCTATTTTTTATCTTTTCTTTTATTTATTCAGCGGCAGTATGCCAAAACTTGTTTTTTCCGGCCTTCGTGCCGAGTATATTTGTATTTACCAGTTAGGGAGCCGAGTTAATTAACAATTTCTCTTTCTCCCGGACGAGGTCCTGTTAACATTTAATCCACTACAACCGTTTAGTTGGGTGGACTTTATGAAATGCACCGACTGAGTCGGTTTTGATCATTTTGCGTCTGAATTTTAATTCTTGCAAATTTTAATTTTTCATTTTTGCCAAACTTATCAAAAGCATGCGGCGATTTTTTGCCTAACTAATCAATAGTCCGGCTGTCCTTGCCCCTGGACGGCTGTGTGATTGGTTTCAAGTGGAGTTGGTTGATTAACTTGGAAACGTCTGATGCTGTAAAGAGCATGATACGTTTTGTAAGTCAATCAATCACAATAGTGATTGCCCCAAACCAAGTGCACAGCCGTTCACCAACAGGCGTTCCAGGTACTACCCAGGCGGCGTTTTGTCCATCTTGGTAGTGATTTCATAGACATTGAACAACTCTTTTGCCCTAATTGGGATAGAGAGTGCAATTTTGGAAAAAATAACCCAACTGAGAACTTCAGCCGGAGACCGATTGATGCCCCAGGGCATCCAGTATTTGGTAACTTGATCGTTCATCACAAATCATTCTGGTCAGACGGCTATGAGTTGACTAATTCGGTCGTTCAATTTTTGCCGTCTGCATGGATACGTAGAACCGACAAATAGTCTGTTCTCTGCGACGATTGCACCCGGGGGGGTGTCGCCGGACGCCTTTGTTTATGTTGGGACAGGCGGTTTTATAAAATAAGCAACCAGCCGGCTGTTTTAACCTTTGGTCTTGTTTAGGACCGGTTGAATAGCCACTAAGCGTTTTTGTGCTTAGCTTTTAATCGGATCATTGTTACATCATTAAATTTACACTAAGTGTCGAACTTAGTTATTTTAAACAAATAAGCCCGTCTGGCTATTACCCAGACGCACAGACAATTATTAAATCATACCAAGTATCAAACTTAGTTAAATAAACAAAGGGTCCATCTGAGTATTACCCAGGCGGTCAAACAAGTGTAACCTATACTAAGTATCGAACTTAGTTAGTTAAATGAAGAATCTGTCTGGGTATTACCCGGATGGATAATAAAAAAACAACAAATCAATTTTGCAAACAAAGTCTGAATCTTCATTAACTGACTCATTGTTTACAAAAAATTTACATTCTCAGAAGTAGTATTTTTTCAGATTGTGTACATTCCAAGTTCTAGGCAGGCGCCTGCCGTCTGGAGTTTCCAGGCAGTAGGTGTCGTCCCTTACTTCTTCATAGATCCGGTAGGGGCCTTCCTAATTTGGAGTTAGCTTCCCCATCTCATTGGCCCTACCGGTTGCCTGCATTTTTCGTAACACTAAGTCGTCAACTTTCAAGGGGCGCTTGTGTACTTTTTTGTTGTAGGCTCTTGTCATTCTCAGACGGTAAATCTCATGACGCAAGGCGGCATTGCCCCTACGTTCTGGGAGTGAATCCAATGCCAGGCGCATTGCTTCCCAGTTTGCCTCTTCATCATATAGCATGACTCTGAGAGTCGGCTCGTAATGTTCAATGGGCAAGACGGCTTAATCACCATAAACCATGAGAAATGGGGTTTCACCGGTTGCCCCCTTCGATGTTGTCCGGATGGCCCATAGGACGTGGATTAACTCTTCTGCCCATAAGCCACCGGCTCTTTCTATTTTCTTCTTAATGCCGTCTGAGATGAGTTTATTGAAGGCTTCAACTTGGTCGTTTGCTTGGGGCCAGCCAACAGATGCAAAATAGCTTGAGATCTCCTGATCTCCCAACCAAGTTTTTAGTTGAGGCGTCTCAAACTGAGGACCATTATCAAACACCATAGACATAGGTACCCCATACCGGGTGATAATGTTTTTCCAGATGAAGGAAATCACGTATGAGGTTATGATGTTTTTAACCGCCTCAGCTTCTACCCACTTGGTGAAATAACCCACAGCCACCAAGATGTAGCGCTTTCTGCCTTGAGCAGGCGTGTAAGGACCTAGAATGTCCATGCCCCATTTTGCAAACGGGATTGGGCTGTGGATGGCCGTCAGGATAGTAGCCGGACGGTGAATGAGTTTGCCGAATTTTTGGCACTTGTCACATTTCTTTACCAGCTCCTTGGCGTCTGCCTCAAGAATGGGCCAAAAATAATGTCGTCTGGCTTTGACAGCTAGGGACTTGCCGCCTATGTGGGAGGCGCAGAATCCCGAATGCAAGTCTTTGAGGACTTCCTTCCCCTTTTCTGGGGTGACACACTTCAACAAAGGCTTCAGAAACCCCGCCTTGAAGAGTTCTCCATTTTTCAACTCGAAGCTTGCAGCTCGCTTTTTCAGGACGGCAGCTTCTTGTGGCGATTCAGGAAGTGTACCGTCTGATAGATAGGCCCGGATGCCACCCACCCAGGTAGAGCTTCGGTCTAGAATTCCAATGGGATCTTCATAGATGCTTCTCTTCTCAAGAACTTCCCAAAAGACTGACCGAGGCGTATCATGGCAGGCGGAAGACGCCAGTTTTGACAATGCATCCGCCTGGTTGTTTTCCGACCTAGGCACTTGACTCAGCCGGAATTCCTCAAGTGCCTCGGTTTCTTTTTTGACTGCCTGAAGATATTTGATCATAGCCGCATGAGTAGCCTCGTAGCTTCCCTCATACTGGCTAACCACCAATTGAGAATCAGAGTAGGCGTCAATTTTCATGGCCCCTGCCGCCTTACACATGCGAATGCCGGCTAGCAGGGCTTAATATTCCGCCTCATTGTTAGAGGCCTGAAACTTGAAGCGTAGTGTATACTCAAATATGTCCCCTTCAAGAGACTCGTATATTACGCCTGCACCACAACCGTTCTTTGTAGAGCTCCCGTCTACATACACTTTCCAAACCTGATCAAGATTATCCGGAGCCACCGAACGGGTCATTTCAACAATGAAGTCGGCAAACGCCTGGCCTTTCACTGCCTTTCTTGGTTTGTAAGTGATTTCAAGACTTTGCATTTCAATAGCCCATTTCAACATTCTCCCGGATGAGTACAAGGTAGACATTGGCCGCTAGAGTGGCTGGTAGGTGTAAATCACCACCGGATGTGCCAAAAGGTAGGGCTTCAGTTTTTTGAAAGCTATATACAAAGCAAGGCCAAATTTTTCAACCATGGGGTACCGGAGTTCAGCATTTTTAAGAACATGGCTAATGAAGTAAACCGGGAGCTGCACGCCGTTTCGCTCAGCAAGGAGAACGGCACTGAGGGCATGATCTGAGACGGCTAAATATATGTACAACGTCTCCCAAGGCACAGGACTGACAAACCTAGGTAGAGAGTGTAAATGCTCTTTTAACCTCTTGAATGTCGCCTCAGCATCATCCCCCCATTCAAATCTGGCCTTCTTCCTGATTGCTTGGAAGAAGTAGAGGCACTTGTCGCCTGACCGGCTGAGGAACCTCCCCAAGGCGGCCAGACAACCGGTAAGTCTCTGCACTTCCTTGACAGAACGGGGTGACTTCATGTCTATCACCGCCTGTATCTTTTCAGGGTTAGCCTCTATCCCCCTTTGATTAATCAGGAATCCGAGAAACTTCCCAGACTCAACACCAAAGACGCATTTCTTTGGATTTAACATGACCTTATGCCGCCTGAGGGTGGTGAATGTTTCTCGGAGATCAGAAAAATGATCCGTCTGTAGCTTGGATTTGACTATCATGTCATCGATGTACGCCTCCACATTTCTCCCAATTTGATTAATGAAAACCATATTAATCATCCGTTGGAAAGTGGCAGGCGCATTTTTCAAGCCAAACGACATCACATTATAACAGAATAACCCCTGATCAGTGACGAAGGCCGTCTTCTCTTGATCCTTTTTCCACAGAGGTATCTGATGAAAGCCGGAGTAGGCATCCATAAAGCTCATCAAGGCGTGACCGGCTGTAGAATCGACCAGACTGTCGATCTTTGGAAGTGGGTAACTATCCTTTGGACATGCCTTGTTGAGGTCTGTGTAATCAACACACATGCGCCAGGTCCCATTCGGTTTCTTAACAAGAACCACATTGGCCACCCAGTCCGGGAAGTTACAAGGCCGAATGAACCTGGCGTCTAGCAGCTTTTTGACTTCGGAAGCTGCCGCCTGACTTCTTTCCTCATCGTGGTTTCTTTTCTTTTGCCGGATGGGCTTCTTTTTAGGATCCACGGCGAGCTTGTGGACAGCAAGATCCGGGCTGACGCCTGGCATCTCCTCCACTTCAAAGGAAAAAATGTCTTTGAATTCTTTCAGCAGAAGGTGCAAGTCTGCACCCAACTTTGCATGAGCAACCGTCCCAACCTTCACGGTACGCTCCGGACGGCTGTCGTCCAGAGGTATATCAATATTTTCACCAGCCGGTTGGGGACGGAGCTCATCTGACCGTTCACCGGTCAGTGATTGCTATTTCTTCTCTTTCTTTACCTCCACCAGCAAAGATGCCTTTCTTTTCTTCCCGAATGCTAGTGGGGCAGGCACTGGTTCGACATCCTTGACATTGTCAAGGTCTATTGGTTCCTGGCCGCCTGGGGCCACAGTGTCTCTGACGGCTGAGAGGTAGCACTCTCGGGCCGTCTTCTGATCCCCATTTAGGGAACCAAAAGTGTCGTCATCCCTCTCATACTTGATGAGCATGAGAGACGGGATGATTACTGCCTTGGCTACGTTGAGGGTCGGCTGGCCAAGAATAATGTTGTAGGCAGTTAACTCCTCAACGACCAAGAATCTAACGACAATATGTCGTCCCTGGCCTTTCTCTCCCAGCCGGATGGGCAAGTCAATTCTTCCGGCTAGGTAGACCATCCCACCCCCAAAACCAACCAAGGGGTGGGTGACCGGATGCATGCTGCTGACATTGTATTTCAGCTTTTGCAGGCACCGGAGGCTGATGATGTCTGATGAGCTCCCGGAGTCAATAAGAATTCGTTCAACCAGCTAGTTGGCAACCTTACATTCAATGACGACCGGGTCATCATGCGGACGGCGGACACTGCCCCTGTCCTTCTTAGTGATCAAGACGTCTGGGAAGGAGGTGCTTGCAGACACCTGCTCATCATCATCCTTGTCCATCTTTTGAAGATGGCTCTTGGTGCCCCGGATAGTAGGGCCACCACAGGATAACCCGCCTGCTATTGTGTAGACCGGCTCCTTGTCAGTATCCGAGCTACTAGCAGGCTGGGGGGTAGTCTTGGAGGACTGACCCTTATTCTTCTTCTTTGCCCCGGCTGGGGACTTGGAAATGTAGGACTTTAGCATCCCCTTGTCAGCCAGACGGTCCAACGCCCGTTGAAGGCTGAAGTAGTCGTTGGTGTCATGGCCAACTTCCTCATGGTATTGGCAAAATTTATTTTTGTTCCTTGATTGAATGGAACTTTTCATTGGATTCGGCTTCTCTAGGGACAGCCGGTCCTTAATTTCCATGAGGATGAAATTGCAGTCCTTGTTAAACTCGTACTTGGGGACGTACGGTTTAAACTCTTTCTTCTTCTTTTGGGACGGCTGGTCAGAATCACTACCTGCCCAGATTTCTTATCTCTTCTTGTTGTCTTCTTTCTTTTTGGTCAGCTGGGCAGGCCGGCTGTCTTTCTGCTTGTCGGACCTCTTTGAGTCCGACTGGCTTCAGGCGAGTAGAGGTCGGTAGCTTGAATGTAGATTTCCGCCTCCCTCAGGGCCGCCTGTAAGGTGAAATCCCCTTTTCTGACTAGGTCGAACTTAAAAGTCGACCCGTCTCTTAGACCTTTGAAAAAGTCTGTAAAAACTACCTCATCAGACAGCCCTTGAATCTGAATTCTAATCAGATTGAACCGCATGACATAGAAGCGTAGCCCTTCTCTCTCCCCCTGCTTAATGGTGCTCAAGTCCAAGCTTGTTTTCTTAGCAGGGATGTTCATTGAGAAGTTGGAAGCAAGGAAGGCAAGCTTCCTAAAACTGTCAATGCACCCGGCTGGCAGATTACCAAACCATTGTTGGGCGATGCCCTTCAATGTAGCCGGGAAGCAACGACACCAAGTGGCATCATCCAACCCCTGCAGATACATGAGGTTGGTATAAGCCATGAGATGATCTTCCGGATTGGTGGTACCATCATAGGTACCAACCAACACATTCTTAACCTTGGACGGTTGTGCCGCCTCGGTTATCTCCCGGGTGAACGCAGAAGGTTGTTCACCCAGGCGAAGCAGACAAAGCTGCCAGTCCAGTGGTTGGACATTTTGGTATGCCGCCTGACCTCCAAAGAGGGCCGGCTGCATGAAATGAGGGGGATACTGGTCGTAGACCTGAGTAGGCACATACGGTACAGCTCCAATCATATGAGAGCCAAAATGGACGGTATTACCGCCTGTCTGAATCTCATTCAAGGAAGATGCATTCCCGGCAGAGGTATTGTTAAAGCTGTTAGGAAAGTTTGACGTGGAAGCCGACTCAAACAGCTGCTGATTTCTCTTCCGGTTGATAATCTCCTGGGCATCAAGAGATGACTTCTTACTTCTCACCGGCTGTTGAGTCCAGCGGGGGTTATTGTTATTCCCCTTAGGAAAAAGAATTTTGGACCAATCAATGGTCCTGGCTGCCTTCTCCTTTGGATGAGGAGTGGGCTGCCGATCTTTGACTGACTTCCCCTTTTCCAGAGGAGACTTCTTGGCCGACTGACCTCTACTTAGGCCAGCTCGGCTCTGGGTGATCAGCTCTTTAATTTCACCCTTGAAACTTGTCATGAATCTCATGAGCTGATCTCGGGTGACAGGCGCTGATCCAGCTGCCGTATGGGTTTCCCCTTCCGGCTACCCAGGGGGTCTACTTGCACCCGCCTAGGAGGCAACCCGCTTTAGAGTCTCTCTGGGCCGGATGCGCTTGATTATGAGAGAGCCGTCTTCGGCTGTAAGGTTTTGACTTGAGGATCTTCATCCTCCTGGTTTGTAAAGACTTCTAGGTCTTCGCCCAGACGGTTAGGGGGTGGTACAGACTCTTGAACCATCTTCGAGGTACTCTCTCCACAGACGGCACCAAATGTTTTGGGTGTTTTTGTCCCTTGGGAGAGTTACAAAACGAAGACTGATTCGGCGTGAGTTGTACCTGCAAAAAAAACGGAGACACCGGTTGGGTGGTGCTCCGCCTCCGACGCACAAGTTAGAAACTTGAAGAGAGAGAATAAGTGCGGAAATTTAGGTGGGTATTTGCTCGGATTCCAAGCTGAGGTCTTTCTCTGATGTAAGAGAATACTGTTGTAATAAATGGTAAAACGTGCCCTCAAAAGGAGGGACATCTCCCTATTTTTAGGGTCTTTGGGATTTGTGCCCCTGATTAGGTCACTGAACCCTAATCATTGGTGGGATGCGCCGTTTTGCGGCTTTCTCGGGATTTGGGCCTGAAGGCCGCCTTTTTCCCTTAATTTCTGGAGTGACACGTGTCAAGCAGGGATTGGTCCACTTTGGGCCATCTTAAGGCTGACACATGTCATCCTTTGATTGGACCACGTGGCGGGGTAAAATTACCCTAAACAGTTGTATTAATTCTTTTTTATGTAAATGTATTATTACAACAAATAATTAATAAAAATATTAATGTTTTTACATATGTGTTGGTTTGTGTATCAATTTATGTAAAAAAAAACCAAAAAAAAAAATATTTTTTTATACCCATAATGGGCAGCGGTTTGGCACCAAAACCTTTTCTATAGTAATGGCAAGAGGTTTTGAACCGCTTGCCATTTAAATGGCTAATGGCAAGCCCCCTAAGCCATGCGGTTCAAAACCGCTTGCCATTAGGAGGTTTGAACCGCTTGCCATTACGTTTTTTCTACTAGTGTTAAGAACTTGTAAATCGTTCACAAGATGAAGGTTACACCCCTTCACGATCAGAAAGATCGATAAATCCATAGTGGTCCTGAACCATGACTGAATATTCAGGGATAATGGTACAAATCCAACATAAAAGAGATTCAACCTACCCTAAATAGGCCTCTACTTTGTTCTTTCTCATATTCAAGTGCGCTTTCCAATTAACATACAATCAATACATTAATCCTAAACCTGTTTAATTTAGGTTGGTTGATTATTAATACACAAATAAATCTATTATTGGTGATCACTTGAATTAAAATCATATTAGCCTGAATAAAATTAGTAGTTATCTTATAAAGCATGATTCCAAATACAAATTCCCTTTATTCCTGCAAGAGATGGCGTGATCAAGAAATAACAATAATAAAGTAGCATGATAATATTGACAACATCATCAAAGCATAATAATATTATCAAGATACTAGGCATGATACTAACATGATTAATAACAAATCCTAGCATGTCACTAAACAATAATTAAAATCAACGCTTTATCCTAACATGATACTAGAAATCCGTAAAAGTAATAAAGACATCATAATATGACACTAGAAAATAATCTAAACATGATTTCTATATAAATAAAAATTTAAAAAAAAATAAAAAAAATTCAAATAACCAAATTACTTATTTTGATGCCTCGTACCTCTTTATTTTAAAACATGGCACACATTAGTAACTTCAAGTAAAATATTAAACAATAAATCTAAGCAAAGAACTGAAATAGAGATTTGAGACCAAACCCTCAGAATTATCAACCTTTCACATTGAGGTATAAGGCAAATTCGAGCTTGGCTAGGTGGATTCGAGTCTCGCAAAGGACGTATGGTATGTTTATAAAAAAAAAGGTGTAGAAAAGACTTAGAAAAGTAAGAGGGAGAAAGGATAACCTTTATCTTAGAAAGAGAGAAGAGATGATTGTTGTGGGTGAATTGAAAACGGGGAAAATCATCCCTATTTGTAAAGAAAAAATGACTGAAAACGATTAGAAAAGAGTCAAAATTTGACTTGAAATAAATTGATTCCATCACGGCGACAGGGTTATCGCGAGACAATGGCTTTATTGCACAGCGATATGTCTATTGTGGTGCAATAGACCTATCGCGGTGTGATAAACGCTAAACTCCGTACGGAATTTGACTTCCAATCAAATTGGGTTAGCCAGAGTCCGTACTTATATTTTATTAAATCAAATTTAATCTCTTTAAAACACTTGTTTTATCCAAAGTAGAATTCTTTATCTTTTTAAAATAAATAATAATTATAATTATCAGTCCTAATCCCTTTAGAACTCAAAATTGTAAATCCTAATGACCTTAGGCATACAATTACAATTAGAGAAGGTATTGTGTCAGTCCGGACTGACGAAACTTAGAGAAGCTATTGTGTCAGTCCGGACTAACGAAATGTTTCGTCAGTCTGGATTGATAAAATGCGGATTTTTGATATCCTCAATTAGGGGAATGATATCCTCTATTGGCTGTATAATATCCTTTATTCACTGAATGATATCCTCTACTAACTAGACGATATCCTTAATTGGCTATATGATATCCTTTATTTACAGGATGATATTTAATCTGGCTAGATGATATCCTCTATTCGGTGGATGATATCCTATATTGGCTGGATGATATCTTTTACTAAATCGATGATATCTTTTATTGGTTATATGATATCCTTTATTGGCTGGATGATATCCAACAAATTGATAGAGGATATCATCCAGCCTATAAATGATATCATATAACCATTAGAAGATATATATCATCAAGCCTATAAATAATATCATCCAAGCAATAGATGATATCATAGAACCAATAGTGGATATCATAAAAAATGTAGATGATATCATGAAACCTATATAATAGAAGAAATCATTGAACTATTAGAGGATATCATGGAACTGATACATGATATCATCTGGAAAATGGATGATATCATCTAACTTATATAGGATATCTGTAGACACCCATTTGTGTCTCCCCAAAACCAAACCTAGTGATGAGTACCTTTCACGTCGAATCATAATCGAATGAAGTGAAAGTGTGGAAGGTTTAGTGTTGCGGATAGTTTTAATTTCTTTTCTCTTCTATCTGTTTTTGAAAACTTATTTTAAGAAAACAGCCAATCCAGTTTGGTTGGTCCATGATATGGGTCCAATAGTAGTGTAGTTGGATGGGGCTTGACAAGAGCTTTCCAACGATATATTATAAGCCCAATTCCGATGAATATTGAGGAAGTTATGGACAATTTACCAAACTGGGTCCGGTTTGAGCCTTATATGCAGCCCAATGATCTAGAGGAGGGCCTAATATGATTTATCATTCCTAATGCAATTAGGAATGGTTTTAGTCTTCTAGATTCTTCTAGAAGGTTCTTTTAATTCCTAATTCAATTAGCATTGATAAATTGACTTTTGTTGACTTTTCAGAGTTTTAATTAAAATCAAAAAGCATTTTCGAGAAAAAGATACGATTTTATCCTCCAGTACGGCAAATTTATCTAATTTTCGAAAATGCGTCAAAAACAAGACTAGCGCCTGACGCCAGGCATTGGTGCCTAGCACTAGGACCAGGCGCTGGCATTGGCGCTTGGCGCTGGTGTTGGCGCCTGGCGCCAATTAGCTAGTGTTGGCGCCAGTTCTGTTTTAGGTGCGCCAGCTCTGTTTTTCGTGCGCCAACGCTCTGTTTTGTAAATTTATCTTTTTGGCTGATTTTCTCTATAAATAACCGTATTAAAAACTCCGCTTTCATTCACCAATTCTCATCAACATTCATCTACATTCATCAACAACCAGTTTTAATCAATTCACCTACAACCAATTTTTCATTCGCAATCATCAATTCTTTCATTCTTCTCTTTAATCATCCATCTTTCCATCTCTCTTTCTTCTTCTCTCTTTTCTAAACTTGCTTTCACATACAAAATTCCGCATTCACAAGACCTAGAAACACCTAGCCATATTCGAAGTTGCCTTTGCCCTAGACGTGAAAGGTTTAATTTCTGAGGGTTTGGTCCCAAATCTCTATTTCAATAATTTAATTTAATTGTTTGTTTTATTATTTTCCTTGAAGTTACTAACGTGTGTATTTTGTTATTAGAAAGAGATACGAGGCATCAAGTAAGTACTTTAACGGTTTTAATTGATATTATGATGTAGAAATCATGTTTAAATTGTTATTATGATATTCCTAGTATCATGTTTAGGGAAAAGGTTATAATATCAAATATGCTTATTATGATTCCTACGATGCTTCCTATTTTCTTCCTAATATTTATGATTGCTAGTATCATGTTAGGGTTAAAGATTTGATTTTTATTGCTTAGTGACATGCTAGGGTTTGTTATTAATCTTGTTAGTATCATGCCTAGGATCTTGCTATTATTATGCTTTAATATTAACATGAACATGATTATGATTATAATTGTTATGATTTATGATGATTATGAATATTATAATTATAATTTTATGATGATGATTTTATGATTATTATTTTATTTATGTCGATTATTATTATGATTAATATGATTGTTATTATGATGATATTTATTTATTATGTTGCTTGATGATATTTATTTCTATTGCCTGATCACGCCTTTTATGTATGTTTAAAGGGAATTTCGTACTTGTAATCACGCTTAATAAGATAATTAATAATCATGCTTAGGGTTAATGTGATTATAATTCAAGTGATCGCCAATAATAGTTTTATTTGTGCATTATATTCAACCAACATAGATAAACAGGTTTAGGGTTAATCCTATTGATTGTATGTTAATTAGAAAGCGCACATGAATACGATCTGAATAAAGTAGAGGCCTATTATTAGGGCAAGTTCAATCTCTTTTAGGTTGGATTTGTACCTTCATCCCCGAACCCTTATTTGGTTCAAGACCTATTGGAGTTGACGATATCTTGGATCGTTAAGGGGTGTAACCTTCATCCTGTGAATGGTTTACAAGTTCCTAAAACTTGTTGGCGACTCTTTTGCTCTATCTTCTTCCCTTTTGGACGCCACCATACTTTAGTGTATGATCACAGTGGGGTTCAAGCTAGGGGTTAACGCTTGAAATTTATTCCCTACAATATCATCCAACTTATTTTAGAAGATATGATCAAGAAAATAGAATTTATTGTATAAAAATAATTAAAAGGTCAACAACGGTGAAATCACCATTAAAGGTCTCGTACTAAGCTCATGCATATAACATAACATGCTCATTTCTCAACCAAAATACATGCATTATTTTTTATCAAAACTCTCACAATTCAACATCCAATCATATAGAACAATCAATTTCAACAATTATACATCACACAAAAAAGCCCCAAATCAAATTTTTCGGCTATTTTCGAAAAATCCGAGAATCTCAATCAATTATCAAGCCAATTTAAGCATGAATCATGGTCAAATATAATTAACAATATTTATTTTCACTATCCTTACCATCCTCTTCAATTCAAGCATGAATTATGAACAAATAAAATGGAGTAATTTAACCAAAAGTTGGGGAGAGAAAATAAGGGTGGGTTAAAGGTGAAGGAGGAGAGAGAAAGTGAAGTAGGATTGAGTGGGAGTATTGTCGGTGGTGGTGAGTGGAAATGACGGTGTGAGAAATTTGTTATGTCGTACAAAAAACAATAACTGGACTGACAAACTATTTAGTCAGGCTAGACTGACCCAATAATTTGTGTTATAATTAACGGAACCTCCACACGATCATTGAGTCCGTACAAAACCAATTTAGGCTCAATTTAGTGTTTTGTCCATAACTTCATCTTTTTAACTCGGATTTGGGTTTATAATATATCTTTAGAAAACTCCTTTCAAGCCCCATCCAACTACACAATTATTGGAACCATATCATGAACCTAACTAAATTAGATTGGAACTTTTTAATAAATAGGATAAGAAATGAATGATTTTCGAAATTTGAAATGAATTTTTATTAAAACATTTTAGAAAACATGAGGATACATAAGACTTTTTAACATTTCACCTTGCTCGATATTCAATAACGGTAAAGGTGCTCATCACTAGGTTAGGGGAGACACAATATGGTGTCTAAAACGTATGATATTTGTCTTGTGGTAGATGGGGCTTGGGATCCTGCAGACCGACGTTCAGGTGCCGACTGGTTCTTTTCCAATGGTACCTCTACCAAGTACTTAGGGGCAGGGCTCGGGCTGGTTTCTACAATTCAGCTCTTCAGGCTAAGTTATGTGCTTGCCTGTTAGGACTACATCATGCTAGGGATAGCAGAGTCTGTAACATTCGACTGCTTAAGGATTGCAGCTTTGATGAGCGTTATTTATGGCGCTCAAAAGAATAAGATTTAGGTCCTTTTCCTGTATTTTCTTTCCATATTATCATATAATTTTCTTAGTTTTCCTTGGTTTTCCGTTTTAATAACTCATGTAGGGTTTTGATTTGTTTTTATTAGTTTTTCATGATTTTAGTCCTTAATTCATAGTTTTAGTTTTATTTCTTTTATTTCTATTTTATTTGTTTCCATTTTATTTATTTATTTTATTTGTCTTCTATTTCTCGCTTATGTTCGGTTATTCGTGTAGGTGATTGCTCGGGACAAGACATGATTCAAATTGTCATATTCGAAGTTCCGATGTTCAAGCTTAATGTTTCGAGGTCTTATGTTCAAAATCAATAAAGTGTTGCAACGATAACAAGCCAACAAGTCTCATCCCATCTCACTATCCTTTCGCTGTCAGGCTATCCTACACCCCACTATTCTTATCATTCACTACACCAAGCTCCCCTGCTTCCCCAATTCGCCAACAACAATAACAACAACAGTAGCATACCTGCATTCCTCCACTCACAATGCCACCATCACCCCACCAGCTCCTGCCAATCAACCCTTCACAATCGCAGCTTCCTCCAATCACCGCCACGAGTTGCAACACAGAACCACAACTCCAATTACCTACCATCGCTACTCAAACCACCAATTACCACCTTCGCACCACCATTAACCGCACCCCTTACCACCTCTCTTTAGCAGCCTCACGCTTCTACCTCCACCGCGACTGGTGGCACAACCAAACCAGCCACCTTAATCACCAATTCACGCAGCTCCTTAATCTCCTCGCCACCACAATCCCACATCGGCGCACCTGAACAACCCCTGCATCACCACCGAACCACCACATCAAATCCAATTTCACCTACGTCGCATCTAATTGAAGGACCATGGCAGTGATTCAAAAGATTAATCCCAATTCGATTGGTTATGCCAGCCGCGGGCGTGGGTGTGAGAAGAATGGACGCGGGGAACCAAATCCACAAATCAGGCAGTAAGCAGTCGCGGATGTGCCGCGGTCTCACCACGGGCGCGACGACTCTGGAAAGGGAACGACTCAGACCACCACGGGTGCGGTCTTATGGGTTCAATTTGAACCACATCACGAGTTTCTCACGTGATTTTTAATGAAAATAGAATTTTCTTGATATGAAGCTCGAGGATAGACGATTACGATGAATGGAGGTGACTTAATGATAATGATTTCTGTTGGTATTTGATGGCGAAGAGCAAGGGATTAAAACCCCCATTTTATTGCAACCAAAATCGAAGAAGAAAGGAGGCTGACGGTTTTGGGTGGGAATTAGTAGGGTTTAGGGGTCGTTTGGTTCACACGGGGTAAATGGAATGGAATGAACAAAGGGAATCAATGGGAATGGAATGAAACCCTTTCCATATACTATGTTGTTTGTTTCTAAAAATTAAAGGTAATCACTACCACCGTTGCACAACCCCTCTTTCCCACTTCTCCAACCACTCAATCGCCCAGCCACCACCTCACCGCTCGTTGCAGTACCTCCCCCATCATCAAAGCCCGTTGTCGCACCCTCCCTCCCACCTGTTGCAGCCCTTCCATTCCCCCCGGAAAACCTTCCCCCGCCCACGAAAAACCCTAGAAACCCAGCCTCGTCCCCTTAAAACCGTCGCCCGTTGCTGCCCTTACCCTCAAAACCCTAGCCGCTAGGGTTTCGAGGGTAAGGGCAGCGACGGTCGGTGGTTTTAAGGGGACGAGGCTGGGTTTTCGGGCAAGTTAATTTTTTTTGACGAGGGGAGAACTCTTTTAAGGAAGGTGCGATGGGTTCCGATTTGGAGAAGGGAAGGTGCGGCACCTACCAGCGAGGACTGGGTGAGCTCCGTTAAGATCCGACGAGGGCTAGGCCAGCTTCGGCGATGTGGTTTTGCAGTGGATGTAAGTGGGTAAGGTAGTGGGCTGGTGTGTGTAGTGGTGGCTTAGGAAAGGGAATGAGAAAGTCGAGGGCAAGGTGGGGAATCAAGATAGAAGAATTTAAGGTAAACTCAAAAATAAAAATAGGTAAAGGGAATGAAAAAAATGATAAACAAACAGCAACAAAGGGAATGAGGCATGTTCATTCCCTTTCCCTTTGATTATTAACCCTAACCAAACGACCCCTTAGTATTTTTAACTTTTTCTTCTACTTTTATTTCTCTTTTCTTATTTTCCTTTTCTTTTCTTAATTGATTTTCTTTTCTTTATATTATTTTCCTTTTTCTTTGTTTATTTATTTTATTTTCCTTCTTTTACGCTTTCAAAAAAAATAATTCCTTCTTTTATTATTTTTCTTAGCTTAGTTTAAATACCCATTTTTGGGGGATAATTAGGAGCCAAGTATTATTCTATTTTCTGAACTAGCTTAGATTAGGAGGTTCTCTCTCTAGATTAGGAGTAGTTTTAGAGAAAGAAAGTGAAGGATTTTAATGGTGATTGAGAGATTGAAAATACAAGTGTGACAATTGTGTTAAAGATCTTCTCTATTATCAATGAGCATTCTTAACTCTATCTCACCTTATTGCTTTATTCAATTTCATGTTTGTTTGAATTGATTTTGATGTTTGATGCTTTTTTAGTGTAATTGTTCTTGATATTTTGTGAATTCTTGTTCTCTATAGTTGATAGTTGATTAGATGATGATGTTAGAGTAGTTGTTGGATAGGAATTTGGTGAAACTTTATGATTGATTAATTGTGATTAATTTGGGAATTGTGTTGATTGATTGTTGAGATTAAAGTGATTAATGAAGGTTTGCATGTGTGTAATTCGATTAGGCCTCGAGAATTATGCTAGATTGCATTTTAATTGCTAATGACACGAACAAATGATTTAATAATTGCAATTATCAATTGGTTTTGATTATGATTCTCTTAGTTTGTTATTCATAGTGAACCCTAGCTTAACAATTAGGAGATAGCTCTTTGATTCCAATTGATTGCTATTATCATTAGTCCTCACAACCTTTGATTGGCATGCTCTTCCAAGTTGTTACAATTGACATGATTAATTGTTGATCCCCGTTCCTAGTGTTTCCTTGGTTACTTGTTTTGTTAGTTGTTAGTTTCCTCTCTTACCTTCGTCTTCGACCTAGCTTAGGCGCATAATTCAAAGTGCTTGAACATTACCGTTTCTTTGGGTTCGACCCTTGACTTGCCTCTATACTCGTATTTAGGTTTGTTAAGTGTTTATAAATTTAGTTTGACCTAGGGAAGATTAGATAACGACCTAGTTTTCCACTCGTCAAAATGGCGCCGTTGCCGGGGAACGGTGTCTATGTTTGAGTATTTTTGATTGCTTGATTCTAGGTCTTTGTATATACCTTTCTTTTATTTGATTTTTGTTTGTTTTGTATAAAAATGGCAAGTCTCTCATTTCCTAAATATGATAATGAGCCTTTTAGTGAATATTTCATTAGACTTGAGGGATTTTTAGACTATAATTGTTGTAGTCTTTGGGAGGCTTGTGAGATTTGTTATTTTGGTTTGATTGAGCAAACTAGGGATAAAGTTAAATGTATGCATAATGGTGAATTTAGAGCATTGTCAATTGATGATGCTTGGGATTTTAATGTTTGGTTTGCTAGGGATGTTTATGATAGGGGTAATCATGATCCTAATATTGATATGCAATGTGTTGATTCTTCTAATATTAGCATGAATTCCCATGATTTGCCACATGATCCCTTAAGTGAACCTAGAACACATGATTTCAACTCTATTTCCCCTTTTGTTCATGATGATGAAGTGCATGCTCAAGTTGATGCTAATGGCGTGTTTCAATATTCTTCATTATTTACCATACCTTCTTTTGATGTGTTTTGTTCCCTTAATGATGAATCTCATGTGTTTGATTGTGCCCCCACTCCCCAATGTGATGTATTTGCTCATGATCTTAATGTTGATTTTTCAAATCTTGGTTGTACTTCTTCTTCTTCTCTTGTTGAGCCTCAACCTTCTACATCTTTTGAATCTCTTGTTGATATATTTGAGTCTCAAATTAGGTGCGTTGAGCTTGATAATGAGCTTGGTCCTAGTAAGGAGATGATTCTTAATTCTATGAGAGGTCTATTAGAGATAATGAAAAAGAATGAGGAGCGTATTAAGGAGGAAAAGAGAAGAGGAGAAGAGTTAGAAAGCCAATTGTCATCCTTGATGCTTGTTTGTGATAAATCCCAATTTAATGTGTGTGTTGAGGATGATGATGATGATTTTGAGCAACCAAGAGAGTGTGAGGATCCCATTGGTGAGCATTTGAGTGATGGTGAAAGAGTTGAGAATAAAGAGAGTGTTGATATTGAAATTTCTAACCCTCTTTCCCATCTTGATGAGTCTCATGTGCATGTCTGTGACTCTTCTATCCATGAGTATTTGGATTCATTCGAGGTTATGTCCAATATGTTCTTTGAGTGTCAAATGAATACCCATAGCCTTTTGAGTAAGTCCATAGAGAATGCTTCATAGGAGAGAGATGAGTTTGAAATGAATTTGCATCCATTTATGCATGGCTTTAAGACTTTAGGCTTTAAGGAAGTTGAGGAAGTTGTTGTTCATGGTTGTAGTGAAGGGGATTATGTAGTTCCTCTTGGAAGATGGATGTTTAAGGGAGATGATGATCATGAGTGTTCTTCTTTTGAGGATTTTATGATTGGTTTTTATGCTCTCATTGGTGATTTGAGGCATGGTGGTGAGAAAAAGTTCATTTGTGAGTCCATAGCCCTTAGTCTCTCCTCTCATGTCCCTTTTTTAAGCAATTTCAACCATATCCTCTACACTCCTATATCCCTCCCTTCCATTGTTAATGAGCCTATTGAGGACCCACTTGTCTATGATGATTTGTTTGTGGCTCATTTATCCTCGATTGAGGATAAGGGTGATGTTGCCACCCAAAAATATTTCGAGAAGAGTTTGCCTTTTTCTTCTTTTTTTTCTTCTTCTTCTTCTTCTTTTTTCTTATTTTGTTGAGTTTTCTTTTGATTCTTTTTCCTTCTTTTGGCATCTCTCTCCTCATAGGTGTGCATTAAGCTTGTTGCATGCCTTATTTTTGTCATGTGCACACTGGCTTTCATATGAAATGTGTAGTAATGCATTTGACAAGCTCTTGCGTGCGTTGAATTATTATTTTCTAGAGCGGTCAAGCTTGGACCTTAAGCAAGCCTTTCTCGGAAAGTAACCCGTGTTTTATTGCTTTCATTTTCTTTTCTTTTTAGAATAGATTTTCTCTCATGGAAATGTTTGTGTTCCTTTTTCTAGGTACATGACTTGATATACTTTGGTGCTTCTATTTGGATCAAGAATCAAGGAAGATTGACATTACATTTGCTAGCATATAGAAGGCAAGATTAAATATTAAAATTGGGTCATTTGCGGGTATTTACACCCACCTAATATCCGGTAATATCCTTCCTTGCTCTTTCTCTAGTGGATGATGACTTGTTGGACATATGTTGGTTTGTTGGATTGATCTCCTTGTTTCCCCCTCCCATGGTTTCTATGCCTTATGATTGAGCATGTTGTCTTATTCAAGCTTGGGGGAGGGTATTCTATCATGTTTGGTGGAATGTTGATTCATATATGTCATGCACCTTTGTATATGCTTTTCCATATTCTCATATTTTGAAAAAAAAACAAAAAACTACAAAATGATTTTTGTTCCTATCAAGGCAAATTTGCAATGTGTCTTGTTTTGTTCTTGCTTTGGACATAACCACATTTGGACTTGTAAACTTGAATGATTTTCTTCCTAAATGGTAGTGGTGTGCACGGTTTGAGATTACGTTTGGTTGATTCTAGGATAAAGCATGCTAAGGTAGTTATTTAGAACTATGGGGATCATGAAGCCGGATTCTACTTGTTTGTGGCTTGTTTGGTAGTTGCTCCCTATCTTAGATTTGACAACCTTAGTGAGTTTTTTATACAACCATGTGAGATTCATACTTTTTCGAGCTTTCAACACATTCTTGCATGAGCGGCGTGGATCCTTGACTTTCGCAAACCTAATCTAGAATCTTAACGTATGATTCCTAAGACCGAGACCGAACCACCTAGGGAGGACAAAGGCATCTTTTTGGGGTGGTAATTTTTCTTTTCTAGGATAGTTTTTATTTTCTTTAGTTTTTGTGTTTCCATTTGCCTACTTGCTAGCCTTTTTCCCTTCTTTTTAAGCCACATCTTTAGATCTTGAGCCTTTTGTTTCATTTTCGTTTTCATCTTTGGCTTTTGTGAAGCAAATGGTCATATTTTGGAGAATGTGGTATATAAGTTTGGTTATTGGTTCAAACTGAAAGCTAGATCGTGTTTTGTGTATATTTTGTGAATAATGGCAAGTGAATAAATGAAAAAGTCGTCCAAAGTAAATAAATAAAAAGCTGAAAGGACATAGCAAGTGCAAAGTTGAAAAAGCTGTCCAAAGTTAAATGAGGCGAGGACCAAGCACTATTAAACAAGAAAAAAATAAAGGTGAATAATGAAAAAATGCAAAAATATTTTGATGTGAGTATTCTCCCTTTTTTATCATTGAGGACAATACTCCATTTAAGCTTGGGGGGAAGCGTTCTCACGCTTTTTGTGTATATGTTTGTGATATTAGCTTTGAATAAGCTTGGGGGTGTTGGAGCTTTTGTTTGGTGCTTACTTTATTATGGTGTTGTGGTTTAATCACCCTTTGCTTCCCAAATTAGGAAAACCACCAAATTTTAAATTTTAGCCTACCTTAATCCTTTTTGCTTACGTTACAACCTTTGGGAAGACCTTTTGACCTAGGAGTTGAGTCATTCATCGGTGGAGGGAATCATGGGTTATAGCCTAAGAAAAGGGGATGCGTAGTCAAGACGTCGAGTACCCATAAATTTGATCTTTTTCCGGTTCCTTCGTGGAACTTATGAGATGCTCACTAAGGGGAGATATGAGATTAGTAGGGGGAACGCGGTAAGACCGTTTAGGATGAAAGTGGAGTGTGATAACTAGTTCCTATTCTTAGCATACTTATGTTTCAATCAACCTTAGGTATCTTAGAGCGTGCACTCCCTTACTTATTTAGAAAGATTTGCATTCATTTGTGCTTGTACATTTTAAAACGTCCTTTCATGAACATTTGTTTGCTTTTCTTGTATTTTGGTTTCTTTCTCATGTTTTGCCTTGTTTGCATTAATATGAGAGTTATAGGTTAATCTCTTAGGAAACCTTTACGAGAGCATCAGTCGTCCTCTAGGGCGATCTAGGGGTTTAAATGGCTTGTCTTTAGTTGCTAAAATTGACCGTGACTCCTACGAAAGTGAGTTAGTGTATATTCCCATCTTCTCTATCTTTCTTGTTTCTTTCTATGCTTGAATAAATTCATAATTTTTCCCTTGGGTAGGATTTTATTTTGCTCAAGTACGAGAAAAAGTTTAGCTTGGGGGAATTTGATGAGCGTCATTTATGGCACTCAAAAGAATAAGATTTAGGTCCCTCTCCTATATTTTTTTTCTATATTTTCATATAATTTTCTTAGTTTT
The DNA here is from genome assembly GCF_001683475.1 of Chenopodium quinoa. Lineage (NCBI taxonomy): Eukaryota > Viridiplantae > Streptophyta > Magnoliopsida > Caryophyllales > Amaranthaceae > Chenopodium > Chenopodium quinoa. The sequence continues at coordinate 4,121,731 of NW_018743783.1, forward strand.
CCTTGGTTTTCCGTTTTAATAACTCATGTTGGGTTTTGATTGGTTTTTATTAGTTTTTCATGATTTTAGTCCTTAATTCATAGTTTTAGTTTTATTTCTTTTATTTCTATTTTATTTATTTCCATTTTATTTATTTTATTTTATTTGTCTTCTATTTCTCCCTCATGTTCGGTTGTTCGTGTAGGTGATTGCTCGGGACAAGACACGATTCAAATTATCATATTCGGAGTTTCGATGTTCAAGCTTGATGTTTCGAGGTCTTAGGTTCAAAATCAATTAAGTGTTGCAACGATAACAAGCCAACAAGTCTCATCCCATCTCACTACCCTTTTGCTGCCAGCCTATCCTACACCCCACTATTCTTATCCTTCACCACACCAAGCTCCCCTGCTTCCCCATTTCGTCAACAACAATAAAAACAACAGTGGCATACCTGCATTCCTCCACTCACAACGCCACCATCACCCTACCAGCTCTTGCTAATCAAACCTTCACCACTGCAGCTACCTCCAATCACAGCAACGAGCTGCAACCTAGAACCACAACTCCAATTCCCGACCATCGCTACTCAAACCACCAATTACCACCTTCACACCACCAATAACCGCACCCCTTACCACCTCTCTTTAGCAGCCTCACACTTCTATCTCCACCGCACCTGGTGGCACAACCAAACCAGCCACCTCAATCACCAATTCGCGCAGCTCCTTAATCTCCTCGCCACCAAAATCCCACATCGGCGCACCTGAACAACCTCCTCATCACCACCGAACCACCACAGCAAATCCAATTGCACCTACTTCGCATCTAATTGAAGGACCATGGAAGCGATTCAACAGATTAATCCCAATTCGATTGGTTATGCGAGCCGCGGGCGCGGGTGTGAGAAGAGCGGATGCGGGGAACCAAATCCACAAACCAAGCAGTAAGCAGCCGCGGTCTCACCGTGGGCGTGGCGGCTCTGGAGAGGGAACGGCTCAGACCACCGTGGGCGCGGTCTTCTGGGTTCAATTTGAACCACATCACGAGTTTCTCACGTGATTTTAAATGAAAATCGAATGTTCTTGATATGAAGCTCGAGGATAGAAGATGATGATGAATGGTGGTGACTTAATGATGATGATTGCTGTTGGTGTTTGATGGCTAGGAGCGGGGGATTATGACCCCCATTTTATTGCAACCAAAATCGAAAAAGAAAAGAGGCTGACGATTTTGGGTGGGAATTAGTGGGGTTTAGTATTTTCAACTTTTTCTTCTATTTTTATTTCTCTTTTCTTATTTACCTTTTCTTTTCTTAATTGAATTTCTTTTCTTTATTTTATTTTCCTTTTTCTTAGTTTATTATTTTATTTTCCTTCTTTTATTAATTTTCTTAGCTTAGTTTAAATACCCATTTTTGGGGGATAATTAGGAGCCAACTATTATTCTATTTTCTTAACTAGCTTAGATTAGGAGGTTCTCTCTCTAGATTAGGAGTAGTTTTTGATAGAGGAACACAACTTATAATATCCTAAACAAACCTAATACAAGTATAAGGAAAGTATAGGGTCGAACCCAAAGGAGTGAGTCACTATTAACTATAGCCTAAGTCAAGCTACTTCGAAGATTGTAGTGAGAAGATGGTTGGTACTATGGTAACAAAGCTAGACTAATCAAGTAATTCAAGAAACTAAACACTAGGGATATAGGTTCCACATGCAAGTTCAATAAACATGCTAAATGATAGTTCATTCACTTTATTCAAGCATTTCAAAGGACAAACAATAGTAGCAATCAAGAGAATTCAAGAGTTATCTCCTAGAGGCCAAGCTAGGGGTCACTATGAATGGCTAATCGAGGAAATTCACAATCAAACTCAATCAATTAAAGCAATTCTCAAATTTATGGTTCATGTCATTAAGAATTGCAATGCAATCTAGATTAATCTTATAGGTTGATCACTCCTAATCTAATTAATCACATGCAAAACTATGTCAACCAATTTAATTGCAACAATTCAATCAATCAATGACCATCAACTAGCACAAATTATCAATCAAGCGTGCTTCCCCTTCTCCCTAGCAACTAATCTACTCACTAATCATGGTGTAACTCAAGAACAAATCACTAGAAATAGCATTGATCAGAATTCTAAATCAAAATCAAGAGAAAACAATATCAACCGCAATATCAAATTCAAACCCATGCAAATCAAACAATTAAACATGAAACTAAAACAAACAAGTAAAGAGATGAACTAAAAGAAGAGATTTTCACTAATATTAATGATTGAAGATGAAGAAATCCAAGCACAATTGATCCAATGTTGAAATACAAATCCAAAACAAAGAACTTCTCTCTAACTTCTCTCTCTAAAACTAAGCTAATGAAAATTATCTAAAAGTTGGTTTTCAAAAAGGGATTACAAGTGTATTTATAGGCAACCTGGCAAGACTTGGTGCCCTCTCTGAGCCCTCTCTGAGCCCTCTCCAAGCCGATTTCTTGTTCCTTGCTTAGTCAATATAGCTCATCTTGATCCCCTTGCAAATACAACTCCTAGGTACCTACAAGAACAAACAAAGGAAAGGAATAAAAGGGAAAAAGGGCCAAATAAAAGGAAAACATGAAAAACACAAAGATAGAAAGAAATAAAGGAACTAAAGGAAAAAGGACCAACAGTAAGATAAGAAAGCATGAAAAGGAGATTAAATCATCCTTAAAGGCTACCCTATGAGTGCCATAAATGACACTCATCAAATTCCCCCGAGCTAGACTTTTGCTCGTCCTGAGCAAAACAAAGGCTAAAAAGGAAAACGAAGGGCTTATTCAAAATAAAAATAAAAAGAAGGAGGTGAGAATATACACTAACTCACTTTCGTAGGAATCACGGTCAATTTTAGCCACAAAAGACAAGCCATTTAAACCCCTAGATCGCTTTAGAGAACGAGTGATGCTCTCGTAAAGGTTTCCTAGAGATAACCTATAAATCTTATTAAGAAAAACAAAAGAAACAAAAATGAGGCAAAATACAAGAATAAAGAGCAAAGTTCAAAAAACAACAATATCAAAAATATTTGTGAAATGGACTTTACAAAGTGACTATAACTCAAACGAATAACAACCTTTCTAAAGTAAATCATGGTATGCACGTTATAAGATACCTAAGGTTAATTGAAACATAAATATGCTAAGCATAGGAACTAGTTGTCACACTCCACTTTCATCTGAAACGATCTTACCGCGTTTCCCCTACTAATCTCATATCTACCCTTAGTGAGCGTCTCATATCCCCTTTCCTTAGGCTATAACCCATGATTCCCTCGACCGATGAATGACTCAACCCCTAGGTCAAAAGGTCTTTCCCAATGGTTGTAACGTAAGGCAAAAAGGGTTAAGGTAGGCTAAATTTAAAATTTGGTGGTTAACCTAAATTGTGAAGCAAAGATTGCGCATTTCTTTACACCATAACTAAGCAATCACCAAACAAAAATACCAACACCCCCAATCTTATTAAAGATAAGATCACAAACATATACACAAAAAGCGTGAGAACCCATCCCACCCCCCTAAGCTTAAATGGAGCATTGTCCTCAATGCTCAAAAAGGGAGAATACTCACATTAAAATATTTTTGCATTTTACACTTTTTCACTTTTTTTTCACTTTTCTTTATTAGTGCCTTGTCCTCGCCTCTTTTAACTTTGGACGGATTTTTCATTTATTCACATGCCATTATTCACAAAATATACACAAAACACGATCTTGCTTTCATTTTGAACCAATAACCAAACTTATATACCATAATCTCCAAAATATGATCACTTGCTTCACAAAAATCCAAAGATGAAAACAAAAATGAAAGAAAAGGCTCAAGATCTAAAGATGTGGCTTGAAAAGAAGGGAAAAAGGCTCAAAGGGCTAGAAAGTAGGCAAATGTATCCCTAAACCCAAAAGTAAAAAGAAGTACACTATCTTAGAAAAAGGAAAAATACCTCCACGAAAAGATGTCTTTGTCCTCCCTAGGTGATTCGGTCTTGGTCTTAGGAATCATACGTTAAGATTCAAGATTAGGTTTGCGAAAGTCAAGGATCCACGCCGCTCATGCAAGAAAATGTTGAAAGCATGAAAAAGTATGAATCTCACATGGTTGTAGCAAAAAACTCACCAAGGTTGTCAAATCAAAGATGAGGAGCAACTACCAACATGCCACAAACAAGTAGAATCCGGTTTCATGATTCCCCTAGTTCTAGAAAACTACCTTAGCATGCTTTATCCTAGAATCAACCAAACGTATTCTCAAACCGTGCATACCATGATCACCTAGTAAGATTATTATTCAAAAGCAAGAGTCCATTGTTTACAAGTCCAAGTCAAAATAGAAAGAGTGAAAAATAAAGCCTCAAAAAGCTATGTACAAAACCAAACAAAAAGAAAAGAAAAGAAAATAAAATAAAAGATGGAAAGCAAAGATAAAGGAAAAGTAGGAGAACAAAGAAAAGGACAAAGATGCAATCATAACACGTATTTCCCAATCGACATACATGCGGTCAAATGGCCACATCGCCAAAGACCCCAAACACACTAGGTGTTATAATCATACATCCTCGAACCGTTCAACTCCCCTAAAACTAATCCTAATCTAAGCATCCAAGAAAAGTAAAGGAATAAAAGTAAAGAGAAAAGACAAAACAAGAAAGGTCTCACCAAGCGTTCAAGCTATGCTACAATAACCAAGGAGGAAGAATGACCTCCTTTAAGAAGCTTCGAAGACCAAAGCATAAGCAACGAGCAAGGTGAGAAAAAGAAAAGGTCTATATACAATATGAAATTGTTAGTAACTTCCAAACAAAAGCAAACAAAAGAAAGCTAACTTGAATACTATGTACAAAGAGACCTAGAGAAACCATCATCATCATCATCATCATCATCATCAAAAGAAACCACAAAACATCATCATCAATACCAAGAGAACAAGACAAACATCATACCAACGAGACTATCAAGAGTGAAGCAAGAAAAATCCATCAAAGCCTTTTCAAACACATCCCCATGAGTCTAAGTTGCTTCCCCCAAAACCTATCCTAAAACATCCTTTTTAATTCCCCCCTCACAAAATAAGGGCATCGACCGCGATGCTCAAAAACATGCAAAGCTAAAAGGGAGGAATCAAAAAGGGAACCAAACAACCAAGGGGGAAACTATTGGCCACTAGGGCCGGCACCACCATCACCCACATCCCAACCTCCGGTAAAACTGGGAGGGAACCCATAACGACCCTTAAAAAGGTCAAGTTGGGATGTAGACAATTGGTCAAATGGCTCGGGCTGCATAAAGAGCTCGGAGTGAGTGGGGTGAGCATAGTAGTAGTTGGGGTCACCTCGATAATCACTCCCCCCCGAAACCCGGTAGTCATAGTGACTGGACTCATTTGGGAAGTCACGTCTTGGCTCATCGGGATGTGTAACCCCGGGCCAATAGGGGTACGTGGGGAGGTTGTCACCACCCCAAGATGGCACCAGCCCTTGTTAGGGCGGCACATATGGTTAGTTCACCGGAGGAGTGACCTCCCCCCTACGATGTAATACATGTATATTTTGTATTTTGATAAAATATAAAAATTAGAATTTTCATATATATATATATATATATATATATATATATATATATATATTAAATTATATCTTTTTCTCTTATATTTGGTAGGACTCTTATTCTTTTTTTATATATAAAATTGTTTTAAACCCTAAAGATTTTACACATCATATTAAATAATGCATGGCAGCCGTATATAGTTTATTTTAAAAACTTTAACCTTTGCAATTTGCTTCATGAACGTAATTGTTTCATGCATAATACCTTCAATTCGTGGGCCAATGATAAATTAAGTTCATTTGATGATATTCTCACTTTGTCAAGATCATTTTACATGAATTAACATTAGCGAAAAGCTACCTGCACATGTTTGTTGAATATCTTTTCCATATGACCTTAGTTTCTACGAAAGATCTTGGAATTTTATTTTCGGTAGGTAATCACACTAAATTTTAGATATGATTGTATTATATTTCGTATTATTATGTGTGATATGATTTATTACTGGTACTCTTTGTATATATGATTAATTATTATGATATTGTATGATTTGATTTGATTTGATTTGAATATCATATTACTTTTGTTTATATAATTGATTGTACAATTATTTTTCTAGGGTTTTTAATATTGTTGTTATTGAGAGTATTGTTTTATCGAGGTTTTAGGATTGTTAATGCAGAGTATTATTTTTGGGTTGTGAGTTAATTATTTTTGGGTTCTAGTATTTTTGCCCTAGAGTCGAGATATTTATGAATCGAATTGTTATGTTATTTGGGAACATGTGTCAATATTGAGATATTATAAATTAGTTTGTGAATGATTATTTAATCAAGTATGAGATCAAAAGGTTGAGAATGATTATTTTGTTCTTGGTTTGAGGCTCAGCGTTATAGACATAGCCCTTGGTATGTTGGTAATGAGATAATGATCATGAGTAAAGAATGAGGTACAATCTTTATTTATTTTTCTATGGTCCCCTACAGTGGAAATTGGCCCGTATGTGGTCTGGTTCAAGGTGTTTTCTAATTATTGGGAGTATTCAAGTTTTTATACTTGTTGGTTTATTTATTCGAATTACCCATTGTAGGCGTCGCTCGAAGTGCGCCTACGTTAAAGCATGTGTCAATATGCTTGGCACTCATAAGAAGTGGAAATTGACATATACGATTAGGGACAAGGAAAGTAGGGAGCCGCCAACAAGTTTTTTAAGGAACTTGTAAACCGTTCACGGATCATAAAAGGCAACCACGATTAAGGGACAACGATAGGCAACAACGATTGACCCGTGAAGGTTACACCCCATTCATAATCCATGAGATTACTAACTCCATATGGTTCGGAACCACGAAAGGAGGATCGGGGATGATGGTACGAAGTGAGTCATGGAGTCACATTCGCCCGTATTGGCCTCTACTCGATTCTTATATTGAAAAGCATTCCTGTGATCTCAAAGGCATACAAACAATAATTCAATTTGCTCCAAACTATTATTTAGCTAAATTGGTTTAAGATTAATGCACACATAATTCTAAAAATTTGGTGATCACTTCAATTAATAATAAGATTAAAAAGGATCCTAAACCGATCGTCCAAATTATCTTATTAGTCGTGATTTTCAATTACATATTCCCTTTAACATGCAATATGGTGATCAAAATAAATAATAGAATCAATATTAATATAAAAACCAATTTAATCATAATTTCAACAACATAAAAATCGTTAGAAAAATAATAATAATAAAAAGAGCATGATCCTTACTTTGAATCTGTTTGTTTGCAACTACAAAATAATAAACGAGTTAGTAACTTCAAGGAAATAATAAAACAATAACTAAATTAAATTAAATAACATAAGGTTGATTTTGGGGCCAAACCCTCAAACGATTCTACCTTTCACGCCTTGGCTTAAGGACAGAACCTCGAGTAAAATATGGACTCCTTTGAGTGCTTGAAGAAGGAATTTTGAAGTGAAAAGGGTAGACTAGTGTTTAGGTTAATAGCATAGAGGAGAGAAAATAAGAATAATAAAATTCTGGTTGCCCCGTACATCAGAAATGAGGGGGTATATATAGGGAAAATGTGCTTAGGGAGCACACGGAACCCTAAAATGAAAAAAACCCTAAAAATGTATCCCGTGACACGGTCAGACAGTACCGTGACACACTGTACCGTCAGACGGTACACATTCCCGTGACACGGTCAGTTTTGGAGTGACGCGGGAAATTTTTAGAAAACGGAACAGAAAACGCGTTAAGGGTTTACGCGGAAAGGACACGGAACTTCCCGTGTCATGGGAAGTCCCACCGTCAGACGGGAAGGGTTCCCGTGACACGGTCAGTTCCAGTCCATTTTTCCGTCTAAATTCATTTTTAACCCTAATTTCTTTCGGCTTTTTAAGTGCTGATTGATAATTTTGGGCTTTTTCCTGACTCTTATTATTCGGGCTAAAATAAGAAAATAATGAAATAAAAATAAATAAAATATTTGGACCAAAAATAAATAATAAAATAAAAAGGTTTGGGGCTTAACAAGCTTGGGCTAAAATTAAAACTATGCTTTTACCAAACATCAAGACTAATCCATGGACCTTTCAAAAACATGAATTTAATAAAATACGATTTTTTAAGCACTCTCGGGATTAAATACTAAACCCGACCAATAGAGGCGGTGAAAGGTTATTTATCATCGGGTTTGGTTTTGGGGAGACATTTTTAGGTGTCTACAGAAACCCCCACTTTGACTGAGTTTGTAGAAACGTCAGTTTCGAAAACGATAGTCAAAGTAGTCGATAGGGACGGAGAATGATTTAAGACGTTCTGCGATCCTAAATCACTCTGTATACGCCGATACCTGTAGAGAAATGTTAGTTCTACACATAAAAGAGTAAAGGGATAGAATACGTATCTGGCACCAGTGTGTCGGTGACAAACGAATTTGGCAGCTTCCTAAGCTTGAAGGAATCCACCGAGTGACATTTGTTGAAACGCTTCCCATGCTTGAGGAAAGCCGATTGAAGAGTTTGGTACCTTTCTAAGCCTGAAGAAAGCTACCGGATAATACTTTCCATGCTTGAGGAAAGTCGACGAACGAATTTGGTGTCATTCTATGCTTGAAGAAATCCACCGCTAATGCCTTCCATACTTGAGGAAAGCCGACAATGGAATTTTGTGGTTTTCTATACTTGAAGAAAAAATCCACTTATGATGCTTTCCATGCCTGAGGAAATCCGACTTGGCGATTTTCTATACTTGAAGAAAAATCCACCGATAACGCTTTCCAAGCCTGAGGAAAGCCGACTTGGCGGTTTTCTATACTTGAAGAAAAATCCACCGATAACGCTTTCCAAACCTGAGGAAAGCCGACTTGGCGGTTTTCTATACGTGAAGAAAAATCCACCGATAACGCTTTCCAAACCCGAGGAAAGCCGACTTGGCGGTTTTCTATACTTGAAGAAAAATCCACCGATAACGCTTTCCAAGCCTAAGGAAAGCCGACGATTGCTGAAAATTGATAAGTGTATGGTGGTTCGATTATCCCCGAACGTGGGCCGCAGATGATTCACAATTTTAAACCGATTATCCGACCATATTAAATGCTTAAAATGCCGAAAAATAAGCTTTGACGCTTGCCAGGGGTAAAATGGTATTTTTAGCCCCCCTTAAATATCAGTTGGGACTTTCTGCGTAACTGTAGCAAAAAAATTTCTCCCAATAAACTCGGAAAGTCAGCCAAACTGGTCAAAAAGCCAAGAATATTCCCTGACCATGCTCAGTTTTGCCGCGCCACGTCTTCAGGTTCCCGTGACACGGTCAGGGGTTCCCGTCAGACGGGACAAGTATCCCGTGTCACGGGACCCCTTTTTTTCTCTTTTTCTTTTTTTTTCGCTGTTTGAATCAGTCAACAACGGTCACTTTTGCTCTTTTTTTGTCCTTTTCTGTCTTTAAATTCGCGTGCTTGTTTTCACCATTTCACCATTTTACACTTCTTCTTCACACTTGCTTTCACACTTCACTATTTTTTCTCCTTTCTTACCAAAAACTGTCGCGCCACGCCTAAGGTTAACCGCCGGCCGTCAAAGTTCGCCGTGACACGGTAACGGCGACCGTGACACGGCTAGTCTGATTTGTTTTTCTCCCCTTTTTTTTTGTTTTGCTGCGGTTTTTTGGCTATTGTACTGCGCTGCTGCTATTTTTGTTGCTGCTTCTGTTTCTGTCCCGGAGCTGCCGCCCAGATTGTCGGAGCTCCGTCAAGCTTGAAGGTCGCCGTGACACGGTTGGTCTTGACTGTGACACGGTTAGTCTTGCCCGTGTCGCGGCAGCTGCGCTGGTGGCCGGAACACATTTTCGAGTTTTGGAGTTCGAATTTCACCAATTTTGTTGTAATTTCTCGATCTTCTCCTCATTTTCGACCCTTTACAAACATTCATGTAAGCTCCCTTTAATTTTTTTCTTTGAATTTGCTTCACATTAACAACTTCATGACAAACCCTAAAAAATCAATTTGGGGGTTTTTGTTTTTGAAGCTTTATGTTGAAATTCTTGCCATGATTTTACTTGTATATGTATACATGTGTGTTTGTGAGAAATTTGAGACAAAAATTGTATTATTTGACGGAAAATTGAGCAAATCACCATTTTTGGGGTGCTACTTTGTGAAATAATGTTCATGCTTTGAAATGGTGAAAAAATGGTGGTGAATCTTGTGAAATGATGTGTTGATTCATATTTTGCATATGTACTATATTGTCATGGAGAACATAGTATCATGCGGCTAGGAGAACTGTAGTATTAGTTTGTCATGGAGAAACTAAATACCATAATTTTTGCTAATTTTTAGCCTTGAGGTAAAAATTTAGCATATAATTCAATAAACAACTAAATAACTTAGGAAATGATGCTAAGTATTTAGATTTTTATTTTGCAATTTAAAATGTTTAGGAAATGATGCTAAACATTTAGATTATAATAAAATTTAGCATATAATTCAATAAACAACTAAATAACTCAGGAAATGATGCTAAGTATTTAGATTTTTATTAGAAATATGCAACTTGAATTGAATGTTTAGGAAATGATGCTAAACATTAAAATATGCAACTTGAATTAAATGTTTAGGAAACGATGCTAAACATTTAGATTTTGATAATAGCATGCCTAGACGACAAGATTGCGACCTTTCTACTCTCGGCCGGCGTCGGGCTTTTCGGAAGGACACTCCCACGGTCCCTAAGGGCATGGACGACGATGTCTTGGAGTCCGAGCCTCGAACATCTACGAGTAGGGGTAGGTGGGTTCCACCTCCGTGGACCCCAGACCAGCTGGTTTTCTGCCGTGAAAACCACGTCTCTCAACGCGCGCTCTCCGGCATAGTCGATGGCACACTTCGCCAGCATGGTTCCGGGGCCGGTGATTTGATCCCTCGACTTCACCAGGTCATTACGAGGGATCCTGCTACGAGCGCCCTATGGGAGTCGTCTGACTTGGTCGATTTCTACGCGGCGGTTGTAGGGTCTCGCAGCCCCCGGGGTTGCGGCGCGACAGTCGTTCGCGCATTGTTGGAGTATTTCTGGGATACTACCAACACGTTTCACTTTGCTTGGGGGGAGATGACGGTGACCCCCCTGGACTTTAGCATGATCAGCGGGCTGCGCTTTACTGACCAGGCAGTAGGCCAGATGTCTGATCTATCTTGGACATCGGCTGAGGTAGCTGATTTGTTGGGTCCGGTCGTTCAGCACATCAGGACCCGACCGGTGTCTTGAGGTGGTCCTGGGAGTGGACGATCGGAGTCGGCTTCAGTTCTTGCTCGCGGCTTCGATATGGAGGATACGACGGCCGAGCAGCGGGTGCGGATCTTCATCTTGATCCTGATCTCTATGACCCTCTCTCCCGACAGGAGTTCACGCGTGCTCCTCTGCTACCTCCCCTCTTTGGCCAGGATTCCCGAGATAGGATCCTACAGCTGGGCCAGTCTTGGGTACGCGGATCTTCTTCTATCTCTACGTCATGGCTGCCGTCAGCTGAATGACGAGTCCCCTATCACCGTTTACGGCCTGTGGAAAGTCGTAGAGGTGATGATCTTTTCCCTTCTTGTTTCATTTTAGCTTGTTCAATTCGTGTGCTGAATGTTATTTTTGTTGCAGCTATGGTTCTACGAGTACTTCCCAGGCTTGGCTCCTCGCCGGCGTTGGGGAGTTGTCCATGAATTCCCCGTCGGAGCCAGCTGGCGTGACCGAGGAGATTCACGGGTGGAGTCTGTTCCGGCGCTTCGTGGGCTACTACGCCGAGGCACCTCTTCCGTTGGCGTAAGGATTAGCTTTGTTGCGTTTTTTCCTTCTAATGTTCTTTCTGTTGTTTCACGCCTAACTTTTTATGGTTTCTAGGTTCCCATCGATGTCCAGTATCGTCCTTGGGCCGGGATGACTTATCTACCCGAGGCCCTACGTCTTTCAGTGTATCGTACCATTTTGGTTAGTACTGGGCGCTTCGTCTGATATTTGGGGGAGCGAGTCGTCCGTCAGCATAGCGACGATCGTTTCGTGGTGCCTTCATCCCCGCCAGAGTCGATGTTGGACTCCCGCTTGATCAGAGGGTTGATCAACAGGGGAGAGCGCTACACTCTTCCGTGGCAGGAGCTCGTTCACATGGAGAGCGACTATGTGCGGGATTTGCTTCCCTCTCTGGATCCTCCACCCCGTCTTCCCGAGGTATGATTTCTTTCGAGAATCTTCTTTGTTAGTCTCTGTTTTAAATAGTCGAATAACTTGATTATTCGATCATATTTTCAGACGACCATCCACCCTATGGGGAGGATTCAGATTCTTCCTCAGTCTGTCCACTACCCTGGGTCGATCGGTATCACGGAGGACCATATTGCTGACGCGCCGGAGGGTTATATACAGGCGCAGGAGTCAGTGCCCGAGGTTTTTGAGCCGGTAAGTTTTCTTTGGCGCATTATCCACTCTTTTAATGCTGCTTATTACTGATTTTTCTTTGTTTTATCCTCAGCCTAACCGCCCGGAGGTGATGGGAATTATGAAGCTGGTAGACGCGCTGAAGTATTGCATCATCAAGCTTCGGCGTGGTGCGAGTTGTCGGAGCTCTAGCGACGTTCTTGAGGTATCACTAATTTTTTCATTTCTGCCATTTGTTTTATTTTGCATCATTGACACCTTTTGATTTTGTGTTTTTCAGGAGCGACGGAGGTCCCGCTCGCGCTCGAGGCCCAGAGGCTCGGACGAGGAGGAGCTTGGTTGTGGTAGACGATCCCATGAGGCTCACCGGCGTTCTCAGCGAGAGCCTCGGACTACTCAGCCATTCCAGGAGGCTCAGTGGCAGCAGGGTCAGTCTTCTCAGCGTTCGTCATTTTCATAGCCTCCAGTTCCCGAGTTTGGGTCTCCTTTGGATTCTGGTTCATTCTCGGCTCCATTATCCAAGATTCCTCCACCGCTGTCGGGCTTGTTCTCGGTTCCGATGTATGGGACGATGCCTTCGCCGACGATTCCAGTATCTTTGGGCCAGTCTACTCCATTTTCCGGTTTGACGGGTCCTGCCTTGAGCTTAGCTATTGCCGGGCCTACGGGGACTAGTAGGGACGCTACTCCCCGTACTCGGATGGTCGAGGGACTCTTCGGTTCGCCGTTCCCATACACACAGGGAGGTCCACATGCACAGGGTCAAGATGAGACTGATTCTGATTCTAGAGATTTTTGACCGAGGGTTTTTGTACATGTTATGATGACACTTGACACATTTATGTATTACGACTCTTTGTACATTATTTACAGTTTATATATCTACTATTGTGTGTGTTAGTGTGTGTTTGAGACTCTTTGTGTGTGATTGTGTACTTATTAATGACACGACGAAAAAACATAAGTGGAGTAATGGAGGGTACCGACCTTCCCCAAAAGAAAAGAAATAAAAAAAAAAACACTCAAAATAAAATTACTTTCCCAAGAAGAAAAGAAAAGAAAAGAAATAAAATGAAATGATGAATAAATAAATATAAAAAAATATCTTCCCCAAAAGAAAAATAAAATAAAAAACAAAAGAAATAAAATCTTAAAATAAAATAAAGATAAAAATAAAAAAAAAGGTGAGAATTTTATTAGAAATAAAACTCTCAGAAAAGACTGAAAAATAAACGTTAAAGATAAGAAAATACAAAAAATCCGGATAGATACGGAAAAGATGAAAAAATATAGGGCGCAAAGTGCCGTGTCACGGCACTGTTCACCGTGTCATGGCAAAACCTGCCGTGTCACGGCAAAGATTCTCGTGACACGGTGGAATTTCCCGTGTCACGGGACGCGTATTATTCCGCGGTTAGTTTTACGCGTGTGAAAAGATAAATTCTGGGCAGTTTCGAGCGCTTTTGCTATAAAATAAGACCAGATTATTCATGATATGCATAATTACGAAACACAAAATAATTTAGAATTTCATATTTCAATAATCATGTCTCGTAATTTTGATAATACGCTGCGCGACTGGTCTTATTCTTTGACCAATGCTTAAAAAAGAGAGTTAGAATTATTTCATGTCAGGGGTTTGCTAGCCCTGCGACATGTAGCTATTGAACATGATTTTCTTAGAGCAGCATTAGATTATTGGAGTCTAGAAACACACTGTTTCAAATTTGATTATGATGAAATATGTCCTTTGTCGGAGGAATTTGGTGCAATCTTTGGATTTCCTGCTAGAAATCTTATTGTCATGCCTACCTTATGTGAATATTATTACCAAGACTTTGAACGCCATCTGAATCTAACAGATCCAGATTTAAATAGAATTGTTTGTGGTAATGAAGTAGACTTAGAAAAACTTGCTAATTTATATTTTAATCGCCCTATCTCTGAGTCTTATCATGTGTATCGTAGAAGGGCATATATTTTTTGCATGTTTAGCAAGCTACTATTTGCAAACGGTAGGGTAGGACATGCTTGTCTAGCGTCTGTACTTGAGCATGTAGAATCCGGAAGATCTCCTATGCCAACGTGCCTTGGAGAAACATTTCGTGGTCTTGACGAGGCAAAAGCTGACCAAAAAGCCATCAGGAAGGGCTCTCTGGTACTATTACAGGTAAAAATACGCTCCAAATAGCCCCCGTGACACAAAACAGTCGCCGTGTCACGGTTGGGGACTGTCGTGACACGGTTAAAACAGCCGTGTCACGGGAATCTGCAGTTTTTTTTTTTCGATTTTGACTAATTTTCTTTTTTTTTTCTTTTTTTTTTTTTGCAGATTTGGTTGATGGAGCGTTTGGAATTATTTGAAGCCCCTGACGATATTGAAAAATATGGCCCCAACGACTTAGTCCGTAGGAAGAAGAATTACTCTGTGAATATGTCGTATGAAGATTGGAAAAATTTCTTTGCAAAGAGGGAATTTTCCATTCGTTGGGTGGTGCCTTGGTGGAGGCTTACTAGGATGGTTGGCACGAATGAAACTCCATATTGTCGCATTCCTAGTATCTCCAAATTGACCTTTTATTGTCCCTCTCGACTGATGCGGCAGTATGGACTTGAACAAGTAATTCCACGCTATAACGATAGTCCTCGTGAAGTATCGTTGCATGAAAGTAACGTTCACAAGTACGAGGCTTATTGGATTGGAAGACCTTTGTGGACCGTTTCTGCAAGTGACCAAACTCCTCCTCCCTTATCTAGTGCATAAAAGGCATGGTTGAACCCTAGAAGCAGGAGGGAACGATTCGGATCACGCAAGTCTGATGTAAAGAGTCGTCTTGTCGATAAGAAAGCTCCTCTTAAAGATCGCCTAGGTCCGAGAACACAAGAAATTGAGTTTAAGACTCCTAAGATGCCAAGAAAGAAGACCTATGTGAAAGGAAAGGGTAAAGAAAAGATGGTGTATAGGGAGAAGCAACCGAAAAAGTTCAAGAAAGGTGAAAGGGGTGAAAGTTCGACTAGGGGTGTGACGGTTCGGGCTACAAAAGACACACTAATGGTGAAGGCCGACCTAATTGAGCAAGAAAAGGATGTTCCTAAAGAGAAGAGAGATAAGATCAATAGTGCTTTGCAGTTTATTATTTATAATTTTTATTTAAAATAAGGCATATGATGCCAATACTTGTAGTCGCATTCATTTTAATAATAAAAATTACAATGACTTTTATTAATTAACCGAGTCAAGGAGTCGGACGCAATGGAAGAACGAAAATAAAAACTCGAACAATAAATTCGCATCGAATGCGCCAATTAATAAAACGGGAAACTGAAAATCTATCATGTCACGGTCAAAGGGTCCCGTGACACGGTTCAAATTCCCGCGTCACGGCAAATTTTTTTTTTTTTTTTTTTGACAGACAAGGGTGACGTGGCACGGAACAATTCTCCCGTCAGACGGGAAGAAATCCCGTGTCACGGGAGTAACAATGTCCTTTTTGCCATTCAGGGGTTGCCGTGACACGGGAATTTCTCCCGTCAGACGGGAAGAAATCCCGTGTCGCGACATTTCCCCCCCCCCCTTTTTTCCGTGACGCAATGCTGAACCTACGCGCATATTAGATCAATAGAGGGAGGATTTTTTATTTTAAAGTGGCCGGGCCCCCTTGAGGGGTTGCCTAGGTATCCTAGAAAGGAATCAGGCCAGACGTAGCTCTATTGGGTCATGAACCCATGCGACTAGGCGTATAATTTCTTGAGTTGATCCAAGTTGGTTAAATTATGGAAGCCGTTACCGTCCATGTCTACCAATTGTGCCGCTCCGCCAGACAGGATGGCTTTAACAATGTACGGGCCTGACCAGTTCGGTCTGAATTTTCCTCTTGGATCTAACACATTTTTGCGAAGTGCCTTAAGCACTAGGTCACCCTCTTTGATGTTCCTGGTCTTGACTTTTTTATTCAAATGTCGTGCCATACGCTGTTGGTAGGTTTGGACATGATGCAAAGCTGCCAAGCGTTTTTCATCAAGCAAGACCAGTTCGTCGTATCTTGCTCTAATCCAGGTGACTTCATCTAGTTGGCTTTCCAATGCGGTTCGGAGAGAAGGTACCTCAAGCTCGATTGGTTGTACAACTTCGACGCCATAGACTAAAGAGAAAGGGGTAGCCCCTGTCGATGTATGAACAGAGGTTCGATAAACCCAAAGGGCGAAATGTAGCTTACTTGGCCAATCCTTATAATTTTCCGTCATCTTTTCGATGATGGTCTTCACATTTTTGTTGGCCGATTCGACTGCTCCGTTTGTTTGTGGTCTGTAAGGTGATGATCGGTGATGTTTGATATGATATTTCTGCAACAATTCCGCGCATTCGGCTTGGAAATGTGTTCCATTGTCACTGATCATCTCATGTGGTACCCCATAGCGGCATATAATATTTTTCTCAATGAATTGAGCTACGTGTTTTGCCGTCAGCTTGGCATATGAGGTTGCCTCAACCCATTTGGTGAAGTAGTCGATTGCTACGAGAATGAATTCATGCCCCCCTTGTCCTGGTGGTGTGATTTTTCCAATGATGTCAATGCCCCAAGTGGAGAAAGGCCATGGAGAAGTATACGTGTAGAGAAGAAAAGGTGGAACATGCTGTAAGTTTGCATAGATTTGACACTTCATACATTTCTTGACGTACTCATGACAATCTCTTTCCATAGTAGTCCTATAGTAACCTTGTCATTGAATCTTTTGGACTAGCATCTTTGCATTCATGTGAGTTCCACATATACCAGCATGAAGGTTTTCCATGGTTTTATGTGCTTCTTTCTTGGCTATACATAAGAGATTCCTTCCGGTTGCGGTTCTCTTGTGGAGTTCTCCCCTGATGAGCACATACTGTGAGGCCAGGAGCCTCAAAGCACGGTGTGCCCTTTTATCAGTATTAGGAGGGTACTCTTCTTTTGTCACATAATTAAGGATGTCTGTATACCATGGATCTTCATCTTCTTCCTGTGGTTCTTGTTCATCGTCAAGTGCATGAACATAAGCTGGCTCATATCTTCTCTCTATGGTCAGTGGCATTCTGATGGTGTCAACTGGAATTCGCACCATTGATGCTAACTTAGCTAGTGCGTCGGCGAACTGGTTTTGCTCTCTTGGCAAATACGTATATTCCACTTCATCTAGTTGCTCCGTGAGAGTTTCTAAATGAGCTTGATACGTAGCGAGACTTTCACTTCTCACTTTCCATCTCTTGGAGATTTGTTTAATGATTAGTGAAGAATCACCGTAGATTCTGAGTTTCTTGATTCCCAAGGCGACAGCTGTTTCTAATCCCAAAATGCATGCTTCATATTCTGCGGCATTGTTGGTGACATCAAAGTTGAGCTTCGTGGAAATTGGGATGTGTTCTTCATTGGGCGATACGAGCAAGACTCCCACACCACATCCTTTTTGGTTTGAAGCTCCATAGAGCGTCCAACTATCGTCTTCGGTCATGAGTAAATCTTTGTCAAGGAAATCGTACTCATCTTCTTCTTTTTCAGCTTCTTCTAGCGGAAAGTCTGCTAAGAAGTCAGAAACTGCAGAACCTTTGATGGCCTTTTGTGGCACAAATCTCAAGTCAAATTGAGCTAGATTGACTATCCACCTTGATAATCTGCTGTTGAGTGTTGCTTTCTCGAACAGGTATTTCAGAGGATCCATCTTAGACACGACATGCACTGTATGAGTGAGCATGTAATGTCTTAGTTTCTGTGCGGCCCATACAAGTGCGAGACACAACTTCTCAAGTGGCGTGTATCGCGTCTCATATCCTTGGAGTTTCTTGCTCAAGTAATATATTGCATTCTCCTTGCTTTCGATCTCTTGTGCTAACATTGCCCCCATCGTTTCTCTTGTGACCGTAAGGTAGAGTCGAAGAGGAAAGTCAGGTATTGCTGGCGCTAGCACAGGTGGGTTTGCCAAATACTCTTTGATTTTGTCGAAAGCCTTTTGGCAATCATCATCCCATGTGACTGGGACATTCTTTTTAAGCTTCTTGAATATAGGTTCACATATTGCTGTGAGCTTTGATATGAACCTACTTATATACTGCAACCTTCCAATGAAGCCTCGAACCTCCTTCTCATTTTTGGGTGGTGGCATGGCCATGATCGCTTTTACTTTTGAAGGATCTATTTCAATCCCTCGGGAACTGATCACTTATCCAAATAATTTGCCTGACGTGACTCCGAATGCACATTTTGCTGGATTTAATCTTATGTTGTACTTACGGAGTCTTTCAAAAAACTTGCGAAGTGCGACGATATGTCCTGGGCGATCCTTAGACTTGACAATCATATCATCGACATAGACCTCCACCTCTTTGTACATCATATCATGTAACAATGATGTAGCTGCTCTTTGGTAGGTGGCACCCGCGTTTTTCAACCCGGATGGCATTACCGTATAGCAATATGTACCCCACTGTGTGATGAATGTGGTTTTCTCCATGTCTTCTTCGGCCATTAATACCTGATTATATCCGGCGTAACCATCCATGAATGACAGGAGTGCATGGTTTGCTGTATTATTGACCAGAATGTCAATGTGAGGTAGAGGGAACCCATCTTTTGGGATTGCTTTATTGAGATCCCTGTAATCAACACACATTCTGACCCTTCCATCCTTCTTTGGAACTGGAACCACATTTGCTATCCATTCCGGATACTTGGATACTTTGATGAAACCTGCGAACAATTGCTTTCTGATTTCTTCCTTGATTTTAAGAGCGACATCTGGTTTCATTTGGCGCAGCTTTTGTTTGACAGGCTTCATACCTGGAATGAGTGGTATCGTATGTTGAGCTATATCCCTGTCAATTCCTGGCATATCTTGATATGACCAAGCAAATACATCAACAAATTCACTAAGCAAGTTAATTAGCTCTTTGCGTTCATCTTGACTTAGTGTTAATCCAATTTTTACTTCTTTAACAGTTGTATCATTGGAAATATTAACTGTTTCTGTATCTTCAATAACTGTTGTTTTATTTTCGTGTTCTTCCATTGCTTTTATTATTTCTTTGTCATTTTTATCATTAGCAAAGCAATATTGATCAGGGCTAGGGGAATGGCACACATCGTAAGCAAAGGTACTCATTTTATTGAATTCACTGGCTAATACATCAAGAGAGGCAAGGTCAGCTGCGACCTCACCAGAATTACTAGGACTAGAAGGATAGGACTCAACAAGAGACTCGGGGTTGAACTCTATAGCAGAAAGAGGGTCGGCCTCAGACTCTAAGGACTCATCTACAGACTTAGACTCAGACTCGGACTCGGACCCAGACGATTCGGACTCATCAAACATAGGACCCTCGCCAGCGGTTATTTCCAACTTCTCTCCACTCGGCGTAGTGATACTCAATGTCTTGCGCCATCCCCTTGAAATGTTATCAGCTTGGACGATTAACTCGGAGGGGTCGAAATCCTTGTTCTCTATGACAGCTTGAACGAGCTCGGAGTTATCATTGAAGACCGTCTTGGATTCATTTTTCTCCATTCCAAAAAGAAGATTGATTCCCAGATCATCAGAGTTCAAGCTATCTGACTTGTCGGCTGTGGAGAGCTCTTCATCGATGAAGTCACAATCGAGGAACACCTCGAATCCCGGTTCACGGATCCCATTATGGACAAATGGTTCAGGGAATTCATAGCATGGGAAGTCTTCCCCTTCTTTGATGTACTGGCCATTGAGGGTGAACGGATATGGATCCATGGTCATTTCCGTCTTCGTGATTCGAGCGTTGTTGCGAGCTTTCATTTTCAATGCAGCTTGTTTGAGATCTTCTTTTGTTGGCTCGAATCCCAAGCCAAAAGTATCCTTCTTGAGCACACCAGGATGGCCCCAAGATTTAGCCATTTTCTTCTTGAGCCCAAGGGTCATTCCAGGGAAGTGACCTTGCTTCTTCAGAATGGCGTTGATACTGGTATTTGAATAGGGATCGAAGTCGAGATGGAACTTTTCCTCTTCTTCGATCACAAGAACATCATCTAGTGAAAACCCCCAAAGATCTTCATCTTCTTCGTCATGTTCAACATGGACGATAGGAGTATCAATAACTTGAATGCGCATAGGAGAAGCATCGATAGTAATCGGAACCCCTCCAACTATGGCTTTCACTTTGTGGTGGAGCGATGACGGAATCGCCTTTAGCTCATGAAGCCAAGGGCGTCCTAACAACAGATTGAAAGAGGCCTTAATGTCCACCACCTGAAACTTGGTGCGACGTTCAATGGCCCCAGTAGTTATATTCAATATGATAGTACCCACAGCTTGACGGCGAGTATTATCGTAAGCTCGAATCCCTTGAGTGGAGGGAGTCAACTCTTCATTTTTTATACCCAACTTCCTTGCAGTACGGAGTGGGCACACATTGATTGCAGAGCCATTATCAACAAGGCTCATAGGAACATTCATCTGCCTACACACTACAGTGAGGTGTAAGGCCTTATTATGTTGGTCCCCTTCCGGGGGTAGATCCTTATCAGAAAAGGAGATCAGATTGCTAGTACTTGGCAGCTCAGTAGTGAGAAAGTTAACCAATCCTTGAGGAGTCATGTCATCATCAACTCCTATCTTCACCAGAGCATTCATTACAGCCTTTCGATGCTCGTGGGAAGTGGCCAAAAGCTTCCATACATTCATCTCCACCTTGGTCTTTTGCAGCTGTTTGACCACATCGCTATTCACAGGGTCGATGGGATCAACTATCGGATTTGATTATGGTTGAGGTGGAGGTGGGTTAGGTTGTTGCAACCGTCTACTTCTGGTGAGAACCTTGACCTCAAGGTCCCCCCCAAACATCTTCACTGGTGCCGAGAGATGAACAGGCTATGTCTTTGAGATAGACGTCTTCATCATCGTTATCCCAGATCCCATTCACTTCTTCAGTGCTTGAGATAAACATAACTTCCGGCAGAGGTTCATTCACACATTGAATGAGTATTGACGGATCAAAGGAGACTTTATCTCCCATGATAGCCAGAGCATCAGAAAGAGGACCTGTTTGAATGTTAGGCTTCTTGCCCCCTGGAGGGACAGGAAGTTGATTAGCATCAATCAGGTCTTGTATTGCGTCTTTCAGCCTCCAACACTTCTCAGTGTTATGACCCTTGCCTTGATGATACTTGCAATAAGCATTGGGGTCATAGTTAGCGGTCCTATTCTCAGGTTGAGGTTCTGGAAATGGTCCGATTGGCATAATCATTCCCTGACCATGAAGACGGTCATAAGCAGCATCATAAGTCATTCTCAAAGGCGTATAAACCCTCCTTTGCCTTTGGAATCTTTGAGGAGGAGCATTAAGGGCCAGCACATCATTGATGTTGATATTGTTGGTAGCATTATTGGGCTTAGAAGACGAAGAAGAAGGAGTGTCGTTCTTCTTGTTTTTCCAAGTACTGTTGTTATTGTTGCTACCAACAGATTTCATCAGTTCGTCTTCAATATTGATTCCAATATCGTATACAGCATCAAAGGTACTTAAGGGCAGAAACTTTAGGTGTTGCTTGTACTTATGAGTCAGGTTGGCAATGAACAAGCGAACCATTTCCTTCTCCTTGGGAGGATCCACCAAGAGCGCAGCTGTTTCTCTCCACCTGCTTAGGTAAGTGGTGAAGCCTTCGTTCTCTTTCTGTTTGAGAATGGAGAGTTCACGTTCAGAAGTCTTGGCCTGGATGTTACACTTGTACCGATTCATAAAGCTTTCATTAACATCTTCCCAGGTCGCGACATGCTTGGATTCCAGAGAATAGAACCACTGTTGACAGGTATGTTCTAAGGAAAGAGGAAACACCGTAGGGAAGAGTGTCACATCTACTCCCTTAAGAGCCATAGTTGCAGAAAAAGCCTTCAAATGGAAAAGTGGATTATCAGTAGGCTTGACTTGGGAATATCAGCAGTGGAAAACTTCTCAAGAAGCTTCTCTCTTATAGACGACGAGGTGATAGGTTGTTCCACATAAGTGAACTCTTCGGAAATCTTGCTCATTTGTTCCTTCATCTTGTCCATCGCAGCAGTAGTGACACTGTTTTGATTGTCTTGCTCTACAGTGCTGACTCTAGTAGTGAGTATCTGCATCATGTCAGACAATCTTTCGATTGTCCTATTGAGGTTATCGATGTCTTCCTTAGTGGCCATTGGTTGAAAGTAGACTGGAGACGGATCTTGTGGAGATGACTGAGGTGGTTTCCTTGTACGCCTCTTTGGTATAAGAGGTTGTTGGGGTATGGACTCGAACCGTAACAATCTACCCTTGCTTCTTGCCCAAATGCCGTGACACCGAAACAAACACACCTTTAATGACCAAACTTAACCTTAACCTATCCGGATTAAAAAAATAAAAAAAAAATTTATTAATTTATTGAAGCTCTACTTATTAAAAAAAGAAAACATGGGAGGATACCATCCGACTTACTCCCAAGAAAAAACGACACAAAAAACGAAACTTCCCTAAAATACGGTCAAAAGTTGTGCATGACTAAAAAAAAGTGTGTGGACATAATATGTGAGTGATTAGGTGAGGTTATAGACGCGTGTTTTGACCGTATAGCTAGACACGACTCAATACTGGACGCAAAAATCGAGAAAAAAGACTGACGGGACACATTCCTGGGCACCGTGTCACGGTGCAGACTGGCGTGACACAGTACAGTCTACCGTCAGACGGTAGACTTTCCCGTGTCACGGCACTGTTCACCGTGACACGGCAGAATCTGCCGTGACACGGTGCGCAGTTCCAGGTCAGTTTTGTGATTTTTCAGATTTTAATCGATTTTAAGTCCGTACTAATTACTATGTGAGAATAAAAACCCTCGGTCATGGGTTAAACAAAAAGAGCAAACACATGAGTGTAAGCACCAAACAAACACATAGCATTTAGGCACGATGATGTAAAAAAGTTCGCAACCTAAAGTCAAGATCTATGTTCAACTATTGGTCAAGCTTTGGGTGTCAAAAGGGTACCATGGTTAAGAGTTTGGACGCGTTAGCAACGCAGCCTCCCTTGAGGGTGTATACCAACGGGCGGCTCCGCGAGTTCGTGATGAAATCGAACTCGACTCCATGGTTTGGGTGGATTTAATGACTCGGATGAACCCTTATTGCCATGAGCGTTTTTGGGTTGATAGAGCTTGAATCCCCCGGGGCTAAGACGCATGTAGAACACATACGTTATTTTCAGAAAAATTGAAGGAAGTCGACTGTGAGAAAAGAAAATAGGCCACCGACTGATTTTAGGACTGCCGTGACACGACAGAAATTGGTAATGAGATAATGATCATGAGTAAAGAATGAGGTACAATCTTTATTTATTTTTCTATGGTCCCCTACAGTGGGAATTGGCCCGTATGTGGTCTGGTTCAAGGTGTTTTCTAATTATTGGGAGTATTCAAGTTTTTATACTTGTTGGTTTATTTATTCGAATTACCCATGTCCAAGACTAGGTATAGAACAAAGAGCATGACACACTATTGGTTATGAGTTGAGTAAAGGATTATTGTTATTCGAGGTTGAGTTGATAAAGGTTATTTTCAGAGTACAATGTGTTATGTAGTTTTGAACTACAATATTTAATTGAGCTAGTAATGTTGATTATCCTATTATACTCTGTATTCTGATATGTGGCGATTATTCAGCTTTTTGTTGACGTGTGTGTTTGTTTGTTTTGTTGTGCTATTTGTGTTTGCGGCCATGTCTTTTTCTTATGGTGGCCCTACGACGATCTATTTTGGAATTTGTCCTTAATGGTGAGCAGTCAATTTGTTTAAGCAGGTTGATCAAGTGATTGTAGCTAAAGGAGCTCACGTGTTTCGATTAGTTTGTTTATAACAAGTCTGTAAAGTTGTATAAATAGCTCACTTAGTTTATTGGGTCGTAATTATTGGATTTTGTAAGCCTTAACACTTGAGAGGTTGTTAAGTGTGGCGGTAATATCTCCGATTTAGGAGTATGCTTCCGCAATTTTATTTAAAGGTTGTTTATTTTTCCTTTAATTCTTATTTATTTTCAGTTAGTAAATCGGGGGTGTTACATACGCACACTAGCGTCATATAGAGCGCTAGTTTGAAAAGAAAAAGTTTGATGGTTGAAATACATACCTTGCATGCTCAATTGCATGCGCTCCATTTGCTCACGCATAGCCTCCATCTCACGGAGATAGGCATCTCCTTGGTAGTCTTGTTGTTAATGTTGTTATCTTCTTCTTCTTCTTTGCTGCGGTTGTTGTTCTTGTTCTTCTTTTTCTTTTTCTTCTTCACCATCTCCACCTTCTCCTTCTCCTTCTCCATCATCTCCATCAACATCATCAACATCCTCATCATCATCATACTCCTCCATATCATCCTCAACTCTCCCATTATCCATAGGAATCCTCCAAACAATCCTATCCTCTCGAGTAATTGAGGTGGCAGCCGGGTTTGGGAGCAAACAATGGTGCACATTACGCACTAGCCAAGAATAAACATCGTCTCTCTTAGTTTTAGTAATGAAGCGCAAAGTGTTAAGTTGCTTCAAATCTAAATACATGTCTTCACTCCCTCCAATCGGAGTGCAAGACCTCAAGAAACGTTCTTGCTTGAAATAATGCACCAATCTAGTAACCATACCACCACAATGTATCTCACCCGTCTTCTTCCCATTAATGATTACTTGACAGAAATTCATGAAAATATACCCAAAATTCAACCTTGGCCCCAAATCCGGCCTTGTAGCCATCCAAAGAACTAAGATCTCCTCCCTCGAAAGCTTCCCAAGATCTTGCTTATTAAACACGGCATAGTCAAGAACACGATGAAGAATCCTAAGAGCTAGGTGAATGATCTCACTAGCAAGTGAATCCTTAGAGTTAAACACCTTCTTCTTAGCTATGGCTCTCCACCATGCTACCTCATTGTAATTGGACTTGAGAAGGGCGACCAACGGCTCAAAGATGTCGGTATCGGGGTTGAAGCCAAGGGCTTTATTCGGCAAGGTTCATGGTATGCTTTGAGTTGAATAGTTGGGAAGAGATGATATAATCGGTATCCCCCGACCTATTATACTCAAAGGTGGAGAAAAACTCAATGCACAGTTCCAAATAGGTTCACGGGGATGGCTTTACAAACTCATCCAAACCAAGGTTCCGGAGTAAGATGTCAAGATCGGCATCAACTCCTAATTTGACCATAACAACGGGAAGATAGTTGCGGGTAGGTATAAATTTCCGGGATTTCATTTTGTTATAGATAGGGACATGTTTAGACCGATTGTGAAATTTGAGAGGAGGTAAAGGAGGAGGTGGGGTATCATCTTGAGTAGTTTGGTTTTGAGGAGGTTCGGTGTTTGAAGGTTGGCTACGAAAGGATTGGCCTTGGGAGGATTGGTCGGGGGATTGGTTTGAACTTTTCTTGCTACTCTTAACTTTCCTTAACAAATCCATAGTCTCAAGCTTAACCAACACAAGAAATCACCCAATCACCCAAAATAAACACTACCACCAATTTTATCAAACCACCTTCACAATACCACCCAAAACCACCACAAACTACAAAGTACCTGTTACAAGCAACAAAACAACCAAAAATCCAACAACAACCAACAACATTAACAATCCAACACAAAAATAGGCACAAATCACTCAAAATAATTCCAAAAACACCATACAAACTACAAAAAACATCATAGTCATGCTTAATCAAGGCAAACCAAAACCAATGTATAATAATCAATTGAAATTAACAAAAATAAAACAAAGGTTAGAAGTATACCAAGATTGAAGACTCAAAGTAAGCTCAAAAACCCGTCTAGGACTCGAAATTCCCGAAAAACCACGAGAAAAGATATTATGCTTGATGAAATTGGAGTATGAAGGAAATTGGGATGGAAAATTGAGTGAAAACTAGGGTGAATTTGAGTAAATTTGTGTGAGAAAGATGATTTGGGGGTTAGGGTTGAGAGGAGGAATAGAGAGAAAGGGGAAAAATAAGGGTGAATTGGAAAATAAAATAGGAGAGAGAGAGGGGGGGAAGTCAGGTTACTATACAACCCAGGTGCCCGCGCCCTCTCTCGACATTGCCGCGCCCGCGGAGAGACCGTGGGGAAACTGCGGGTCTATTCTGGAAAATTTTGATTTTTTTTTACCTTTAATGGGGCCGCGCCCTCTCCCGACTTCGCCGCGCCCACTCCAGGATTTCCGCACCCGCGGGGCAACCGCGGAGAGTTCTTGATCCATTTTCGAGAAAATAGGCCGCACCCTCACTAAGGCACCCACGCCCGCGGAGAGCTAGAGCTCGCGGAGAATTCCTAATCCAATTTCCCTCTTTTTAAAGCAAGGGCACCCAAGGCCTCTCCAAGCCCGCGGGGTACCCTCTCCCCTGCACTCCAAATTCTCCTTTTGCCATCCTCATCAAACACATTAAGTCCAGAGATGATGAATGAAGGCAACCTACAAAACAAACAAAAAAACACAAGGAAAGGTAAGAGCAAAAATCAACAAAGAAAAATAAAAGAAAGGAAAGAAAGGAGAGTGGAGGTGAGAATCCGGGTTGCCTCCCATAAGCGCTTTTGTTTAACGTCGTTAGCTCGACGTTTACCACCCCACTCAAGGTGGCTTGAAAAGAATCATTTTATGAATAATACCAACAAACAATCCATAAAAATATCTCTTGAGCCGATGACCATTAACCTTGAAAGAAGATGAGGAGTCCAAAGAAGAAATCTTCACGGCACCATTAGCAAAAACATCTTTCACAAAGAAAGGGTCACTCCATCTTGACATGATCTTTCCGGGAAATCACTTCATTCTTGAATTGTAGAGGAGGACTTTATCACCAACACAAAACTCTTTTTTCTCAATGAGCTTATCATGAGCTTCCTTGGAACGAGCTTTGTAGGTACTAGCACAATCATAAGCATCAAGTCTAAGCTCCTCTAGCTCATGAAGATTTAACCACCTTTTCTCCCCCGCACTTTCGAAATCAAAGTTTATCTTCTTGATTGCCCACAAAGCACGGTGTTCAATCTCCACCGAGAGATGGCGTGATTTGCCATAGACAAGGCGATATGGAGTGGTGCCAATAGGTGTCTTGAAATCTGTTCTATAGGCCCAAAGAGCATCATCTAACTTATCCGACCAATCCTTTCTATTCCTTGCAACCGTCTCCTCAAGAGTAAGCTTTATTTGACGACAGGAGACCTCGACTTGGCCACTCGTTTGAGGATGATATGGAAGGTCGAACCGTTGATGAACTCCATGTTTCCTCAACATCTTTTGGAAGGCATTGTGAACAAAATGAGAACCGTTATCGCTTATCACAGCCTTAGGCACACCAAACCTTGGGAAGATGATTTTTTTTAACAACTTCAACACTACTTTGTGGTCATTTGTTGGGGAAGCAATGGCCTCAGCCCACTTAGAAACATAGTCCACAGCCACAAGTATGAATTAATTCCCATATGAAGATGGGAATGGTCCCATGAAGTCAATCCCCCATACATCGAACACCTCCAACTCAAGAATAGGTTGTTGAGGCATCTCATTCCTCATGGAGATTTTCTTAACTCTTTGACATCGGTCGCATGACTTTACAAAGCCACATGAAGAGATGTGGCCACCACAAACCACATTGAAGAACCTTAGTGGCGTTTTTGGAAACACCCATATGGCCACCACTAGGATCCGAATGGCATATCTTTATAACACTAGGCACCTCTTCATTCGGAACACAACACCTAAGCAAGCCATCAACCCCTCGTTTATACAAGATGGGATCATCCCACAAGTAATGTCTTGCCTCCCTCTTGAGTTTCTTCCGTTGGTTCTTGGAGAAAGAAGGTGGAAACTCCCCACATGCTATAAAGCTCACTTAGTCGGCATACCATGGGAGCTCCTTAACCTTAATGGCATACAATACATCATCAAGCATTCTATCTTCAATTGGTAAACCATCATCATGAATTTAATCACTCTCAAGGCGAGAAATATGGTCCGCCACAACATTTTCTGCACCCTTTTTATCCCTAATATCTATTTCAAAAGTTTGTAATTCAAGCACCCAACGAATCAACCTTGGCTTGGACTCTTTCTTGGCAAAGAGATACTTGAGAGCCGCATGATCCATGAAGATAATGGTCTTGGAACCCAACAAATAATACTGGAATTTCTCAAAAGAGTGAACAATGGCCAAGAATTCTTTTTTCGTTGTTGTGTAATTCTTTTGGTCCCCATTTAGTGTCTTGGGCATCTAGTAAATCAGATAAAGCTTCTTGTACACACGTTGTCCCAAAACACCTCCAATTGCCCAATCACTAGCATCACACATCAATTCAAAGGGTAAGTCCCATCTTGGGGCTTGAACAATGGGGGTAGAGATTAGGGCCTTCTTCAATCTATTAAATGCCTCCAAGCATTCACCATCAAAAACAAACTCAACATCTTTTTGAAGAAGATCATTAAGGGGCTTGGCAATGAGTGAGAAATCCTTGATGAATCTTCTATAGAAGCCCGCATGTCCCAAAAATGATCTCACTCCCTTGACATTCACCGAAGGTGGAAGCTTCTCAATAACCTCGATCTTGGCCTTATCCACCTCTATTCCTTTATGAGAGATCTTGTGTTCAAGCACTACTTCTTCCTCCGCCATGAAGTGGCACTTCTCCCAATTCAAGACAAGATTAACCTTCACACACCGTGCCAAACATTTCTCAAGATTTACAAGGCACTCTTCAAATGAAACCCCACCTACGAAGAATTCATCCATAAATACCTCAATTTCTTCCTCCAACATGTCTCCAAAAATGCTCATCATGCACCTTTGGAAAGTTGTGGGGGCATTACAAAGGCCAAAGGGCATTCTCCTATAAGCAAAGGTCCCATAGGGGCATGTAAATGTTGTCTTCTCTTCATATTCGGGGTGGATTGGGATTTGGAAAAAAATCCCGAATAGCCATCAAGGAAGCAATAGGACTTGTGCCTTGTTAGTCTCTCTAACATTTTATCAATGAATGGAAGGGGAAAGTGATCCTTTTTGGTGGATGTATTTAGACGTCTATAGTCTATACACATCCTCCAACCGGTGACCGTCCTAGTTGGAATGAGCTCACCTCTCTCATTCTTGACTACGGTCATACCACCCTTCTTAGGAACGACATGAACGGGAGAGACCTACCTAGAGCTTGAGATGGGGAATATGATTCCCGCATCCAAGAGCTTGGTGATCTCTTTTTTCACCACCTCTCCCATTTGAGGGTGTATCTTTCTTTGTCGTTCAATAGAAGGAAGGGTGCCTTCCTCTAGCGTTATGTGGTGTGTACACGAAGCGGGGCTTATACCCTTAAGATCATCAATAGTATAGCCCAAAGCACCTTGGTGCTTTCTCAAGACACAACATAACGCTTGAGCTTGGCTTTCACTCAAGGATGCACTAACAATTACGGGGTAAGTGGAATTTGGGCCTAAGAATTCATACCTAAGGAGTGATGGTAGAGGTTTGAGCTCTACCATAGGCATACTGATGTGTCTATTTTATATAGTATTTTACCCCCGTCCCTTGGTCATAATTAGTAGTGTTTTTGGCTCTTTAGAGCCACTTTTATTACTAATTGGTGTTTTCTAGTCTTTTCGTAGATTTGGTTGACTTTTGCAAGGATTTATGCTTTTGGAGTATTTTCCCGAGTTATTTTGGAGCAATCACGAACATTGGAGGAGCACGACCAGATTTTATAGCCCAGGGCTGGTTAGAGCCATCGAACCGGTGATCAAGGGCTCTTTATAGGTGATACCGGGACATTTGGACCGAGTATTCAAGATCGGAAGAGGAAACCCAGATTGGCCCGAAGAATTGGAGCCCAATCGTAGTCCAAATAGTGGCCCAAGTGAGCAAAAAGGCGCGCCCGATCGGGCGGTGCCTCGCCCGGTTGGGCGCGTGTATTGATTAGGAGACGATTAACGTTGTTTTAGTTTGTTTTAACTTAGGATTTGTACGGAGTATAAATACTCCTCCGTAATACGATTTTAGGGGACTCCCACTCTTCTTCCACTCTCTCTTTCTCTCTCTTTCCTTTTACTCTTTCTTTACTCTCTTAATTGTTCTCTTAGATTTTCTTTCTCTTAAACCTTTGTTCTTAATCTACTCTTAATTCCAGATTTATTTTGGTAACGATTCCTCTTCTCTTAATCTTAGTTGTTTATTTTATTCCTTTAATTATGTCTTATTTTATTGCTTTGATTAGTTTAGTTTTTACCATGTGTGAGTAGTTTTATTTCTAGGGTTTATGTTTTATTTCTAGGGTTTATGGGGATCCATAAATAATATGAAGGGGTAATTTATTGTTGTTAATTATCAATGCTAGATTAATTTCCTATTGATTGATTTAATGCTCTGTGACTAGATTAGGCCTATCTTTTATGTATGATTTTGATAATATTGATTCGAGATTCGAGATATGAGAATTGATGTTTAGGTCTAGTTTCAATAGGCAGATTAATTTATAAATGGTTAAGTCAAGATTCGAGAGATGAGATCTAATACCGGTAGATTAATTCTGTGATTGTAATACGTAGCGAAAGCCCTTTACAATCTGGTTAATTGATGCATTGATGATTGACTATTATTGATTTTTGATATTGCATGATAATTTCTTATTGAATTGTTTTAACGCTTTACAATTACGGCTTGTAAAAGTATAGCAATATTGAATTGATGAATCGAGCAGATGTTAATTTGATATTAAAGGCTATTTTCAATAAGAACTTAGATCTAGTAAATTGCGAGAGCCTGTTAGATCTATGTTGATTAATAAATTGCGAGAGCCTGTTAATCATGTTATTTATGCAATGTCAATGATTGATTACTATTCTTTACCCTGGAGTATTATTTATTGGTGAACCTATGCCCTAGATACTTTTATATATTGTTTTCTCCCTATTCTCAATCTTAGTAGTTTAGTTTCTTATTCAAATATAAATATTGGTTACTTCATAATCTAGATTATTTTAGTTAATTAGGAATAGAAAGACTTGTTTCCCTATGGAGATCGACCCTACTTCCCTATCTGCTTTAGTTAAAGGACTTAGGAATTATTTTTTATTAGGGGATACGACTTTACCCTGTCACACACCTTTACCTTCTTTTGTTGCGGCCGCTTGCAAAGCTTCATGGCTTGAGATCTTCAAGCACAATTGTTCATCCTCTTCCTTCATGCTTCCATTAAGCAATTCCTCATACAATGCCATCTCCTTACATGGTGCACCTAGCTTATCTTTGTTCAACAAAACATTCTCAAGAGCATCGTTAGAGGTGAGAAAGTGCTCATGCATGGAAGACACAACATGATCAAGAGAGTCAATCATCATGTAATTTTCAAGAGAAGAAATTGGATATTTCATGCTTTCATTCAAATCGAATTCTATGGCCTCATCTCCTACCTTAAGGGAAATCTTTTCACACTTGACATCTATCATAGCACCCAAGAGCAAGAAAGGGTCTACCTAGAATGATAGGAATGGTATCATCTTCATCCATTTCTAGAACAACAAAATCCACCGGGAACACAAAGTTCCCAACCCTCAATGGAACATCTACCACTTTACCTTTTGGAAACTTGATTGACCTATCGGCTAGTTGCAAGGTAATGTTAGAAGGTAAGAGTTCCCCTATTTCAAATCTTTGATAAACCGAATATGGCATTAGGCTTACACTAGCTCCTAAGTCATATAAGGCATTATCAATTTGCATCTTATTAATAGCACAAGGGATGGAGAAGTTTCCGGGGTCTTTCAACTTGGGTGGCATTTTGTTCATGATGATCGCACTACAATTTTCAGTCAAGTTGATAGTCTCCACAACATCACAATTCCTCTTCCCACTCAAAATGTCTGAGGAATATGGCATAGTTAGGAATTTGGTTGATCACATCGGTGGAAGGTAGAGAAAGGTGAAGTTGTTTGAGCATATCAACAAATCTCCCAAATTGCTCATCCAATTTGTGTCTCATGAATTTTTGGGGATAAGGGAGCTTGGGTTTCACAATATCTTTCTCTACTCTCACCTCTCTTGGTGTCTCAACCACCACCTCATCTAAAGATTCTCTAGCTCCCTCATTCTCAACCAAAGCTTCCTTGGGGACCTCCTTGTCTTCACTCCTCCTAGGAAATCTCTCCTCAAGAACCTTACCACTCCTTGTAACAATAGCACTCACGGGTTTCTTGGGATCTAGGCCTTGGGAAGGTAAAGAAGAAGGGCTTGCTTGGTATTTCAAAGCATTAGCAAGTTGAGAAATTTGGTTTTCGAGCATTTTGTTATGGGTCATCATCTCATTGAATTTCTTGTCACTAACGACCATGTATGTGTTCAACAACTTGGTTTGATTTTCAATAATTTCCTCCAAATTGGTACTAGAAGAAGAAGGTTGTGAATAGGAATTTTCACCTTGAGTCTTTAGAACAAATCCGTGTGGGGGACCTCTTTGAGAATTATTTTGAAAATTGCCCCTACCTTGATTGTTCCAATTACCCCTATTTTGATTTTGACCATAACCTTGATTATGGTTTCCACTGCCTTGGTTATGATTTCCTTAACTTTGGTTTTGATTACCATAATTTTGCTTTTGATTTTGACTAATATAACCTTGATTGTCATAGTTACCACGAGAACCTTGGTTCCCTTGATTCCTATAACCACCACCTTTGTTAAAGTTGTCAAAATTACCTTGGTTTTGGTAATTCCTATTCCATTGATCTCTTTGATTATAAAACCTTTGCACATTATTATTTGACACATAATTCACATGCTCACTCTCATTATTATCAAAATCATCACCAAATTCCAGAGAAGCATGAGGGCAATTACAAGAGTCATGATCATAAGGTCCACATGCATCACAAAACAAGCAACCACTAGGCATATTATTTAAGGAGGGAGGGGGTTGAGAGTTAGAAAGAGTATCTCTCCCCTTAAATTGGGAGGGAAGATTCAAAGCTTGAGAAGAAGAGGAGCTTTCCAGCTTGGCCTTGATTGCGGTCATTTCTTTCTCCAAGTTTGTCATTTGTGACGATAAGTTGTTGATCGCATTTAAATGGTCTATAGAGTACACCGAAGAGCCACTCTTGCTATTTGAATCCCTCTCACCATCTTGCCAATCTCTATAGTACTTTACCACATCCTCAATAATGTCCACCACTTATTCTTCCAACCTATTCATTATGGGACCTTCGGCTCCCCCATCAAGGCATGATTTGCCTTGTGGACTTATGCCACCATAGAAAATTTGAATGACTTGATAGGTTGGAATTCCGTGGTGGGGACACTCCCTTTAATACTCTTTATACCTCTCCCATGCTTCGTAAAGGCTTTCATTAGGTCTTTGCTTGAACCCTTGAATCAAAGCTCTAGCCTCCGCCGTTTTCTTTTATGGGTAGAATCGGGACAAGAATTCCTTGGTGACTTCGTCCCATGTTCTTAGGGAGTTTTGCTTTACCTCCTTATCCAACCACTCCAAGGCTCGGCCTATGAGAGAAAAAGGAAACAACTTTAGCCGGATGAACTTTTGAGAAACTCCGTTCACTTTGATAGTTGCAATATTTTTCAAACTCCTTGAGATGGTTCAACGGACTATCATTCTTAGCTCCGCTATATTGTCTCCTCTCGATCAAAGCGATCATAGTCGGCCTAATTTTGAAATCATTCGCCGGTGTTGTAGGTGGAGCAATTTCACTCTCAAACTTGTACACACCTGGAATTCCCAATTATTTCAAAGCAACTCTTGGTTGTTCTCTCATGCTTAGTTCTTCTTCAAATCCTTCTTCACTTGAGGAACTAAACTCCAAGGATCGACTAGCATTTCTTCTCCTTGAAAGAGTCCTTTCGATTTCCGGGTCAAAAGGCACAATGGATCGATCACAAGCTCTATGCATGCAAAACTCAATGAAAATATTAGTAGCACGGCTACAAATGTAGCCTTCAGAAACAAAATCTTTTTGTATTTTTCAATTAAAGTGAAATAAACTCAACAACTAAAGCTAAGCACCAATATCACTCCCCGGCAACGGCGCCATTTTGATAGAGGAATAAACGAGTCGTCAATTGTCTACCCAAAATCAAACACAATTTATAATATCCTAAACAAACCTAATACAAGTATAAGGCAAGTATAGGGTCAAACCCAAAGGAGTGATTCGGTATTAACTATAGCCTAAGTCAAGCTACTTCGAAGATTGTAGTGAGAAGATGGTTAGTACTATGGTAACAAAGCTAGACTAATCAAGTAATTCAAGAAACTAAACATTAGGGATATAGGTTCCACATTCAAGTTCAATAAACATGCCAATTGATTGTTCATTCACTTGATTCAAGCATTGCAAAGGACAAACAATAGTAGCAATCAAGAGAATTCAAGAGCTATCTTCTAGAGGCCAAGCTAGGGGTCACTATGAATGGCTAATCAAAGAAATTCACAATAAAACTCAATCAATTAAAGCAATTCTCAAATTGATGGTTCATGTCATTAAGAATTGCAATGCAATCTAGATTAATCTTATAGGTTGTTCACTCCTAATATAATTAATCACATGCAAAACTATGTCAACCAATTTAATTGCAACAATTCAATCAATCAATGATCATCAACTAGCACAAATTATCAATCAAGCATGCTTCCCCTTTTCCCTAGCAACTAATCTACTCACTAATCATGGTGTAACACAAGAACAAATCACTAGAAATAGCATTGATCATCATTCTAAATTAAAATCAAGAGAAAACAATATCAACTACAATATCAAATTCAAACCCAAGCAAATCAAACAATCAAATATGAAACTAAGACAAACAAATAAAGAGATGAACTAAAAGAAGAGATTCTCACTAATATTAATGATTGAAGATGAAGAAATCCAAGCACAATTGATCCAATGTTGAAATACAAATCCAAAACCAAAAACTTCTCTCTAACTTCTCTCTAACTTCTCTCTCTAAAACTAAGCTAATGAAAATTATCTAAAAGTTGGTTTTCAAAAAGGAATTACAAGTGTATTTATAGGTAAAGAAGGAAAACGAATCCTCGCGCCCTCTCTAAGAAACCCCGCGCCCTCGCGGAAATGGGTACGGAACCCATAACAAACTGCGCGGGCTATCAGGGCAACACCCGTGCCCGCAGGTCTTCTAGCCCGCGCTCGCGGCAAGGGCGCGGCAAATCCCTTGCTCCCAAAGGGTGATCAGAGGGCTGCGGTCTCTCCAATCTACCCGCGCCCGCGGGGAGCCCGCGGCCAGACCGCGGAGAGTTCCTGGTCGAAATTGGCCAATTTGGTGCAAACGAGCCAGCGCCCGTGGCCTTCAAGACCCGCGCCCGCAGCAACCTGGCAGGACTTGATGCCCTCTCCAAGCCCTCTCTAAGCCCTCTCCAAACCCTCTCCAAGCCGATTGCTTCCTCCTTGCTTAGTCAATATAGCTCATCTTGATCCCCTTGCAAAAACAACTCCTAGGTACCTACAAGAACAAACAAAGGAAAGGAAAAAAAGGGAAAAAAGGCCAAATAAAAGGAAAACACGAAAAAACACAAAGAAAGAAAGAAATAAAGGAACTAAAGGAAAAAGGACCAAAAATAAGATAAGAAAGCATGAAAAAGAGATGAAATCATCCTAAAAGGCTACCCTATGAGTGCCATACATGACACTCATCAGTTTTAGAGAGAGAAAGTGAAGGATTTCAATGGTGATTGAGAGATTGAAAATACAAGTGTGACAATTGTGTTCAAGATCTCTTCTCTATTATCAATGAGCATTCTTAACTCTATCTCACCTTATTGCTTTATTCAATTTCATGTTTGTTTGAATTGATTTTGATGTTTGATGCTTGTTTAGTGTAATTGTTCTTGATATTTTGTGAATTCTTGATTTCTTTAGTTGATTGTTGATTAGATGATGATGTTAGAGTAGTTGTTGGCTAGGAATTTGGTGAAACTTGTATGATTGATTAATTGTGATTAATTTGGGAATTGTGTTGATTGATTGTTGAGATTAAAGTGATTAATGAAGGTTTGCATGTGTGTAATTCGATTAGGCCTCGAGAATTATGCTAGATTGCATTGTAATTTCTAATGACACGAACAATTGATTTAATAATTGCAATTATCAATTGATTTTGATTGTGATTCTCTTAGTTTGTTATTCATAGTGAAAACTAGCTTAACAATTAGGAGATAGCTCTTTGATTCCAATTGATTGCTCTTATCATTAGTCTTCACAACCTTTGATTGGCATGCTCTTCCAAGTTGTTACAATTGACATGATTACTTGTTGATCCCCGTTCCTAGTGTTTTATTTCCTTGGTTACTTGTTTTGTTAGTTGTTAGTTTCCTCTCTTACCTTCGTCTTCGACCTAGCTTAGGCGCATAATTAAAAGTGCTTGGACATTACCATTCATTTGGGTTCGACCCTTGACTTGCCTCTATACTCGTATTTAGGTTTGTTAAGTGTCCATAAATTTAGTTTGACTGAGGGGAAGATTAGATAACGACCTAGTTTTCCACTCGTCAAGCTCTGATCCACAATTGAATTTGGGTCATCATGTGGGAGATATTTCAGTGGCTTAGATCTGGAAGAAATTTGACACCTTGTGTCATGGTTCTCTATTTGCAGTCTTCAAAAGGTTTCCAGAGTTACAGTGACTCATGAACATCACTTAGCTGGCTTAGCTCGTACATGTCATCTTCTTTGTTTTCGCTTTTAGTTTGTTGTTTATTTGTTATTTTTCTTTATATAAAAAAATAATAATAATAATAATAATAATAATAATAATAATAATAAATTAAATAAAAAAAAAAGCATCATTCAAGGACAATTACCACTAATGGCCAGTTCCCAATTTACACTACATGATACATGATTACCACCAAATGGCCATTTCGCAAATTTACATGGCATACATTATACAAGGAAAGCCTAAAAGTAACTATGACTCATCGGGTTTTGGTTCGAGGATAACAGGTATTTTCTCTTGGTGATCACCTCGCAAAACTTCCACAGTCACCTAGAAGATGAGACAATAAGTTTCTACTAGAATATAATAGATGAGGATTCAATATAGGGTGACCATATTAGAAGCATACCTTATCCCCTACTTTGCAGGTGTCAAGAATTCTGTACAAATCGCTACCATTACTAACTTTCTTGCCATTCACTGATGTTATTATATCCCCAAGAATAAGTCGTCCATAGGCATCACGTTTTGTAGATAAAAGGCCCTGTAGTAACACAAGAACAACCTAAGTCAAATTCCACTAATAAAATGCAACTGTCTTTCAGCAGCTCAAGTGGAATGCTTGAAGCACAATGGTATTTATCAGTGTAAGTTAACAATTATCAGAAATATACCGCTTTGCCAGCAGGACCTTCTGGTGGAGCATCTAGCACGAGCACTCCACTAACTCCTAGTTGCTCCACTGATTGATCTGGGGCAAATTTAATGCCCAGGATCGGTCTTGTAACTTTCCCATATTTGACAAGCTGATCTACGATGCCACCAACCTGAAAATTAAATAACAAAAGATAAGTCAGCCTTTTCTACCTCCACGCTTTACCTTGAGAGAAAAGGTAAATAATAAATAAAGGAAGAAAAAAATTGAAAGAATATAATAACACAAGTGATTAGATTTCAAGCAATGCCTCCTGTCCCCCCAAAAAAAAACCCTCCAGATCCTGACAAAGGCAGAGGTGAAAACCTACAGTATCAACAGGGATTGAAAAACCAACACCAGAAGATGCACCAGAAGGAGAGTATATAGCAGTATTTATCCCGATGAGATTGCCAGAACTATCTAGAAGTGGACCTCCACTGTTACCAGGATTTATAGCAGCATCAGTCTGTATAACATCCTGGATTGGACGTCCTGTTGCAGCAGAGCTGATTTCCCTTCTGAGCCCACTACATTAAACACATAGAAAGTGGTCACATGAGTAGCCTTTTTAGCTTCCAAAATGATCTCTAAAGCGAGTCAAAATACTGCAACTTGCAGGTTTTTAGTAAAAGCATAAAAAGTAAAAAACTTATGATTTTAGCTAAGAAAGAGAAATAAAAACTTTAGATTCATTGAATTGCAGTTTTATTTGGCCAGATAGATTAAGTAGTAGCTCAGGTTGCAATCAAGATGACAATCAAAATACAATGGAAGCACACTTTTATAGCAGAATGAATTGATAAATTTTACACTATAACTTCATCATTTTATGATTCTAGAGTTTTGGACCATATGCTTACAGTTATGTTAAATATACTACCTGTTTACAACTACAACCATTTTATACTTGGTCCATGCTTTGTCTAATCTACCCATGGTTTTAATAATGTATGAGGTACCCTAATAGTCTAGAAAATTCACTCCATACCTTTAAAACTATAAAATTTCATTCAAATCTTAAATATTACAAGGTGAATTATTGTATCTATAAGGTTGCTTCGCAATTTTTTAAAACCACAAGGGTAACTCATTTACCAAAAAAAAAAAAAAAGAACCCTTTTCAGGAAGATTTCAAGTCCAACAATTGCACCACAGTCCTTTGAAAACCTAAGAGGTCTCTAGGGAGTAGTTTTGTTTTTGTTTTTTCTTTTTTTCCTGAACGCCTCTAGGGATTAGCTTAAGAAATAAGAATATGAGTTTTTTTTCTTTTTTTTTTTTTCGGGTTGTTTCACATCAGATTTGCAATCTTTTTATTAATTTCTTATTGTTACTAATTGTTCTCCCTTTGTCTACTCTCATAATTTCATTCACATTAAACCACTTTTGGCCTACCCCAACCCCCTATGAAAGCTACGCATTTTTATTATATTGTTTAGTAAATATGCATGCTAAAGCCAATTTGGAGATAGTATTGAAGATAGTAAATATGCACCTTTTATGGTTATTGTGTAAGAAAATAAGGGTTAAAAACATTAGCAGTGCCCAAAGTACGGATATAATTATTTCTTACAAAATAACAACAGACTCAATATGAATAGGCTTTAAAAAGAGTGTGTATTTCAAAACACATGTTACTGGGCTTTGGCCCATCTTAGAGGCTTACTTTTCACATAAAGACAATAATCCTACATAAAAGAGCATTCACGTATTAAACATCAATAAAATTTTATGCCTGGTCACTAAAAGAAGTATCTGATGAGTGACATCTCAACTTTAATTGTAGTACGGAGTATAATTTACACTATAGCTGGGAATTACTCCACACAAATAAACTCTCAGTAGTTAAGGAAAAATATCCAATTATAGGAATCATTTCTTACTTATCTACCTTCCCCAAAGCCAAGCCCAAACCTTCGAGCTATTCAACGCAAAAAATTAATTACCTTATAACACCTGTTGTCAGCGTATGGTCAAGTCCAAACTGCATATATTCATTAAATATACAGATATTAGTTAACAAATGTACTTCATAATAACATATTTACTCATAAAATACTAATAGACTATGTAAGCTGACATTAACTTTTGCAAGACCTATCCGCAGGGTATTTTAGGAATCTTAGGGACTTATAAAAGCCAACTAACAGATAATTAGGACTAATAAGAGGCCATATCTGTATTATTTGGAACATTTGCAGCTCTTAGAGCCAAACAATGATTAAGAAGATAAAGGGCACAACTTTAATCTAATGAAACTATAGACACTCCGATCATCATTAAATGCACTACACCAGAAATAGAACTTTTACATTTAAAAAAAAAGGGATAAAATGCAAAGTTGAAATGTAAAACAAGTTTTTACTATTTAAATTTATTTACTTTATTGTTTGCTCTGTATTTATTTTTTCATTATCATTGTTTGTAGATGCTTGCAGCATACAACCATTTCTTGCATTCTATAGGAATGGAGATTAGATAGAAATTTTAGTCAACAAATATTTGGTAAAACATACAAGATTGTAGAATACTTAAAAGCCTATCACCAATTCAATATATGACAGGAAATTTGAAACTATATATAGATTTTTTTATTTTTATTTTTTTGAAGGGAGGAAATTTGAAACTACTCTATCCAGCAAAAACAGAGATGAGTACATGTCATCAAAAGCCCTCTCAACAGAATCATGAAAAGCAATGTTAACAACCAAAAAGGCAAAGACCATCACTTTTTGGCTTTTTGCTGCACAATAGGTCAAATAACTTGCAGAGTTCCCCTATATCAAAATAAAGAACAAAAAAAACTTACTGGATTTCCAATAGCAAAGACTTTCTGACCAACAAGCAAGTCTGCAGAGACACCAATAGGTACTGGTCTCAATTTATCTTTAGGTACATCAATGCGCAATACGGCAACATCTTTGTCTTGGTCATACCCAACAACTTTGGCCTCGTAAGTAGATTGGTCAGCAAGAGTGACCCTGTAAGTCACTAGCAACATTTTAAATCTAAAAATTTCATATATCACCTGAAAATGATAATCAAAGTATTGCAAAACAAGCTAGCCTGCACAGAGCTTAAGTAGGGGATGAAGGAACCGGTCGAAGGGATGTTTTCATACAAAGTAGCCAATGAGAATGTGACCTGTGCCCCTTCACTCAACTTTGCTTTGGGGGGAATGTCTGTGGGCTGAGGATTGGTGTTTCCTTAACCCTCATTCACTCAAAGTTCATATATTATATTAAAGATTCCCTCATTCACTCAACCTTGATATATTATATTAAAGATTCCCTCATTCACTCAACGTTGATACATTATATTCTCCAGTTCAATATATAAAAGGGTAACACCTACATATACATAGTACATCCAAAGAACATACTCCCTCTCTCTCTCAATAATTATGCAGGATCTGAAATTTGATATTGGAAAAACGAAATAGAAAATTCAGGACTGCTACTGGCCTCTGGGATGAAGAGGTAGCATTCATAGCAGCATCAACTAAAGAAAATTAGATAGTACTTTCAAATGATAGAATACAAAAGAATCCAAAAAAGGTAAGCAGGGCTGTGACTTTACAGGGAACATTGCACAACAGAATTGGGTAACAAACCTGAGATCAGAAGCACCACGAATCACATGATAATTGGTGACTATGTGACCTTCTGTATCCCAAATAAAGCCTGATCCAGACCCCTGAGGAACCTCTAACACATCCAATGTAAACGCATCCTGTCTATTTTCACAAGCCATTACAAAATTCATAACCATCAATTTTTAACAACCTAGAAAACTAAATCCAATGTAAACTCATGCAACTGTTACATTGATAGATTGAAATTAAACCTACATTTAAGGGTGATTCGATATTGCTTTTAAATGGTCAGTACACTTTTATTATTCAGATTATGGGTTGTCTAAAGAAGTAACTAAAACAATAAATGTTCAGCAATTTAACAGATTGACTAATTTTCTAAGTCATCAAGGGGCTCCATACAAAATTTTGGATCAGTGTCTTTTATGGAAACTTTCTTGGTTTTATGATTGGGATATAACTTGCTATAACTATCACTTCAACTGTACAAAAATCATTGTTGCCATGATAAGATAATTTGAACTAATAAAGCAGCAGTCAAACTTTTAATGAAAAGCATATGTTTTACAGAATTTTAATGTCTGAAACTAAGATCCACTTAAGAGACTGTGTGCGTACAAAGTATGAAGGTCCTGGACCTCCTAGTATGGGGTTGAATACAATGCAGAATAAACTAAAACTCCAAAGCGACTCTAGAAACTGTAAAAAAAAATAGATTTGAGATACCTACATCATAAAACAGACTTAATATAGTTGACAACGGTTTCAACCCTTAGCACAACTTCAGCAATACAAATACCTGTAGCCAATTAATGTCCATAGCCACTAACTCAATTTTAGTATACACTATTATCTTAGACACTACTTTGCCGATTTCTAACCCTTGTAGCTTCCTCAAGACCTCGACGAGCAGACAAAAATTGCACGGAACAAAGATCCTTTCTTCAACACAACCCCCAACCCTAATAAGAGTCCACTAAACTATATACTACCTCCATTTCATATTATTTACAATTTTAGAATATTTTATATCTCATAAATAATACCTCAAAGTTGCAAATAATATCAAACGGAGGTAGTATTTTTTGAAGTGCCCAAGTATTAAGCGTCCGACATATATACATTATATGCCAAATGAAGAGTCCAATAACAAAATAAATGCACTTGAGATTATTTTCTAAAGTTTATCCTATGTTCTTCTATGTTCAAGTTAAGTTTGACACATATATAATCTACTTCCTTTGTTCTATTTTCTAAATACCCAAAATCTATGCGAACTTATAAGGAATAAAACAAAGTATTTAGATTTCCTTGCAACAAAACTATCAATACTAGAAACTTGCTTTAAATGTAATTGTTCATAAATTTCCAATTAAAGCTGCCAATATTTTCTTTAAACAAAAATAAAATAATAGCAAAATTAAAGCATACTTAGTAGCCAGATTGGTGATGTAAACAACAGAGGGTGTATTCTCTTGGAAAAGACGAACAGTAGCGAGCTCATCTGTTTGCAACTTCCGTGGTGTGCTGACCACAAACGCCAATGCCGGGTGAACATCGGCCACAACAAGTGAGAACGACAAAGCCAATGAAGTGCATACCACAAAGAGTGAACCCAATGTTGAGGCAATTGAGGATTTACAGGAGGTTGAATCTTGCTTAATTGAGAAGAATGATGATTGGGATTCTCTTATTATCTTTGGTATTCGATTAGCCCGAGTTTTGAAGGGAATGATATTGTTGTTACAACTGGTATTTCTATTGCAAGTGATAGTGTTCTTGGTTTGATTTCTGGTGAAGCAGAAAGAGGAATAGGCAATCGTAGTTGTAGCAGCCATCTCTTGCATTGATGACAAATGCCTTCTGGAGATTGTTTTGCTTTTTTTAGTGGGGAGTTGCTTGCTTCTTGTACTTGTGGACTTGTGGTCATCATTCCTCTTCTTGTAGCTTCGGCAATACGAGGACTTTTTTATATATTTTTTTAGAAAAATTGAAAATAATAACCTCACCTTTACCATATCTTTTCTATTTGGAAAATTTGTGTGAAAGGAACTTATATCTTCACTCTTTTGTATGGAAGGACCTTATATGTTCAAAGTGGTCTAAAAGGACCTTGTAAGTATGTTTTGTTGTTTAGAGGGACCTTGACGCCGGATTTCGGTGTTTGACTTTTTTACTCCGGCGTTGACCATTCACGTGACTATCACGTTGTTTCGGGGTTTTCTGATGTCCTGCGGGAGAGTTACAATTCCGAGACTGGAACCGGACGCCTGTACCTGCAAAATAACGGAGACTCCTGTGAGTTCCGCCTCCAACGGTCAAGTTAGTACCTGATTAAGGAGTAATTAATGCGGTAATTAAAGTGATTTGGTCTCTCTAGGTGAGAGTGTTTAAGGTAGGTAATCTGCTTTGTTAGTGAGATCAGCCGGTTATTACTGTGTGTAATTAATGTGTTTTTTCCGTAATGTTTCTGTTCTGATTTTGTCATCCCCCTTAATGAGGATTAAGGGAGGTATTTATAACCTTGGGAAACGTGCCCATCCTAGGTTTAGGTAAACCTAGGGCCGATTGGGCTTCCCTCGGAAGTTGGGCCTGGGTGGCCGGTTTCTCCATTAGGCATGGAGTATGCCACATGTCTTGACATAACAGGTCCAAGGTGGACGAATAAGCGCGTGCCACGTGGGAAGCCCTGACTGTTCCAACTGGGGGACACTTGGCAGGACCTGATTGGTCCACGTGGCGCATTCTGATTGGTGGGAGCAAAATCCCCTAATCATTTTCCCCTCACAGGTGGCACGTGATTGGTCACGTGTTACCTGTGACAGGTGTCGCACTGTAACAGGAGACGGCCTGCTACAGGTGTCAGTCGGCGAAAGGACGAGAGATTTTCCCGCCCAAATTTTGAATTCTGAAAGTGACCCTTCGCCTTCTCACTTCGCCTATATAAGGGAGAGTTGTCTTGAGTCATTTTCACACTTTGAGAACTTTTTGAGAACATTCGGACCCCTGAACTTGCTCTGACATTTTGGACCTTTTCTGCCTACCGCCTGTTCTGACAAGCCGACTGCACAGGATTTCCAGAACTTCATCAACCGTCACTCGTTCAGGTAACTCAGTTC
This sequence comes from Chenopodium quinoa, assembly GCF_001683475.1. Lineage (NCBI taxonomy): Eukaryota > Viridiplantae > Streptophyta > Magnoliopsida > Caryophyllales > Amaranthaceae > Chenopodium > Chenopodium quinoa. The sequence goes on from NW_018743783.1 coordinate 4,166,328, forward strand.
TCTTACTCTTAATTTTCTTTTTATTTTCTGAAATGGCACCACGGAAGCACACGACCTAGGTTAGTGATCAGCCGGTCACCGGGGACGGCTGAATCTAGGACTAGGAGTGCCGCCTGCCCTTTTCCGGACCCATCTTTGCCCTTTATACAAAGTCCGACTGTATCTGTGTCTATGCAGAGCAGGATGGCCAGAACGAAAAAGACAGCTAGGATCTCAAATTCAGACGGCTCCTCCCACAGGGTGCCGCTTAGTGAAACATCTGACCAGGCGCCAGATGTGGAAGTGAAACAAGGCGGCCTGGATGCCGGCAATTCTGTGGGGGGAGTCATAGTGACCCCTTCCCATTTAACAGTGAACAAATCTGCTCCTTTTCAAAGAGAGGAGGCGGGCCCCTCCGGGAGAGGGGAGGAGTCGTCCTCTTCGGACTCGTCGGAGGACGATTCCGAGTCAAGCTCTTCTGGCCATGCTTCTTTGGGTACAGAAGAGAAAAACAGCCGCCTGCAAGAGGCGAGACTTTCTCACGCAGTTGAGAAGGGGGACAATTGGGCGGAACCATCCGCCTCTTACCGAGAGCTAAATACCCCCTACTACTGCACGGTACCTTAGGGCTGAATCGCAGCCATGCAAGAGAAAGTGGAGAGCTTTATTGCAAACCACACCATGGGCCCCGATTTTCTAGTGTTTGTGCCGGATCCAGAAGACACAGTCGTCTGGCCGGCTGGTTCCAGTTATGAAAGCGCCTGCTTTGGCTGCTACGAGGCGGCCATCAAGGCAGGGCTTCGCTTCCCATTACATCCGGCTGTTCAGCGGATTTTGGATGGGTATGAGTTGGGGTTATGGCAGTTAGCCCCAAACTCCTGGGTCAACGTACTCGCCCATATGAACTATCTCAGCCGGACCCCTAAGACAGGCGGTACCGGCTGGTATCAATTGACAAGCCACAGGGGCTACCTCATGACAAGAGGTAAAGCAAACAAGTGGAAGGACTGGCGGAGCACCTTCCTCATCATTGAGAGTTCAGACATTGAGATGAAAAGCGCTTCAATAGGTGGAACAGGAATCTGCCCCTTCTTGTAGGCGGCCGTAGCATGCCGCCTGTTCCCCCCAAGGCTAAGAAAGAGATCCTTGATAAAGGACTCTTTAAAGTAGAGTCGAGGGTCGACTCTACTTCAGGGGTACGAGAGCAAGTACCCCTGCACTGCGTCCCGAGCTTCAAGTGGCTCTATGACGAGTACTTTTTGGCCGCCTGCGGCCTCAGCAGTCGGTGCTCAAGAGGTAGTCGGCCTGTCGAATACTCTGTTGTTCCATACATTTGTTGTTTATCTTTTATTAACTTTGCTGTTTGCTTTTGCAGCTGACGCCATGAGCAAAATCACCGCCTCCAAGACTGCGGCGGCCATGTTGCGGGCCTCTATTATGCAACAAGCTTCAACCGACTCCCCCAAGAAGGGGGCACCCTTGGTGAGCTCCGAACCTTTCACCCTCTTTTTGGAGTGTTTATGCATATACTGACTTTTTTCTTCTTTTTTAGACGGGTGCTCCAAGAGCTTCATCTTCCCAACAGCCGGACCCCAAGGCCCGGAAGACGACTGTTGGGAGCTCTCCTGGTTCTGCCAGGAAACAGGTGGCGACTGAGAAACAGCCGGCCACTTCTTCTAAAACTCCAACTGGGCCGCCCAGAGGTATGAAGTTGTCCTTGTAAATTTTAGACTTGCTCCCTTTGTTACTAAGTCTAATCCGTTTGTTTATGCTTGATGCAGCCGGCCCCCAGGAGCCTGACTTGGTAGAGATGGCCAAGTCTATGATCAGGGCAGTTCCTCCAGCTGAAAGGGAGGCGGTCAGGGGTGTCGGCACCCTTGACCTTGACGGGATTGCAGGGGTCCTTGCTGAGGTATACTTAGCATATTTTTGAGTATTTGAATTTCTGGACGCCTGTTTTCTTTTTTGTTTGGAAACTGACGCCTGTTTTTTTTTGTACTTAGGCCCTACTCCGAGTTAACGGCCTTCGCAAGCCGCTTGATCGGAAGAACAAAGAGGTAAAGGCTGCAAAAGCTATGGCCGCCTCTGACTGTGATAAGGCAATGTTTCAAATTGCCCAAAATGAAGTTCTGACCATTGATATTCTTTATTATCAGGCGCAGGCTACCGCCGCTGTTCGGGCTCAGTTAGAGGCGGCCCAAAAGAAGAATGACGAGCTGGAGGCGACCATCACAAATCTCAAGGCCGAGCTGAAACCTCTTCGCTTGAAAATTTATTCTTACGAAGCCATGGAGAAATCCTTGGCCAGCGTAAAGGAACGCCTGGTGACCCAGGAGAAGAGTCTTACCCAAGAGCTCTCGGAAAAGGCCGATCAAGAGAAGAAAGAGCTGGTCCGGGAGATGATGGAAGACTCCGCTCAAATCCAGCGCATGACCTGGGGCCGCCTCTTCCCCAGTGCCGACTTTGCCTCTTGGGAAAGAACGTACCGCCAGTGTTCGGATACATATAATCAAGAGATCCTGGCGGCTGCCGAAGAAGAGGCGTTGGATGAAGCGTTGGAGGAGGAGGAGCCGGTAGTGGCGCTTGTGCCGCTTGGGGGTAAGGCATCAAAAAAGGATGCAGCTGAAACCGAGTCCAGCAAGAAGAGTGCTGACCAGGCGGCAGCTGCTAATACTGGACTGCCCCCTTCTTAAGCTTTATGTATTCTTTCCACGGCCTGCGTGCCGTTTGCTTTGTATTTACCCGGCCAGGGGGCCAGGGCTTTGAATATTTTGCTGGTCTTTAATTACCGGCTTATTTTTAATGAATTTTAGTTTTGCTTCAAATTTGTCTAAGTATTCCATATCTAATATCCAATTGTTCACTAGACCGACTGTTTTACATGGTCGAACGTTGCAGACAGGTACGGATAGTTAGTACGCCGCCTATAACCCTAGACGACTGGTTGTCTGTTTCCAGGATAGACGATCAGTCGGCCATTTATCCAATCAGTATTCGAACTATTTGTCTGGATCCTTTTTAGGCAGGCGGTCCTATCCTTTGTAAATTTAACCAAGTAGGAAAGTGGTCTGACCAAGTAAATAGAGTATTACCTAGTCGCCAAGGAACTGAGTAGTAGAGATAACAAGCGGCGGGTACCGGTTGTTTCCCTTTATTGCCAATGTTTGTTGGCTTTTAACTCATAATTTGTTAACCTAGCAGGAGTAGTGGTTGAGAGCCACTGTTTGTTAAAAACAGGCGGACGACTCATACCTTTTAGGCTCCATACTAAGTTTGAGTGACTATAAGTTAACAGGAGTTACTTAGTCTTCATCACAATTTAGATTGAGATCCCCTTGATTTGCCAATGTTTGTTGGCTATTAACTCAATAGGTTACCTAGTAGGAATAGGGGTTTGAGTGCCCCTGTTTGCCAAAAAACAGGTGGTCTACTCAAACCTTTTAGGTTCCATACCAAATTTGAGGGAGTGACTATGAGTTAACAGGTGGTCTAGACCCCTTGATTCGCCAATGTTTGTTGGCTATTAACTCAATAGGTACCCCCTGCATTTATCCCAAGTAATACAGGCGGTCATCTGACTCAGATGTCAACTGCTACCACTGGTTTGGTTAGTGATAGAGTTATCCTTGTCTCAAAAACGGCTACGTGGTTGCCCTTGGGGACAGTCGTATAGGTGTCGTGTAATTAGTTTATAGAACAATGTTCCACCCAAAAGGGAGCTGCTCTCTGCGACGAATTTCATCCGGAGGGATGCCGTCGGACGCCTGCTATGATGTTGGGACAGGTCGTATTAGTTTTGTAGATTTGATCAGTTGGCTTGGCGCCTGGTCTGATCATTCGGCCTGTGGCCTTTGTAAGTTCTTGGTGAACGTAGGTGCTAAGTAAAAGGAGGGTAGCCGCCTGTTAGGCACAGGGTCGGCCAGGCCCTAATCTTTTTAGCTAAGTATTAGGGGGGTGGCTATGTGTTTGGAACCAGTCGGCCATCTTCTTATGGAGAGTAGCCGACTATATGCCCAGACGACATGCCCCTATTGTGAGTGAAATACTCAATGGAGAGTAGCCGACTGTAAAGGTACAGACGGCATGCCCCTCTGAAGATAGAGTGTAAAACTCAATGGAGAGTAGCCGACTGTAAAGGTACAGACGGCATGCCCCTCGTAGTACAAAATTGAATAGTAAGTGCAAACTTTTATTAAGTAGCTCTTTACTTTACATCATTCAAAAGAAATATTTCTTAAGATTATCTACATTCCAAGTTCGAGGCAACGGTTGTCCGTCTGGTGTTTCCAGACGGTAGGTACCGTCCCTGACTTCCTCATAGATTCGGTAGGGTCCTTCCCAGTTGAGAGTTAGTTTGCCAGACTCATTAGCCCTACCAACTGCTTCCATTTTTCTAAGTACAAAGTCCCCTACTTTGAGTGGACGCCTGTGTACTTTTTTGTTGTATGATCTAGTCATTCTCAGGCGATAGATCTCATGGCGCAAGACAGCATTTCCCCTCTTTTCAGGAAGTGAGTCTAATGCCAGGCGCATGGCTTCCCAGTTTGCCTCTTCGTCATATAGCATTACTCGAAGAGTCGGCTCGTAGTGTTCTATTGGAAGAACAGCTTCCGCACCGTAAGTTAGGAGGAATGGAGTTTCTCCAGGTGCCCCTTTTTCAGTCGTCCTAATGGCCCAGAGAACATGTGGTAGTTCATCCGCCCATAGGCCGCCTGCTCGTTCAATCTTTTTCTTGAGACCGTCTGAGATGATTTTATTAAAGGCTTCTACCTGGCCGTTTTCTTGTGGACGGCCGACAGATGCAAAGTAGTTTGCAATTCCTTGATCACCCAACCAACTTTTGAGAACAGGCGTCTCAAATTGGGGACCATTATCAAAAACCATAGACATGGGAACCCCGAACCGAGTGATGATATTTTTCCAAATGAATGAAATTACATCTTTCGTCTTGATTCCCTTTACAGCCTCCGCCTCTACCCATTTAGTGAAGTAGTCGACGGCAACAAGTATGTACCTCCTTCCGCCTGTAGCAGGCGTATATGGACCCAGAATGTCCATGCCCCACTTAGCAAATGGTAGTGGGCTGTGAATGGTAGTGAGGTCAGTAGCCGAACGGTGAATTAGTTTGCCAAACCTTTGGCACTTGTCACATTTTTTCACCATCTCCATTGCATCTGCTTCCAAAGTAGGCCAAAAGTAGCCCTGCCGCCTTGCCCTTTGAGCAAGCATCCTACCACCTATATGAGAAGCACAGTAACCAGAGTGAAGATCGTCTAGTATCTCTCGTCCCTTTTCTGGAGTAACACACTTTAAGAAGGGTTGAAGGTACCCCTTTTTGTGAAGTTCTCCCTTTATCATTTCAAAACAGGTGGCTCGTTTTTTCAGTGCTGCCGCCTGTTGAGTATCATCCGGCAGTGTACCGTTTGTCAGATATGCCCTGATTGAATCCATCCAGGTTGAGCTTCTGTCTAGGATTCCAATAGGGTTTTCCTCGATGCTTCTCTTCTCCATTACTTCCCAAAAAACAGTTCGAGGAGTATCATAGGAGGCGGATGATGCTAATTTTGACAGTGCATCCGCCTGGTTGTTTTCCGATCTCGGCACTTGGATCAGATGGAAATCCTCAAGGGAGCCGACTGCTTGTCGGACCGCCTGTAAATACTTGATCATGGCCGGATGGGTTGCTTCGTATTCGCCATTGTACTGACTCACTATCAATTGTGAATCGGAACAGGCGTCTATTTTTCTTGCCCCTGCCGCCTTGCACATGCGGATCCCGGCTAGTAAAGCTTCATATTCTGCCTCATTGTTTGAAGCCTGAAAACTGAAGCGTAGAGCATACTCGTACCTGTCGCCCTCTGGCGACTGACATATGACGCCTGCTCCACAACCATTTGAAGTAGAGCTTCCGTCCACATATACCTTCCATACTTGGTCTGGAACTTGAGAGTCGGGAGGACGAGTCATCTCTACAATAAAATCAGCAAAGGCTTGCCCCTTCACTGCTTTTCTAGGCTCGAATGTAACTTCGAGGCTCTGTATTTCTATGGCCCATTTGATCATTCGGCCTGACGACTCCATGATGGTAAGTGGCCGCTTGATAGGTTGGTCTGTATACACGACGACTGCATGTGCCAAAAAGTAGGGCTTCAATTTTTTAACAGCCATGAAGAGTGCAAGACCAAATTTCTCCACTAGGGGATACCTCAACTCGGCATTTTTCAGTACGTGACTGACAAAGTAGACCGGGAGCTGACAGCCGTCCCTTTCAGCAAGGAGAACAGCGCTTAACGCATGATCAGAGACGGCCAGGTACATGTAGAGAACCTCTTTGGGCAAAGGGCTGACCAGCCTCGGCAAGGAATGCAAGTGAACTTTTAATTTCTGGAAGGCGGCCTGAGCATCCGGCCCCCATTCAAACCTTGCCTTTTTCTTAATTGCCTGGAAAAAGTATAGGCATTTGTCGCCTGATCGGCTTAGAAATCTTCCCAAGGCCGCCAGACAACCTGTTAACTTCTGAACCTCTCGGATGGTACGAGGCGACTGCATGTCAATGACCGCCTGTACCTTCTCAGGGTTCGCCTCTATTCCTCTCTGATTGATAAGGAATCCGAGAAATTTCCCAAACTCAACTCCAAATACACATTTCTTGGGATTGAGCATGACATGGTGCCGCCTGAGTGTGGCGAAAGTTTCTCGGAGGTCCGACAGATGATCTTTCTGAAGTTTAGTCTTGACAATCATATCATCAATGTATGCCTCGACGTTTCTCCCAATCTGATCAAAGAACACAGTGTTTATCATTCGTTGGAAGGTAGCCGGGGCATTCTTAAGACCAAACGACATGACCGTGTAACAGTATAACCCCTGATCAGTGACGAAGGTCGTCTTCTCCTGATCTTTCTTCCATAAAGGAATTTGATGGAAACCAGAGTAGGCGTCCATAAAGCTCATCAAAGCATGGCCGGCTGTTGAGTCGACCAGGTTATCAATTTTAGACAGAGGGTAACTGTCTTTGGGGCACGCCTTGTTTAAGTCTGTGTAGTCTACACACATTCTCCAGGTGCCATTCGGCTTTTTTACAAGCACCACATTTGCAACCCAGTCTGGGAAGTAACATTGCCGAATGAACCCTGCATCAAGTAATTTTTTAACTTTGGCGGCTGCCGCCTGACTTCTTTCTTCGCCATGGTTCCGCTTCTTTTGCCGTACCGGCTTCTTTTTTGGATCCACGGCCAGTTTATGTACCGCCAGATCAGGACTAATGCCTGGCATTTCATGGACTTCGAATGCAAAGATGTCCTTGTATTCTTTCAATAGTTTGTGAAAGTCGTCACCAAGGTTTCTCAAAGCAGTCGTCCCAACTTTGACTGTTCGGTCAGGACGTGAGTCGTCTAAGATCAGGTCCGCATGCTCACCAGCCGGCTGAGGGCGGAACTCATCCGGCCGCTCCTCTGCCAATGATTGCTATTTTCTTTCTTTTCTTGCAGCCCCTGTCTGGGATGCCTTTCTCTTTTTGCCGCCTGCTTCTTGAACAGGCGCTCTCTCCTTGACATTGTCAAGGTCTGTTTTTTCACCGCTTGACCCAGTAGCCATAACAGTGGGCTTGACATCCGAGAGATAGCACTCTCGGGCCATCCTCTGATCTCCCCTTAGGGAGCCGACTGTTCTATTATCCCTCTCAAACTTGAGCAACATAAGAGATGGGATTATAACAGCCTTGGAATTATTCAGGGTAGGTCGACCCAGAATCATGTTGTAGGCCGAGAGTTCCTCTACTACCAAGAACCGGACTACCATGTGTCGTCCTTCCCCTTTTTCGCCCAGGCGGATGGGTAAATCTACTCGTCCCAGTGGGTGGACGACTCCTCCTCCAAACCCTACTAAAGGGTGGGAGGCCGGATGTATGCAATCAGTCTGATACTTTAGTTTCGACAGACATTTGCTACTGATGAGATCTGAGGAGCTTCCGGTATCTATGAGGATTCGGCCAACTCTCTGGTTGGCCACTTTACATTCAATAACGAGAGGGTCGTCATGCGGCCCCCTTACCCCTCCTAGATCTTCTTCAGTGATGACAATCTCAGGAAATGAATATTTGGACGGCCGTTCTTGGTGAACGGAATTTACATCTAACCGCCTGATATTGTCTTTGTTGCCCCTAATAGTGGGGCCGCCTCCTGAGAAGCCGCCTGCAATAGTGTAGACGACTGCATCATCTGTATCGGAGCTGTCGGCCTGTTGGTTCTTTTTGGCCGACTGCTTTTTTGAGGAAGTGTTTCCCGCGGATTTCTTGACATAAGTGTCAAGATCACCTTGCTCAGCCAGGCGGTCTAGGTACCGCATGAGACTGATGCAGTCATTGGTGTGATGACCAACATCATCATGATAAGCACAGAATTTATCTTGGTTCCGGTTGTTTGCAGAACCCTTCATGGGGACCGGCTTCTCAATTGAGATCCGTCCCTTGATTTCTTTTAGGATAAACTGGTTATCCTTGCTAAACGCATACTTTGGGGAGTATGGTTTGAATTCTTTTTTCTTTTTCTGGGCCGGCTGTTTAGAGGAATCAGCCGCCCAGACCTCTTTTCTTTTCTCATCTTTGTTTGACGACTGTTTCTGTCGTCCTTCTCTTTTGTCGAAACTTTTCCCATCCGACTGTTTTATTGTACAAAGATCAGTCGCCTGTATATAGGCTTCTGCTTCAATCAAGGCCTCTTGAAGAGTCGCCACCCTTTTTCGAACCAAATCAAATTTGAAGGTAGACCCGTCTTTGAGACCTCTAAAAAAGTCAGTATAAGCTACCTCATCCGGTAACCCTTGAATCTGTATTCTCATCAGGTTAAACCGCCTGATGTAAGAACGAAGCCCCTCCTTCTCACCCTGCTGAATTGTTCCTAAATCAAGGGTCGTTTTCTTCGCAGGGATGTTCATGGCGAAGTTGGAGGCAAATAAGTAAGTAAGCGTCCTGAAGCTATTTACACAACCAGTCGGCAGGTTGCCGAACCATTGCTGTGCGATTCCTTTGAGAGTCACTGGGAAACACTTGCACCAGGTGGGATCATCCAACCCTTGAAGGTACATCAGGTTGGTGAATGCCATCAGATGGTCTTCTGGGTTAGTAGTGCCGTCATAGGCGCCTACTAGTACATTTTTCACTTTGGCTGGCTGAGCGGCTTCAGTAATTTCCTTGGAGAAGGCCGACGGCTGTTCACCAAGTCTAAGCAACCGTAGCTGCCAGTCCATAGGTTGGACGTTTTTTTCTGCAGGTCCACCAAACGGAGGTGGCTGCAAAAAATACTGTTGCGGCACAAATGGTAAGTTTGGTACCGCCTGGTCACTATGAAAGCCGGACTGACGGGAGGTGCTGCCTGACTGACTCTCATGGTACGACTGAGTATGCCTCATCGAGGCATTTCGCAAACTGTCTTGGAAGTTTGAAGTAGAGGCCGACTCTGACAATCGGTCACTCTTCTTCTGCTCTAGCAGTAGCCGAGCATCTGTGAATGTTTGCTTCGACCCGTCCGCCTGAATATGACGAACAGGTTTCCTATTTCCTGTAGGATAACGGAATTTTGTGAAATCAAGGGCAGGTGGCTCCCGCTTCCTAGATTTAGGATGAGGAGTCGCCTCTCGCCCTTGAACTGGCTTCCTCTTCAGTGAAGTGGAGGGTTTCTTGGCCGACTGCTCCTTGACTGGAGCAGGCGGCTTCTTGTTGATCAACTCTTGAATCTCTCCCTTGAAGTCCCTCATGAAGGTCATGAGTTCGTTCCTTGTGATGGGAGGAGACCCATCAGTCGGCTGTTGCCGAACAGGCGGTGCGCCTGCTGGCTCGCTTCCTGTTTGAAGATGCTCCCGTTCCCTCCTTTCGGTATGACGGGTACGTCGGGCCCTTAGGGTCCCGTCTGAAGCTGTATGAGCTTCAACTTCAAATTCACTTTCGGTATCATGATCCGACTGAACTTGAGGGTCGTCTAGGGGACGCCTCTCTTCAGGAGTCGGTACAGACTTGGATGCCATCTCAGAAGTACTCTCCCCACAGACGGCGCCAAATGTTTCGGGGTTTTCTGATGTCCTGCGGGAGAGTTACAATTCCGAGACTGGAACCGGACGCCTGTACCTGCAAAATAACGGAGACTCCTGTGAGCTCCGCCTCCAACGGTCAAGTTAGTACCTGATTAAGGAGTAATTAATGCGGTAATTAAAGTGATTTGGTCTCTCTAGGTGAGAGTGTTTAAGGTAGGTAATCTGCTTTGTTAGCGAGATCAGCCGGTTATTACTGTGTGTAATTAATGTGTTTTTTCCGTAATGTTTCTGTTCTGATTTTGTCATCCCCCTTAATGAGGATTAAGGGAGGTATTTATAACCTTGGGAAACGTGCCCATCCTAGGTTTAGGTAAACCTAGGGCCGATTGGGCTTCCCTCGGAAGTTGGGCCTGGGTGGCCGGTTTCTCCATTAGGCATGGAGTATGCCACATGTCTTGACATAACAGGTCCAAGGTGGACGAATAAGCGCGTGCCACGTGGGAAGCCCTGACTGTTCCAACTGGGGGACACTTGGCAGGACCTGATTGGTCCACGTGGCGCATTCTGATTGGTGGGAGCAAAATCCCCTAATCACAAGTGACTTAAAAAATCACCCTCCCTCTTATTTTTTTTTTCCCTTTTCCCTCCAAATCACATTCTCTCTCTTCTGTTCCCCAAAATTTTTCCCCAAATTGTTTCTCTTTCCTAAAGAAACAAGCTGACTAAATCAAATCAATTGGATTTCCTTAATTTTCGAAGAAATTCAAGCAAGGAGCGTTCGATTAAATCCTTTTCGCATCAGGTGAGAACAATTCGTACAGTATTTTTCCCCAATTCCATTGTTTTAAGCCTAAGTTTAGTTGTTTGTAAAATTAGGGTTTATAACTCAATTGGTTCTAAAATCATGTTTTTTTGGTTGTTTAAGGATGCTTTCGACTAAAAGGAAGTTATCAAAGTGCAATTGTGGTGGCTTGTATGGAAAATGAGAAGATAAGGTTGATTGATGAACATGAGAACTTGAAGAACTAGATGATGAGGAGCAAGGAAGGTGTTCATAAAACTTTGATCAGAACTGAAAATTGGGGATTGATGTTGATTTGTGTGATTTTGTCTATTCTTTGTAGTTTGATTGTGGTGGAGTTATGTGTTTCATGAGGAGAGAAACAATTTGGGGGAAAATTCTGAGCATATAATGTGAATTGGAGGGAAAAGGTGAAAAAAAAAGATGGAGGGTGATTTTTTTAAGTCATGTGATAGTCACATGACTGGTCAAAGCCTAAGTAAAAAAAAGTCAAATGTCGGAATATGACGTCAAGGTCCCTCTAGACAACAAAACATATTTATAAGGTCTTCTTAGACCAATTTGAACATATAAGGTCCTTCTAGACAAAAGAGTGAAGATATAAGTCCTTTCCACACAAATTTTCCTTTATATTTTGGTTATAAATTTTGGTAAAAAATGGTCTACATTATTAAAAATTATTTATGGAAATTGGAAAATAATTTTAGAATTCAAAAAACAAAATTTCAGCCACCCTTTTCACCAGCCCCCACCCTGCTATGACCACTGACGACCGCCAATAGCTGCCGGACATGGCAGACCACCGCCCTAACTTCCGGAGACCACATTTCCTGCGTTCTAACTTGCTGATGGCCACCAACCAAGCTATCTAAACTTCCGTCAACCCGATTATAACCCGAAACACCACGAAATCAGCTTCACCATCCCGGCTAGCCGCACCACTGCCGACGATTCGTCCCTCTCCCTTTCCCCTTACCGCAGAACCGCTGGCGCCGCCCACGAAACCCACTCTAAACTGCCGGCCAAACCCAAACTTTAACCCAAAACCCCAAGAACCTCAGTGGGGGTATGTCGCCGGCGACTTGGGGAGATTTGTAGGCGGCGGCAATCTGGGGAGATTTTTGGGCGGTGGCCAAGGTGGGGGGAGGGGTTGGCCTGCCGGTGATGGTTATTCTTGCCTGTTTTTTTCCCTTTTTTAAATCTATTTTTTCTAGGAACTTTAATCAATGTAGTTATTGTTGTTGTTATGATTATTTTTTTTTGTAAGAAAGTGGTTATTGTTATTATTAGTATTGTTATTGTTGTTAATCTTGTTATGGCCATGAATTAATTTTTAATTAATTATTATTGTTGTTATTGTTTTTTTGTTTTTAGAAAAAGTTATTATTAGGTATATCATACAAGTACTACTTAGGTTAGGTTCAATTATCTATATACTGCATTTGGGTAATAACTCATTACATATTCCGTTTGAATCGAGCAAGTCGAATCTATTTCAAGTCTATTGCCAATCATACTATGATGAATTAATGTCAAATTAGCAAGGTAAATATTGTATTGGTTTATTCAATTCTAATTGATCTTGTAATTGATTCGATGTTAAATCAAGACAATTTTATCAAGTCTAGATATATAATGCGAAGTAGAGATATTCAAATTTCACAGTAATTTTTAATGATGTTTATAATGCCAAGCTCAATTAATTATTATTAGTAGTGTTGTTATTTTTATTTTTTAATCTGAAGAAATTTGTATTATAATTGTTGTTGTTGTTTTGGATGGTACATAAATACCTCTATGATTGATATTACCATCAAAAATTTATTACCAAAACTTTTGGGATAACTAATCAAATTAAATTTAAATTATTTATCAAAATTTTATACATTTTATTGTTTAGATAATGGATATGTAATAAGAATGTAATTATATGCCACTTTGTAATACTTTACCTTAGAATTGTAATTAAGGACTAACATTATTGATACTTTAAAATTTTTGTAAAACAACTAATATTATCATTAGAAATATTAATCGAATTGAGCAACTAACTCGAGGTTGACTTGGACAACACTTGGACAAAACTCGACTTGAGTTGTCTTGACTCAAACTGTTAACCTTAACGAGCATGAGTTGAGCAATACTAATACCAATAATTTAATAAGCATTATTGTTATGTTAACACTTTATTCAAGAAAAATGTTAATTAACTAATGACTAACAATACTAATACTTTAGAAAAATTTTAAAGCAACTAATATTATTACTAAGGGTGCTAATTGAGTTGATCATCTCGAAATTGACATAAATATTTTGATTATTTTTGAAAAAAAAAACATAGTTAAAAAAATAATGTGGTACTGTAGACACCTAAAAATGTCTTCCTAAAACCAAACCCGATGATGAACAACCTTTCACCGCCATTATTGGTCGAGTTAAGTATTTAATCTCTGGAGTGCTTAAATCCATGTTTCCATTCAATACATTTCATAAACAAATCATATTCATAGCTCATTTCCTTAAACCATAACTATTTTGAGTAATTTTACCCATGCCACGTGGGCCAACCAGCTTATGACACGTGTCAAACCCAATTACTCCAAATTGGACCAATCGCCCTTTGACACGTGTCATTCCTAGAATCAAGGAGAAAAAGGTGGCCTTCAAGGGCCCAAATCCCGAGAAAATCATAATTTGGCACAGCCCAACAGAATTAGGTCAGAATGACCTAATCAGGGGCACATTTCCCGATGACCCTATAAATAGGGAGATTTCCCCCATTTTGGGGACACCTACAATTTTTTTTTTTTTTTTTTTTTTTTGGTAAATAGAGATTTTATAACCAAAGGAAACAAATTACAGCATACAAAGTTAATGCTTACAAAAGCTAAGCAAAAACCATCCCAAAACCAAAAATCAAAAGGCTAAACTGCCAAAGCAAAAGACCAAAAGCAAAAACCAGCAGCACACCCAAGAAAAAACCAATAGCAGCTCAGGGTCAGCAACAAGAGCAGCAGCAGACCCAAACCCCTACACCAGCTGCCAAAACAGCAGCAACCAAAACTCAGAACAGCAACACTAGCAGAACATCAGAGCAGAACCACTAGCAGCCACCCTGACCACAACACCAGACCAAAGGCAGCAACAAACTGCAACAGCAACAAAAAGCAGCAGCTTCAAAACAGAACTAGAACACTGCAGCAGCAACCAGAAACAGTACACAGACTGTAACAGCAACACAGCAACAGCACCAGAACAGAACCAGAGCTGCAACAAGACAGCACCATCAACTGCAACAGACCAGCACACAGTATGCAGAAGCAGCAGACAGCAACACCAAAAGAAAACAGCAGCTGAAACAAGCCAGCAGCAGCAACAAGAAACAACAGCAGCACAGAAATAACAACAGAGCAGCAACAGTAGCTCAACAATAGCCAAAACCAACCAAAGTAGACTGCTGACCAGCTGCCACCCAACCAGAACACACAAAAACACCAGACAACTGCAACACCAAATCAGTGAATTAAAAGCAGCTTTCTGTCTATTCCTTTACACCTAACAGCAACATGATAGATAATGTCATGAAATACAGTATCTGCAGGTTTACAGTCACCCGTAAACATCAAACTATTCCTCTGCAGCCATATACTGTAGATAGCCTCAGCAAAACACATAGAGTATACTCGTGCTGCTAGATTTCCTGCAATTCTTAACTATCCATTGTTGTTCAATGTGAAAAGGTTGAACTGCTTTTTTAACATCAAGAAGCTTCAAAATCTGTTCCAAAATAGTCTTAGAGTAAGGACAGCAGAAGAACAAGTGAGAGACAGATTCACAAGTATTCTGGCAGAAAAAGCAAATAGGATCACAATTTGCATTCCACTTAACAATTCTATCCTTAGTGGCAAGTTTGTCAAGCAAAGCTAACCAAGTAATGAAAATACTCTTAGGAGCGGCTTGGTTATTGCAAATAATTCTTTTCCACCCTACTTTAGGAGCCTGAGGTCGAATACGGGCATAGAGTTTAGCAATACTCATTTTCCCATTTTTCATAATAGAGGACCAGCCACCAATATCATCAATAATATCACTGCAAGTCAAGATTTTCTTCAAAACCCATGAGAATTTCTTGGGAATAGTGGCAGTCCAAATACAATTTATTACATCATACCCTACATTCTCTTACATCAGAGAAACACCTGATTTGGAATCCGAGAAGATCTTACCTAAATTTCCGCATGTTTTTCTACTCTTACTCAAAAACTAACTTGACCGTCGGAGGTAGAGCTCCAACCACTCGGAGTCTCCGTTGTTTTGCAGGTACATGCCGCGTTCACCAGTGTTTGAGCCGTAACTCTCCCGAGGGACAAAAACACCCAAAATATTTTGCGCCGTCTGTGGGGAGAGTACCTTAAAGATTGTTTAAGAGTTTATACGACCTCCTGACCCAATAGTCATTGGCCGGAGGTCTTTACAGACAAGGAGGATGATGACCCTCCGGTTAAAACATATGCGGCCAAAGATGGGTCACTCATTACCAAGCGCCTTTGTCCCAAAGATAACATGGAACGTGGTGAAAGCCAGGTGGGTACCAGCAGGCCCCCAAGGTAGCTGGAAGGGGAAATCTAGATGGTAAGTGGATCAGCCCCAGTCACCAGGGACGAGCTCATGGAATTCATGACTAGTTTCAAGGGTGAAATCAAGGATCTGATAAGTAAAAGCCAGGCTAGCCCAAGCAAGGGTCAGTTAGCAAAGAAGACTCCTCAGGCTGAGAGGAGGAAGCCATTCAGGGATAGGCAACCAACTTCAGATCCAAAGGAGAAGGCAGCTGCAACACTTTACTAGTCCAAAATCCTTTTGCCCTAGAAGGGTCCGAGAAAACCCCTCCGGCAGGATCAACCGGGGGGTAACAAAAAATCCACCTTTGATGCCTGGGAAATCATCAATCGTAGGAGAAGTCAGCAGCTGTCTAAGTCAGCCTTTACTTTGAGCTTTTCAGACAGCTTTAAAAATACATCTGCAAGGAATACTCAATCCTTGAATGAGAGCCATACAGATGATAATATTGTCCATTCTGGCCCTCAGATGTTGGGAATGCACCGTACGTACCCCTTATGATGTGCGGCCTGTATTCTCTGTATTTCATGCAACCGACCCTCTTTGGGGGTCAGGCGGCATACAATGTCCAACCTCTGGACTGGCAGCTTCGTCTCCTCAAAATTGGTGAACAGACTTCTGCGTTCACCAAGGAGATAACCGAGGCGGCACAACCAGCCAAGGTTAAGAATGTGCTGGTAGGTGCCTATGACGGTACCACCAACCCGGAGAACCACCTCATGGTCTACTCTAACCTCATGCACATGCAGGGGTTGGAGGATGCTATGTGGTGTCGGTGCTTCCCAGCTACATTGAAGGGCATCACCCAACAATGGTTTGGAAACCTGTCAACCGGATGCATTGACAACTTTAGGAAGCTTGCCTTCTTGTTTGCCTCCAACTTCTCAATAAACATCCCTACCAAGAAAACAAGTCTTAATTTGAGCACCATCCGGGGAGAGAGAGAAGGACTCCGCTCCTATGTCAGGCGGTTCAACCTGGTGAAAATCCAAATCCAGGGGTTGTCTGACGAGGTAGCCTATACAGACTTCTTTAAGGGTCTGAAGGATAGGTCGACTTTTAAGTTTGACATTGTCCGAAAGAGGGTTTTCACCCTTCAAGAGGCATTGATAGAGGCAGTGAGCTTTATTCAGGCTACCGACCTCTGCTTGTCAAGCCATCAGTTGGACTCCAAGAAGTCCGACAAGTAAAAAGAGGGTAGGTCTACTCAGCCGGCTCAAAATGCTGAAGAGAGCAAAAAGAGAAAAGAAGTTAAGGCAGTTGATGAGCCTGATCAGCCGTCCAAAAAGAAAATGAAAGAGTTCAAACCGTATGTCTCACAACATGAATACAATAAAGACTGTTAAACCATCTTCACAGAGGTGAAGAATCGGCTGGCCATTCAAAAGCCGAATCCTATGAAGAGTTCTGTTTAGTCGCAGAACAAGAATAAATTCCGTCACTTCCATGAGGAAGTGGGCCATGACACCAACGACGATGGTGCAGGGTTATTGGTGGCGATTAAAGGCAACACCGGTGGCTGGTGCAGCTGCTATACTGGTGTAGCTGTTGCGGGATGGTTGGTGTGAGGGATGTTGCGGGGTGTTGGTTACGTGGGAGCTGGAGTGGAATTGGTGGGTGATGGTGGTTCAGGTGCGGTTAATTGTTGTGGTTGCTATGGTTTTTTTTGGGTTGCAGCTCGAAGGGTTGACGGAGGAGGTTAATTGGTGTGAGTTTTGGTGGTTTGTGAATTGGTTGTAGGTGGTGCTGCTGCTGGTTTGGCTTGGCTGTGAGGTGGAGTTGATTGGTGGCTGTTGCGAGGTTTTGGTGGGCTGCTGTGTGCGTGAGGGATCAGGGGAATTGGTGTGGTGGAGGTTAAGAAGGTGGGGTGATGGATAAGAGGTGGGCAGCAGCAAGCAAAGTAAAGGCACACACTTTGTCTCGTCCCCGAATTCCGAACTCACTTGACATGAAACCTGGGACCCTAAACACAAAACCGAGGAGAAATCATGACAAATAAAACGAAATAAATAAATTAGAAATAAATAAAGTAAAATAGAAAAAGAGAAATAACACTAACTTAATAAAAATTAAATAAAACTATACAAGTAAATAAAATGAAATAAATAATAAAATAAACTTAAAACTAATAAAAAAAAAACAAAAATTATACAAGCAAAGATGGTAAAATAAAATAGACTCAAAACTAATTAAAATAAATAAAAGTAAATTAGAATACTTTCAAGGAAAAATAAAGAACGAAAAATAACAAATCAAAAGCAAATAAAATACGAAAATAAACTAATTCTAATAAAAACTACGAAAAGAACTAAAACACGACAAAATTACCAAATACACAAGAAATGTTATTAAAGGGAAAACAAGAGAAAGAAAGGGAAAATAAGATAAAATAAACACGAAAATGACTCTAAAAATACTTCCTAAGAGTGACATAAATGTCACTCATCAAATTCCCCCAAGCTAAACCTTTGCTCGTCCTCGAGCAAAGATAGAGCAAAAGAGAACAAGATGGAATTATTGAAAGCAAAAGAAACAAAATAGAAACAAAGAGAAAGAATGTACACTAACTCACTGCCGTAAGAATCATGGAAGCATTTAGCGTATGCATCAAGCCCTTTAAACCCCCATGTCACCAAAGAGGACGAGTAAGCTCTCGTGAGGGTTTCCTAAGAGGTTTAACCCACAACTCTTGGCAACACATAACATTCAAGGCAAAGGTGAAATCAAGAAAACTCGAGTTTTGACATTTCAAACTAAACACAAACAACGGGCTCAGTGCACAAGAATACAATCCTTTCTAGACATTAAAGGTAGCCAAGAAAAAGAATACCTAAGGTTGGTACACACATAAAGCATGCAAAGGGTAGAGAACTTAGAGGGACTTACATTCCTCCTTATCTCCAACTAAACTTCCGCGTCCTCACTAGTTTTGTATCCACTTTTAAGGTGATATCTCGAAATTCCTCGAAGGAACCGGAAGAAATAAACAATGAAAAACATTTAGGCTACCCAACATCTTGGCATCGATAGCTCGCTCAATAGGCTTGGCTTGATTACCCTCCACCGGTAGTAACTAAACCTCACTAAGGTCAAAAGGTCTTAAAAGGGTTGAAACGTTTTGGCTAGGGTAAAGGGTGTGGAAATAAATTTGGAAATTGGTGGTAAACTTAGAAGTGAAGCATGGTTGATCATTCCTCAATTCAAACTCAATAAACTACCAACTTTCAAATAAAAAATTCTAGCAATAGATCACAAAGCAACTCCTCCCCCAAGCTTATTCTTTTTCAACCAAACAACAAAATTTTTTGTATTTTCTCAAAAAAAATTCCTTTTTTTTCTTTTTTTTTCATTTCTTTTTATTCTTTGCTCTCGCCTCTTTTAACTTTGAGCGACTTTTTCTTTCATTTCCTTTATTTTCTTCTCATTTGCTCAAACCATTCAACATAACAAAGATAATCACAAGTACCAAAATTTGAGTTTTCACTTCTTTTCCATTCTATTTCTCACTTTCATTAACCAAAAATACAAATCAAGTCCCAAGAATGCTTCACAAAAACTAATAAAGGTGAAAATAAAGCAAAGGTCCATTGGTTTGTACTGTGGTTATGCCAAAGAAGGGAAAAAAAGGCTCAAATTGGGTTACTAAATGAGCAAATGCAAAAGAAAAATAAAAGAATAGAAAATAATAAAACAAAACAAAATCCTAATTGCCTTCGTCTTCCCCTAGGTTGGTTCGGTCTCGATCTCGGGTAGAATCAAGCCAAATTCTCGATATAAGCTAGCAATGCCAAGGATCCAAACGCCACACATGCAAGAAATGTAGAAGGCTAGAACAATATAGACACATCCTCACAAGAATGACAGTAGTGGAATAGCAAAAATCACCTTTAAAGCTTCAACTAGCTAGAGAGCGACAACCATCTTACCACAAAACCGAGTGAGCTAAGGTCTCATAGCCCTTAAGTTCTACTACCTTGGCAATGATATATGTGTGAACCAACCCCGACATCCAAGTGCACGAAAACCTCTAACAACTAGGAAAGAGAGTATTCTAGGTGCTAAAGCCCAAATATGTCCAATATTGAAACAAAACATTTTGAAACCTTGACTTGAATGCCATGGAAAGACACTATACACACGAATATTCACAAAACAAACAATACTAAAAAATTCGTATACAATTGTGTAAGATGAAAGCATGATCAATCAAAGCTACAAATACCAAAAGTCAACTTAATAAGGCGCTCACGGCCATCCAAACATAGAAAACTAATCTCAATAATAGACTTTGGCAAGTATGGGAGAAATAAATCAAGCAATCATGAGACTAAGAACTAAGAAACCACCAAGAGATATAGATGACCCCCCAAGCTAGCGAATAGCTACTCCCCCAAGCTAGAATGGAGCATTGTCCTCAATGCTCAAAATAAAGGCAAAAAGGGGTGGGAGGGAGGCGAGGAAAGAAAACACATCCACACAACAAATCATAATTCATTCAATCCACATGCATTTAAGAAAGCAAATTTAAGATGAGGGAAGAAGGAAAGAGTAAACCAAATGTGAGGTGGGTGTTGAAACTCGCAATTGAGCACATTGTCCACATTTTCATCTAATTCCTCGTCTTTGTTGATTTTCCAAATGCAAGCAATCATTGGTGTGCTTCTTCTCAAGAATCTCAATCAAAAATCCTTGCACATGAGTATATGCATCAAGTACCTATACACATAGACAAGAGAGTAAACAAAAATGAGAAATGTAAAAGAAAGAAAAAGAAAGCAATAATACATGGGTTACTTCCTGAGAAAGGCTTGCTTAGCGTCCAAGCATGACAATCTAGTAAATAACCCAACAAAGAACGCAAAAGCTTGTCATATTCACCGGAAAACATATCAAGAAATAGAGCATATGCGATGCTCATATGACAAACAAACATAAAGTACAAGGAAACTTTATGCTTGGGAGAAGGGAGAAAAGAAAATGTAAAAGAATCAAAAGAAAAATCAAGAAAATAAGAAGAAAAGGTAGAAGAATAAAAAGAAAGATAGGAAGGCAAACTCTCCTCACAAAAATCTTTTTGGTTGGCATTATAACTCTTTTCCTCATCAACAATGAAAGAGTTGGGGGCTTCGGAAGCATGAATAGGAAAAGGATCCCTAAGAGGTTCTTTGAGAAAAGAAGGGAGGAACATAGGATAGTAGGATATATGGTTAAATCTTTGAGAGAAAGGTGTATGAGAAAGGGAAAAAGGGGTAGCTAATCCCTCATCACAAGATCTCACATCACTAATGAGGGAATGAAAATCAATCATGGAATCCTCAAATGAAGAACCCTCACGTTCTACGTCTCCCTCAAGCTCAAAAACTCCAAATGATTCAACCTCAACCTCCTCTTCACAACCTTGAACAACATCTCCCTTAAATTTCTCAAGGCCTACCATCTCAAAATCAAGAGTGAATGGGGGAAAATTTCTCTCAAACTCATCTCTTTCTAATGAAGCCTTATCAATGAACTCACTCATAAGGTTATGGGCTACCGTTTGAAACTCAAGAAATATTTGGGCCATAATCTCAAATGAGTCCAAATCATCATGGATAGACGAGTCAAATTCTTGCTCATTGGAATCATCTAGGGGACTATGGGGAACACCTTTAGAATTCATGCAAAAATCGGATGCAATGTGATAAAGAACATGCACTTCATCATCATTATAATGTACCTCATTACATTGAGATATAGAGGGAGGGGAATTGAAATCATGCATTACATGGTCACTATGGGGAGCATTAAGCACATCATGGGAATTCATATTAGACAAATCATGACAATTAGCATCAACATTAAAATCATGAGAATCCCGAACATAAGTCTCATGATTGGCCCTCTCCTTATCATAATTATCCCTAGCTAACCATGAATAGAAATCCCAAGCTTCATCCGAAAACATGTCTTGAAATCTACTATTTAACATATTGTCAACTACTCCTCTAAAATGCTCATTTAATCCCAAATTGATGATTTCACAATAATCACCCTTGGTAAAACCTTTAACACTATATAGGAAATCCTTAAGTCTATTGAAATACACCCAAAACAGTTCATTATCAAATTGAGGAATAGAAATATAAGCCATTTTTTCAAATAAAGCAACTAAAATTAAAACCAACAAATAGAATGAAAATTATATACAATGGACTAGTCTCAATAAGATAACACAATGGTAATGGAAGCCGTTCCCCGGCAACGGCGCCAATTTGACAAGGGAATAATCACGTCGTTAAACGACTATCCCTAGATCAAATACAATTTATACAACCTAAACAAACCTAATACGAGTATAAGGCAAGCATAGGGGTCGAATCACAGGGAACGAATAAACACCACCAAATGTTATCGACAATTAAGCTAGTCCGGAATAAGAGATAAATAAACCAAAGTCTAAATATTCTAAAACAAGAAATAAAACATTAAGGGAAATGGTTTAGGTATGGCATTCACTTGAACATAAACGAAGGCATAGAAATTGAATTAATTATGAACTAAACATGCATGAATATCAAAGTAAATGATCCAATCTAGCCGCCTTCCGGGGTCAATTGGCTTCTCCTAACATAGCCTCTATGTTTCCACACTAGAACCATATATTGAGAGGTGCAATCAAAGAACAATCGATAGTAATGAACCTTAACTAAGTCAACTTCCGTTCCTTGTTAGCAAAGATTCACCTTTAATCAACCAACTATGTGCACTTGCAAGAAGATTAAAGAATATCAAGCATATAAAGACTTAAATCACAAATAAATTAATTCTAAACCCTAGAACATGCTCAAAGTCCAACTACACCACAACCATCCCCTTAATGAGGACATTTACTCACTAATCATGCTAATAACAAGATTAATTAACAAATAATCAAGAATGAACATGATTAACAAGCAATACCAACAACTAAAATAATAATCAAAAGAAAGCAAATAAAATAGAGGAGAGAGAGTTAGAGATTCTCATTGATTGAATGTGAAAATCTACAAACAAGATGATCAATCTTCTTCTTCAATATCCAAGCTCAACAATGGTGAAACCCTCACTTTCTCTCTCTAAACTACTCTATTCCTAACCTAAACCTAGAGAGAGAAGTTCTCCTAAAAACTAATTAGAGAATTGTATAAAATGTTAATTGTTTTATTTCATGTCCTACTAATTACCCCAAAAATGGGTATATATACAAAGCTAATAAAACTAAGCAAATAAAAGAAAAGAAAATATAATAAAAAGGAAAAATAAAGAAAGAAACTAATTATAAAAAATAAAAGAAAGAAATAAGAAAAAGGGAAAAGAAAAGAAATAAATTAAAAGAAAAAGAAAAATACACCCCAAAATTCCCAAAAACATCAGACCCTTTTCCCCCTCTTCTTCGATATTTTGGCTGCTCTTAAAAATTGGATTCATTCCCCTACTTCACACCCTATCAAAATGCATCATCAAGATTTATCATGAAATCGCCATCGTTCATCTTCAACAACACTCATCGAGCATCAATTCAAGTTGTTGGTCTTCGATAATAATCACGCGCAAATCTCGTGAAATGGTTCGATCGAACCATGGGTTGGTGTGGCCGAACTACGGGGTTGGTTCGATCGAACCATGAGTGTGTTCGACCACACCTCTTCAAATTACAAAACTTTAAAAGTTTCTGACTCGCACTTCGATCGAACTCCTATGCGGTTTGCTCAAACCCAAATGAACTTGAATTGCTCTGAATTTGGGTGATGCATGTGCGAATTGATGGGGTTGATTAGGGCGCAATTGCTGCTTCTGGGAAAGATGGGTTTACGCGGAGAGGAGAGCTGCTCTGTGCGCCGATTTGAGTGGCTGAAGGTGGTTGATTGGTGTGGGTTTTGGTGGACGGTGGTGCAGGGTTATTGGTGGCAATTGAAGGCAGCAGCGGTGGCTGGTGCAGCTGCTATACTGGTGTAGCTGTTACGGGATGGTTGGTGTGAGGGATGTTGCGGGGTGTTGGTTGCGTGGGAGCTGGAGTGGAATTGGTGGGTGATGGTGGTTCAGGTGCGGTTAATTGCAGTGGTTGCTATGGTTTGGTTTGGGTTGTAGCTTGAAGGGTGGACGGAGGAGGTTAATTGGTGTGAGTTTTGGTGGTTTGTGAATTGGTTGTAGGTGGTGCTGCTGCTGGTTTGGCTTGGCTGTGAGGTGGAGTTGATTGGTGGTTGTTGCGAGGTTTTGGTGGGCTGTTGTGTGCGTGAGTGAGTAGGGGAATTGGTGTGGTGGAGGTTAAGAAGGTGGGGTGATGGATAAGAGGTGGGCAGCAGCCAGCAAAGTAAAGGCACACACTTTGTCTCGTCCCCGAATTCCGAACTCACTTGACATGAAACCCGGGACCCTAAACACAAAACCGAGGAGAAATCAAGACAAATAATATGAAATAAATAAATTAGGAATAAATAAAGTAAAATAGAAAAAGAGAAATAACACTAAACTAATAAAAATTAAATAAAACTATACAAGTAAATAAAATCAAATAAATAACAAAATAAACTTAAAAATAATAAAAACTAAACAAAAACTATACAAGCAAAGAAAGTAAAATAAAATAGACTCAAAACTAATTAAAATAAATAAAAGTAAATTAGAATACTTTCAAGGAAAAATAAAGAACGAAAAATAACAAATCAAAAGCAAATAAAATACGAAAATAAAATAATTCTAATAAAAACTACGAAAAGAACTAAAACACGACAAAATTACTAAATAAACAAGAAATGTTATTAAAGAGAAAACAAGAGAAAGAAAGGAAAAATAAGATAAAATAAACACGAAAATGACTCTAAAAATACTTCCTAAGAGTGACATAAATGTCACTCATCACGGGGTAGAGCTTTGAGCCCCCGTGGGCTGCTCAACCACATGAGGCTTCTCGTCTGCATATGGCGTCAAAACCACGCTAAACTTCTTGCCTAGGTCAACCCCTACACCGAAGCCTTGTGGGCTGATGCTCTTCCCCCCAATGGCTATCTGGGGCTTCCCAATCGGAATCTCAAGGGCCTTCTGAATGGACGACACCTTTTGAGATTTCGATGGGCTATCAGCAGCCTCATCCGTCTTGCGTTTGAAAAGCTTTTGAAAATAATGGGGAGGCTCCTACAAAATAAAATGACTTGGTAAGCATATATCCGGTTTTCAACCGTTTCACGAAGAGAAATTAAGAAGAATTTAAGTGAATTGGTCGGACGGGTGATATTTGTCCCTTATTAAGGAGCTCTTTCTTTTGTTTCTCCACCTTCTCCTTGCAGATCTGGGCTGGGACCGTCTGGGGTTTTCTCCTCAGAAACCATGCCTCTTGCTGTCTCTACAAACCAAACTTCTGTTAGGATACGTATATGAATAAAATTCTACAAGATAGTCACGGTCGGTACAAGCTAGACATACGTCTATCAAACATTGAACTAAGGCCGCAGACGGACATAAACCCCTCGTCTCTCAGCTAAATATGCCATGGAATCTAGTTCTTTGGAACGCTAATAGCTTCCCTGGTTAAAAGATAATCAGTTTTGAGCCTAAAGAAGTCTGACTCTATAATTATTTCATAATCCTCATCCGGGATGGCAGGGAACTTGCATTTCTTCCCCAGAAGATTCGGTTTCCTATTGTACCGCTTGTACTCCCGATTCTCTCTATCACTAGAAGAAGACATCAAGTAAAAGAGCTCCTTCCAGTTATCTCACTTAAACAACTTGTCTAAGGTCATCTGGTATTGTGGATGTGTGGTAAGAGTGTACCACGTTCTCTATCTGCCTAGGCATCTGCTTCAGTAATGCATGTGTGCAAAAGCCTCATAACCGGGGTGGAGCCCTTGCCATTCACAGTCAGAAATATACCCAGAATGTTGACCCAAGAATTTGAGGTCAACTACCACACACCCAGGCCATACCCCCGGAGAATAGCCTTCACTGCTTCATAGAGTGGGAAGCGAAGACCGACTAAAAATGCTGCCTCATAAAAACCGAAATATTGGTTGGCATTCCGCAGTTCATCATTCCACGCAATAGTTCCTAGCTCAGGCGGCACCCGGATGTCAAACCCCTCTCCTAGGGGATGTTTGAGCTTAAAATTCTCTAAGCCCTTCTCCATTGCAGCTCTATCTCTAGATGACACATGAATCTCAGGTGGGTTGTTTTTCTCTTTCCAGTTCACTTTTTACTTCTCCTTATTGTCCTCAAGTGGGGGAAGGTCGTCATCATCACTGTTGTCCTCAGAACTGGACTCAGATGTGTGGTATTACCCCTCCCGTCTTTGGGAAACTTCTTCACCGTCTGACCCTGAGGTAGAAGGGCCATCTTCAGATTCAGCATTGGAGGCAGCCTCCTCGCTCCCTTCATTATCATCATCATCATCACATTCAAAAATTCCGTCACTGGGAGTCCTAGGAGCCCTAGACGGAGAATACTCTCCAGAACTGTTGTGCGTTGCTTCCCTCTCAACCAAAATAACCTTATCAGACGGTACTTCCAACGTACCGTCTCTTCTTCGCCGTCTGATGGTTGTTTGATTGGTTCTAGCCATTGTGTCCCGCACATATATAGAGACGGTCGGTTGGGGGGAAGTACAAAATTGCTCCAAGCACCTAGAGCCAGCACCCCTAGTCCTAGACTCAGCCATCCAAGGGGACCGACTGACTACTGTCCTAGGCTGTGCCATGTGTGTTGGTGATGAGTCCATTAATTTGAATAAAAGTATACAAACGGAAAAATTAAGAATGAGCTAAAAGGGGTAGAGACGGTACCTTTGAATTTGACTTTGAGTTGGGTCAGGCGTTGACTGGCTGCTTCACGCGGGTTGATTTGCTTATAAGAGACACAAGTGGTTGCTAATGGCTGAGGCAAGCGAAATAGAGGAGTGAAAGCAAGGGGGTAAAATATGTATTTATAGAGGGGTAAAGGCAGGGGCATCCTTGTAATTTCCCCGGAATGTGAAAGATTAAAATTTCAATGTAAAAAAAGGGTGGTTGAGTGACACGTGTGACAAATGCCACGTGGCGCGCCATGTCACATCTGTGAGGGGCAAAGATTTTGGGTAATTTCACCCATGCCACGTAGGCTAACCAGCTTATGACACGTGTCATTCCAAGAATCAGGGAGAAAAAGGTGGCCTTTAACATGTGTCATTCCCAGAATCAGGGAGAAAAAGGCGGCCTTCAAGGGCCTAAATCCAGAGAAAACCGTAATTCGGCGCAGCCTAACAGAATTAGGTCGGAATGACCTAATCAGGGGCACATTTCTCGATGACCCTATAAATTGGGAGATTTTCCCCCCATTTTTGAGACACCTACAATTTATTACAGCATACCCTACACTATATTACATCAGAGAAACACCTATTCTTGGAATCTGAGAAGATTTTACCTAAATTTCCGCACTTTTTCCTACTCTCACTCAAGTACTAACTTGACCGTCTGAGGCGGAGCTCCAACCACCCAGATTCTCTAATGTTTTGCAGTTACAAGCCGCGTTCACCAGTCTTCGAGCCGTAACTCTCCCGAGGGACAAAAACACCCAAAACAATAACTTACTTTCCACTTTTCGTGTCCACATCACAAAACCGAGAGAAACTGATTTTTCGCCGTATAAATTTGATCCAATTATTATATAGTTGGATAGGCCTTGAAATAAGCTTCCTTAGAATATATCATAAGCCCTATTCCGATTTAAAACGAAGAAGATATAAGGAAAATACTAAACTCGACCAAAAACCGACACCCTTTCACTAAAATGGCCATATCCTAAAATATACAATTGCTTTTACTTGATTCTAATTGGGTTGGAAATTCTACTTGATAAGATTTCCAATGATATATTATATGTCTTTTTTCAAATTACGGATCAAAAGTTATTGCAGTTTTAAAAACGTGTAAAAACTAGAATTAATGTACATCAGCTAAAATGCCGCGAGGTGGCAAAGGCTGACGTGGCACGATGCATATTTCCATGAAACAGTGCATATTGTCATGACACGTTATTTACACTGTGTCACGGTGCCTTTTTTTTGTGTATTTTCCATCGTATTTCGAAAAAATAAAACATCGTGACACGGTGATGCGTGCATCAATGTGAACGATGAGCATGTTGAAGAATTATTCCAAGAAAGTCAAGAAGGCATGAATCTATACTTGGAAGCTTCTTCAATAGGTCAAACTTACTATCGGGGGCATCAAGACAAAGCCACGCTTTGTATGGTGGCGTTCTTGGGAGTTCTTGAAGCTTCTTGATAGTTCTTTAAGGTTTCTTTAAAAGCTTTCTTAGGTTTTTGCTTACAAGTTTTTACCTTTCACTTGAAAGGGTTTTTCTTGTTTTAAGCACTTAGGATTTCTAATTGCATTAGGAATTGTTTTAGTCTAGTAGGCGTCAATAATAGCTTGGAGTGCAAGCTTGAGTTAGGATAAAATAGGCAAGTTTTATCTTAAGAGTAGTTAGAGTTTAAGTAGGATTAAATAACTAAATCAAAGTTATCTAAACTTGATTAAGTTATGCAATCCGTGGGTTTTTGTTAGGGGATTAGAATTCTAATTCAAGTGGGATTAGGATAATTGATTGAGTTTATAAATATAGGGTTGTAATCTTCGAATAATATACAAGTTTTAATCATACATTCATAATAATATTTCTTATTGCTTTTGTTTAAGTTGGATTACTTAAATTCTTGATTGGTGGATTCCAATTTGCTGTTTTGTTTGTTTTAGTTAAAACAATCACCTAGGTTGATTAATTAGGTGGATTCTTGATTAATTAATCTAAGTTTCTTGCTTAATTCTTGGTGAATTTTCTGTATAGAATTAGGTTAGATTCATATCTTTGTGAGGCTTAGTTTTCGGACTAAAAATCACATCATCTTGGTATCAGAGCCAGGTTTCGGTAGAAAATAAACTGGTAACGTTTGGCTGGGAATTTTTGAGTGATTCTTTTTGCATTAGTCTCTAATAACGTCTAGCTATCACCATATAAAATTTCGTAGCTTTTGGTTGAGTAACGAACTCTGTACAGCCTTAAACTTTTGGTGTTGTTGCACTGGGTTGTGGTTGGGAGTCCGGTTTTTGTTTGCTTCAAGATTCCTTCAAGATTTGATCTTTTAATCAAGATTTTTGCATAACCAACCTGGTTTGTGTAGGAGCAATGAGTGACGAAGAAATCCCAGGGATTCCAAGGGGTTTGAACCTTGATCAAGCGCATAACTTGCGGAGGGATCGTCAAATAGAGCGATTGTCACAACAATTGCAAGAAGTATTGGCTAGGCTTGACGAACGTGACAAAACTTCATCTTCAAGGAAGAACAAATCAGTTGCAATTTCTAGTTCAAGTGAAGACGAATATGAAAGGAGAAAAGCAAGTAGATCACGCCATAAAGATTCATCTTCGAGTGATGAACCTAGAAGGCATAGACGGAAGAACAAGGCCAAAGATGATGACCGAAATATAAGGTTAGATTTTCCGGAATTCAATGGTAGTATGCTAGACCCCGAAAAATATTTTGAGTGGGTTAGAAGAGCCGAAACACTCTTTGATTACAAGGAGTATGATGAACGAAAGAGGTGCAAACTTGCTGAATTAAAACTCACAGGTTATGCGAGTTTATGGTATGATAATCTCAAGAAAAAGAGACGCAAGGAGGGACGATCCAAGATCACTACTTGGACACAATTGCAGAAATATATGAAGCGTCAATTTGTGCCCCATGAGTACGTGCAAGAAGTGTATCTCAAGATGCAGACTTTTAAGCAAGGAAATCAATCCGTGGAGGCTTATTTGTGTGAGTTTGAGAAACTATGTTTATTGTGTGATTTAGAAGAAATTCTAGAGCACAAAATAGCACGTTTTATTGCAGGTTTGAACGAAAATGTTCAAGAGAAGATTGAATTGCACGAATACTATTCGTTTGAAGAAGTATGCAAGGCGGCCATTAAGGTTGAAAGACAATTCAAGGCCAAGAAGACCTCAAGTGTGAAACCGTTCACACGCACGTTCACAAAGGCTAGTGACAAGCCTACCTTTGATAGGACTTCTCCTAATCCGTATGCTAAAGATAACAAACTCAGAAACGAAGCTAGCAAGAAGGTGACCGAAGATAGAAAATGTTTCAAATGTGGGAGTGTTGGCCACATAGCAAGCAATTGCTACTCAAAACGCACTATGACGGCTCAAGAATGGGAAGAAGAGAAAGCTAGGTGCGAGGGAAATAGTGACATGGAGGTTGTGGTCGAGAAAGAACGTGATTTTGAAGAAGAGGAGGGTAGTGCCGAAGAGGTTGATGGTGAAACGCAAGGAAAGAGCTTGGTTCTAAGGAGAGCTCTTCACTCTAAACCTATGCCCGTTGAAGAGAATCAAAGAGAGAAAATCTTTTTAACAAGGTGCAAGGTGGAAGATCGATTGTGTGACGTAATAATAGACTCGGGAAGTTGCACAAATGTGGTGTCTACAACTTTGATCAACAAATTAGAGTGGCCTACAACCGATCACCCAAAACCTTACAAGCTACATTGGCTCAATGATGCTAGTGACGTGAAGGTAACGAAACGAGCCCTAATCACCTTTTCAATTGGCAAATATCATGATAAAGTTTTATGTGATGTATGCCCTATGGATGCTTGTCATATCTTATTGGGTAGACCATGGCAATATGATAGATTTGTCAAGTTTAATGGCAGGACAAATGTGTATATAATTCGAAAAGGAAAGGGGGAAAAATCATATGCATTGAAACCACTTGTTGATCATAGAATTAACCCTAGTTCAAAAGGTGCATATTTAATTGGGGAAAAGGAGTTGGAGAAAGAGATCAACAACAACAATATAGTATATATTATGGTGGCTAACAATGTGCAAGTGAATGAAAGTAAACAAGAAAAGAGGCCCGTGGAATTAGAAGTAGTATTGCAAGAGTATTGTGATGTTTTTCCTAGTGAATTACCACCGGGATTACCACCAATTCGTGGTATTGAACATCAAATTGATCTTATTCCGGGAGCTCCACTACCTAACAAGGCAGCATATAGAAGTAATCCGGAAGAAACAAAGGAAATGCAACGTCAAATAGAGGAATTGATGCAAAGAGGCTACGTGAAAGAGAGTATGAGCCCATGTGCCGTGCCTACATTGTTAGTTCCAAAAAAAGATGGGAGTTGGCGTATGTGCATTGATAGTAGGAGTGTGAACAACATAACCATCAAGTATAGATTTCCTATACCTAGACTTGATGATTTGTTAGACGAATTGCATGGTTCAAAGCTATTTTCCAAGATTGATCTTATGAGTGGCTATCATCAAATACGCATGAGGGAAGGAGATGAATGGAAGACGGCTTTCAAGACTAAAGTGGGGTTGTATGAGTGGTTGGTCATGCCTTTTGGTCTAACCAATGCGCCCAGTACATTTATGAGATTGATGAACGAGGTGTTGAAACCATTTCTTGGAAGGTTCGTAGTTGTTTACTTGGATGACATATTAATTTATTCTGAAAATTTCAATGATCATCTAATGCATTTGAGAAGCGTTTTGGAGGTTCTTAGGGAGAAGAAGTTGTACGCAAAATTGGAAAAATGTTATTTTCTTGTTCCTAGCGTGACGTTTCTAGGGTATGTAGTATCCAAAGATGGTGTGTCCGTGGATCAATCCAAGGTTGAAGCTATCAAGACTTGGCCCGTACCTACCAATGTGAGTGAAGTTAGATCGTTTCATGGTCTAGCGTCGTTTTATAGAAGATTTGTGAAGAATTTTTCCACGATAGTTGCACCTATGACTGAATGCTTGAAGAAAGACAAGGGAAAATTCGAGTGGACCAAGGAAGCCCAACGTGCATTTGATTTGGTCAAAAGGAAGCTATGTGAAGCACCCGTACTTGCATTGCCGGATTTTTCACAACCATTTGAGGTAGAGACCGACGCTAGTGGTGTAGGGATTGGTGCCGTTTTGGTTCAAAAGAAGCGCCCTATTGCCTATTTTAGTGAGAAATTAAACGGTGCTAGATTGAACTATTCTACCTATGACAAGGAGTTCTATGCTATTGTGCGAGCATTGGACCATTGGAGTCACTATTTGCGCCCAAATCACTTTGTGTTGCATAGTGATCACGAAGCTTTGAAGTACATTCATGGTCAACAAAAATTGAACCCTAGACATGCTAAATGGGTAGAGTTTCTACAAGCTTTCAATTTTTCTTCAAAGTATAAGGAGGGGAAAGCAAATGTAGTGGCCGATGCACTATCTAGAAGACACACGTTGCTTGGAGTGTTGAATTGTAAACTACTTGGTTTCGCGTTAATCAAGGAGTACTATAAGGGGGACGTGGATTTCTCTACAATCCTAGAGGAGTGTTCCAAGGGGGCCGTAGGTTCCTATGTTTTACAAGACGGTTTTCTTTTCAAGGGGAATCGTTTGTGCGTGCCTAAGTGTTCTATTAGAGAATTAATAGTAAGAGAAGTGCATGGAGGAGGGATAGCGGGACATTTTGGCATAACGAAAACATTAACTATGCTGCAAGAGCATTTTTATTGGCCTAGAATGCTAGCGGATGTACAATCAATAGTTTCTAGGTGTGCAACATGTCAAAAAGCCAAGGCTACGTTTCATCAAGGCTTATATACGCCCTTGCCCGTGCCAGATTCACCTTGGGAAGACGTGTCTATGGATTTTGTAGTTGGTTTGCCAAGGACTCAAAGAGGAAAGGACTCAATCATGGTTGTAGTGGATCGATTTTCCAAGATGGCTCATTTCATACCTTGTCACAAAGTGGACGATGCTATGAAAGTGGCGGAATTGTATTTCATGGAAGTGGTGAGACTACATGGGTTGCCGAACAGTATTGTGAGTGATCGTGATACAAAGTTCATGAGTTTCTTTTGGAAATCACTATGGAAGTTGGTGGGAACGAAGCTGTTATTTAGTACATCATATCACCCGCAAACGGACGGACAAACGGAGGTAACAAATCGAACTCTTGGTGTGCTTTTACGTGGACTAGTGAGCAAAACACAAAAAGATTGGGATATTAAGCTTGCTCATGCCGAGTTTGCTTACAATAGATCACCTACTTATGCCACAAAACACACACCATTCGAAGTTGTTTATGGTGTCAATCCAAAAATGCCCATTGATTTAATTGAAATTCCAAAAGGGGAAGTGATTCATAAGGATGCCGAGACTAAAATCAAGTACATGATAAAGCTACACGCACAAGTTAGAGCTAGGATTGAACGTGTCAATGAACTCTACAAAGCACGAGCTAACAAGAACAAAAAGCCACAAAGTTTTGAAGTTGGCGACTTGGTGTGGCTACACTTGAGAAAAGAGAGATTTCCTAACAAACGAAAGAATAAATTGATGCCAAGAAGTGAGGGGCCGTTCAAGATTATTGAGAAGATCAATGAGAATGCATATAAGCTTGAATTGCCGGGAGAATATGGTGTAAGCGCAACATTTAATATTGGGGATTTGGTGAAGTATTTGCCAGATGGTGCTATTGAAGATTTGAGGGCAAATTCTTCTGAAGAAGGGGAGGATGATGCGTGCATCAATGTGAACGATGAGCATGTTGAAGAATTATTCCAAGAAAGTCAAGAAGGCATGAATCTATACTTGGAAGCTTCTTCAATAGGTCAAACTTACTATCGGGGGCATCAAGACAAAGCCACGCTTTGTATGGTGGCGTTCTTGGGAGTTCTTGAAGCTTCTTGATAGTTCTTTAAGGTTTCTTTAAAAGCTTTCTTAGGTTTTTGCTTACAAGTTTTTACCTTTCACTTGAAAGGGTTTTTCTTGTTTTAAGCACTTAGGATTTCTAATTGCATTAGGAATTGTTTTAGTCTAGTAGGCGTCAATAATAGCTTGGAGTGCAAGCTTGAGTTAGGATAAAATAGGCAAGTTTTATCTTAAGAGTAGTTAGAGTTTAAGTAGGATTAAATAACTAAATCAAAGTTATCTAAACTTGATTAAGTTATGCAATCCGTGGGTTTTTGTTAGGGGATTAGAATTCTAATTCAAGTGGGATTAGGATAATTGATTGAGTTTATAAATATAGGGTTGTAATCTTCGAATAATATACAAGTTTTAATCATACATTCATAATAATATTTCTTATTGCTTTTGTTTAAGTTGGATTACTTAAATTCTTGATTGGTGGATTCCAATTTGCTGTTTTGTTTGTTTTAGTTAAAACAATCACCTAGGTTGATTAATTAGGTGGATTCTTGATTAATTAATCTAAGTTTCTTGCTTAATTCTTGGTGAATTTTCTGTATAGAATTAGGTTAGATTCATATCTTTGTGAGGCTTAGTTTTCGGACTAAAAATCACATCACACGGCGCCACGTGCAGCGCCACGTTGGACTTTGCCTCGTCATGTCATTTGCTGACGTGTTGAGAAATTTATTTTCAGAGTTTTATCTTTTTAGGGTTCCGTGTGTTCTCTCTACTCATTTTTCCTATAAATACCACCCTCATTTATGTAGTTCGGGCATAAAATCATTCTCTCTTCCTCTCTGTTACACCAAAAAAACCATACTCTAAGCCTTAACCTTTTAATCCTATCTATATCATTCCTTCCTTAAGCACTCCAAGGAGTCCATACTTAACCCGAGTTTCCGTCCTTAAACCAAGGCTTGAAAGGTATAATTGACTAAGGGTTTGGATCATATCAACTCTACTTTTTATTTAATTTAATAGTTTCAATTTGATTTCTATTTTTTTTGAAGTTACTAACATTTTATTCATGATGTAGCAATTCAAGGAAACACGAAAAGTGAGTAATTAATTAACTTAATTACTCTTATTACTAATATTACTAGTATTATGATTAGGGTTATTGTTATTATTTGATTTGACTAACGTTATTTATTGTTGAATTGCTTCCAATGTTAATGTTTATTATATTATTATTGATCACCATATTGCATGTTTAAGGGAATATGTAATTGAAATCCACGCCTAATAATATAATTTGGACGACCGGTTTAGGTTCCTTTTTAATCTTGTTATTAAATCAAGTGATCACAATATTTAAGAATTATATGTTGCATTAATATTTAACCAATTTAGCATAATAATATTTTGGAGCAAATTGAATCTTTGATTGCATGCCTTTGAGATCGCAGGTTTAACTTTTCGCTATAAGAATCAAGTAGAGGCCAATACGGGCGAATGTGACTCCATGACTCACTTCATACCATCATCCCCGATTCTCCTTTCGTGGTTCCGAACCATATGGAGTTAGTAATCTCATGGATTATGAATGGGGTGTAACCTTCACGGGTCAATCGTTATTGTGTTTTGTTGTCCCTTTATCGTGGTTGCTTTTTATGATCCGTGAACGGTTTACAAGTTCCTTAAAAACTTGTTGGTGGCTCCCTACTTTTCTTTGGCCCTAATCGTAATGTCAATTCCCACTTCCTATGAGTGTCAAGTATATTAACAACATGCTAACGTAGGCTCACTTCGAATGACGCCTACAATTTGGGGAATCCACTAGGGAGGATTATAGGTTATTTATCGATTTGAGTAATCGGTATTTAATTAAGATGAGTGGATGAGACTTGAAAGATTCTTGAAAAAATTCCTGTGATTAAATTGGCATTTTTACATATGCATAGACATTTTAACGTCGTATTTCAGATTTGTCACGTAAGAAAAATTAGATAACCTGGTCGTGAATGTAGAAAATAGGGGCACCAGTTAGATTTCCTGACTGTCGCGTCACGACAGAGCTTTCCGTGTCACGGCGCAGGGCACCGTGACGCGGTGTGCAGCACCTTGACATGGTAGATTCTGCCGTGTCGTTTCAGTCCTGAAATCCTTCTAGAGGCTTTATTTCTCTCTCACAGTCAGCTTCCTTTAATTTTTTCTGAAAAAATGTGTGTGTTCCATATACGTCTTAGCCCCAAGGGATTTAAACTCTCTCAACCTAAAAACGCTCATGGAAATAAGGGTTCATCCGAGTTATTAAATAAACCTAAACCATGGAGTCGAGTTCGATTTCATCACGAACTTGTGGAGCCGCCCGTTGGCATACACCCTCAAGGGAGGCTGCCTTGCCAACACGTCAAACTTTTAACCATGGTACCCTTTGACACCAAATAAACTTGACCATAGTGGAACCTAGAACTTTACCTTAGGTTGCGAACTCTTCTTTGCATCATTGTGCCTACGTGCCCTATATGTGATCATCTTTTATTTTAACCTTAACGAGTTTCTTTGTCTATGGTGGTTTATTTTATGACTTACTAATTCCAATGGACCGTACTCACTTACTCTCTCCGTCCCAAATTACTCGCAACGGTTTGACTTTTTGCACTATTCACACATCTCCCTTTGACCATCTTTTTTAAACTAGTACATGAAAGTCAAGTTAATCATGTAAGATGTTTTTGGGTCTATTTTAATGTATAATTTTTTAATATAAACTTTTTATAACTTATATAAATATATAATAAAAGATATCAACGGTCAAACATGTGCATCGGCAAGCGTGTCCAGTCAAAATATTGGAAGTAAACTGGGACAGAGGGAGTAGTAATTATCTCAAACACTAACATAAAAAATACTGAAAAAAACACAAAAACACTTGGAACTGATCAGCGCGCCACGACAGAAATTCCGCGTCACGACAATTAATGCCCTGTCATGGCAGGTTGTATTACGAAACGGTACAATTCGCCGTGTCACGGTGCCAATTGAATAAGTCTAGTCAGTTTTTTTTTTAGTCTTCCGTGCTAATTTGGTCCTCACATCAGTCATTTTGGTTACTGTTCACATGTCTAGCAATACGATCATACCACGAGTCTTATAATATCATTTAATCACTCACGAGTCAAGTATAGTCCACACACTTTTTTTATTCTTTGACTCGAGTCATGCACCATGTCGTTTATGATCGTATACTAGGTTCATGCACCCTTTTTTCGTCATAATAAAAAAAAAACGAGTGGATGATTTTTTTCTCACATGTTTTCAAATGTCTAATTTTTTTCCTCTTCCTTTCCTATATTGAGCAATGAGTCAAACAATTAAGTGAATTATTTTATTTCAGTACTTGGTCAAGGAGTAGGGGTAGATTAATACGGTTTGAATCATCACCGCAACAATCTAAGAGGCGTTCACCTTCAAACTACTTTCACTTTCTTCCAATGGCCACTAAGGAAGATATTAAGAACATCATTAAACCATCAAGGCTCTACCTACCATTATAAAAACCCTTACCACTAGGGTCACTACCATGGAAAAAAACAAGGTCACTATTTCTACCCTTGACAAATTGAAGGAGCAGATGAGTAAGATTTCTTAGGATTTCATGTATGTGGAACAGCCTCCCACTCATTTGGATGTGAAAGACTGGCTCCCTAAATATATCTCCATTGTTAATATTCCATAGTTCAAGCCTACTGACAATTCAATATTCCATTTGAAGGCGTCTCTGCAACCATGGCTCTTAAGGGATTGGACGTAACACTCTTCCCTACGGTGTTTCCTCTCTCCTTAGAGAATGCTTGCCAACAATGGTTTTATTCCCTAAATGCCAAGTGTACTGCAACTTGGCAAGATGTCACCGATAGTTTCATGAATCGTTACAAGTGTAACATTCAAACTAAAACTTCTGAACATGAACTCTCCATTCTCAAACATATAGAGAATGAAGGCTTCACCACTTATCTAAACAAGTGGAGGGAAATGACTCCACTTTTGGTAGATCCTCCCAAAGAAAGAGAGATGGTTTGCCTCTTCATCCAAAATCTGACTCACAAGTATAGGGAACATCTCAAATTTCTTCCACTGAACACTTTCAAAGCTGTATACGACATTGACATCAGTATCGAGGACGAGCTAATAAATACTGATGGTAGTAACAATAATATCACTTGGAAAAACAAGAAAAAATACCTTCCTTTTCTTCGTCTTCTAAGCACAAAAATACTACCAACAATACAAGCCAAGTTGGTCTCAATGAAGGGTTATCTCTTGATGCTCCGTTGCCCAAGAAAAGGAGAACATACACTCCTTTAGGAAGGACTTATGATGAGGCATTTAATCGCCTCTACGGTCAAGGATTGATCGCACCTATTGGTCCATTTCCAAAGCCAAAACTTGAAGAAAGAAGCACCAAATGGAATCCCAATTCCCATTGCAAGTACCATCAAGGAAGGGGTCACTCTACCGAACAATGATAGAATTTGAAGGATGCCATTAAAGAATTAGTAGATGCCAACAAACTTACCGTCCCTCTAGGTGGTAAGAAGTGACAAGCAGTAATGAAGACAAGGCGCGCGGCGAGCCCTTCGCACGAGATTTCATGATTTCTTCTTTTTATTAGTTTCCCTTTCCCCAATTCAAGTGTAGCATAGATTTCCCTTTTTATAATTTGATAATTTTGTTAGCTTATTCAACATTTTCATTAACAAATTGAGTATACATCTTGATCATTTCCACAAAAAAAAAAAAAAAAAATCAATTACCGAACTAAACACAAGGTACACCAATAACTTGAGGCACCTTTGCAACCCTTTCCTTCTCTATTAACCATTCAATCACATATCCATTTCTTCGTCAACCACTTTGAGCCTCGTCTAATGACTGACCTTATTTATTCAACCCACATTCACTTAACCCTTGGATGGGAAGGTGTGCAATTTGTGTAACAGTCAGAAACAAAGTTCAAATAATAATAAATAATAAAAAAAAACAAAAAAAAAAAGAATAAGTAAATGTAGGCGTTGTTCGAAGTGCGCCTACGTTAAAGCATGTTGTGAATATGCCTGGCATTCATAGAAAGTGGGAATTGACGTATAAGATTAGGGACAAATAAAGTGGGGAGCCGCCAACAAGTTAATAAGGAACTTGTAAACCGTTCACGGATCATTTAAGGCAACCACGAATAAGTGACAATGAAGGCAACAACGATTGACCCGTGAAGGTTACACCCCATTCATAATCCATGAGATTACTAACTCCATATGGTTCGGAACCACGAAAGGAGGATCTGGGATGATGGTACGAAGTGAGTCATTGAGTCACATTCGCCCGTATTGGCCTCTACTCGATTCTTATAGAGAAAAGTTAAACCTGCGATCTCAAAGGCATGCAAACAAAGATTCAATTCGCTCCAATATATTATTAGGCTAAATTGGTTGAATAATAATGCAACACATTATTCTAAAATATTGTGATCACTTGATTAAACAACAAGATTAAAAAGGATCCTAAATCGGTTGTCCAAATTATCTTATTAGGCGTTATTTTCAATTATATATTCCCTTTAACATGTATTATGGTGATCAAATAATAATAATAGAATAAAAATTAATATTGGAAGCAATTCAACAATAATATCGTTAGTCAAATAAAATATAAATAAACTTAATCATGATACTAGCAATATTAAAATAAAATAAGAGTAAATTAATTACCCACATTACGCGCGTTCCTTTTAATTGCTACATCATGAATAAATTGTTAGTAACTTCAATTAAATATATAAATCAACTGAAATTAAATTAAATAAATGTAGATTTGATTTAGTCCAAACCCTCAGTTATTTATACCTTTCACGCCTTGGTTTAAGGACGGAACCTCGGGTTTAGTATAGACTCCTTGGAGTACTTAAGGGAAGAATGGTGTAATTAGAAATATAGGGTTAAGGTTTAGAATATTAGAGAGAGAGATAGGAGAATGAATTTTGGAATAAAAGAGAGAAAGAGAAAATCATTTGATGCCCCGAACTGTAGAAAGAAGGGGGGTATTTATAGAGGAAATGAGTAGGGGGAACACACGAAACCCTAAAAAGATAAAAACCCTAAAAAATATTGCCAAGACACGGAAAAATGTGTCGTGACATGGGAAACTCTTGTGTGACGCGGGAAATATTTGACCTACGGGAGTAAAAACGCGTGAAGGGTTTACGTGGAAAAGACACGATAAAATTTTGTGACACGACACACGTACCATGACAAGGCAGTGTCCACCATGGCATGGTATAGTACACTGTATCACAATAAAAAAAAGTGTGCGGAAATTACACGGAACAGCCCCGTGTCACGGAATGGGCACCGTGACACGGGAAATTATACCGTGACGCGGTGCAAAACCCGTGGCATGGCAATATTCCCGTGACACGGTTGATTAAAAACATGGAAAAATGCACCGTGGTACCAGGCACTGTGCCACGTCATCAGGAGCCGTGACACGATGCTTTTACACTTTGCGCGGTAATTTTGGTTTTTTACACGTTTTTAAAATCATCATAACTTTGATCTGTAACTTTTAATAAGGCGTATAATATATCATTGGAAAGCTTATCAAGTCTAATTTCTAACTCCATTAAAGTTAGTAAAAAATAGTTTGTAGATTAAAGATATGGTCGTTTTAGTATAAGGGTGTCCGTTTTGAGCCGAGTTTAGTGTTTGGCTCATATCTTCTTCGTTTTAAATCGAAATCGGGCTTATGATATATTGTTGGTAAGCTTATTTCAAGGCCTATCAAACCAAATAATAATTGGATCAAAATTATTAGGAAACAATATCTTTTTATCTCAGTTTTGTGATGTGGACATAAAAAGAGGAAAATAAATTATGGTAGGGACATGAGCTAGGATTTGGATTGGTTTATGAAATGTATTGAATGGAAACATGTATTTAAGCATTCCAAAGATTAAATACTCAAACCGATTATTAAGGGCGGTGAAAGGTTGTTCATCATCGGGTTTGGTTTTGGGGAGAAATTTTTAGGTGTCTACAGTAAATAATAAAAAAAAAACAATGTCTAAAGGCAAGTGTTTCAATGTCTTCAATATGAACACGTCTCAAATTGCGTCTCTCATTGAGTACGTGGTACCGTGCCTGAGAAACATGAATGCTAAGTGAGTGATGGATTGCATGATCCTAGGTTGTCTACATCGATTTAAAAGAATAAAAAAAAGAAAAGAAATTCAAACAAAAAATTATATAATACTTGCAAAGTCCAAATTTTCAAATATACAATTTCATATCTTGGGGGCTTTGCTCGGGTCTTGATCCTTTTACCCTTTTCTTCCTTAAACCTTCAGATTAACCACATTACAACCCTTGAGAGACCTCTTTGAGGTATACATACACTTGTGCAAAGTTCTTTTAGAGTTACGTTTGACCTGATTCCTAACGGATATGTAGGCAACCTCACATTGAGGTGCGGCCACATTTATATGCATGATCGAGTCGAAGAATATCTAATTCTTATCCCTATGAACCTATCCATCTAGAGCTAGACTTGGGGGCTAGAACCCACGTCACTTAGCCTACCTAGCCTAAAGAGTCACCATTTTGACTGTTCTCACATCTCTTTCCATCACCATAGCCTTTGCAGCCTCACCTTAGTATCACTTTAACACACTTCTTTCACACATACATAGCCATATCATCTTTCCCTTAGAAACCCTTTATCATGCAATCTTTTTTCCCTACCGCGCATGCTAAATCATCTTTCAAGTTAACATTCATTAAAAGAAACATTGTATACTTGCTTAGCTTCCTGACCTAAGAAATGTTCATTGTTTCACGCATGGCATAATGTGTTGAGCAACATTTATCTATCAATGATTTGTAATCATACAAAGCATATCGTGCTTAGCTTCTAGACCTAAGCAACGTTCATCAAGA
The DNA here is from genome assembly GCF_001683475.1 of Chenopodium quinoa. Taxonomy (NCBI): domain Eukaryota; kingdom Viridiplantae; phylum Streptophyta; class Magnoliopsida; order Caryophyllales; family Amaranthaceae; genus Chenopodium; species Chenopodium quinoa. Next base: position 4,207,418 of record NW_018743783.1, read on the forward strand.
TTCTTTTTCATACACTATTATGCTTAGCTTCATTAACAAGTGCATTCATTGATCGTGTCACATGATGTAATTATTCTTAGCCTCCTGGCCTAAGAACATTCATCATGCATACATTATTATCAAGACAAGAAATTTAAGTTGACAAGAAGAAAATCCATCCGATTTATATCGGTTTGCTCAATGAGGAAGTTCAAAACTTCTTCCCTTTTTTATGTCTTTTCTTTTGGGGAGGTTCAATAACTTTTTCAAAATTTTCTAATCGAAGGAAGTTCGAAAACAAAACTTCATTTTTCACGTCTTTCTTTTTCAGAAGAAAGTCTATACCCTCCACTCGTCTTATGACAAAAATGGCATAAAATTTTTGCTTTTGCATTTTCGGTTGCTTGTGTTTGCACACACACACCATATACACTCACACAACCACAAGTTATACACATGTCATGTAATTTCAAGTCAAGTCAAGCTTGGTGAAGTTAGTTGGTCAAATCAATCATAGTCTGTACGAGTCCATTGGAAAATTTTAGTTTGCAGGTCTCAATTACAGCCCAAGTTCGGGACAAGAGAACCATCTACAACCCACGTTCGGGACAAGAGAACCATCTACAACCCACGTTCGGGGACAAGCAAACCAACTATAGCCCACTTTCGAGGACAAGCGGACCATCTACAACCCACATTCGGGGACAAGCGAACCATGTACAACCCACGTTTGGGGACAAGCGAAACATCTACATCCCATATTCGGGGACAAGCGAACCATCTACAACCCACATTCGGGGACAAGTGAACCATCTACAACCCACGTTCAGGGACAAGCGAAACATCATCATTTTAGTGATCATCTCCCAAGTGAAGACGATTCACGACGCAAGGTTCTCGATACATAGAGACTTACTATATCATGATTAGACTAGTTTTTCCTCAAGCATGGAAAATTGTCGGTTGATTCCACCTCTCAAGGTGAAGAAGTCATTGATTATATCATCTATCGACTTTCCTCAAGCATGGAAAGTATCATCCGGTGGATTTCTTCAAGCATAGAAAACTACTGTAATCCCCCGTATTTTTTAAATATTTTATAAATGGAATTTTATTTTATTTATAATATTTATTTGTTATTTTTCATAATTTAATTTCAAAAGTTTTAAATTATTAATCTGGGTTGAAAATTATTTGAACAAATTATTTTATGCACCTTTATTCTACAATTTATGTCCAATCACACAAGCCTAACCCATTTATTTACTTAATCGACCCATTATTTTTATGAGGCCCAATCTTCCTATTTAACCTACAATTCTCTCCTATAAATACCCCATGAATCCCCAAAAATTTCTCACACATAAAGGTTAGTCTTATTTTCTTTCTCCTTAGTTTTATTAATTTGTGTAATTATAATTATTGATTTATGGGTTTTGATTTTATTGTTTGAAATTAATTTAATTAGTATAAAATTGTATTTTGATGATTAAACTTTATAATTTCAGATTTTATAAGTGTCGTAATTTTCAGGTTTTATAAATTTTATAACCTAGGGTTTTTAATTATTGAAAATCATGATTTTAGGGTTTTTATGAACAATTGATTTACGGCTTTTATAGTAATGATGTTTTGAAATTTTGGTGATTATAACTACTAATTAGTTTAACTTAATTCCAAATTATTTTAAACACTTAAATTCGTGTTTTAATTTTAAGATTTTCGTTCATTAATATTAATCCCGTTTTAAACCCGATCAGGTTCTGAACTCATCCGATTTTGATGAAAAAGTAGTATTTTTCATGTGGAAACAATGTTTTAGGAAAGATTCACCACCTTTGGTAGTGTGTACCATCCTCTTGTGGCCAAATTCAGCTTTTAAATATGATTTTCGGGCAGTTTTTGATTTTAACGACGTTTTTTTATACTTAAAATATTATCCTTGAGTTTGATTGATAAAATTAATTATGTTTAAAGTTAATTAAGCATAAATATATGTTTTATTGAAGTTTTAAATGCTGAAAATAGTTTCTAAGTATTACTTTTGATGTTTTATAAAGACGGTTTAATCACCCATTAAAAAGGGTGATTATTAGGGGTTTTTAAATAATTTTCAGATTTTTATTAGACTTTTAACTTGCTGTAATTTCATGTATAAGAGTGTATTTTAAGGTTTTTATGAAGAAAATTTAAAGAACTATATATAAGCCTTTAATTTTAACTAAAGGGAAGGTTTTAAAGTGTTGTTTGATTTGGATTTTGAAAGTTTTAAAGTAAGTTAGTATTGCTGTAAATTTGATTGATTGGGTATTGATTGAGATGTAATTCTTTGGTTTAGGAGAGGAGTTTATTGATGGTGATTTCTAGATAGTAAAGTGGCATACCAATTCGTTTATTCAAGGTACGTACAAGTTATGAAACCTTTCTTTTAGGTGCATGTTTAAGGACGGATCGAGAACTTAGTATCATGTATAGGGATGACTGAGTTATATTGTTTGGTTATAAATTGTGAATTTTGTATGATGTGCACTATTTTATATTGCAAGTATTATTTGTGCTCTAATTATGCAAGGTGCGCTTAGAGGCAAAGGTATGCAATTGGTGTAAAGATTAATTTATTACTCATTCATGATTATGCAAACAGGATGAGTAAAGGAAGAATTCAAGTCTTATAAGACGAGGTTAAGGTTTTGGGGTGCCTTATGCACTCAAGGTGTTTATACACCGAGGTAGTAAAGGAATAAATAATAACTGTTGTTTGTCACTAATAAATCAAGAATTGAAATCGAAAACTTGTCTTGTTTGATTGAATTGTGTTTAGAATGTTTGTATTGTTATGCATATGAGTCATCACCAAGTCTAAACTTGTAAATCACGTAAAGTGCAAGATGGATGAGCAATAAAACTCTGGATTGGTGCACTTCTGGAGTAATGACAATCAGGGGTTGGGGTACACGGGGTATTAGTCGTGTACTTTTATCGAGGCCGTCTGATCTACGAGTCTCCTATTTAAAATATTTTTTTAAAACTAGGAGTTAGGTGAGATCTCATACTAACTACGGTCACGGAGTCGCGCCTGTGGTCGTTGGATGTTTATTGATGTTTCTGAAAGGAGGCATGAAGTTTTTCTTTTATTGATGTTCCAAATGGGACATGGGTTGGACAACCTTGTCTATTGCTAAATCCAATGAAATAAATAAATGAGTTAGTTAATATTAACTAGTGAAGTCTTAATAAATTTGATAGTTGAGTCATGTGTCGAGTCTATAAACTAATGTTGCGTGATGATTGACTATTAGTAGCGTGTTAGGTATTTCTTTTACGTTTTGCAGCTTATATGTACTCAGCTTTGCTGATTGCGTGCTTTGTGTGTCTTTCTTTGGTCATGGCCTTTGCCTTTCAATGACCCTGTGACGATCCAATTTTTACACTTGTAATATTGGGGAGTAGATTAACCACATGTTCTTACATAAGCAGCATTCACATCAGGGTTGTGGGATTTTGAGTAGAGAGTTGGTTATTATTCGCAGTTTATTTCTTTTCATAAGTTTGAATTATTTAAACTCTGGTTTTATTTATTTAGTACTTTTGTTGGGTTTTGAATAAGGGCCTTAATAGTTCCAGCTTGTATCATTTAATTTGGTTTTGTTACTGGTTTTAAAACTTAATTATAACTGAGTTAGTTTTTCCTTAAATAAGCATTATAGGACGCCTTAAATAGGCATTATAGGACGCCTTAGAGGCGTTCTTCAACTAGGGTGCCTTATAAAGTTTACAAGACGTCTTCAAGAGGCGTTCTATATTCAATACAATATTGAACACTTGGTATAAATAAGCGTTTCGAATGATATATACCGACTAGTTAGAAAACAAGGAAAATGGAACGGTTGCTTAGTGACATGCGTTTCATAAGTCTATAAAAAGAGAACGCCTATCTCACAAATCAGTTCTCTTTTTATTTCTATTTTTTCAAAAAAAAAAATATTAAAACGATTGGAAAAAAATATTATACGAAAGCATTAATTTCGAATGCTAAATAGTGGTAGTTTGGATTACAATAAGAGATTAGATCTAAGTAAGAAAACTAATGCGTTATTAACTTTAATCAAGAATTTTCAAATGGACTAATGAATTATGATTTCAATTCAACTCAGTAATAATATATACATAGAAAATGAAATCAGGTACAAAATCAATCTAATATAATCAAAATTACAGTTCATATTAGAATGCTAATAACCAACTCCAATCTCTAGAATTATCCCAGCTGATACGACCAAAATCACCAAATCAATCTATGTTGTATCAAGCTCCTTTGCTTCAAAACCTTATTATGTAAATCCCTGCAACAATAAAGTGTATTAGATTTCAAGGCTTAGCTATACATGAAGATGGATTCGGTAATTCTAAAAGAAAAAAATAGTGGTTGAATGTTCATTGATAGAGCAATAGTGTTTAACTGTACAAATTTCATATCCATTTTATACCTTGATTCATCAACAAAAAAATAAATTAAATCCCCATTATCCTAAAAATCGAACTGATATGACAGAAATATATAATAAAAATCGATAAAATTATTATTACCCTTTATATTATAAAAACAAGAATTGACAAAATTTCAAACCCAAAATTGAATAAAATAAAAAAAAATTATGTATTGCTCATAATAAGTTGATTTTCTCCATACCACCCGAAAATCGAATTTTAAATGCTCTTGTTGAAGTGGGACGATGCAATCTAACAACCCGAGGTGGTGGCTATGCAACGAAGGTGAAGGTGATGGTGATGGAGCTTCTATGGCAGTAGTGGTGGCGGTGCTTGTAGCGCTTAGATTCACGGGGAATGCTTGCCATGGAGAAAGTAATTCGAGGGTTCCAATCTAGGCTTGTGGGAGAATCATGGATCGGAATTGATTTCGCACTTGAATGAAAAGGGGGGTCGGAAAAGAAATTATTGAAATAGAAACCTCTACATTTTGTTGGAGATGAAAAAAAGCATAGAGGGATCTAAAGATGAAGAGAAGAAAAATTTCATTGAAGAGGAGGAGTTATAGAGAAAATGAAGAAAGAGGAGGCGGTAGAAGGCTAGAAGCTAAGTGAAAATTAGGGGGATTAGGTTATAACTAGTGGGGAGTGGTTGAAATAAAATAAAAACTGATAAATCAAGTGGGAACTGTCAACTTAGAACACCGTTCTATAATATATATCCATATTTTATTTTATTTTTATTTTTATTATGGTAAATTATATTAAACTGTTCTTAATGAGGGGCGTTCTATTTGATTCAACATAAAAAGCTATCCTCTAACAAAGGCGTTCTATTTACTTCTAGAGAACGCCTGTCAAACTTAACAGTTATGTATTATGTGTTACTTTTGCCACTTTTTGTGGTAGTGGGCCTTAATGGTTCCATCTTGTATCATTTAATTTGGTTTTGGTTATTGGTTTCAAAACTTAATTATAACTGAGTTAGTTTTTCCGCTGCTATTATCTGATAAAGCCTTAACGTTTGAACACGTGGAGGTAGCACACCAGCAATTCTCTTGGATTTTGTTCAGGGTATTTACAGGTTTTAAGAGAGAATTATTGGGGTGTTACAACTACCAAATTCATCTGTTGACTTTCCTCAAGCATGGAAAGTATCTTAACAAACATTATCCGTTGGATTTCTTCAAGCATAGAAAACTGCCAAATTCATCATTCGAATTTCCTCAAGCATGGAAAGTATCACAACAAATATCATCGGCTAGATTTATTCAAGCATAGAAAGATACCAAACTCATTTGTCATTGATACACTGGTGTCAAATACTATCAAACATGTTTGCCACCGATACACTAGTGTCAGATAAGCATTCTATCCCTTTACTCTTTTATGTATGGAACTTACATTTTTCTGCAGGTATCGGCATATACAGAGTGATTTAGGATCGTAGAATGTCTTAAATAATTCTCAGTCCCTATCAACTACTTTGACTATCGTTTTCAAAAATGACGTTTCTACAAACTCGGTCAAAGTGGGGGCTTCTATAGACACCTAAAAATTTCTCCCTAAAACCAAACCCGATGATGAACAACCTTTCACCGCCATTATTGTTCAAGTTGAGTATTTAATATTTAAAGTGCTAAAATCCATTTTTCCATTCAATACATTTCATAAACCAATCCAATTCATAGCTCATTTCCCTAAACCATAACTTACTTTCCACTTTTCGTGTCCACATAACAAAATCAAGATCGAGAGAAACTGATTTTTTGGCCTTTTAATTTTGATCCAATTATTACTTGGTTGTATATTCCTTGAAATAATATTTCCAACAATATATCATAAACCCAATTCCGATTCAAAACGAAGAAGAAATGAGCAAAATACTAAACTCGGCCCAAAACCGACACCCTTTCACTAAAACGGCCATATCTTAAAATCTGCAAATTCTTTTGACCTGATTTCAATTAGGTTGGAAAGTAGACTTTATAATCATTCTAATTATATATTATATTCCTTATTCCAAGTTATGGATCAAAATTTATTGTAGTTTTAAAAATGCGTAAAAAACTAGAATTATCGCCCAACAGCTAAAATGCTACATCGCGGATAAGGCTGACGTGGCACGGTGCATATTTCTGTGACACGATATTCTAAACCGAGTTACAGTGCCTTTTTTGTGTATTTTCCACCACATTTTGAAAAAATAAAACACCGTGACACGGCGCCACGTGTCACGCCTCAATGAACTTTGCCGCGCCACGACATTTTTTGTCCTGTCACGGTACATGCGCCGTGTCACGAAACTTTCCTGTGTTTTCTCCGCATAAACCTGAATGTGTTTTTATCCTTTTTAGGGTTGTAGCTAGCTTTATCGTGTCACGCTAAATTCTCCAGTGTCACGACATATTTTGTCGTGTCGGCAATATGCTAACATGCTGCGGCATTTATTTTTAGGGTTTTTATCTTTGTAGGGTTCTTGATGTTCCCTCTATTCATTTTCCTTATAAATACCCCCCTCATTTATGCAATTCGGGGCATAAAATCATTCTCTCTTCCTCTCTTCTACACCAAAAAATCATTCTCTTCTCTCTCTCTCTCTCTCTCATACTCTAAGCCTTAAACTTATAATCCTATCTACATCATTCCTTCCTTAAGCACTACAAGGAGTCCATACTTAACCCGAGGATCCGTCCTTTAAGCAAGGTGTGAAAGGTATAATTGAGTGAGGGTTAGACCATATCAACTCTACTTTTTTATTTAATTTAACTGTTTCTATTTGATTTATATTTTTATTGAAGTTACTAACAATTTATTCATGATGTAGCAATTTAAGGAAGCGCGAAAAGTAAGTAATTAGTTCTCTAAATTACTCTTATTATTAATATTGCTAGTATTATGATTAGAGTTATCGTAATTATTTGATTTGACTAACATTATTTATTGTTGAATTGCTTCCAAATTTAATGTTTATTATATTATTATTGATCACCATATTGCATGTTTAAAGGGAATATGTAATTGAATATCACGCCTAATAAGATAATTTGGACGACCGGTTTAGGTTCCTTTTAAATCTTGTAATTAAATCAAATGAGCACAATATTTTAGAATTATATGTTGAATTAATATTCTACTAATTTAGCATAATAATAGTTTGGAGCAAATTGATTCTTTGTTTGCATGCCTTTGAGATCGCAGGAATCACTTTTCGTTATAAGAATCGAGTAGAGGCCAATAAGAGCGAATGTGACTCCATGATTCACTTCGTACCGTCATCCCCAATCCTCCTTTAGTGATTTCGAACCATATGGAGTTAGTAATCTCATGGATTATGAATGGGGTGTAACCTTCACGGGTCAATCGTTATTGCCTTTCGTTGTCCCTTTATTTTGGTTGCCTTTTATGATCCGTGAACGGTTTACAAGTTCCTTAAAAACTTGTTGGCGGCTCCCTACTTTGCTTTGGCCCTAATCTTAATGTCAATTCCTACTTCCTATGAGTGCCAAGCATATTCACAACATGCTAACGTAGGGGCACTTCGAACGACACCTACAGGTGAAATTAATAATATGATTGATTTGGGTATTTATACCCCTCCAAGTGGGCCAATGAGAGGATGACATGTGTCGGGCTCAGAGGTGTCCAAATGGACTCCCCAGATGGACGACACGTGTCACTAAGATATGCCCCTGGGAATGGCGGTCTTCAAGGCCCAAATTCCAAGTGGTACCGCAAAACGGTGCTGCCCTAATCCCTAAGTCATCAAACCCTGGGACACGACATGTTTTTCTAGGACCCCATAAATAGGGAGATTCCCCTAATAATTGGGACATCTTGAACTTTACGTTTAAATCATTAAGACATTTATTGCTTTCGAAAAATAAAGAAAACTTGATCTCGGAATCCGAGAGGATACCTACTTTTCGCACGATTTTCTCCGAATCCGTACTAAATTAATCTTCGAAGGTGGACCTCTGACCATTTAGAGCTCCGTTTGTTTTGCAGGTATAGGCGCCCTTGTCAAATCTGGTCTTCGAGTTGTTACTCTCCTTAGGGACAAAAAAACAGCCGAAACACCCATAAAAGGGAAAAGAAGTTCTCGGAGAATTGCATGCGGGATACTGCGCCTCTGACACAGGCGGAAAATCCTTGGCCGTCAGAGTCAGGCGACACTACTTCTGGCCCACCCTTGAGTCAGACGCCATGGAGATGGTTAAAATAAGCGATAAGTGTCAAAAATTTGGCAAGCTGATCCATCGGCTTGCCACTTATCTAGCGGCAATCCACAACCCCATACCGTTTGCTAAAAGGGGCAAGGACATTTTGGAGCCTTATACGGTTGCTTCAAGCGGCAAACGCTACATCTTAGTGGCAGTTGATTACTTTACCAAATGGTTAGAGGTAGAAGAAGTCAAAAACATCAAGACAAAGGACGTCATCTCCTTCATCTAGAGGAATATCATCACTTAGTTCGGGGTGCCTATTTCTATGGTTTTTGACAAAGGTTTGCAGTTTGTGATTTGTGCCATTTATGGCACTGTTAGGGTAGGTTTTCTTCTTATTTTTATGATCGTTTTTAGTCTTTTATGTTGTGTTTTACATAATAATACTTGTTTTGCGTGCTTGTGTATAAGTTAAGAGAAATGTGTGCTTTTGATGGTTTTCTTGTTATTTTCTTCATTTCTCAGCTATTTCTCTAACTTCTCCATTTCTTTACTTGTTTTGTAGGTGTGCCGAGTTTCCTGGGATTTAATTATCGAGGAGGAAGCTCAAGCACATTCAAGGAAGTCAATGGAGTTACGTTTGGGAATCCATGCATGCAGCTCAAGCAAACCAAGCTAGCTTTGCAAGTACGAGCACCAAAGAAGTAATGAATAGATCCATAGTGTACAGGTGCTTGAAGAATAAAAGGGCTTCCCTCCTCTCGGGCATCGCCTTGAGTGCACTGGTGATAGGGATGCACGGGAGCACGAAGATCGATCGAGCAAGCAAGGGGAGCTTAGCCTCGAGCATCACAACAGGGGTGCGTGCGCACATCAGGGGTGCGTTCGTGCAGACCCTTCTGTGCGTGTGCACGGGGTGGCTGGTGCATGCGCACGACCTGCTCTGCACCTTGCTGTGAATGTGCACAAGGAGCTGGTGCGTGCGCACGGCCTGCTCTCCTTCCCTTGGCTCATTTTATTATAAAATAACTTTGACCTTTCTATTTTTAGAGGACAATCTTTAGATTAGCTTAGACTTTCTTGCTCATATCTTAGCTTTGGTTGAGAGCTTCTCTCCCTAGTTTTAGGGATAGTTTAGGAGTAGTTTTAGAGAGAGAAATTGAGGAATTTCAATGGTTTTTTAAGAGATTGAAGATTCAACGGTGACAATTGTATTGAAGATCTTCTTAATCAATTAATGAGCATTTCTCACTATATCTCATTTTATTGCTTTATTTAATTTCATGTTTGTTTGGTTTAATTTTGATGTTTGATTCTTGATTAGTGGAATTGTTCTTGATATTTTGTTGATTCTTGATTTCTTTAGTTGTTTGTTAATAGATGATGATTCTTGATTAGTTGTTTGGCTAGAAATTGAGTGAAACTTGTATGATTGATTGATTGTGATTAATTTGGGAATTGTGTTGATTGATTGTTGAGATTAAAGTGATTAATGAAGGTTTGCATGTGTTAATTCGATTAAACCTTGAGAATTATGCTAGATTGCATTGTAATTGCTAATGACACGAGAAATTTATTTAGGAATTACAATTATTTAATGGTTTGGATTGTAATTCTCGTAGTTTGGTATTCATAGTGAACCCTAGCTTAACAATTAGGAGATAGCTCTTTGATTCCAATTGATAGCTATTATCATTAGTCTTCACAACCTTTGATTGGCTTGATCTTCTCAAGTTGTTGCAATTGTCATGATTACTTGTTGATCCCCATTCCTATTGTTTCATTAGTTTGGTTGTTTGTTTTGTTAGTTGTTAGTGTTGCCTCTTACCTTAAATTTTGGCCTAGCTTAAGCGTATAATTGAGAGTGCTTGAATATTATCGTTCCTTTGGGTTTGACCCTTGACTTACCTCTATACTCGTATTTAGGTTTGTTAAGTGTTTATAAATTTGTTTGGATCTAGGGAAGATTGCATAACGACCTACATTTTCCCTACGTTAGTTTGAGATGCCTCAACTTAAGACTTGGTTGGGAGATCAAGGGATCTCAAGTTACTTTGCATCAGTCGGCCGACCCCAAGCAAACGGCCAGGTCAAAGTCTTCAACAAGTTAATCTCAGACGGCATTCAAAAGAAGAGTGAAAGAGCTGGCGGCCTATGGGCGGATGAATTACCACACGTCCTATGGCCCTTTAGAACAACAGTAAAAGGGGTAACTAGAGAGACTCCATTTCTCCTAGTGTATGGTGCAGAGGCTGTCTTTCCCATCAAACACTGTGAGACGACTCTTTAAATCATGTTGTATGATGAAGAGGCAAACTGGGAGGCCATGCGGCTGGCATTGGACTCACTCCCAGAGCGCAGGGGCAATGCCGCCTTGCGCCATGAGATCTACCGTCTGAGAATGACTCGGGCCTATAAAAAGAGAGTACACAAGCGCCCCCTAAAAGTTGGGGACTTTGTGCTATGGAAAGTTGAGGCAATCGGTAGGGCGAATGAGCAAAGGAAGCTAACCTCAATTTGGGAAGGTCCTTACTAAATCTAAGAAGAAGTAAGAGGCGACACCTATCGTCTTGAGTCACCAGACGACAGGCAGCTACCCAGAACATGGAATCTACATAACTTAAAAATGTACTTCTTCTGAATTTTTTTAAATTTTTGACTTGTTAATCAAAATTTTCCTTCATCTCCAAACTTGTCTTCTAAACATGTTATTAGAGCGTTGTCTGCACTATGTGTAGATGGACCAAGCTCAAGATTTAATTAAAGCGCCACCTGCACAATGTGTAGACGGACCAAGCTTAAGATTTTATTAGAGCGCCGCCTGCACTATGTGCAGACAGACCAAGCTCAAAAATTTTATTAGAGTGTCGCATGCACAATGTACAGACGGACAAAGCTCAAGTCTCTTTACACAATTGAACATCGCTTGCCTAATGTGTAAGAGGACAATGTTTAAACTCTATATGGTACCGCCTGCACTTTGTGCAGGCGGCTTTATTTGCTTAACACTTTGTTTGATTATCTTATAAAGGGACCATCTGCCCCAACAGTAGACGGCCCAAACCTTGCTAAAAGTGTCGACTGCAAAAAAGCAGTCGTCCTCCATATTATTCAACGTTTACAGGTTACGTCACAAAAGACTTAGCAGCTATCTATTCTTAAAAAAAGAGGCTAATGGTCGAATACTTCCTATATAAACAACCGTCTGCTCCAACATGAGTACGACTGTCTGCTCCAACATGAGTCAGACAATCGACGACGTCCGTTCGGGGGAATTCATCAAAGAGAAGCATCTCCCATTTGGGTGGCACATTGCACTATGAACAAAAACAAGCGGCCCTACTAAATGCGTTAAGGCAAGGCTCACAATCGTTTGATCTAATATAACTTTAAATCTAAAAGGCGTTGAGTTTTTTGGACTGTTTCAGTACAGGCGGAAGCGGCTAATGTTTCATTTTAGAGGCTATTCTACCGCGTGTTCTTTCTTTGGGGCAAGCCAAGCGATTGATTATTCTTTCAAATTATAAGCTAAGTCCAAACACTTAGTGGCTTAACTAGATCTCAAGAGGCCTTTAGCCGGATGCATTGAAGCCATTTAAATCATATGCTCTACATGGCCGTCTTGTGCTTGGTTTGGGGCAATCACCAAAGTGATTTATTGACTTAGAAACCATACATACTCCTAAAAGTATAAATAATTTCTAAGTCAATCAATCCATTTTTGAATCCAACCGACATCCGGCCAGGGGTAGGGACATTTGCATAGTATACAGGTTAAAATAATACTTATTCAAAAAATCTATGCATAAAAATTGAAAGGTTTAAAAAAAATTTAAAGCATAACACCAATATGAATAAAACTGGTCAAACAACCGAATGCTTCATTAAAATAAATAAACAACCGTCTAAATTGACGATTGTGAATGTTAGCTGGCAGAGCCAGAAATTGTTAAATATCCTGACCCATCGGTCGTTAAAGATACACAGGTACTTGACATGCAGGCCGGAAAAGCAAAATACTTGGCCATTGGCCGCAGAAATGATACCAATAAGCTTAAAAGATCAGGGGAGTTTTTCAGCATTGGCAGCCGCCTCATCCTCCAGCGAATGCTCCTCGTTCTTTTCTCCCTCCTCTTGATCCTCTTCATCCCCCGAGGATGAACCATTCTAGGAGTCGGACTCCTCATTGCCCCCGCCAGCTGCCTCCTTTACTTCCCGCATGAGTCGGTTATTAAACTCATCATTCTTCGCATCAATCATAGATTTCCAAATCTGATAATCGGCGGATGGCTACAATGATGCCCAGGCCATTCACATGATGGCCTCATTATCTTTGAGTTTGGTAACCTAACCCTCTAGGCGACCAGCTTTGTCCTGCGCATCCTTGAGGGGCTCTAAATTTTGCTTGAGGCTTTGGACCTCATTTTGGAGCTTTGTGATCCGCCCCCTCACCGCATCCAAGTTTTGCTAGACTTGCAGATTGGCTGACGCTTGGGAATACATCATATCAAGAGTCAGAATCTCATTTTAGGCAATCTCAAATTGAACTTTGTCTAAGGAGGTGGCGGCCAGAGCATTAGCTGCCTTTACCTCTTTGGACTTGTTGTTGAGTGGCATCCTAGCCAACTCACGCATAGCATAGCCTGCATTCGACGACAACAGAAGAAGAAATCAATAACAATCGGCCAAGCAATTATTCAAATAAAAAGTTACAAGTTTTACCTTGCAGAGAAGGGCCAATATAGCGTCTAGGTCGAGGGTCTCAACTACCTTTACAGACACCTTGTGACCAGGGTCAAGCGCCTTGAGTATCTGCTTGGCCATTTATAGGACAGTTGGCCTCTTCGGGATCTCTGTCAAAATTTTGAAGAGCCAGTTCCCTTTGTGGTCAGTGTTATCTGATCAAATAAGTAAAGTATGGCCGAATGATATTAGCTTCTTCTTCCTGTATGGCGGTTTTGCTGTTGCCTGCTTCTGAGCCGAGAGAAGTATTGAGTGGCTTGCCACTCTTCGATACTCCCTGAGTAGTATCCGACTTTATGGAGGTCTTGACATGGGTGGAGGCTTCGGTCCCTTTCTTTAGCTTGGAGGCGATGTGCTTTAGGCTTTTTACTGCAGCAATGACATCGCCTCTTGACTGCTTTTGCAGCTAAGGGCCCGGTTGTTGAGAGGGAGAAGGCTTGGACGTGCCACCCTGCAAAGAGTTTACATTTTAGTAGTGACTTCAAAAAATCTTTACTTAAGTGTAAAAGAAATATTTTTCACCTTGGGAGTTCCGCCTGGTGGCTGCTCCTCGTTCGTCCGTTTGCCTAGAACGTTCGAACGGTAGAAGGCTGCCGCATGTGCAGCCAGCTTCTTGTGGGATGGAAGCTTGGACATTGCTATGTCTGCACAATACAACAACAGAGTTAGAAACTTAGACAAAAATAAAAATCATTATGAGCAGCAAAGCAAGTAAATCCAAGCGGCCTACTAGCTATTGGCTTATCAGAGCTAAGTCCACAAGCGGCCAAATATGTCCAGTCTGGGAGTCAATTAAAGTGGGGAATGTAGATCTAGGGGTTGCCTCTTTTACCCTCGTATCCTCATTGGTTCGGACGACCATAGAGAAAAGGCCCCGATCCAATATCTCCTCCTGCGCCTGCCTTGGGACAGGCGGCAGGGCTTTCATCCCAGCAAGGAGGGGCGGCTCCTTGTTCCAACGGTTGTACCGCCTATTTCTTTAAAAGTATGGGGAAGTGACTATATAAAAATTAAACCTCCATTCCTTCCACTTGTTCTCCTTTCCCAGCCTCATCATAAAACCTTTCTTGCTGGTAAGGGTAAACTTGCCGGCCCCACTTGCATGTTGAGTCTTGCTCAAATAATGCAAATGAGCAAATGCCTTAAAGTTGGGCTCCACCTCCAGCATCTCATAGGCGGCAACGTAGCCTAAAATGTTTACTCAAGAGTTAGGGGTTAGTTGCCAAATACCTAGAGTTGGTATTCGTCCAAAATCCTCTCCACTGCCGGATGGAGAGGGAAACGCAGACCATCTTGTATGGTTGCCTCATAACATCCAAAACACTGGTCACCATAACTGGATTTCTCTGGCTAGGTGATAAGTCCATTAAATATAAATTTTATTCCCCGTCCCACGGTGATATTTGTGCTTATTTGAAAACTACGGAGCTATTTTTTTATTACTAATTTACATTTTCTAGTGTTTTTGTAGAGTTGGTATTATTTTGTTGGAATTTGCAGATTTGTGACAATTCCAGATTTTACTGAGCCACTACAAAGATATTGGAGTTTGATTGTATTTTATTACCGTATATTTTAAGCCCAAGACAAAGTTAGAGAAATTTAATCCGGTTATTAAGGACTCGATACGAGAGATGGTCCAAAATTTTACAAATTATATCACGGACCAAAGAAGTGAAGAAACTAAGGATAATGAATTCTAAAAGCCCAATTCCAAGAACAAAAGGGAGATGGAGCATTAAAGCCTAATTCGCAGCCCCAACTAACCAGGCCCGATTGGGCGAGGCCTTCAGCTATTGGGCTTCGTTGTTTTGCTCCAAATTCACGCAGCCTTAGCTTTGAGTGGGGATTAGAGAAGTTGACTTGGTTTAGAACTTCTTTTTCTTTTCCTATTTAAGTGGAGTAGTAGTAGTAGTACGTAGGGGCAACTTTTAGATTAGGTAGTTTTAGTTTTCTTTTCTTTTGTTTAGTTTAGTTTTCTTTTCTTTTCCACTTTCATATCAAGATTTATTGTTTTGTTTTTCTTATTACCTTAATACTATTATTCTGTTTCTCTTAATTTTTGCATTTTATCATGCATAGTTTAATTGCTTTTATTAGTTTAATTTTAATTATGTGTGAGTAGTTAATTTCTAGGGTTTTTAGGGATCCGTAATTAATATGAAGGAAAAATTTGTTATTATTGATTATTAATATTGCTTGATAATTTCTTATTGAATTATTTTAATTCTTTAAATTGGATTATAAATCAATCAGATGTGACTTGATTGTAAAAGTATAGCAATATTGAATTGATGAATCGAGCGGATGTTAATTTGATATTAAAGGCTATTTTCAATAGGAACTTAGATCTAGTGAAATGCTAGCGCCTGTTAGATCTATGTTGATTAATAAATTGCGAGAGCTTGTTAATCTTGTTATATGTGCAATGTTAATTATTGATTGTTATGTTTTATCCCGGAATATTTATTATTGGTGAACCTCAAACATTGGCCTTTTATTATTGATTTATCCCTATGCATAATCTTCGTAGTATAGTTCCCTTTCAATAACAATATTTTGGTTACTTAATAGATTAGATTATAATAATTAATTAGTAATAGAAAGACTCATTTCCTTGTGGATTCGACCGTACTTTCCTATCTACATTAGTTGGAGGACTTAGGTAATAATTTTGATTAGGTGATACGACTTTAGCCTATCAGCAGGTGACATGTCCTTACCATCCGGCATGGACACTAGAAACCCATATCCCATTACATGGGTGGAGATAAATTTGCCGAAGTCGGATGTCATCTTCTCCTGCCTGCTCTTGCCAACGTGCAAGAAATAAGGGGAACGATCAAGTCACCGCGAAGAAGATGGCATTGCCTAGCCCTCTCCCATTTCTACTAAGAGGGAATCTCGGGTGTCCTTTAATTTGGACCGGGCCTCCTCCGAGTCTATAGAGGCGCTGGTAGAAGATGATGACTGTAGACATCCATTTGTGTCTCCCCAAAACAAAACCCAGTGATGAGTACCTTTTGATTAGGGGATTTTGCTCCCACCAATCGGAATGCGCCACGTGGGCCAATCAGGTCCTGCCAAGTGTCCCCCAGTTGGAACTGTCAGGGCTTGCCACGTGGCACGCGCATATTCGTCCACCTTGGACCTATTATGTCATGACATGTGGCATACTCCATGCCTAATGGAGAAACCAGCCACCTAGGCCCAACTTCCGAGGGAAGCCCATTCGGCCCTAGGTTAACCTAAACCTGGGATGGGCACGTTTCCCAAGGTTATAAATACCTCCCTTAATCCTCATTAAGGGGGATTACGAAAAAAACACATTAATTACACACAGTAATAACCAGCTGATCTCGCTAACAAAGCAGATTACCTACATTAATCACTCTCACCTAGAGAGACCCAATCACTTTAATTTCCGCATTAATTACTCCTTAATCAAGTACTAACTTGACCGTTGGAGGCGGAGCTCCCAGGAGTCTCCGTTATTTTGCAGGTACATGCGTCCGGTTCCAGTCTCGGAATTGTAACTCTCCCGCAGGACATCAGAAAACCCCGAAACATTTGGCGCCGTCTGTGAGGAGGGTACTTCTGAGATGGCATCCAAGTCTGTACCGACTCCTGAAGAGAGGCGTCCCCTAGACGACCCTCAAGTTCAGTCGGACCATGATACCGAGAGTGAATTTGAAGTTGAAGCTCACACAGCTTCAGACGGGACCCTAAGGGCCCGACGTACCCGTCATACCGAAAGGAGGGAACGGGAACAGCTTCAAACAGGAAACGAGCCAGCAGGCGCACCGCCTGTTCGGCAACAGCCGACTGATGGGTCTGCTCCCATCACAAGGAACAAACTCATGACCTTCATGAGGGACTTCAAGGGAGAGATTCAAGAGTTGATCAACAAGAAGCCGCCTGCTCCAGTCAAGGGGCAGTCGGCTAAGAAACCCTCCACTTCACTGAAGAGGAAGCCAGTTCAAGGGCGAGAGGCGACTCCTCATCCTAAATCTAGGAAGCGGGAGCCACTTGCCCTTGATTTCACAAAATTCCGTTTTTCTACAGGAAATAGGAAACCTGTTCGTCATATTCAGGCGGACGGGTCGAAGCAAACATTCACAGACGCTCGGCTACTGCTAGAGCAGAAGAAGAGTGACTGATTGTCAGAGTCGGCCTCTACTTCAAACTTTCAAGACAGTCTGCGAAATGCCTCGATGAGGCATACTCAGTCGTATCGTGAGAGTCAGTCAGGCGGTACCTCCCGTCAGTCCGGCTTTCATAGCGACCAGGCGGTACCAAACTTACCATTTGTGCCGCAACAACAGTATTTTTTGCAGCCACCTCCGTTTGGTGGACCTGCAGAAAAAAACGTCTAACCTATGGACTGGCAGCTACGGTTGCTTAGACTTGGTGAACAGCCGTCGGCCTTCTCCAAGGAAATTACTGAAGCCGCTCAGCCAGCCAAAGTGAAAAATGTACTAGTAGGCGCCTATGACGGCACTACTAACCCAGAAGACCATCTGATGGCATTCACCAACCTGATGTACCTTCAAGGGTTGGATGATCCTACCTAGTGCAAGTGTTTCCCAGCGACTCTCAAAGGAATCACACAGCAATGGTTCGGCAACCTGCCGACTGGTTGTGTAAATAGCTTCAGGACGCTTACTTACTTATTTGCCTCCAACTTCGCCATGAACATCCCTGCGAAGAAAACGACCCTTGATTTGGGAACAATTCAGCAGGGTGAGAAGGAGGGGCTTCGTTCTTACATCAGGCGGTTTAACCTGATGAGAATACAGATTCAAGGGTTACCGGATGAGGTAGCTTATACTGACTTTTTCAGAGGTCTCAAAGACGGGTCTACCTTCAAATTTGATTTGGTTCGAAAGAGGGTGGCAACTCTTCAAGAGGCCTTGATTGAAGCAGAAGCCTATATACAGGCGACTGATCTTTGTACGATAAAACAGTCGGACGGGAAAAGGTTCGACAAAAGAGAAGGACGACACAAACAGTCGTCAAACAAAGATGAAAAGAGAAAAGAGGTCTGGGCGGCTGATTCCTCTAAACAGCCGGCCCAGAAAAAGAAAAAAGAATTCAAACCATACTCCCCAAAGTATGCGTTTAACAAGGATAACCAGTTTATCCTAAAAGAAATCAAGGGACGGATCTCAATTGAGAAGCCGGTCCCTATGAAGGGTTCTGCAAACAACCGGAGCCAAGATAAATTCTGTGCTTATCATGATGATGTTGGTCATCACACCAATGACTGCATCAGTCTCATGCGGTATCTGGACCGCCTGGCTGAGCAAGGTGATCTTGACGCTTATGTCAAGAAATCTACGGGGAACACTTCCTCAAAAAAGCAGTCGGTCAAAAAGAATCAACAGGCCGACAGCTCCGATACAGATGATGCAGTCGTCTACACCATTGCAGGCGGCTTCTCAGGAGGCGGCCCCACTATTAGGGGCAACAAAGACAATATCAGGCGGTTGGATGTAAATTCCGTTCACCAAGAACGGCCGTCCAAATATTCATTTCCTGAGATTGTCATCACTGAAGAAGATCTAGGAGAGGTAAGAGGGCCGCATGACGACCCTATCGTTGTTGAATGTAAAGTGGCCAACCAGAGAGTTGGCCGAATCCTCATAGATACCGGAAGCTCCTCAGATCTCATCAGTAGCAAATGTCTGTCGAAACTAAAATATCAGACTGATTGCATACATCCGGCCTCCCACCCTTTAGTAGGGTTTGGAGGAGGAGTCGTCCACCCACTGGGACGAGTGGATTTACCCATCCGCCTGGGCGAAAAAAGGGAAGGACGACACGTGGTAGTCCGGTTCCTGGTTGTAGAAGAACTCTCGGCCTACAACATGATTCTGGGTCGACCAACCCTGAATAATTCCAAGGCTGTTATAATCCCATCTCTTATGTTGCTCAAGTTTGAGAGGGATAATGGAACAGTCGGCTCCTCAAGAGGAGATCAGAGGATGGCCCGAGAGTGCTATCTCTCGGATGTCAAGCCCACTGTTACGGCCACTGGGTCAAGCGGTGAAAAAACAGACCTTGACAATGTCAAGGAGAGTGCGCTTGTTCAAGAAGCAGGCGGCAAGAAGAGAAAGGCATCCCAGACAGGGGCCGCAAGAAAAGAAAGAAAATAGCAATCATTGGCAGAGGAGCGGTCGGATGAGTTCCGCCCTCAGCCGGCTGGTGAGCATACGGACCTGATCTTAGACGACTCACGTCCTGATCGAACAGTCAAAGTTGGGATGACTGCTCTGAGAAACCTTGGTGACGACTTTCACAAACTATTGAAAGAATACACGGACATCTTTGCATTCGAAGTCCATGAAATGCCAGGCATTAGTCCTGATCTGGCGGTACATAAACTGGCCGTGGATCCGAAAAAGAAGCCGGTACGGCAAAAGAAGCGGAACCATGGCGAAGAAAGAAGTCAGGCGGCAGCCGCCGAAGTTAAAAAATTACTTGATGCAGGGTTCATTCGGAAATGTTACTTCCCAGACTGGGTTGCAAATGTGGTGCTTATTAAAAAGCCGAATGGCACCTGGCGAATGTGTGTAGACTACACAGACTTAAACAAGGCGTGCCCCAAAGACAGTTACCCTCTGCCTAAAATTGATAACCTGGTCGACTCAACAGCCGGCCATGCTTTGATGAGTTTATGGACGCCTATTCTGGTTTCCATCAAATTCCTTTATGGAAGAAAGATCAGGAGAAGACGGCCTTCGTCACTGATCAGGGGTTATACTGTTACACGGTCATGCCGTTTGGTCTTAAGAATGCTCCGGCTACCTTCCAGCGAATGATAAACACTGTGTTCTTTGATCAGATTGGGAGAAACGTCGAGGCATACATTGATGATATGATTGTCAAGACTAAACTTCAGAAAGATCATCTGTCGGACCTTCGAGAAACTTTCGCCACACTCAGGCGGCACCATGTCATGCTCAATCCCAAGAAATGTGTATTTGGAGTTGAGTCTGGGAAATTTCTCGGAATCCTTATCAATCAGAGAGGAATAGAGGCAAACCCTGAGAAGGTGCAGGCGGTCATTGACATGCAGTCGCCTCGTACCATCCGAGAGGTTCAGAAGTTAACAGGTTGTTTGGCGGCCTTGGGAAGATTTCTAAGCCGATCAGGCGACAAATGCCTATACTTTTTCCAGGCAATTAAGAAAAAGGCAAGGTTTGAATGGGGGCCGGATGCTGAGGCCGTCTTCCAGAAATTGAAAGTTCACTTGCATTCCTTGCCTAGGCTGGTCAGCCCTTTGCCCAAAGAGGTACTCTACATGTACCTGGCCGTCTCTGATCATGCGTTAAGCGTTGTTCTCCTTGCTGAAAGAGACGGCTGTCAGCTCCCGGTCTACTTTGTCAGTCACGTACTGAAAAATGTCGAGTTGAGGTATCCCCTAGTGGAGAAATTTGGTCTTGCACTCTTCATGGCTGTTAAGAAATTGTAGCCCTACTTTTTGGCACATGCAGTCGTCGTGTATACAGACCAACCTATCAAGCGGCACTTACCATCATGGAGTCGTCAGGCCGAATGATCAAATGGGCCATAGAAATACAGAGCCTCGAAGTTACTTTCGAGCCTAGAAAAGCAGTGAAGGGGCAAGCCTTTGCTGACTTTATTGTAGAGATGACTCGTCCTCCTGACTCTCAAGTTCCAGACCAAGTATGGAAGGTATATGTGGACGGAAGCTCTACTTCAAATGGTTGTGGAGCAGGCGTCTTATGTCAGTCGCCAGAGGGCGACAGGTACGAGTATGCTCTACGCTTCAGTTTTCAGGCTTCAAACAATGAGGCAGAATATGAAGCTTTACTAGCCGGGATCCGCATGTGCAAGGCGGCAGGGGCAAGAAAAATAGACGCCTGTTCCGATTCACAATTGATAGTGAGTCAGTACAATGGCGAATACGAAGCAACCCATCCGGCCATGATCAAGTATTTACAGGCGGTCCGACAAGCAGTCGGCTCCCTTGAGGATTTCCATCTGATCCAAGTGCCGAGATCGGAAAACAACCAGGCGGATGCACTGTCAAAATTAGCATCATCCGCCTCCTCTGATACTCCTCGAACTGTTTTTTGGGAAGTAATGGAGAAGAGAAGCATCGAGGAAAACCCTATTGGAATCCTAGACAGAAGTTCAACTTGGATGGATTCAATCAGGACATATCTGACAAACGGTACACTGCCGGATGATCCTCAACAGGCGGCAGCACTGAAAAAACGAGCCACCTGTTTTGAAATGATAAAGGGAGAACTTCACAAAAGGGGGTACCTTCAACCCTTCTTAAAGTGTGTTACTCCAGAAAAGGGACGAGAGATACTAGACGATCTTCACTCTGGTTACTGTGCTTCTCATATAGGCGGTAGGACGCTTGCTCAAAGGGCAAGGCGGCAGGGCTACTTTTGGCCTACTTTGGAAGCAGATGCAATGGAGATGGTGAAAAAATGTGAAAGTGCCAAAGGTTTGGCAAACTAATTCACCGTCCGGCTACTGACCTCACTACCATTCATAGCCCACTACCGTTTTCTAAGTGGGGCATGGACATTCTGGGTCCATATACGCCTGCTCCAGGCGGAAGGAGGTACATACTTGTTGCCGTCGACTACTTCACTAAATGGGTAGAGGCGGAGGCTGTAAAGGGAATCAAGACGAAGGATGTAATTTCATTCATCTGGAAAAATGTCATCACTCGGTTCGGGGTTCCCATGTCTATGGTTTTTGATAATGGTCCCCAATTTGAGACGCCTGTTCTCAAAAGCTGGTTGGGTGACCAAGGAATTGCAAACTACTTTGCATCTGTCGGCTGTCCACAAGCAAACGGCCAGGTAGAAGCCTTTAATAAAATCATCTCGGACGGTCTCAAGAAAAAGATTGAACGAGCAGGCGGCCTATGGGCGGATGAGCTACCACATGTTCTCTGGGCCATTAGGACGACTGAAAAAAAGGGGCGACTGGAGAAACTCCATTCCTCCTAACTTACGGTGCGGAAGCTGTTCTTCCAATAGAACACTACGAGCCAACTCTTCGAGTAATGCTATATGACGAAGAGGCAAACTAGGAAGCCATGCGCCTGGCATTAGACTCACTTCCTGAAAAGAGGGGCAATGCTGTCTTGCGCCATGAAATCTATCGCCCGAGAATGACTAGATCATACAACAAAAAAGTACACAGGCGTCCACTCAAAGTAGGAGACTTTGTACTTAGAAAAATGGAAGCAGTTGGTAGGGCTAATGAGTCTGGCAAACTAACTCCCAACTGGGAAGGACCCTACCGAATCTGTGAGGAAGTTAGGGACGGTACCTACCGTCTGGAAACACTAGACGGACAATCGTTGCCTCGAACTTGGAATGTAGATAATCTTAAGAAATATTTCTTTTGAATGATATAAATAGTCAAGAGCTACTTAATAAAAGTTTGCATACTTACTATTCAATTTTGTACTAAGAGGGGCACGCCTACTAACAAACAGTCGGCTACTCTCCATTGAGTATTTTTACTCTCTTCAGAGGGGCATGCCGTCTGTACCTTTACAGTCGGCTACTCTCCATTGAGTTTCACTCTATCTTCAGAGGGGCATGCCGTCTGTACCTTTACAGTCGGCTACTCTCCATTGAGTATTTTACTCACAATAGGGGCATGTCGTCTGGACATATAGTCGGCTACTCTCCATAAGAAGATGGCCGACTGGTTCCAAACACATAGCCACCCCCCTAATACTTAGCTAAAAAGATTAGGGCCTGGTCGACCCTGTGCCTAACAGGCGGCTACCCTCCTTTTACTTAGCACCTACGTTCACCAAGAACTTACCAAGGCCACAGGCCGAATGATCAGACCAGGCGCCAAGCCAACTGATCAAATCTACAACACTAATACGACCTGTCCCAACATCATAGCAGGCGTCCGGCGGCATCCCTCCGGATGAAATTCGTTGCAGAGAGCAGCTCCCTTTTGGGTGGAACATTGTTCTATAAACTAATTACACGGCACCTATACGACTGTCCCCAAGGGCAACCACGTAGCCGTTTTTGAGACAAGGATAACTCTATCACTAACCAAACCAGTGGTAGCAGTTGACATCTGAGTCAGATGACCGCCTGTATTACTTGGGATAAATGCAGGGTGTACCTCTTGAGTTAATAGCCAACAAACATTGGCGAATCAAGGGGTCTAGCCGGCCTCCGCCGCCTGGTACCTCTACTTCTCAAGCAAGAGTGACGGCGACTGAGTAACTTCAACGTTAACTCATAGTCACTCCCTCAAATTTGGTAGGGAACCTAAAAGGTTTGAGTAGACCGCCTGTTTTTGGCAAACAGGGGCACTCAAACCCCTATTCCTACTAGGTAACCTATTGAGTTAATAGCCAACAAACATTGGCGAATCTAGAGTGTGACGAAGACTAAGTATCTCCTATGTTAACTTATAGTCACTCAAACTTAGTATGGAGCCTAAAAGGTATGAGTCGTCCGCCTGTTTTTAGCAAACAGGGGCTCTCAACCACTACTCCTGCTAGGTTAACAAATTATGAGTTAAAAGCCAACAAACATTGGCGAATAAAGGGAAACAACCGGTACCCGCCGCTTGTTATCTCTACTACTCAGTTCCTTGGCGACTAGGTAATACTCATGTTTACTTGGTCAGACCACTTTCCTACTTGGTTAAATTTACAAATGACAGGACCGCCTGCCTAAAAAGGATCCAGTCTTTAAAATAGTTCGAATACCGATTGGATAAATGGCCGACTGATCGTCTATCCTGGAAACAGACAACCAGTCGTCCAGGGGCATAGGCGGCGTGACTAACTATCCGTACCTGTCTACAACTATCGGCCATGAAAAATAGTCGGTCTAGTGAACAATTGGATATTAGAATATGGAATACTTAGACAAATTTGAGGCAAAACAAAAATTCATTAAAAAGAAGCCGGTCATTAAAGACCGGCAAAATATTCAAAGCCCCGGCCCCCTGGCCGGGTAAATACAAAACAAACGGCACGCAGGCCGTGGAAAGAATACATAAAGCTTAAGAAGGGGGCAGATCTTCAATATTAGCAGCTGCCGCCTGGTCAGCACTCTTCTTGCTGGACTCGGCTTCAGCTGCATCCTTTTTTGATGCCTTACCCCCAAGCGGCACAAGCGCCACTACCGGCTCCTCCTCCTCCAACGCTTCCTCCAACGCCTCTTCCTCAGCAGCCGCCAGGATCTCTTAATTATATGTATCAGAACACTGGCGGTACGTTTTTTCCCAAGAGGCAAAGTCGGCATTGGGGAAGAGGCGACCCCAAGTCATGCGCTGGATTTGAGCGGAGTCTTCCATCATCTCCCGGACCAGCTCTTTCTTCTCTTGCTCGGCCTTTTTCGAGAGCTCCTGGGTAAGACTCTTCTCTTGGGTCACCAGGCCTTCCTTTACGTTGGCCAAGGATTTCTCCAAGGCTTCGTTTGAGTACATTTTTAGGCGAAGAGGTTTCAGCTCGGCCTTGAGATTGGTGATGGTCGCCTCCAGCTCGTCATTCCTCTTCTGGGCCGCCTCTAACTGAGCCCGAACAGCGGCGGTAGCCTGCGCCTGATAATAAAGAATATCAATGGTCAGAACTTCCTTTTGGGCAATTTGAAACATTGCCTTATCACAGTCAGAGGCGGCCATAGCTTTTGCAGCCTTTACCTCTTTGTTCTTCCGATCAAGCGGCTTGCGAAGGCCGTTCACTCGGAGCAGGGCCTAAGTACAAAGGAACAGTCGTCAGTTTCCAAACAAAAAGAAAACAGACGTCCAGAAATTCAAATACTCAAAAATATGCTAAGTATACCTCAGCAAGGACCCCTGCAATCCCGTCTAGGTCAAGGGTGCCGACACCCCTGACCGCCTCCCTTTCAGCTGGAGGAACTGCCCTGATCATAGACTTGGCCATCTCTACCAAGTCAGGCTCCTGAGGGCCGGCTGCATCAAGCATAAACAAACGGATTAGACCTAGTAAAAAAGGGAGCAAGTCTAAAATTTACAAGGACAACTTCATACTTCTAGGCGGTCCAGTTGGAGTTTTAGAAGAAGTGGCCGGCTGTTTCTCAGCCGCCACATGTTTCCTAGAAGAACCAGGAGAGTTCCCAACAGTCGTCTTCCGGGCCTTGGGGTCTGGCTGTTGGGAAGATGAAGCTCTTGGAGCACCCGTCTAAAAAAAAAAAACAAAAAAGTCAGTATATGCATAAACACAACTCCAAAAAGAGGGTGAAAGGTTCGGAGCTCACCAAGGGAGCCCCCTTCTTGGGGGAGTCGGTGAAGTTTGTTGCATGATGAAGGCCCGCAACATGGCCGCCGCAGTCTTGGAGGCGGTGATTTTGCTCATGGCGTCAGCTGCAAAAACAAACAGCAAAGTTAATAAAAGATAACAACAAATGTATGGAACAACAGAGTATTCGACAGGCCGACTACCTCTTGAGCACCGACTGCTGAGGCCACAGGCGGCCAAAAAGTACTCGTCGTAGAGCCATTTGAAGCTCGGGACGTAGTGCAGGGGTACTTGCTCTCGTACCCCTGAAGTAGAGTCGACCCTCG
The DNA here is from genome assembly GCF_001683475.1 of Chenopodium quinoa. NCBI lineage: Eukaryota > Viridiplantae > Streptophyta > Magnoliopsida > Caryophyllales > Amaranthaceae > Chenopodium > Chenopodium quinoa. The sequence goes on from NW_018743783.1 coordinate 4,233,363, forward strand.
ACTCTACTTTAAAGAGTCCTTTATCAAGGATCTCTTTCTTAGCCTTGGGGGGAACAGGCGGCATGCTACAGCCGCCTGCAAGAAGGGGCGGATTCCTGTTCCACCTATTGAAGCGCTTGTTCAGCTCAATGTCTGAACTCTCAATGATGAGGAAGGTGCTCCGCCAGTCCTTCTACTTATTTGCTTTACCTCTCGTCATGAGGTAGCCCCTGTGGCTTGTCAATTGATACCATCCGGTACCGCCTGTCTTAGGGGTCCGGCTGAGATAGTTCATATGGGCGAAAGCCTCGAAGCTCGGCTCCACCCCGTGCAGTTCGCACCCGGCCACATAGCCGAGTACGTTGACCCAGGAGTTTGGGGCTAACTGCCATAACCCCAACTCATACCCATCCAAAATCCGCTGAACAGCCGGATGTAATGGGAAGCGCAGCCCTGCCTTGATGGCCGCCTCGTAGCAGCCAAAGCAGGCGCTATCATAACTGGAATCAGCCGGCCAGACGACTGTATCTTCTGGATCTGGCACAAACACTAGAAAGTCGGGGCCCATGGTGTGTTTTGCAATAAAGCTCTCCACTTTCTCTTGCATGGCTGTGATCCGGCCCCGAGGTACCGTGTAGTAATAGGGGGTATTTAGCTCTCGGTGAGAGGCGGATGGCTCCGCCCAATTGTCCCCCTTCTCAACTGCGTGAGAAAGTCTCGCCTCTTGCAGGCGGCTGTTTTTCTCTTCTGTGTCCAAAGAAGCATGGCCAGAAGAGCTTGACTCGGAATCGTCCTCTGACGAGTCCGAAGAGGACGACTCCTCCCCTCTCCCGGAGGGCCCGCCTCCTCTCTTTGAAAAGGAGCAGAATTGTTAACTGTTAAATGGGAAGGGGTCACTATGACTCCTCCCTCAGAATTGCCGGCTTTCAGGCCACCTTGTTTCACTTCCACATCTGGCGCCTGGTCAGATGTTTCACTAAGCGGCACCTTGTGGGAGGAGCCGTCTGAATTTGAGATCCTAGCAGTCTTTTTCGTTCTAGCCATCCTGCTCTGCATAGACACAGATACAGTCAGACTTTGTATAAAGGGCAAAGATGGGTCCGGAAAAGGGCAGGCGGCACTTCTAGTCCTAGATTCAGCCGTCCCCGGTGACCGGCTGATCACTAACCTAGGTTGTGTCGTGTGCTTCCGTGGTGCCATTTCAAAAAATAAAAAGAAAATTAAGAGTAAGAGAACTGACAGTTACCTGAACGAGTGACGGTTGATGAAGTTCTGAAAATCCTGTGCAGGCGGCTTGTCAGAACAGGCGGTAGGCAGAAAAGGTCCGAAATGTCAGAGCAAGTTCAGGGGTCCGAATGTTCTCAAAAAGTTCTCAAAGTGTGAAAATGACTCAAGACAACTCTCCTTTATATAGGCGAAGTGAGAAGGCGAAGGGTCACTTTCAGAATTCAAAATTTGGGCGGGAAAATCTCTCGGCCTTTCGCCGCCTGTTACAGTGCGACACCTGTCACAGGTAACACGTGACCAATCACGTGCCACCTGTGAGGGGCAAATGATTAGGGGATTTTGCTCCCACCAATCGAAATGCGCCACATGGGCCAATCAGGTCCTGCCAAGTGTCCCCCAGTTGGAACTGTCAGGGCTTGCCACGTGGCACGCGCATATTCGTCCACCTTGGACCTATTATGTCATGACATGTGGCATACTCCATGCCTAATGGAGAAACCGGCCACCTAGGCCCAACTTCCGAGGGAAGCCCATTCGGCCCTAGGTTAACCTAAACCTGGGATGGGCACGTTTCCCAAGGTTATAAATACCTCCCTTAATCCTCATTAAGGGGGATTACGAAAAAACACATTAATTACACACAGTAATAACCGGCTGATCTCGCTAACAAAGCAGATTACCTACATTAATCACTCTCACCTAGAGAGACCCAATCACTTTAATTTCCGCATTAATTACTCCTTAATCAAGTACTAACTTGACCGTTGGAGGCGGAGCTCCCAGGAGTCTCCTTTATTTTGCAGGTACAGGCGTCCGGTTCCAGTCTCGGAATTGTAACTCTCCCGCAGGACATCAGAAAACCCCGAAACACCTTTCACGTTGAATCATAATCGAATGAAGTGAGAGTGTGGAAAGTCTAGTGTTGTGGTTAGTTTTTATTTCTTTTCTTTCTCTCTGTTTTTGAAAACCTATTTTAAGAAAACAACCAATCCAGTTTGGTTTGGTCCATGGCAAGGGTCCAATAATTGTGCAGTTGGGTCGGATTCGAAAAGAGCTTTCCAACGATATATTATAAGCCCAATTCCGATGAATAATGACGAAGTTATTGCAAAATTACTGAACTAGGCCCAGTTTGATCTTTATATGCGGCCCAATGATCTAGAGTAGGGACTAATATTGATTTTATCTTTCCTAATGCAATTAGAATTGATTATAGTCTTCAGGATTCTTCTAGAAGGTTGTTTTCATTCCTAATTTAATTAGCATTGATAAATTGACTTTAGTTGACTTTTAAGAGTTTTAATCAAAATAAAAGAAGTGTTTTTAAAGGAAATACGATTTTTCCCTCTCGTACGGAAAAAATTTATTTAATTAAGAAAACGGGTGGAAATTTATTTCCAGCGTCTGACGACAGCACCAGCACCTGAGGCCATACCTGGCGTCTAGCGCTAGACCTGGCGTCTGGTGCTAGTGTCCAGCGTTTGACGCCAGGCGCATGTTTGGCCCTGCGTTCGTGTTTTATTCTTTTCAAAACTGTGGTTCGTTTTTTATCATATTCGGCTGATTTTCTCTATAAATAGCCTCCTAAAACCTCCGTTTTCCATCACCAACTCTCATCAAGAATCTCTTGATTACTCTCTCTTTCTCTCTTTTCTAAACTAGAATTTTGTTTACAAAATTCCGCATTCACAAGATCTAGACACACCTAGCCAAGTTCGAACTTGCCTTCGCTCTAGACGTGAAAGGTTTTAATTTTTGAGGGTTTGGTTCCAAATATCTATTTCAATTATTTAATTTAATTGTTTTGTTATTTTCCTTGAAGTTACTAACGAGTGTATTTTGTTATTAGAAAGAGATACGAGGCATCCAAGTAAGTACTTTAATTGTTTGTATTGTTATTATGATATAGAAATCATGTCTAGGTTGTTATTATGATTCCTAATGTCATGTTAGGGCGTTTTGATCTTCCTAGTATCATGTTTAGGGAAAAGGTTATAATTTCTAATATCAAATATGACAATTGTGATTCTTGTGATGCTTCCTTGCCTTTTCTAATATTCATGTTAGTATCATGTTAGGGCTAAAGCTTTGATTTTTATTGTTTAGTGACATGCTAGGGTTTGTTATTAATCTTGTTAGTATCATGCCTAGGATCTTGCTAATATTTTGCTTTAACATGATCATGATTATTATTATTATTATGATTGTTACTTCATGAGTATTATTTATTATTGTTGTTATTATCATTATGTTGCTTGATTATATTTATTGTTATTTCTTGATCACGCCTTTTATGCATGTTTAAAGGGAATTGGTACTTGTAATCACGCTTAATAAGATAGTTGATAATCTTGTTTAGGGTTAAGACGATTATAATTCAAGTGATCGCCAATAATAGTTTATTTATGCATTAAATTCAACCAACATAGATAAACAGGTTTAGGGTAAACCTATTGATTGCATGTTAGTCAGAAAGCGACATGAATACGATCAGAATAAAGTAGGGGCCTATTATTAGGGAAGGTTCAATCTCTTTTAGGTTATATTTGTACCTTCATCCCCGAACTACTAGTCATGATTGCAGACCTATTGGAGTTGACGATCTCCTGGATCGTTAAGGGGTGTAACCTTCACCTCGTGAACGGTTTACAAGTTCCTAAACTTGTTGGCAACTCTTTTGCTCTATCTTATTTCCCTTTGGACGCCACCGTACTTTAGTGTATGATCACAGTGGGGTTCAAGTTTTGGGTAATGCTTGAAATATTCCCTACAATTTTTGGCGACTCCACTAGGGAGGATTTCTATTTTAATTCCTAAAATTTATTTTGGCAATGATTTAGAATGAGTGGATGAGACTCGAAAAATTCTAAGTATTTCATGTGCGTAATTTTGATTAACATTATTGTCATATGCATAAAAAAGATCTCATTGGAAAGACCATTTGTAATGAGTTAAAAACATAGGATTTTTACACGTGGGAAATTTGAGGAATATCTTTGACAACTAGGTTCGAAATAATGGTGCGCGAAACTGGAAAATTTTATCGAGCATAGAAAGCTGCTAAGGCATGTAGGAACTAGCGTCAGAAAACAGAGTCTGTCACCGAGAATTTGACTTTGGCGCCAGGCGACACTCCTAACGCCAGGATCCAGAGCCAAATTGCGGCGTCGGCCTCTGTTCTCTGGCGCCAAGTTCTTCCAATGCCGAGTCAAAAATATGCGTTCTAATTTTGTCCAGTTTTTAGCACTGTTTGCTCGATCCTACTTCCTGATTGAGTTTTTCTCACTTTTATGAAACCCATATGTATTCTACATATGGACATAACCCTCTAGGAATTCATGCTCCATCTACCTGATTGAACGCTCTGTGCAACAAAGGGTACATCCGAGAATGTTGAATTCACCAAACCATGGAAGCGAGTTCTTAACTCGCGGTGTCCCATCCACTCGCGCCAACCCTTCAAAATGTAAGGCTTTCGCGCGGTGCATCCGGACAATTAACCATGGACCTTCTTTTACTAACCTATATTCCAAACTTTAGAGAACTAGAGCCATGGTTAGGTTGCGAACTCATTGCATCATATTGTGCCTACTTGACTAATTGTGCATTATTTGTTGTGCATACTCTATGTGTTTTTCCTAACCGTTTGTTTGAATTGTGTTAAGACTAAATAAACTGATTAATGACTAAAAAATTTTTTCCTAATTAATTAATTAATTAGAGTAATTAAAGTCTAATAATTTAATCAGAATTGACTTAGTACGACTTTAGGCATACCCTGTAGAGTAATAATACCGAAAGCAGTCCAAGATCAACGTTCCAGCAATGGCGCAGCGATTTGGACTGCAGCGCCACACTATGTAGTGCAGCGCCAGGCGATAGCTCTGTCGTCTGGCGCTACATTGCAAAGTGCGGCGACAGTCCTGTTGCTTTGGCAACAATTCGGTATGTTGATCGAGTCATCACTTTGTGTCTAATTAAAAAATTTACTAATCAATTCAATTATTTTATTAATAATAATAACTCGCTAAATCCTTAATCGAGTCTAGGCACTAAGTCCCATGGTCTTACACAACAGTCAAAGCATGTCACTTGCACTCACCATATAAAGCACACACTAATATGTATGTACACTTTGACCATGTCTAAGAGAGTCTTGTATGCGCGTGTTTTCCGTCATTTTTTTAGGGGGGTAAGTCGGATATTAATCCTCCAATTAAACCACTTGTTTGAACCCTATACTTTATTCCCAAAAATATACACCCTATTTTTTTTTCTTTTTTTTATAAACCCGTAAAGTCAAAGTCAATTTGAGTCAAGTCATTAAAATAAATGGTTTAATTTACAGCGCGTGGTCAGGAAAGGAAGGGCGTTGAATCAAAGACAATCTTTTCATTCAAGTACAACTTTTCGACAAACTAATCGCTCGAAAAAAGAAAGCTAAGAAGATAATGGCAACTTAGGATGAAGTCAATAAACTTAAGAATCAATTGACAGACGTGACTGAGGCGTCGAAGGCTTTAATCCTCAAAATCAATGACCCTGTGAAGCAATAACAGATGGACCTCATGCAAGAAAGCTTGAGCAAGCTATCTAGTGACTACAAGTTTCAAGGCATTAGTTCATAAGGGGTCAGGGTGGACAAGGAGCTTCTTCCGCAGAAGTTCAATGCCAACGACATCCCGAAATTCAAGGCAACTGACAACCCTTATTTTCATCTAAGAGCTTTTGAAACAATAATGAGTATAAAGGGTATTGATAACAAAGTATTTCCCTCTTTATTTCCTCTATCTCTTGAAACTGTTTGCCAACAATGGTTCTTCTCCCTTGACAAAGAGAGAACCTGTACTGGGGAATCAATAGTAAACACTTTCATTGATAGGTACAAGTGCAACATTCAAGTTGAAACTGATTATAGTGAACTTGAAATACTCCAACAGAAAGTGAATGAAGGCTTCACTTCTTTCTTCAACAAATGGAGAGATACCTCTGCTAGGATCATTGAAGTACCAAGAGAGAAAGAATATGTGAGGTTGTTCATCAAGAACCTTCAAGAGAAGTACTCCAAGCATCTGAAGTACCAAAATAATCTACATACCTTCAAGGTCGTCTATGACATTGGCATTAATATTGAAGATGACCTGGCTAAGCTAAAAGCTGATAACAGTGACTCCAACAGTGGCTGGTAAGGCAAGAAGAATGACAATCCTTCTTCTTCCAATACCACCCACTCAAACAATGATAGCACCTTTAATTTGAGTGAAGTCCTTGCTATGAACAACCAAGGACAATAGAAACCATTTAGGAAGAACTTTACTCCTATAGGTATGAGTTATGATACCGCATTTGACCGACTAATGCAAAAGGTTTTATAACTCCTATTGGACCATTTGGGGACCTCAGTTGAAAATAGGACAGCTAATTGGAACCCCAATGCACATTGCAAATATCACTAAGGTAGGGGCCATCTCACTGAAAATTGTTGGAAGCTTAAGGAAGCTATCCAAGATTTAATAGATAATAACAAACTACCATTGCCCCCTGCTAGTAAGAAGCCAAGCATCGACAACACACCTCTCGCTCATTCCTTGGCCATCTCTGATGAGGAAAACGAGGTTGATCCCTCATCTCTCATCAAGTCTGTTGAAGAAATTCATTCTATCGGAGAATAGGAGGAGATCTTTTTCGATGCCATGGATGACTTTCCTGAACCAGCAAGCAAGGAAGATGTACGAATGCTTATATGGTCCATGTGGGAGGGAACAGATTTGCTACATGAGGCTCTCAAATTCGCAAAGAAACAAGCAGAGAAGCTTCAGAAAAAGTGCGACAAAATTCCACCCACGAAAAAGAAAGCCTTCTCTCTAAAAGTAATTGACGGACCCAAGAAGAGTAATAAATTCTATACTCCAATTGGGACTTCATATGATAAAATGTTCAAAATGCTCTCCGAGAGTGGTAAGGTCAAACCTCTCGAACCGAGACCATTTGAATTGCTAAAGAGGAAAGACAGATTCTATTGTCAATACCATCAGTCAGGGGGACATACCGTTGAAAACTGTTTTAAATTTAAAGATTTAATGCAGAAAATGATTGATGATTAGAAGCTAGTTCAGATCCCACAAGAAGAAGACATAAGAATCAATGGGGTTTGGGACAGCAATTAAGAAGAAGTCTATCTAAATGACATGGAATAACCTCCACCTTCAGTATCATATTCAGTAGATGACTTTTGGGATGAAGAGGATTCACCCATAGACGTCCTCACAAGGTCCGGAAGAACACAACCTCCCGTCTCAACACAACCTATGCCGACTACGCAGCAAGTTCCCATACCTATCATAGAAGACAATGATATTGTCAAGCAATTCAAAAAGACCAAGGTCGAGATGAACGTATGGAAGCTTCTAGCTACATCTCGAGAACATAGGTTGGCAGTGATGAATGCCTTGAATAAGATAGGGATAGATTCTGACACCACTCCTGAGGGGTTTGCTAACTTCCTTACGAGTGATCTACCTAGTCCTATCAACTTGATCACCTTTTCTTACAAAGATTTACCTCTAGAAGGTGACCAACATTACAAGGCACTAAACCTCACAGTGGTTTGCAAGAGAATGAACGTCCCAATGACTCCTGTAGACAATGGATCATCAATTAATTTCTGTCCACTCAGAATTGCGAAGATGTTAGGCATAAAGGATGAAGACTTAACCCCGTCAACACAAGGAATAAGAGCTTATGACAACACTCGTCGTCAAGCTCTTGGTAAGATTACCATGAATATAACGGCGGGAGCAATAGAACATGCTACTACCTTTCAAGTGGTAGATATTAAAGCTTCATTCAACTTATTGTTTGGACACCCTTGGCTTCATGACCTAAAGGTCGTCCCTTCATCTCTCCACAAACAGGTAAAAGCCATAGTTGAAGGAATCCCTATCACAATCGATGCTTCACCCATAAGGATTAAAGCTGTGGAAAATCCGATCATTAATGTAGAGCACGATGAGGACGATGAAGACTTGTGGGGCTTTAATGAAGAGGTCTCCTTAATAGAGGAGGATGAAAGGACTCCTCTCTGCCACGACCCCCACTCCAATATGATGGTAAATGCTATTCTTAAGAAACAAGGGCATTTTTCTGGAATGACTCTAGGAAAGAAGAAGGGAATAGCAAAATAGCTGGAATTACCTGGCCTCCCTAAGTTAAATACTTTCGGACTTGGTTTCGAACCGACTCGGGAAGATCTTAAGCGAGCCCAGGAAGGTCTAAAGCGTGTAGGAACGATTGCATCCAAAAGAAAGCAATCCCAATGGATCAGTATCCTCTTACTCTCAATGGACAATTCATAAAAGAAGGAGAGGACTATCCATGCTATGAATTTCCCAAACCTTTTTTTGTAAATGGCATAAGGCAACCGGGATTCGAAATTTTCTTAGATTGCTACTTTCTAGATGAAATCCCAACTCCTATTCGCAAGAAGAAAGCACCCCAATGCTTTGACTTTAATGTTATGAGAAAAAGATGAGCCGAGATACATAAAGGATAACTCCTCGCTTATCCAACGGTCCTACAAAGCGAGAACTTAGACCCCTTAAAGCTCCTCACTCCAGCAAAAGGATCAGTACAAGGGTGGCTCAAGATAGTCAAGGTGACTACTTCAAGTAGAAGAAAAATCTCCATAACAATAGGGCAAGGACCGATGTTTGAAGAGTCATCTGAATCAGAGTCCTTTTCTGTAGAGTCACCCAAGTCCTTAGTTATAGCACCCCCTCCTTCTTCTATTTCTTCTCCTAGGATAGTTAGTAATCAAGTCCTTGAGGACATCTCCCTTTTTGATGTAATGATTTCTGAATTCAATAATATGTCTTCTTCTGCTTACTCCTCGTGTTTCTCTTTAACCTAAGATGACGAGCATTGCCTAACTAACAATTAAAATGACAAAGAAATTATTAAAGCAATGGAAACACTTGAAAAGAAAACACCGATAATTGAGGAAACTGAGATGGTTGATATCTCAAATGAATCAACCATTAAAAGAGAAGTTAAAATTGGATTAACACTTAATGAACAAGAAAGAACCGATTTAATTAATCTACTTAAAGAATTTATCGATGTATTTGCTTGGTCATATGAATATATGCCAGGTATTAATTGAGAAATAGCTCAACACACTATACCACTAATTCCAGGAATGAAACCTGTAAAACAAAAGTTGCGTCGAATGAAACCCGACGTAGCTCTTAAAATAAAAGAAGAAGTTCAAAAACAAATAACTGCAGGTTTTATCAGGGTATCCAAATACCCCGTTGGGTAGCCAATGTCATCCCAGTTCCGAAGAAGGATGGAAGGGTAAGAATGTGTGTCGACTACCGAGATTTAAATAAGGCAAGTCCAAAGGACGACTTCCCTTTATCACACATCGATATTTTGGTAGATAATACAACAAATCATGCACTTCTCATGTTCATGGATGGATACGCAAGATACAATCAAATTCTCATGGCAGAAGAAGACATGGAGAAAACAACCTTCATAACACCATGAGGTACTTACTGTTACACGGTAATTCCATTCGGGTTGAAAAACGCGGGTGCTACTTACCAACGAGCAGCGACTGCCTTACTCCATGACATGATGCACAAAGAAGTTGAAGTATATGTGGACGATATGATTGTGAAGTCAAAAGATTGCCATGGACATCAAGTAGCCTTAAGAAAATTCTTTGAAAGGCTTGGGAAATACAACATGAGGTTGAATCCATCCAAGTGCGCTTTTGGAGTCACCTCAGGCAAGCTTTTAGGATATGTCATAAGCTCTAGAGGAATAGAGATAGACCCAGCCAAGATCAAGGCAATCATGTCAATGCCACCGCCCAAAACCGAGAAACAAATTCGAGGATTTATTGGCCGGTTGCAATATATAAGTAGGTTCATATCAAAATTAACAACAATATGTGAACAAATACTCAAGAAGCTCAAAAAGAATGTACCAGTAATATGGGACGATGAGTGTCAAAAAGCCTTTAAAAAGATCAAAGCCTATCTCGCAAATCCTCCTGTATTAGCACCTGCACTTCCAGGAATACCTCTTAGGTTATACTTAACAGTCACCAAGGAGACAATGGGAGCCATGCTTGCACAAGAAGTAGAAGGTAAGGAAAATGCAGTCTACTATCTAAGCAAAAAGATGCTCGAGTATGAAGTACGCTATACACCGCTTGAGAAATTGTGTCACGCATTGGTGTGGGCCACAACCAAGTTAAGATATTACATGCTCGTGCATACAGTCTTTGTAGTTTCCTAAATGGATCCACTTAAGTATCTATTCAAGAAGTCTACACTCAATGGGCGCATACCGAGATGGATAGTCAACTTAGCCCAGTTCGACGTAAGATTCATGCCTCAAAAGGCTATCAAAGGATCTGTGGTCTCGGATTTCCTAGCAGATTTTCCAATAGAAGATTCAACGCCAATACACGACAATGAATTTCCAAACGAAGACTTGATGGTCACAAAAGATGATACTTGGACTTTATACTTTGATGGAGCCTCAAACCAAAAGGGATGTGGCGTTGGAGTATTATTAGTATCACTTAAAGAAGAGCATGTTCCAATCTCCATAAAGCTAGATTTCGACGTTACCAACAACGCTTCTGAATACGAAGTATGCGCGGTAGGCCTTGAAACAACCTTGGCATTGGGATTTAAAGAAGATGATTTAATTAAAATGCTGAAACTTCATTAATAAAATATACTAAAAATTACATTATTGATGAAATTTAAATAAAGCTTAATAAAACAAATTAACTTTAAATTTAAAACTAAGTCCAATAAATTGAAAGTTAAGCAATGCTTCAATCTTTCTTCTCTTTCTTTGCTCCCTTCCAATTTTTATCTGCATCCTCTTCATCGTCCATGACTTTAGCTAGTAGGCATTCTTTAGAGGACCTACATTCAATTTTGGAGTAAATAGTTTCTCCCTTAGCTAGGACTCCATGTTTCTTCTCTACCCAAACCTTCTTCTCTAAAGTGTTAGATTTTCTTTTCCCTTTATCCTTTGTAGAGTTCTTCTTCTTAGGCATCATAGGTGTTTTGAATTCAATCTTTTCACCCAAGCGTTCCGTAACAGGAATCACCTTGTCACCTAGACGATTCTTCACATCGGTTTTACTCTGATTTTTCTTCATGTCCTTTGAAGGTTTCTCAAGAAGCCACCTCTTTACATCATTGGGAAAGGAAGGAGGAACTTTTTGGATAATCACTTCCTATAAATGTCTAGCGCTCCAATATGCATCAAATTTTTCTACTTCTTGTGAAACATTGAATTCATAGGGACGACGAAGATTCCCAGAAGGAATTGTTTGAACTAGGCCGTACTGTCTTTTTACCCTGCAGGGATAATAAAAAGTCATCTTGGTTAAGCTTGGAAGACGACAGAAAGGTTGCTTGTTGACACCAATCATCTTCTCTATTTTCCACCAAGGGATGACCCACTTGAAAGCAAAGTTGCATGAAGCAAAGACTTTTCTCCATTCATGGCGCCCCATCTTAGAGAAGCGTTTCTTTCTCCTCACAAAGCAATTTGGAGTGTATTTTTCAACATTGTCAGGAGGACTAATTAATTCTAGTCTCTCTATTAGCGATATCTGCAAAATTTCAATGCAAATAAATTAATATTACTATACAAAAATATGTTTTTGTAATTAAAAATATTAATTTTCTATCTGTAATAAAATTGGAGAGCCTCGAAAAGGTGATTTTGGATTTCTCTTCAATTCATCAAGACTAAGCATAGTCTCTCCAACAATTAATGGCATTAGATTTCGCCCAGATTCGATTTGCTCCAAAACTGCTGATATGATTGCTTTGCCCTCATTAGTTCTACCATTAGTGAGAAGATATTGGTTAAGTATGAAAAAGGGAATAGCCCTTCTTCTATAAATATGAAAAGATTCAGAATAAGGTCTATCAAAGTAATGGCGTGCAAATTATTTCAAATTAACTATGCTACCATCTACAATATTTGTTAGATCTGTCTGTTAAATTAAAGAAGCGCTCAAAATATTAATAATAATATTCATTCATTCTAGGGATTACTACAAGATATAATGAGGGGAAGCCTAAGACAGCACCAAATTCTTCCGGTAAAGGGCTAATTTCTTCACACTCTAGTCTAAAATCATGAGTATCCGTGTCCCAATATTCTAAGGCGGTATGAATAAATTCTATATCAAGATCTACCCCCTTAACACCATAGATACCTCCCATGTATAGTAATTTATCAAATGACTAAGTTTTTAAAGCTCCATTCGGAGACACTCTCTCGATGAGCTGGGACAGATAGCTGTAGAAACGATTTTTCCAACGGTCATATTTGGACACCTTGTCCAAAGTCATTTGATGCTGAGAAGGGTGGTCAAGGTGTACCACGCCCTCCTACCGCCTGGTCTGCGGTTGAGATAGTGCAAATGTGCAAAAGCCTCCCAGCCGGGGTTCAAGTTTTTCATCTCGTAGGCGGAAAAATACCCTAGAATGTTATCCCGTGAATTAGGGGTGAGCTGCCAGACGCCTAGGTCATAACCCCTGAGTATGGCCTTCACCGCATTGTGAAGCGGGAACCGGATGCCTGCCAGGAATGCCGCCTCATAGTATCTGAAGTAGGCATTGGCATTTTCCTGGCCATCTTTCCAAGAGATAGTGCCTAGCTTAGGTGGCACCCGGATATGATATCTATCTTGCAGGGGTCGCTTATGTACAAAGCTTTCAATGCCTTTTAGCATTACCTGCATATCTTTGGCGGAGATATGGATCATAAAAGGATCATCCTTTGCTTCCCATTTTTTCCTCTCTTCGGCTCACTATCCTTAAGCGGGGAAAGAGGGGCATCACTATAATCCTTAGGTTTAGACCCTAAGGCGGAACTGTCGCCGTCTCCCTCTTCGCTAGCTGACCCTGATGCAGACTCTTCCCCGTCTCTATCTTCGAGGCCAGATTCATCAACGTCCATCTGGGAGACAGCTCCCTCACTGTCTCTACCCTCATCGTACAAAATTGTTTCACTTGGGGTTCTAGGAATCCCACACGAGGAGTATTACCCTGAGTCTTCATTGCTCTCTGACCCCTCAATCGGGGTTACCTCATTGCACGACACTTCCAAAGTAACGTCTCTTCAACGCCGTCTGGTGGCTATCTCTGTTCAGTTCTAGCCATCGTGTCATGCACAGACACATAGATGGTCGGTTGAAGAGTACAAAATTGCTCCATGCATCTTGAGCCGGCACTCCCAGTCATATACTCTCCCGTACCAGGAGACCGGCTTACTACTGACCTAGGTCGTGCCATGTGTGTTGTTGATGAGTCCGTTAATTGAATGAATTGAAACAAATGCAAATGAGATGAAGGGGGTAGAGGCGGTACCTTACGTTTGTCTCTAAAAGGGGGACAAACGGTGATGACCGACTGACATGCTACTAAAGTTGACCTTGCTTGCATGGGGCACATGAGGTTCTAAACTGACTGGGCAGGCAGAAAATGAGCAGTATGTTCACACTCAGACAAAAGTCAGACTCTCTCTCTCTCTCTCTAAAACTTTATAACTTTCTTTCTCTAGAATATTTTTGAAACCTCCAAAATGAGAGGGGTAAAATACATATTTATTGTGGGGTAAAAACGAGGGCAATTTTTTCATTTTTCCCGAAGTGTGAAAAGTAAAATTTTCACAGTAAAAAAAATAAGTTTACTATGGCTGAGTGGCATGTGCCACAGATGCCACGTAGCACGCCACATCACATCTGTGAGTGGCAAATGTTTTGGGTAATTTTACCCATGCCACGTGGGCTAATCGTGTCTTGACACTTGTCATACTCTGATTGGTCCAAATTGGACTAAACTCCATTTAACGATAACACGTTTCCATCCTAGAATTTAGGATAAAAAAAGCGGCTCTAAGGGGCCCAAATCCCGAGAAAGCCTTGATTTGGCGCAAGCCCGCAAGGTAAGGTCAGAATGACCTAATATAGGGCACCTTTCCCGATGACCCTATAAATAGGGAAATTTCCCCCATTTTGGGGGCATCTACAATTTATTACAGCATACCCCACTTTCTCTTACATTAGAGAAACATCTGATCTCGGAATCCGAGAAGATCCCACCTAAATTTCTGAACCTTTTTCTCACTTTCGTCCATGTACTAACTTGACCATCGGAGGCGGAGCTCCTACCTTCAAGAGTCTCCGTTGTTTTGCAGGTACAGGCTGCGAGCAACCAGTCTCCGAGCAGTGACTCTCCCGAGGGACAAAAACATCCAAAATAACACGTGTCGTCCATAGAAGGATTCCATTTGGACACCTCTAAGAGCGACATGTGTCTTCCTCTCATTGGTCAACTTAGAGGGGTATAAAAACCCAAATCATCATTTTACCCTCACAGGGGTGACGAGGCATGCCACGTGATGCATGTGACTGGTGTTGGCCTTTTAATGGCCAAATTATAACTTTTTACTTTTGGGGATTTACCCTAGATTTTCACCCCTTATATAAATAGGGGTTGACTTGCCTTGGGATTCACACTTGCATGAATCTTGAGGGAATCTTCAATCTTTGACTTTCAAAGACTTGACTTTTTCTTGACAACATCCAAAACTCAGTCGTTCGTCCGCCTATTTTAGAAAACTTCAAGACCAAGCGCCTCTAGTACTTTCTTCTAAGGTAATAGCCTGATCCTTTCTTTACTTTATTTTTGCATTTTTCTTTTTCAAAAATGGTTTCCCAACCGCACCCGGCGCGACCTAGGTTAGCGATAAGCCGGTCACTAGGGACGACTAAATATAGAACTAGGAGATTTAAATGCTCGTTGGAGGAATCCCCTTTAAGAACTTCTCAAAATTTAACAGTGTTCGTGCCCCTACAGGACACCATGCCAAGATCAAAGCAAACCATTCGGACGTATAGGACGGATGGTTCCTGGTACCATTCGGAAAGTTCAACAGTCTATTCTGAAGGCTCCATTAGGGCGCCTGTATTTGAGGTTCGCCAGGACCCTCCAAGCACTATTAGCACACGAGCTCCTCAATTCTTGAGGAGTCAGATGATAATCAATCCCCTAAGCCGAGTGATTCGGTGCCAGATGTAGAACACGGGGGAGGACACTGCTGGCCCTAGTCAACAAGCCACTAGCTCCAAGGAAAACTCTGATGATGACTCTGGGTCATTGTAGGGAATATTTCAAGCATTACCCCAAACTTGATCCCCACTGTGATCATACACTAAAGTACGGTGGCGTCCAAAGAGAAAGAAGATAGTGCAAAAGAATCGCCAACAAGTTTAGAAACTTTTAAACCGTTCACGAGGTGAAGGTAACGCCCCTTAACGATCGTAAACTCCAATAGGTTTGGAACCATGACTGGTGGTAGTTCGGGGATGAAGGTACAAATACAACCTAAAAGTGATTAAACCTACCATAATAATATGCCTCTACTTTTTTCCGATCGTATTCATGTGCGCTTTCTTACTAACATGCAATCAATAGGTTTACCCTAAACCTGTTTATCTATGTTGGTTGATTTTAATGCACAAATAAACTATTATTGGCGATCACTTGAATTATAATCATCTTAACCCTACACAAGATTATCAAATATCTTATTAAGCGTGATTTCAAGTACCAATTCCTTTTAAACACGCATAAAAGGCGTGATCAAGCAATAACAATAAATATAATCAAGCAACATAATGATAATAACAACAATAATCAATAATAATCATGAAATAACAATCATAATAATAATAATAATCATGATCATGTTAAAGCATAATAATAGCAAGATCCTAGGCATGATACTAACAAGATTAATAACAAACCCTAGCATGTCACTAAACAATAAAAATCAAAGCTTTAGCCCTAACATGATACTAACATGAATATTAGAAAAGACAAGGTGTCCAAATATGACCGTTGGAAAAATCGTTTCTACAGCTATCTGTCCCAGCTCATCGAGAGAACCGGGAGCTATGCCGGTATAATAAAAAGCCCAACGTACTGGGTCACAAATGTGCCCTTGCCCATATACCAAGGGATGACTATGATGCTATCATGGAAACTAAGTTTTTAAAGCTCCATTCGGAGACACTCTCAACAGGGGATGTAATAAAGGTCCCTAATAATTGGATTCCCATGTGCGCATGGTTTAGAGATGAGGCGTTCTTATCTGCCTGTGGGCTAAGCACAATGTTTCCAAAGCGTATGCTTGATATACATCCGGTGAAATGCCACTTGTACCATTGCTCTTAACCAAACATTATTTTGTACTAAACATATGTCCATCATTTTTTGCAGAAAAAGCTTTGAGAATGGTTGCTGATGAGAAGACTCCTAAGCGATCCTTTGCAAAAATCCGGAGAGACCTATCGGAGGCTAGAGCCGCCAAAATGATGGTCGAGGTAAAGAACCGTCTAACCCCTTATTCTTATTTTCAAACAGGTGTTGCCGGTGGTATACTTGACACATCTTAAATTGCAGGGTGTAGACATCTACTTTTGGCCTCCTATTCCGACAGGAAGTGCAAGGACGATAAATAAAACCATCTTCGTGTCAGATCGAAGTGAAGAATACTTATGGATAACAGGTTAAGCCACAAAACACAAAAGACTAGCCCAAATTAAAGAAAAAGCCAAAAACGGGTCTAATTAACTAAACCCGACCATAATTACGCTTAAGCCTGTGCTTAAACCCTAATAATGACGGATTTAGGAGTGCCTAGGTTAAATCTTAGTGTTGCCGCTGGAAAAGCGGCGCGCATCTTAAAGAGTCGCGCTTCGCTGCGGCGCGCAACTAATTCAGAGTTGCACTGCGGAAGATTCAGAATTATTCGGAATTATACGGAAAATATAAAATCAAATCTTACCATAAAGCCGCACGCAAGAAAATTAGTTGCGCTGCACATAGCAACGCAACTCTATAACTTGCGCTGGGATGCCGCGCGTAACTCCATCTGTTGCACGCGACACCTGCTGCGGCAGAATGCTTGAAACCCTAAACCTAATCATTCCCTATAAATACAAGCTTAAACCGAGGCTTAAACAGACAGAAATTTACCTAAAACTCTGGCGAAATAACTTGTGAACTTGTGCAACCTAGCCCTCTTGTCCTAAACACTCACCCTTTCGATACTTTGTTACTATGGTGGAGGTTCCCCAACAAGAAGGAGTCCATAAGTGTTCTAAACGGAGATCTATCAAAGAGAAGTGGTAAATTCATGAGCACTTAGTTAAATCACCTTTATTTTCTTGTTTAAAAGGACTTTAATTAATTAATTAGTGTTGTTTGATCACCTTTAAAATAATTAATTATTCAATTCCACATAGTATCGTGCGTTTAATAAAGATTATAATTGAATTAAATAATTGTTGGTTGATCACTTAAGCCAAGGCGAATCTTGTTTATTTTCTTATTGATTAGGGGATTTTGCTCCCACGGAATGCGCCACGTGGGCCAATCAGGTCCTGCCAAGTGTCCCCCAGTTGGAACTGTCAGGGCTTGCCACGT
The DNA here is from genome assembly GCF_001683475.1 of Chenopodium quinoa. Taxonomy (NCBI): domain Eukaryota; kingdom Viridiplantae; phylum Streptophyta; class Magnoliopsida; order Caryophyllales; family Amaranthaceae; genus Chenopodium; species Chenopodium quinoa. The sequence continues at coordinate 4,251,116 of NW_018743783.1, forward strand.
GGCACGCGCTTATTCGTCCACCTTGGACCTATTATGTCATGTCATGTGGCATACTCCATGCCTAATGGAGAAACCGGCCACCTAGGCCCAACTTCCGAGGGAAGCCCAATCGGCCCTAGGTTAACCTACACCTAGGATGGGCACGTTTCCCAAGGTTATAAATACCTCCCTTAATCCTCATTAAGGGGAATTACGGAAAAAAAACACATTAATTACACACAGTAATAACCGGCTGATCTCGCTAACAAAGCAGATTACCTACATTAAACACTCTCACCTAGAGAGACCCAATCACTTTAATTTCCGCATTAATTACTCCTTAATCAAGTACTAACTTGACCGTTGGAGGCGGAGCTCCCAACACCAGGAGTCTCCGTTATTTTGCAGGTACAGGCGTCCGGTTCCAGTCTCGGAATTGTAACTCTCCCGCAGGACATCAGAAAACCCCGAAACATTTGGCGCCGTCTGTGGGGAGAGTACTTCTGAGATGGCATCCAAGTCTGTACCGACTCCTGAAGAGAGGCGTCCCCTAGACGACCCTCAAGTTCAGTCGGACCATGATACCGAGAGTGAATTTGAAGTTGAAGCTCACACAGCTTCAGACGGGACCCTAAGGGCCCGACGTACCCGTCATACCGAAAGGAAGGAACGGGAACCTCTTCAAACTGGAAGTGAGCCAGCAGGCGCACCACCTGTTCGGCAACAGCCGACTGATGGGTCTGCTTCCATCACAAGGAACGAACTCATGACCTTCATGAGGGACTTCAAGGGAGAGATTCAAGAGTTGATCAACAAGAAGCCGCCTGCTCCAGTCAAGGAGCAGTCGGCTAAGAAACCCTCCACTTCACTGAAGAGGAAGCCAGTTCAAGGGCGAGAGGCGACTCCTCATCCTAAATCTAGGAAGCGGGAGCCACCTACCCTTGATTTCACAAAATTCCGTTTTCCTACAGGAAATAGGAAACCTGTTTGTCATATTCAGGCGGACGGGTCGAAGCAGACATTCACAGACGCTCGGCTACTGCTAGAGAAGAAGAAGAGTGACCGATTGTCAGAGTCGGCCTCTACTTCAAACTTTCAAGACAGTCTGCGAAATGCCTCGATGAGGCATACTCAGTCGTATCATGAGAGTCAGTCAGGTGGCACCTCCCGTCAGTCCGGCTTTCATAGCGACCAGGCGGTACCAAACTTACCATTTGTGCCGCAACAACAATATTTTTTGCAGCCACCTCCGTTTGGTGGACCTGCAGCAAAAAACGTCCAACCTATGGACTGGCAGCTACGGTTGCTTAGACTTGGTGAATAGCCGTCAGCCTTCACCAAGGAAATTACTGAAGTCGCTCAGCCGGCCAAAGTGAAAAATGTACTAGTAGGCGCCTATGACGGCACTACTAACCCAGAAGACCATCTGATGGCATTCACCAACCTGATGTACCTTCAAGGGTTGGATGATCCCACTTGGTGCAAGTGTTTCCCAGCGACTCTCAAAGGAATCGCACAACAATGGTTCGGCAACCTGCCGACTGGTTGTGTAAATAGCTTCAGGACGCTTGCTTACTTATTCACCTCCAACTTCGCCATGAACATCCCTGCGAAGAAAACGACCCTTGATTTAGGAACAATTCAGCAGGGCGAGAAGGAGGGGCTTCGTTCTTACATCAGGCGGTTTAACCTGATGAGAATACAGATTCAAGGGTTACCGGATGAGGTAGCCTATACTGACTTTTTCAGAGGTCTCAAAGACGGGTCTACCTTCAAATTTGATTTGGTTCGAAAGAGGGTGGCGACTCTTCAAGAGGCCTTGATTGAAGCAGAAGCCTATATACAGGCGACTGATCTTTGTAGTACGATAAAACAGTCGGACGGGAAAAGGTTCGACAAAAGAGAAGGACGACAGAAACAGTCGTCAAACAAAGATGAGAAGAGAAAAGAGGTCTGGGCGGCTGATTCCTCTAAACAGCCGGCCCAGAAAAAGAAAAAAGAATTCAAACCATACTCCCCAAAGTATGCGTTTAACAAGGATAACCAGTTTATCCTAAAAGAAATCAAGGGACGGATCTCAATTGAGAAGCCGGTCCCCATGAAGGGTTCTGCAAACAACCGGAACCAAGATAAATTTTGTGCTTATCATGATGATGTTGGTCATCACACCAATGACTGCATCAGTCTCATGCGGTATCTGGACCGCCTGGCTGAGCAAGGTGATCTTGACACTTATGTCAAGAAATCTACGGGGAACACTTCCTCAAAAAAGCAGTCGGCCAAAAAGAATCAACAGGCTGACAACTCCGATACAGATGATGCAGTCGTCTACACCATTGCAGGCGGCTTCTCAGGAGGCGGCCCCACTATTAGGGGCAACAAGGACAATATCAGGCGGTTAGATATAAATTCCATTCACCAAGAACGGCCGTACAAATATTCATTTCCTGAGATTGTCATCACTGAAGAAGATCTAGGAGGGGTAAGAGGGCCGCATGACGACCCTATCGTTGTTGAATGTAAAGTGGCCAACCAGAGAGTTGGCCGAATCCTCATAGATACCGGAAGCTCCTCAGATCTCATCAGTAGCAAATGTCTGTCGAAACTAAAATATCAGACTGATTGCATACATCCGGCCTCCCACCCTTTAGTAGGGTTTGGAGGAGGAGTCGTCCACCCACTGGGACGAGTGGATTTACCCATCCGCCTGGGCGAAAAAGGGGAAGGACGACACGTGGTAGTCCAGTTCCTGGTTGTAGAAGAACTCTCGGCCTACAACATGATTCTGGGTCGACCAACCCTGAATAATTCCAAGGCTGTTATAATCCCATCTCTTATGTTGCTCAAGTTTGAGAGGGATAATGGAACAGTCGGCTCCTCAAGAGGAGATCAGAGGATGGCCCGAGAGTGCTATCTCTCGGATGTCAAGCCCACTGTTACGGCCACTGGGTCAAGCGGTGAAAAAACAGACCTTGACAATGTCAAGGAGAGTGCGCCTGTTCAAGAAGCAGGCGGCAAGAAGAGAAAGGCATCCCAGACAGGGGCCGCAAGAAAAGAAAGAAAATAGCAATCATTGGCAGAGGAGCGGTCGGATGAGTTCCGCCCTCAGCCGGCTGGTGAGCATACGGACCTGATCTTAGACGACTCACGTCCTGATCGAACAGTCAAAGTTGGGATGACTGCTCTGAGAAACCTTGGTGACGACTTTCACAAACTATTGAAAGAATACAAGGACATCTTTGCATTCGAAGTCCATGAAATGCCAGGCATTAGTCCTGATCTGGCGGTACATAAACTGGTCGTGGATCCGAAAAAGAAGCCGGTACGGCAAAAGAAGCGGAACCATGGCGAAGAAAGAAGTCAGGCGGCAGCCGCCGAAGTTAAAAAATTACTTGATGCAGGGTTCATTCGGAAATGTTACTTCCCAGACTGGGTTGCAAATGTGGTGCTTATTAAAAAGCCGAATGGCACCTGGCGAATGTGTGTAGACTACACAGACTTAAACAAGGCGTGCCCCAAAGACAGTTACCCTCTGCCTAAAATTGATAACCTGGTCGACTCAACAGCCGGCCATGCTTTGATGAGTTTATGGACGCCTATTCTGGTTTCCATCAAATTCCTTTATGGAAGAAAGATCAGGAGAAGACGGCCTTCGTCACTGATCAGGGGTTATACTGTTACACGGTCATGCCGTTTGGTCTTAAGAATGCCCCGGCTACCTTCCAGCGAATGATAAACACTGTGTTCTTTGATCAGATTGGGAGAAACGTCGAGGCATACATTGATGATATGATTGTCAAGACTAAACTTCAGAAAGATCATCTGTCGGACCTTCGAGAAACTTTCGCCACACTCAGGCGGCACCATGTCATGCTCAATCCCAAGAAATGTGTATTTGGAGTTGAGTCTGGGAAATTTCTCGGAATCCTTATCAATTAGAGAGGAATAGAGGCGAACCCTGAGAAGGTGCAGGCGGTCATTGACATGCAGTCGCCTCGTACCATCCGAGAGGTTCAGAAGTTAACAGGTTGTTTGGCGGCCTTGGGAAGATTTCTAAGCCGATCAGGCGACAAATGCCTATACTTTTTCCAGGCAATTAAGAAAAAGGCAAGGTTTGAATGGGGGCCGGATGCTGAGGCCGTCTTCCAGAAATTGAAAGTTCACTTGCATTCCTTGCCTAGGCTGGTCAGCCCTTTGCCCAAAGAGGTACTCTACATGTACCTGGCCGTCTCTGATCATGCGTTAAGCGTTGTTCTCCTTGCTGAAAGAGACGGCTGTCAGCTCCCGGTCTACTTTGTCAGTCACGTACTGAAAAATGTCGAGTTGAGGTATCCCCTAGTGGAGAAATTTGGTCTTGCACTCTTCATGGCTGTTAAGAAATTGTAGCCCTACTTTTTGGCACATGCAGTCGTCGTGTATACAGACCAACCTATCAAGCGGCACTTACCATCATGGAGTCGTCAGGCCGAATGATCAAATGGGCCATAGAAATACAGAGCCTCGAAGTTACTTTCGAGCCTAGAAAAGCAGTGAAGGGGCAAGCCTTTGCTGACTTTATTGTAGAGATGACTCGTCCTCCTGACTCTCAAGTTCCAGACCAAGTATGGAAGGTATATGTGGACGGAAGCTCTACTTCAAATGGTTGTGGAGCAGGCGTCTTATGTCAGTCGCCAGAGGGCGACAGGTACGAGTATGCTCTACGCTTCAGTTTTCAGGCTTCAAACAATGAGGCAGAATATGAAGCTTTACTAGCCGGGATCCGCATGTGCAAGGCGACATGGGCAAGAAAAATAGACGCCTGTTCCGATTCACAATTGATAGTGAGTCAGTACAATGGCGAATACGAAGCAACCCATCCGGCCATGATCAAGTATTTACAGGCGGTCCGACAAGCAGTCGGCTCCCTTGAGGATTTCCATCTGATCCAAGTGCCGAGATCAGAAAACAACCAGGCGGATGCACTGTCAAAATTAGCATCATCCGCCTCCTCTGATACTCCTCGAACTGTTTTTTTGGGAAGTAATGGAGAAGAGAAGCATCGAGGAAAACCCTATTGGAATCCTAGACAGAAGCTCAACCTGGATGGATTCAATCAGGGCATATCTGACAAACGGTACACTGCCGGATGATCCTCAACAGGCAGCAGCACTAAAAAAACGAGCCACCTGTTTTGAAATGATAAAGGGAGAACTTCACAAAAGGGGGTATCTTCAACCCTTCTTAAAGTGTGTTACTCCAGAAAAGGGACGAGAGATACTAGACGATCTTCACTCTGGTTAATGTGCTTCTCATATAGGCGGTAGGACGCTTGCTCAAAGGGCAAGGCGGCAGGGCTACTTTTGGCCTACTTTGGAAGCAGATGCAATGGAGATGGTGAAAAAATGTGAAAGTGCCAAAGGTTTGGCAAACTAATTCACCGTCGGCTACTGACCTCACTACCATTCATAGCCCACTACCGTTTGCTAAGTGGGGCATGGACATTCTGGGTCCATATACGCCTGCTACAGGCGGAAGGAGGTACATACTTGTTGCCGTCGACTACTTCACTAAATGGGTAGAGGCGGAGGCTGTAAAGGGAATCAAGACGAAGGATGTAATTTCATTCATCTGGAAAAATGTCATCACTCGGTTCGGGGTTCCCATGTCTATGGTTTTTGATAATGGTCCCCAATTTGAGACGCATGTTCTCAAAATCTGGTTGGGTGACCAAGGAATTGCAAACTACTTTGCATCTGTCGGCCGTCCACAAGCAAACGGCCAGGTAGAAGCCTTTAATAAAATCATCTCGGACGGTCTCAAGAAAAAGATTGAACGAGCAGGCGGCCTATGGGCGGATGAACTACCACATGTTCTCTGGGCCATTAGGACGACTGAAAAAGGGGCGACTGGAGAAACTCCATTCCTCCTAACTTACGGTGCGGAAGCTGTTCTTCCAATAGAACACTACGAGCCGACTCTTCGAGTAATGCTATATGACGAAGAGGCAAACTGGGAAGCCATGCGCCTGGCATTAGACTCACTTCCTGAAAAAAGGGGCAATGCTGTCTTGCGCCATGAAATCTATCGCCTGAGAATGACTAGATCATACAACAAAAAAGTACACAGGCGTCCACTCAAAGTAAAGGACTTTGTACTTAGAAAAATGGAAGCAGTTGGTAGGGCTAATGAGTCTGGCAAACTAACTCCCAACTAGGAAGGACCCTACCGAATCTGTGAGGAAGTCAGGGACGGTACCTACCGTCTGGAAACACCAGACGGACAACCGTTGCCTCGAACTTGGAATGTAGATAATCTTAAGAAATATTTCTTTTGAATGATGTAAATAGTCAAGAGCTACTTAATAAAAGTTTGCATACTTACTATTCAATTTTGTACTCAGAGGGGCATGCCGTCTGTACCTTTACAGTCGGCTACTCTCCATTGAGTATTTTACTCACAATAGGGGCATGTCGTCTGGACTTATAGTCAGCTACTGTCCATAAGAAGATGGCCGACTGGTTCCAAACACATAGCCACCCCCCTAATACTTAGCTAAAAAGATAAGGGCCTGGCCGACCCTGTGCCTAACAGGCGGCTACCCTCCTTTTACTTAGCACCTACGTTCACCAAGAACTTACCAAGGCCACAGGCCGAATGATCAGACCAGGCGCCAAGCCAACTGATCAAATCTACAAAACTAATACGACCTGTCCCAACATCATAGCAGGCGTCCGGCGGCATCCCTCTGGATGAAATTCGTCGCAGAGAGCAGCTCCCTTTTGGGTGGAACATTGTTCTATAAACTAAGTACACGGCACCTATACGACTGTCCCTAAGGGCAACCACGTAGCCGTTTTTGAGACAAGGATAACTCTATCACTAACCAAACCAGTGGTAGCAGTTGACATCTGAGTCAGATGACCGCCTGTATTACTTGGGACAAATGCAGGGGGTACCTCTTGAGTTAATAGCCAACAAACATTGGCGAATCAAGGGGTCTAGCCGGCATCCGCCGCCTGGTACCTCTACTTCTCAAGCAAGAGTGACGGCGACTGAGTAACTCCAACGTTAACTCATAGTCACTCCCTCAAATTTGGTATGGAACCTAAAAGGTTTGAGTAGACCGCCTGTTTTTTGGCAAACAGGGGCACTCAAACCCCTATTCCTACTAGGTAACCTATTGAGTTAATAGCCAACAAACATTGGGGAATCAAGGGGATCAGCCAGCCTCCGCCGCCTGGTACCTCTACTACTTAATCTAGAGTGTGACGGAGACTAAGTAACTCCTATGTTAACTTATACTCACTCCCCTAAACTTAGTATGGAGCCTAAAAGGTATGAGTCGTCCGCCTGTTTTTAGCAAACAGGGGCTCTCAATCACTACTCCTGCTAGGTTAACAAATTATGAGTTAAAAGCCAACATTGGCGAATAAAGGGAAACAACCGGTACCCGCCGCTTGTTATCTCTACTACTCAGTTCCTTGGCGACTAGGTAACACTCATGTTTACTTGGTCAGACCACTTTCCTACTTGGTTAAATTTACAAATGACAGGACCGCCTGCCTAAAAAGGATCCAGACAAAATAGTTCGAATGCCGATTGGATAAATGGCCGACTGATCGTCTATCCTGGAAACAGACAACCAGTCGTCCAGGGGCATAGGCGGCGTGACTAACTATTCGTACCTGTCTGCAACTATCGGCCATGTACAACAGTCGGTCTAGTGAACAATTGGATATTAGAATATGGAATACTTAGACAAATTTGAGGCAAAACAAAAATTCATTAAAAAGAAGCCGGTCATTAAAGACCGGCAAAATATTCAAAGCCCCGGCCCCCTGGCCGGGTAAATACAAAACAAACGGCACGCAGGCCGTGGAAAGAATACATAAAGCTTAAGAAGGGGGCAGATCTTCAATATTAGCAGCTGCCGCCTGGTCAGCACTCTTCTTGCTGAACTCGGCTTCAGCTGCATCCTTTTTTGGTGCCTTACCCCCAAGCGGCACAAGCGCCACTACCGGCTCCTCCTCCTCCAACGCTTCCTCCAACGCCTCTTCCTCAGCAGCCGCCAGGATCTCTTGATTATATGTATCTGAACACTGGCGGTACGTTTTTTCCCATGAGGCAAAGTCGGCATTAGGGAAGAGGCGGCCCCAAGTCATGCGCTGGATTTGAGCGGAGTCTTCCATCATCTCCCGGACCAGCTCTTTCTTCTCTTGCTCGGCCTTTTCCGAGAGCTCTTGGGTAAGACTCTTCTCTTGGGTCACCAGGCGTTCTTTTACGCTGGCCAAGGATTTCTCCAAGGCTTCGTATGAGTACATCTTTAGGCTAAGAGGTTTCAGCTCGGCCTTGAGATTGGTGATGGTCGCCTCCAGCTTGCCATTCCTCTTCTGGGCCGCCTCTAACTGAGCCCGAACAGCGGCGGTAGCCTGCGCCTGATAATAAAGAATATCAATGGTCAGAACTTCATTTTGGGCAATTTGAAACATTGCCTTATCACAGTCAGAGGCGGCCATAGCTTTTGCAGCCTTTACCTCTTTGTTCTTCCGATCAAGCGGCTTGCGAAGGCCGTTCACTCGGAGCAGGGCCTAAGTACAAAGGAACAAGCGTCAGTTTCCAAACAAAAAGAAATCAGGCGTCCAGAAATTCAAATACTCAAAAATATGCTAAGTATACCTCAACAATGACCCCTGCAATCCCGTCTAGGTCAAGGGTGCCGACACCCCTGACCGCCTCCCTTTCAGCTGGAGGAACTGCCCTGATCATAGACTTGGCCATCTCTACCAAGTCAGGCTCCTGAGGGCCGGCTGCATCAAGCATAAACAAACGGATTAGACCTAGTAAAAAAGGGAGCAAGTCTAAAATTTACAAGGACAACTTCATACTTCTAGGCGGCCCAGTTGGAGTTTTAGAAGAAGTGGCCGGCTGTTTCTCAGCCGCCACCTGTTTCCTGGCAGAACCAGGAGAGCTCGCAACAGTCGTCCTCCGGGCCTTGGGGTCCGGCTGTTGGGAAGATGAAGCTCTTGGAGCACCCGTCTGAAAAAGAAGAAAAAAGTCAGTATATGCATAAACACAACTCCAAAAAGAGGGTGAAAGGTTCGGAGCTCACCAAGGGTGCCCCCTTCTTGGGGGAGTCGGTTGAAGCTTGTTGCATGATGGAGGCCCGCAACATGGCCGCCGCAGTCTTGGAGGCGGTGATTTTGCTCATGGCGTCAGCTGCAAAAACAAACAACAAAGTTAATAAAAGTCATAACAAGAAATGTATGGAACAACAGAGTATTTGACAGGCCGACTACCTCTTGAGCACCGACTGCTGAGGCCACAGGCGGCCAAAAAGTACTCGTCGTAGAGCCATTTGAAGCTCGGGACGCAGTGCAGGGGTACTCCGCCATTATAAATGTCTGAACTCTCAATGATGAGGAAGGTGCTCCGCCAGTCCTTCCACTTGTTTGCTTTACCTCTCGTCATGAGGTAGCCCCTGTGGCTTGTCAATTGATACCAGCCGGTACCGCCTGTCTTAGGGGTCCGGCTGAGATAGTTCATATGGGCGAAAGCCTCGAAGCTCGGCTCCACCCCGTGCAGTTCGCACCCGGCCACATAGCCGAGTACGTTGACCCAGGAGTTTGGGGCTAACTGCCATAACCCCAACTCATACCCATCCAAGATCCGCTGAACAGCCGGATGTAATGGGAAGCGAAGCCCTGCCTTGATGGCCGCCTCGTAGCAGCCAAAGCAGGCGCTATCACAACTGGAACCAGCCGGCCAGACGACTGTGTCTTCTGGATCCGGCACAAACACTAGAAAGTCGGGGCCCATGGTGTGGTTTGCAATAAAGCTCTCCACTTTCTCTTGCATGGCTGTGATCCGGCCCCGAGGTACCGTGCAGTAGTAGGGGGTATTTAGCTCTCGGTAAGAGGCGGATGGCTCCGCCCAATTGTCCCCCTTCTCAACTGCGTGAGAAAGTCTCGCCTCTTGCAGGCGGCTGTTTTTCTCTTCTGTGTCCAAAGAAGCATGGCCAGAAGAGCTTGACTCGGAATCGTCCTCTGACGAGTTCGAAGAGGACGACTCCTCCCCTCTCCCGGAGGGGCCCGCCTCCTCTCTTTGAAAAGGAGCAGAATTGTTAACTGTTAAATGGGAAGGGGTCACTATGACTCCTCCCTCAGAATTGCCGGCTTTTAGGCCGCCTTGTTTCACTTCCACATCTGGCGCCTGGTCAGATGTTTCACTAAGCGGCACCCTGTGGGAGGAGCCGTCTGAATTTGAGATCCTAGCAGTCTTTTTCGTTCTGGTCATCATGCTCTGCATAGACACAGATATAGTCGGACTTTGTATAAAGGGCAAATATGGGTCTGGAAAAGGGCAGGCGGCACTCCTAGTCCTAGATTCAGCCGTCCCCGGTGACCGGCTGATCACTAACCTAGGTCGTGTCGTGTGCTTCCGTGGTGCCGTTTCAAAAAAAAAAAAAAGAAAATTAAGAGTAAGAGAACTGACAGTTACCTGAACGAGTGACGGTTGATGAAGTTCTGAAAATCCTGTGCAGTCGGCTTGTCAGAACAGGCGGTAGGCAGAAAAGGTCCGAAATGTCAGAGCAAGTTCAGGGGTCCGAATGTTCTCAAAAAGTTCTCAAAGTGTGAAAATGACTCAAGACAATCCTCCCTTATATAGGCGAAGTGAGAAGGCGAAGGGTCACTTTCAGAATTCAAAATTTGGGCGGGAAAATCTCTCGTCCTTTCGCCGACTGACACCTGTAGAAGGTCGCCGCCTGTTACAGTGCGACACCTGTCACAGGTAACACGTGACCAATCACGTGCCACCTGTGAGGGGCAAATGATTAGGGGATTTTGCTCCCACCAATCGGAATGCGCCACGTGGGCCAATCAGGTCCTGCCAAGTGTCCCCCAGTTGGAACTGTCAGGGCTTGCCACGTGGCACGCGCTTATTCGTCCACCTTGGACCTATTATGTCATGACATGTGGCATACTCCATGCCTAATGGAGAAACCGGCCACCCAGGCCCAACTTCGAGGGAAGCCCAATCGGCCCTAGGTTAACCTAAATCTAGGATGGGCACGTTTCCCAAGGTTATAAATACCTCCCTTAATCCTCATTAAGGGGGATTACGAAAAAAACACATTAATTACACACAGTAATAACCGGCTGATCTCGCTAACAAAGCAGATTACCTACATTAAACACTCTCACCTAGAGAGACCCAATCACTTTAATTTCCGCATTAATTACTCCTTAATCAAGTACTAACTTGACCGTTGGAGGCGGAGCTCCCACCACCAGGAGTCTCCGTTATTTTGCAGGTACAGGCGTCCGGTTCCAGTCTCGGAATTGTAACTCTCCCGCAGGACATCAGAAAACCCCGAAACACGCGTCATTTCAATAAAAGAGTAAAACCTAAAAATATAAGAGAAGGTGACCTTGTACTAAAGCAGGTTAGGGGTCCACCAACCGATCCAAGAGGGAAATTCAAACCTAATTTGATAGGTCCCTACCGCATAATTGAAATCCTATCAGGAGGAGCCGTCAGATTAATGGATATTGGAGGAGATGAAATTCGCCAATTAATAAACGTTGATCGCCTTAAGAAATATTACATATGAAATCCGGATAAAACTCGTTCATTCACACAACCATTTTTAATTAGCATTCAATTGAAAGATTTTAAGTGTTATGCGTTTTACTGAATAACACGGTAAAATACATAACATTTGGGGGGGGGGGAATTTAGAAATAATAAACCGTTCTAAGTGTTCAAATTTTTTCGAACGGCACGAAAAAAATCTTCACACTTGGTGAGGGGGTAACAATACAAATTTTTTACGAGACATTCGTAGCACAGGTGTCGCGTGCGACTGGAATAGTTCCGCACGGATGTCACACGCAAATGATTTTGTTGCGCGCGACAGGCTCGCGCAACTACAGACGTTGTGCGTGCCACCTGATGACGAACTGCGAACCCGAATTTTTGCCCATCAGGCAACAACGGTTCTGCCTGACCCTACTAAAGCATGCATATTATGTCAGTGAAGACTTGGTGTGAAGCTTGGAGCTTACGTTAGAAGAAGGGCCGGGCTAGAGTAAGCTGAGGGGGCACAGTTTGAATGAAGTTGCGATTTCTACTTACGGTAATAAGAGGGTGTTTCTTAAATATAACATATATTCGGAAAATTAAAATTAAACTTTGATTTAATTCTTTTAAACAAGGTTTGATTAATTTTTTCATTTAATTTCTATCTAAGAGATTAAAGAAAAAAAAATACATAATAATATTAAAAAAAAAAAACATTAGAACTACGCAAAGACCTTATTTCGTAATGCGAATACGTAAGTAATATCTATGATTCGGTCATATCAAAATATAAAAATATAAAGCTCATTTTATTTTATTAAAAATTCAAAAGAGAGACATTATTGAACTAGATAGTAAACGAAAAAAAAAATATAGTAGTGATTACACTTTATTCAAAAAAAAAAAAAAAACTAATAATAAAATTGTGTAACACTCTAAGGTTTTACTATGTCCTCCATTGTCACAGATGATGGAGGAGTAGTTTCCATCGCAACATTTTCAGAAAACTAGGAGCTTTCCCCTACACTCTTCTTCTTCACCCAAACATTGTTTTTCAATTTAGGGATTGGGGCCTTTGCAACCTGTTTTCCTTTCCCTTTGACTATTGGAGCTTTCTTGCGAGTATTTGGTGAACATTCTTTGATCTTCACACCTTGTTGCGCAGGTTTGGAGGGAGCTTTCCTTTTTATTTCCTTCTAACGAGCCTTAGGGGATGAGAAGTCTAATTTTCTTCTCACTCCTTTGTTTTGGCCACTAGGAGGAGTAGTATTGGTTGAATGCATCAAAGGCTTAGGTGCATTGCAAGCGGTGGCGGCTTGAAGTTGAGATTGAGCCTTGTTTAATTCACCCTTATCCGCTGCATTCATCCAAGCCTTGTAAAAGGAAGATAATGTAATACTCGCGGGAGGATTTTGTATTACCCACATAGGAAGACTTCACCAATATTCCATCCAACGAGCAATCCTTTCGGGTTTAAAGGTCACATCTTTAGGGGGATCATTATCTTGCGGAGGAATAAATTTCCTCATCCCGTATTGTCTCATCACCCTACAAGAAAAAATATAAGTAGTACTTGATAGGCTTAAAAGCCTAATGTAAGGGAAATTGAGACTATTCTTAATCATACTATTTATGTTCCACCAAGGAATCACAAAACATATGTTCGGAACCCCATGACAGAAAAATGACGTCCATTCCTCTTCATTCTTATTCTTATAAAGGATTCGACGTCCGGGGAATGTCTTTACTCCATTAACCTCAAGGTTTTGTGGCTTATCAACAATTCGTAAACGCTCCATGAGCCAAATCTGAAAAAAAGAGAAAAGAAAAAAAAATTAGTTTGCCATTTTTTACACAAGCAGGTGGCGCGCTCAACTAAACCAGTTGCGCACACCCTCCGCGTGTAACGAAGAAGATTGCACTGGGCATGCCAGCGCAACTTCTTGACTTGCACTGATAAATGTCGAAAAAAAAACCGTGCGTGTAATAGGAGTGGACTTCCCGTGAAATCGTTTTCGTTAGGATATCTTCTGAGGCGATTCAAGCACAGAACGGTTTCCATCAAAACCAAAGGAGCGGGTGAATGACATCCCTCTATTTTCTCTACTATGGACACCATCGATTAATTTCTGTATTCTTTTTCTGTCCTAAGTAAACAATTAACAACAAAACAATAACATAAAGCACGAATTTTAAAGTGTTGTTTAGTCATGTTGTCACGAGGGGTGACGAAGTGTTCAATAAATTGAATTAAGTTCACGCCTTCTTCAATTCCTATGTTGGTGATATCATTGTCGGACAAGCCAAAAAATCTTTGGAATATAAGTTTGGGATCCGACAAGGTAGGCGAATAAGTCACAGGGAAAGTGAACTACACCAAAAACTAGATTAGAGATCGCAAAATATAGAACGGTTATCAAAGGTAGGCGTTCTCCAGAAGAATATAGATCGTTTAATATAAGAGGCGTTCTATAAGTTGATACATATGAAACGGTTAGCATAGTTAACCGTTCTCTATTTCTTTTACTCAATTAATTAAAAAAAAAACTATGTATTATAAATGATATAGAACGGTCATCTTGACAACCGTTTTGTATTATATTAATTAATTTTTTTTAATTAGAAGGAAATTACATTCGGAGTAATAATTTCATGAAATTACCCAAAGTGAAAATTGAAGGCATGAAGCCCGCATCACTTACACTTTCATGAGTTTCATCAAAAAAGTGAAACCTTTTTCTCATTCATCAGAAAAAAAAAGTGAAACCTCCATCAAACCTCCATAGCAAAACCTTCATCATCCGCTTATTGTTCAGCTCCACCGCCGCTCTACTGCTGCTCCACCGCCGCTCTACCGCTGCTCCACCACCGCTCTACTGCCGCTCCACTTTTGCAGTACCGGACCTGTCTGCTGAGCCACAAGTAAATCGAGGTTCGAATTTTTCTTGTGATATAGTAATTGGATTTTGATAATTGCCAATCTAATTGCATGAATCATTCACATTATGTAGGAAACAGAGGTAAATTCGTAGAATTCAAATTTTAGGTGATTGAAAAAAACTTCAAAGTTCTTGTTTTAGGGATAATTCATCGATTGTTTGTATGTATATATTTAAGCCGAATTATTGCATTAAGTTCAATCAAATTATCCTTAATTTTGTCGAATTTACTTTTATTTCAATTGTAATCAAAATTATTTTTGCCAAATTAATCTTACCTAAGTTCAATTTAGATCCCTAATCAGATTTTTTTTTAAAAAAAGGAACAAAGAGATAGGACTTAAAACAGTGAAATAAACATACAATTTTTGGTTTTGGTTTAGTGGTAGTAATATATGTTGTTGGTAGAATTGATGAGGATATGGTTGAGCCCATTTTGTGAATGAGGTTTGTTTGAAAACAAAATGTTGGGGTTTTTGTGTTTACATCTGCTTTTGAATATGATTTAGAGTCTACATAGACTTGCTATTTTACCTCTTCTTTGGCTGAATATTCATATGCATTTAAGGTCAGACAAAATTAAATATAGAGTTTGATGCCCAATGGAACATAAAATGGTAAGTAGAAAGCAAAACAAAGAAGGGGTTACAGGCTAAATATTCTACTTGAACTACCCTATGACAAGAAAAAAAAATTTCAAAGGAGTTGTAGTGCTAATTAAGCTAGTTTACATTGATATTTCGAGGGTATTTTGATAGGTAATTATCAACTACTACTATTGACATTGGGATATAGTTCTTCATTATCTTCAACGGTTATATTTGAGCTACTTTTTGTTGTAGAAAAATTTTGTCGGTGAATTAATGAAATGTACTAGTATGTTCTATTGTCCAAGTAGTAGCAATTAAGGTGTGTTTTTTTTTTCTTGACTAAACTGGTACAAAGCTGGAAACTACTTTATTTCTGAATAATAAAACTGAGTACTATGTTATCTTGCTTTTGATTTTCTCAATAAATTGTATTTGTAACATTCTATTTTATGAACTTCGGATACGGTATGGGTACAATTAGTAGGTGTGTTCTGGTTTACAGGGGAATGTACCAATTTGTATTATAATTTGCTTATCAAACTAATCAAGTAATTAGTTGATCATTTTTTTATTGCTAATCTTACTAGTTGCTGATTGAGACATTCGAAGAATCCTTTTACTCTACAGATGGTCCAAGTTTAGCTTGAGATTTTAGCACCTAAGCTAGCAATAAACAAACTAAACCCCAAATGCCCTGCCCTGCCCCTACCCCTACCCCAGGGTTTTCCCGTGTCGTACATTTTCACATATCTTCTATAAAATGCTTACCCCTCGTATTAGTTAATTTTCATGGGAGAATATTTTGCACTCTTCTTTTTCCATCTGTTTAGACGAATCATTAGATTAATTAAGAGTATTATCTTGGCTTATTATCTATTTGAGCAAGGTGTTACAGTCTTACGGAGACAAAATAATAATGTCGGATAGTAGAGTAAGTACAAGTACATAATAGGAGTACATGTCAAATAATCTCTCGCAAATTGATGCAAGCATTGTAGTCTTGACTAGATTCTTGTTGCTATTAATAGGAAAGAAAGATGCTGCTGCTTCCTCTTCTGTTCTTCAGTTGTTGAAGTTGTTCTATTTAATTTAATTTTTAACTACTTTATACCTGTTTTAAGCAATTATCTTAATTAAACTATCAAATTAATTAATTTCCCTGCAACTTGTTCTATAGAATAGGTAGGAAGGTTTTTACTCTACTGTTTTGAGTTGTCAGTCGTGTTATTTAATTCTTTTATCAATAATTTCTTACTTGTATTTTTTATTTCTGATAACTTTTCCCTAAAAGTTCGTAGTGTGTTTACTCTTGAATGGAGGAAGTTCGGAGATATGCATGAATTAATTGCACTATATTATGCAAATCTATTGTGCTACATGTGTACTATATATTTATATGACATGGATGGGTTGATTATAGGTCATATAAAGTTTATGACACTAGAAAAATCTGTCAATAGTTATAATGTGATTCATGTGGTTTGTGGGTGGGTAATGACTTTGAAGAATAGTAAATGTTCGAGGTGAAAGTCAGGTGGTTCAAATCGAGTCATATTCAGGTGATGAATCTTGAACTAAATATTCAATGGAACATAAAATGGTAAGTAGAAAGCAAACAAAGAAGGGGTTATAGACTAAATATTCTACTTGAACTACACTTTGACAAGAATAATTTTCAAAGAAGGGGTTTAATTATGCTGGTTAATAATAACCAGTTGTATTCGTTGATCCCCTCGATCGATCATTGCTCTCTATGATTTCTGTTCTCTGAGAAAAGTATGTGTTGTAGCTTCTACTAATTATTTATAAATCATAATATTATAAATTCACGGCTTAGCTGGTAAATTAGAGTATATTCGTAAGTATTAGCATGAATGTATTCTGGTTTATTTGAATATAATGTATCTCTGATGTATAAAGGTTCCACCTGGCATTTCACTAGAATTTATCCTTGCGATTATAAAGCCTGAATATTGGATCACCTTTTTTTTGTTTATAAAGCAGGTCATTATTTCTTAGGCCTCGCTCTTTTGACCTGAATTCTCTATGTTTAAACGTATGTTTGAATGTATCTAATGAGAATGAACTAGTATGTTACCTTCAATTCATAAGCTTCTGGACAGTTTTGAATCGGATTATGGTTGATTAACAACTCATAAGCTTCTGGACAGTTGTGGTTTGCAGAAGATGTTAGAGGTGACTATTGTGGTTTTTGTCTAAATTTGCTTGTCACCTCCTTGTGATAGAGTTGGTTTCTGTGGTAGTGAATGAGATGGAGATGGTTTAGGCTGTGCTGGCGCCACTCCTGCTGGATGGAAAGGGGGCCGCTGTGCAGGTGGCTGAGATGGTACTTGGGTCTCTTGGCTGGGACGTGGAGCAACAGGTGCTTGCTGAGGTGGTAATTATCTGAGCTGGTGCTTACGCCACTTGGCTGGAACTGTGTACTAATATCTGCTTGCTGCGTTTTGTCAAAAAAGAAAAAAGATATACTTATTTATATTTAATTAGATGAACTTATTTTATATTATTAACTAATATGTATGTATTTTACATTGTTTTGTAGTATTTTAAGCAAGTTCCTCCTACATATTCTCAACAAATGATCGAGGAGCTTAAGGAAAGGTGGATTGCATATGTTACAGGAAGCCATCAACCAAATGACAACGATGATGATATATGTGAATTTTAGATCAATATGGTATTGGTATATCTAAGCATAATTTTTATTAAATCAACATTAATTAGAAAAGTGTTTTGATATTTAACTCACGTATTTGTTTGTATAAATTTTTTTTTGTATGAATGATTCAATTTAATTGTGGCTGGATGTTTTAATTTTATATATGAGGTATATTCTGATTGCTTTGTCGTATCTAGAAATATTTTTGTTAATTTATATTATATAGAAATTTATATTGCATGTATACAGGATCATGGATTTATTTTACATAGGAAAAGTGGAATTTTTCTTGCAGGATAAATGTACAAGATAAAATACAGGAATACATACAACAAATACAGGTCTAAAATGAAATACAAAAAAATATAGATTTTTAAAATACAGGAATAATACAATTAAAATACATACGGGGCTAATTCGAATAATCAAATACATATGGTCGGATTTTTTTTAAAAAAAAAACATTAAAGAACTGTTATCTAACTTAACCGTTCTCTATTGTAATGCAATATAGAACGGTTAAGTAGCCTAAACCGTTCTCTTTTCCTTCCTTAGTGTACGAATTTAAGAAGGGAAAAGAGAACGGTTGTGACTAACAACCGTTCTCTATTTGTCAATATATAAAACGCCTAAACGACCCGTTCTCTATACTTTATACATCGCTTAGCAGAAGAACGCCCCTAAGGCGATCTATAAAGCCTATTCTAACAGTTCTCTAAGACCTTTTTTGTAGTAGTGGTGTTTGTAGGGAAACCTAGCAAGGCCTCGAACTCACCAGGAAGGGGGACAATTTCGTCCTCTCTAAACAAGAAAAGATGGTGGTTAGAGTCCCAATGGTTGACTGCGGCATGAAGAAAATCAAGGTTAACCACTAATTGCATATAATTCAATAAAGGGTCTAAGTTGTAAATTTTGAAAGCTAGTTTGTCCTCGGTTAAAAGGGAAGTTTACCATTGCTTCAAGAGTTGTTCAAAGGTCTTCACCATTTTTCAAAAAAAAGAAGAGAGAATAAGAATTTAGAGAGATTAATTCTTTTTAATTTCTTATGTTACTAAGCGAATGAATGCAAGATGATCAAAAGCCTACACGAAACCACATTTAAATAGACCCAAGAGGGGCAAATTTTCGGCATATTCGGCTTAAAGGAAAGTTCACAGATAGGTGGCGCGCGCAACTCATGAGTTGCACGCGACATCCACGCGCAACTGATTTATATGCGCGCGACAGCCGCGCGCAACTCAAGCAGTTGCGTGCGTCTCCCCTGACGCGACATGAAAGATTGGGTTTATTTTTGTATTTTGGCTCATATAATGACGGAATCTTCACGAAATCTTAAGACGAATCATATGCTTGCCTTCTTAACACTTTGTGTCCCTTTTCTTGCCTACTTTCTTATTTTCTTTTTATTTTCTTTTATTATTTTATTATTTTCTTTTTTTCATATTTTCTTTTTTCTTCTTTTTTTTTCCTTATTATTTTCTTACTTTCTTTTTTCTTTTTATTTTCTTTATCATTGTTTTCCTACTTCTTTATTTTCCCTTTTTTTTCTTATTTTCTTTTTTCTTTTTCCTTTTTTTCTCCTTCTTTTTCGAGTTTGTTTATTTTTTCGAGGGGGGTAAGTCGGAAACTCTTTCCCTCCCTCGAAAATTTTTCTCATTAATAATAATGTACACATGGAAACAACAAATAATAATGACATATATACAAATGTGTCATATATAGAAAATAATACAAAAATTAAATATACATAGGTTTCCTAAAAAAATATAATAAATGTGTACAAGAGGAATTAGGGTGCTCGGCGACTACTAGAGGGTTGTTGCACATCCTGCAAAATTCAAAACAGAGATTAATACATAAAATGTAATAACTTCGTTGCAAATAATAATAATAATAATAATAGAACTTACCACGATCATCCGATGATCACGGCATGATAAAGTCACGAGGGCTCTTCGATAAGCAGCTCGGAAAGCGCGTAAAGTCCTCACCATGCCGTTCACGGTCTCCCGCGGAATCTGTTCCAAGAATACAAGGACAGTAAGTAAACACATGTATATGAGACAAAAAATAAATAGAAATATTTAAGTACATATACATAAAACACAAACCGACTCAACCGTCTCAGATACAAACGATATCCCCTCGTCATCCTCGGCTGCTGGAAGGGTCTCATAAATTACCGATCCGACGGCATCGGTATACGTGATCTCCGCTGTAAGAGGCACTCAACCACCTAGCTCGACTCGCTAAAATACATGTGACAAAAAACGATAAAAGGGGTCAAAATTCCGAAAATAAATAGAAACACGGAAAAAAGAGAGTTAGTGTACTAACTAGAACAAAAGCCGAAAAAGGAGTCAGCCTGGATGCTATAAAAGCCGGATAAGAAGCCTTCGATAGCACCAGCTGCTCCGCTGGACAACCAAGGGTCGCTTAAGCTTGATCCACGGTAGACAATAGGTCCGGACGCAACATCTGGATCGGGGGATCCGCAAGAACCAAAGGCTCCTCGGACGAAAGCTGCCAGAGAACACGCTCGCCTGAAAAGCAAGCGTCTGTCCTCTGGAACACCGAAAGTCTCGTATAGAGGGCCCAGAAACGTCAACGAACCATGCTAGACCGGAAAGCCTCAAGGACTCCGACGATCAAAGTCCAAGGACAAAGATCGATCTATAAAACACAACCACATGAAAAATCGCCAGAAAATGAATAAAATAAAAAAAGAGCACATGCATTGGGAATACTCATCGACGCACGAGTCGCCGAAAGAATCCTCTAGCGAAAGTCGCCGACAGAAGTAGCTCGTCTCCTCTTAATCGCGGCCAATCGATGGTAGATAGGAAAATGAGTAGCCCCAAGCACCCTGGGGGTTAAGAAAGGCAGGTACGAGTATCCTCAAGCCTGAAATCGAGAAAAGATAAGCCTAAAGGAAAAAACGAAAGTAATAACCGAAAGAAGCTTGAAACACGTAACTCAAGGATACGACCATGTCACGCAAGCGAGATCCGAGGCACCATGACCCGAGTCGCCTTGCCCATAGCTGTAAGCATACGGGCATACGACACCTCCGCCCAAATCAGGTCATCGACTTGCCCCAAATCACTATGACAAATAAGTAACCCAATGGCGAAACGCTCTCCTCGATCACTCGAAATAGTGACGGAAAGAACGTGAGCAATGTATATCCAAGCCAGCTGGTCAGGTGTACACTACCTGTCAAGCTCATCAGCCGACAACTCGTCGGCAAGAACCGAGTATACACAAGATTGCGAGTACACGTGAAGGGCCGATGCAAGATGGTCCCCGATAATGTCGCGCAATCTCTCTTCTGACCCCTTAACGAGTTCTATAACTACAGGCTCGCTTCCGAAAGGAAAACCCGTAAACATAGAGAAATCAAAAGGGGTAACCGTCATCTCTCCCCATCAAAAGTTGAAAGTGTTGGTTGAATCCACCAAAACTCCAGCAATCCACGGAGGAAAGCTGACGATGTAGACTGGCTCGATAAATCCCGAAGAGCCGCCAGCTGGGAGTCAATCCCAGAAATGTGCTACAATCTCCTTTGCCGCCTCGGGAAAACTCACGAAACGGGCTCGCAGGTCAACAGAGTCGTACAAACGCATGCTAGGCTCACTCTAAACAAAAATAAAAAGGGAAACAGTTATGGTTTAAAAAGGAGAAGAAACAAAGAAAAAGAGAAAGAAACGAAAGCGTGGAAAACTCACGATGCCGCGCCACCCTCTAATCAAAACGTGGTGGTCTGGGTCCCACTAAAGGACCTTAGGGTCCCAGTTGGGAGGAGCCTCCCAAATCACCTCCTCTTGGCGACGTTGATCGGCCGCGCCGCGTCGCTCTTGAACCTCCTCTCAAGGACGGGTCACCCTCTTACGAGGGCGAACCGCCTCGTCCGGATCGCCGAGAACCTCCTCAGCATTGACAAACGGAGGCGAGTCCATGCTGTGACGGATAAAATTTCTTTAATTAGTGTATTTTATTTCCTAAACTAAACTAATATACGTATTCTAGACCCATTTTGGCATCATAACGGCTACCGATAGGGCAAAACAAGAAAATTGAATGCCACTCATACTTGGGGCTACGATACCTACAGTTAAACTAAGTAAATGGGAGCTTTTAACACCCACAAAAGCCATCCTATACTAGTTTCAACTAAGAATTCAAAGGATTGTATTCCAAAATCTCACAGAATCAACTAATTCTAGACGAATAACAGTAATATAAACATAATTATTTTCTACCAAACAATTTTGGAGTTCGAATATGGCAAAAATAGGCTAAGTATACACTTCGCGCCAATTTTTTCGGATTTAAAATTTTCAAAATATTAATTATGGAAGCAAAGCTAGTTCTAATACTACAATTGTTGCATAATTAACAAGTATAACCAAAATGAGCAAGAAAAGCAATAAAATCAAGCAAAAATTCGAAAAAAAGAAGCAAGAACGAACTTAAACAAAGAAATGCTCATACAAGGTTCAATACTTAACCATTTTTCATGAAATTTGTTGCAAAACACTCCTTAAACATAGAAACCCCGCCTTGAAGAGCTCTCCTTCCCTCATCTTGACGTTTGCAACATGCTTCTTCAGTACGGCCGCCTTCTAGGGTGAATTAGGGAGCGTGCTGTCTGTTAGATATGCTTGGATTCCATCCATCCAAGTAGAGCTTCGGTCTAATACTCCAATGGGCTCGTCATCAAATATGCTTTGTTTTTTCATCACTACCCAAAAGACTGATCGAGGAGTATCACAGGAGGCAGAGGATGACAATTTTGACAGAGCATCCGCCTAATTGTTTTCATATCTGGGCACTTAACTTAGATGAACTTGTTCAAGTGTCCTAGCTTCAGCTTTGATCGCCTGCAAATATTTGATCATAGCTGGATAGGTGGCTTCATACTCACCATGGTATTGACTAATGACCAACTAAGAATTAGAGCAGGCTTTAATTTTTGTTGCCCCTACCGCCTTAAACATGCGGATACCGGCTAGGAGAGCTTCATATTCTGCATCATTATTTGAGCCTTAGAACTTGAACCGTAGTGCATATTCATATTTATCTCCTTCTTGAGATTGACAGATAATACTTGCACCATAGCTGTTCATAGTAGAGCTCCCGTCTACTTGCACCTTCCAAACTTGATTAAGGTTGTCCGGAGCAACCGACCTTGTCATTTCAACAATGAAGTCGGCAAACGCCTGACCCTTTACTGTCTTTCTTGGTGGTGATTTCAAGGCTTTGCATTTGTATAGCCTATCTAAGCATTCTACTGGATGAGTCCAGTGTTATCATTGGCCGCTTGAAAGGTTGATCTGTATAGATCACCACCAGCTGTGCCAAGAAGTATGGTTTCAACTTCTTAATAGCCATGTAAAGAGCAAGGCAAAAATTTTCAACCATGGGGTACTAGAGTTCAGCATTCTTGAGTACATGGCTGATGAAATAGATCAGGATCTGAATACCGTCTCTTAGCAAGGAGAACGAAACTGAGGGCATGATATGAGACGGCTAGGTACATATAAAGCGCCTCCTTTGGCAGAGGGATAACAAGCCTTGGCAAGGAGTGTAAATGTTCTTTTAATTTCTGAAAGGCCGCTTCAGCATCATCTCCCCATTCAAATCTAGTGTTCTTCCTAATTGTTTAGAAGAAATAAAGTCATTTGTCACATGACCGGCTGAGGAATCTTCCAAGCGCAGCCAGGCAACCGGTTAGCCTCTGAGCTTCCTTGACAGTGCGGGGTGACTTCATCTGAATTATTGCCTGTATCTTCTCAGGGTTAGCCTCTATCCCCCTTTGATCAATCAAGAATTTGAGAAACTACCCACACTTAACACCTAAAACACATTTTTTGGGATTTAACATGACCTTATGCCACCTAAGTGTGGTGAAGGTTTCTCGGAGATCAGCAAGGTGATCCGTCTGTACCTTGGATTTGACTATTATGTCATTAATGTACGCCTCTAAATTCCTCCCAATCTGATTAATGAAGAATGAATTAATCATCCGTTGGAAAGTAGCCGACGCATTCTTCAAGCGAAATGACATCACCGTATAGTAGAATAACCCCTAATCAGTGACAAAGACCGTCTTTTCTTAATCGTTTTTCCACAAGGGTATCTGATGGAAGTCGGAGTAGGCATTCATAAAACTCATCAAGGTATGCCCAGCTGTAGAGTCGACAAGGATGTCGATCATTGGAAGCGGGTAACTTTACTTTGGACATGCCTTGTTCAAGTCAGTGTAATCAACGCACATGCGTTAAGTACCATTCGCCTCCTTTACAAGCACCACGTTCACAACCCAATCAAGGAAGTTATGTGGCCGAATGAACTCGGCTTCTAACAGTTTTTTGACCTCGGTAATTGCCGCCTAACTTCTTTCCTTGCCGTGATTTCTTTTCTTTTGCCGGATGGGCTTCTTTTTTGGATCCACTACGAGTTTGTGGACAGCAAGATCCGAGCTGATACTTGACATCTCTTCCACTTCAAAGGCAAAGATGTGTTTAAATTCTTTCAGCAGGAGGCGCAAGTTCGCACCCAACCTTTCGAAGGCAGTCGTCCCCGCCTTAACAGTTTGCCCTGGATGGCTGTTGTTTAAAGGAATATCAATTTGCTCACTAGTCGGCTGGGGACGGAGATCATCTGACCGTTCCCCGGTCAGTGATTGTTATTTCTTCTCCTTCTTCACCTTCTCCAACAATTGGCTCTTTCTTTTCTTTGCGGATGGAGTAGCTGAATTGGCTCCTTCTAGTGACCGGCTGCAGCATTAGTCGACTTGACGTCTAATAGGTAACACTACCTAGCCGTCTTCTGATCCCTATTGAGGGAGCCAACATAGCCATCATCCTTTTCATACTTGAGAAGCATGAGAGGTGGGATGATGACGGCCTTGCACTCGTTTAGAGTGGGTCGGCCTAGAATGATGTCATAGGTGGTTTACTCTTTAACCACCGGGAACCAGAAAACCATGTACCGCCCTTTTCCCTTCTGCCCTAATCGGATGGGTAGGTCAATTTGTCCGACTGGGTGCACAACCCCTCCACCAAAGCCTACTTATGGATGGGAGACATCGCGCAAAGTTTACAACTTGTAATTAAGCTTGGAAAGACACTTATAACAGATGAGATCAAAGGAGCTACGCGTGTCTATGAGGATTCGACCAACCATTTGGTTGGCGACCTTGCATTTAATGACGACTAGGTCGTCATGCGGCCGATAAAATTTGCTCCGATCCTTCTCAGTGATGAGGACGTCTGGGAATGTTCCACTGGAGGACGCTTTTCCATCATCAACTGAATGGATCATCCTCTTCAGATGATTCTTGGTGCCCCGAATGTTCAGGCAACCGCATGCGAATCCGCCTACTATAGTGTAGAAAGGATCCTTATCTGTATCCAAGCTACTAGTAGGTTGGACAGTTTTTGACGAATACCCCGGATTCATCTTAGAAGTCGCTTTGGACTTCAAGACTTAGGACTTCAGCAAGCCCTTGTAAGCCAGGCGGTCTAACGTCCGCTTGAGGCTATAATAGTCATTAGTGTCATGGCCCACTTCCAAATGGAAGTGACATAATTTTTTTTTTGTTCCGCGACTGAACAGAACTCTTCACAGGATTCGGCTTCTAAATAGTCAGCCGGTCCTTCACCTCTATAAAGATGGTGTAACAGTCTTTATAGAATTCATACCGTGAGACATACCGTTTGAATTCTTTCTTTTTCTTTTTGGACGGCTAATCAGGTTCCTCAACTGCCCCGACTCCTTTTCTCCCTTGAGCTTTCTAAGCCGGCTAAGTAGACCGACTCTCCTTTTGCTTGTCGGACTTCTTGGAGTTCGCCTGATGGCTGGACGAGCAGAGGTCGGTAGCTTGAATAAATCTCTCCTCCTCTATCAACGCCTCTTGAAGGGTGAATACCCTCTTTTGGACAACGTCAAACTTAAAGTTCCACCCGTCCTTTAGACCCTGGATTTAAATTCTCACATGGTTGAACTGCCTGACATAGGAGCGAAGTCCTTCTCTCTCTCCCTACCGGATGGTGTCAAGTCAAGACCTATTTTCTTGGCTGGGATGTTCATTAAGAAGTCAGAGGCAAAACGGAAGGCAAGCTTCCTGAAGTTGTTAATGCATCCGGCTGGCAAGTTGCCAAACAATTGTTGGGAAATGCCCTTCAATGTAGCCGGGAAGCACCAACACCACATAGCATCTTCCAACCCTTGCATGTGCATGAGATTGGAGTAAGCCATAAGGTGGTCCTCTGGGTTGGTTGTACCATCACAGGCACCCACCAACACATTCTTAAACTTGGCCGGCTATGCAGCCTCAATTATCTTTTTGGTGAACGCAGAATTTTGTTCACCAAGTTTGAGCAAACGGAGCTTCTAGTCTAAGGGTTGGACATTATATGCCACCTGACCCCCAAAGAGGGATGGCTGCAAGAAATGAGGTGAATACGGACCGTAGATCGTAGGGGGTACGTACGGTGCATTCCCAATCATGTGAGGGCTAGAATGGATAGTATTACCACATGTATGGATCTCATGCAAGGATTGAGCATTCCCAGCAGATGTGTTTTTGAAGCTGTTTGGAAAGCTCAAAGTAGAGGCTGACTTAGACAGCTCTTGACTTTTCCTATGCACGATGATTTCCTAAGCGTCGAGGGTAGATTTTTTGGTACCCACCAGTTGATCCTCTCGGCAGGGTTTTCTCGGACTATTCTGTGGCAGAAGTATCTTGGACCAGTCAAGTGTTGCGGCTTCCTTGTCCTTTGGATATGGAGTTGGTTGTCTATCCCTGACTGGCTTCCTCCTCTCTTGAGGAGTCTTCCTTGCCGACTGAAACTTGCTTAGGCCAGCCATGATTTTGGTGATCAGATCCTTGATTTCACCCTTGAAACTAGTCATAAATTTCACGAGTTCGTCCCTAGTGACTGGGGCAGATCCGTTTTCCATCTAGGTTTCCCCTTTCGGCTGACCAGGGGGCCTGCTTGTACCCGCCTTGCTTTCACCCCGTTCTAGAGTGTGTCTGTGACGGATATACCTAGTGATGAGTAAGAAATCTTTGGTATTGTATATTTCGACCTGAGGATCATCATCCTCATGGTATGTAAAGACCTTTTGCTGATTAGCCTTAGGGTTAGGAGGCGGTACAGACTCTTAAACCATCCTTAAGGTACTCTTCCCACAGACGACGACAAATGTTTGGGGTGTTTTTGTCCCTCGGGAGAGTTACTACTCAAAGATTAGTTGATTACGACATGTACTTGCAAAACAAGGGAGACTCCTGGTGGTGGGAACTCCGCCTCCGACGGTCAAGTTAGTACTTGGACGAAAGTGGGAAAACGGTGCGGAAATCTTGGTGGGATCTTCTCGGATTCTGAGATCAGGTGTTTCTCTGATGTAAGAGAAAGTGGGGTATGCTGTAATAATTTATAGATGCCCTAAAAATAGGGGAAATCTTCCTATTTATAGGGTCATCGGGAAAGGTACCCTTGATTAGGTCATTCTGACCTAACCCTGCTGGCGTGCGCCGAATTACGGCTTTCTTGGGATTTGGGCCCGTTGAGGGCCGCATTTTTCTCCCAAGTTCTAAGATGGACACGTATCAAATGGAGATTGGTCAAATTCGGACCAATCGGAGTATGACACGTGTCAAGACATGATTGGCCCACGTGGCATGGGTAAAATTACCCAAAACACGTGTCACTCAGATATGCCCCCCTGGGAATGGCGGCCTTCAAGGCCCCAAATCCCAAGGGGAACTGCATAACGGTGATGTTCTAATTCCTAGGTCATCAAACCCTAGGACAGGGCACATTTTTCTAGGACTCTATAAATAGGGAGATTCCCCTAATAATTGGGACATCTTGAACTTTACGTCTTAATTATTAAGACATTTATTGCTCTCTATAACAGAGAACACTTGATCTCGGAATCCGAGAGAATGTCAACTTTCCACACGTTTTTCTCCGAACACCCAATAACATTAGATTTTTTCTAGAGAGGCTAGGGGAAAAGACACAAATGAGCTTGAAGAGAGTGAAAACACTACTACCTTGCCACCAGGTTTTAACAATGTTCAGTTAGGAGAAGAGAAATCTGGGTTTGGTAATTTTATTCTGCAGGTTGATGGCTCTTGGGAGAAGGTGTCTCTGAGGGCAGGCATAGGGTGGGCTATCACGGGTCCAAACCAATCCTACGCCTTTGATGGTGGAGGCAAACACGAGACTGCATCCTCAGCCTTACAATGTGAAGCTTGGGCCTGCCTTGAAGCGCTAAAGTGGACTGCATCACAAGGAAAGGAGGAAGTGTTAATACTCTCTGACTCGATCCTTTTGCTGGGAAATGTGAATGACTCTCGAGGAAAGGACATCTCCATTGCTTGGATGGTAGACGAAATCAAAAAGGTTGTAAAGCGGTTTAGAAAGTGTGCTATTATTAAGGTAAAGAGGAGAACAAGTACAGCGTGCTAATGACATAGCCAAAACATGTCGTTGTTCTCTTTCTAACTTAGATCTCTAGTTTGTTTGTTGTTCCTTTGCTATTGTAAGAAAAAAAGTATTTTTGTTAATTATTAATATTAATTATTATTATTGTTGTTGTTACGGTTAAAGAAAATAGAAAGAATATACATGGAGAGGTTATAAAAATAGAAAATTAGCCTCTCTTTCAATAGTATGAATAACTTAACTTTTATTTAAAGCATGGGTCTTTCAAACATTGGGCCCAAGTTTCTTCGGGCTTTAACTTTATGAAATTATATAGCGTTTTTAATTTTAGCTTTGTATCAAGTTATGAAAAAAATCTAATTGTCTTGGTAATTACCAATATCGTGGATGGACATTACCTAAACCTATTTTTCTTGGTAATTACCAGGATTGTGGTTGGACATTACTTTAACTCAGTGTTCTTGGTCTAAACCTGACTCAAGTTTCCCATACTTGAGATAATTGTTATGAGTTTTGTTAAATATTTTTGTTATTGTTATTTATTTTTAATTATATGAAAGGAGTTGATATTGTTATTATTATTACTGTATTTCTTTTTACATGAGCTTAATTAATATGGATATTACAATTCAAAATTCTCTAGCAAAGCTTATGGGATGACTAATTAACTTAAATTTAAATTATTAATCATTTTATAACATTAACGATACATAATTTATAATTTTTTTTGAAGCAACTAATATTATCACTAAGAGTGTTGATCGAGTTGAGCAACTCGAGGTCAATTCCGATACACTTGGTCAAAACTAGACTTGAGTTGTCATGACTCAAACTGTTAACCTTAATGAGAATGAGTTAAGCAAGTTACAACTCGACTCAATAAGTTCGTGAATAGCTTGGTAATTTTATCATTTTATTATTAATTATGAAAATAAAAAATCATATAAATTGATTTTTTATTTTCTTAAAGCGAATTTATTAATTAATACTTATGTCCTTGAATAATACCTAAACCTAGTTTTCTTGGTAGTTACAAGATTATGGTTGGACATTAACTAAACCCAGTTTTCTTGGTAATTACCAATATTGTGGATGGACAATACCTAAACCTTGTTTTCTAGGTAGTTACTAAGATTGTCACAAGTGTAAAATTTGTCATTTGTAACGAGCAATATGTAACGGGCAAAGATATGCCCGTTACATTAAATATATTTGTATCGGTCAAAATATCAGTTCGTTACAAATATATAATATTCGTAACGGGCAAAATAATGCCAGTTATATATATATATATATATATATATATATATATATATATATATATCATTAATGTTAGTCATTAATTACAATTCTAGGGTAAAGTATATTAACATATAAATACATAACCATAATCGAAACAATAAAATGTATAAATTATGATAAAATTAAATATTAAATTAAATTTGATTAGTTATCCCAAAAGTTTTAGTAGTATTATTATACTTATTATTATTGTTCTTGTTATTATTATTATTGTTATTATTATTATTATTATTATTATTATAATTATTATTATTTGGAAAAATTGTTAGAAATATTACGACATTTCAACGGTCTTCCATAAATATAACGACCTTTGGATTATCCCGGAATATTATGACCTTTGACCCTGATCTTCCATAAATAGGACGTAACCGGTTGATGACCCGTTAAAAGGGTTTAGTGTGACACGTGTTACTTTTTAATTGGTCAGATACTTTTGTGTTTGATTTTACAATTTTTTATTTAAAAAAATGATTTTAATTTTAAAAAAAAAATCCCTTAGCCCCTACTGCCCTTTGCACCCCCGTGAAACACCCTACAACTACCACCCATGCAAAACCCACCATGGCCTCGAGCACCACCCACCCTCGTGAAACCCCCATCGTAACTCTCTCTTCTCCGTCCTCTATCCATTGATGCAAGCAAGTATATAGTGTCGGGGGTCGAAAATGAAAGGGTTGGGTAGAATTTCAGATGAAGTGGTCGGAAGTCAATTTTAATGGCGGTGCGATTTGGGTGAAATGGGCGGGTCTCCTGTTTAGGGGTTGGCCGAAATTTCAGAACCGATGAGAATATAAAGTCAGGGGTTCGAAAATGAAAGGGAAAATGTTAGGGCTGCCAGAGTTTGAATTTGGGAAGGGAATGGGGTAGGTTGGTTGAAAAGGAGAGGGGAAGAAGGTGGGGTGGTTGTCGGTCAAAAATGGGGGCGGGGCTGCTGGTTGAAAGCGGTTGGGGAATAGGAAGTTGGAGGGAAGGGTATGGCGGCTACTGGGGATCAAAATTGAGAAGGAAAAGAGGTGGCGTGGTCGGAAAATGGAAGTGAAGGGCATAGGGTGGTCGCTAGTTGTCGGAAAACGTCGAGGCCTGAATGGTTGGTTCCTACACCCAGGTGTAACATGCACATGGTACACCTGAATTTTAAATTTCAAATTTGTAAATTTTAATTTCATTTTCAAAATCTTATTATCCAAAATGCTATATTTAGTTTCCTTTCTTTTAAAAAACATATATTCTTTTCATATATTTCAACCAATTTAAAAAAAAAATTAATTGTAATATTTATTTTGATGATTTTTTTGTTGTATTTTTGATGAGGTTCTTTATATGACTATATAATGTTCTTTATAAAAAAAATTATTTTTATTTTATAAAATTATTTCACCTAAAAATAACATAAAATATTGTTTTCAAATTTTAAATTTATAAATTTCATTTTCAAAATTTTAGTTTTCAATTTTTTTTTATTTCATTCATATTTTTCACCTTTAATATATATGGTTACAATATACATTTTAGGTTGGTATATATAATTTTTTTGTGATGATCTATATGTGATTTAATAATGTTCTTTATTAGAAAACATTATGTACTTTATAGTTGTTTGTAATGTACAATTATTTTTTTAAAACTATATCTTTTTTCTTATGTCCATAATTATATTATATAATGATTTTATTAGAGTTTTTGATATTTTATTTTAAAATTCCATGTTATTTAATAGTAATTACAATGTACTTTTATCGTCACATAATGTTCATTGCTTATTGTGAAATGTTCTTTGATTCTTGTCTTTAGATCGTGGTAGGTATATATATAAACATATATATATATATATATATATAATCCTAATTTTTTTAAAAATATACGTAGTTAGTGATAATTAATATTAAAAAAAATATATAAAATTAACAAATGATTTATTATTTAAAAAAAATATTATAATAATTCAAAGAACATGCAGAATCAATCAAAGAACATCGAAGCAAAGAACATAAAGAATAAAAATAAAGAACATTCATATAATTGTTCATTAACTATAATAACAAACATAAGTTCATTTTATAAAGAACACCATCTTCAACATTTGAAAAAATATAAAGAACATCATCTTGAACCGTTGACAAAATAGAAGAACATCATCTTCAACATTTGTCATATGGATCTCAAATTCATAAATATCAATATTTTAAAAAAAAACAATGATATTTTACAATAAATGTGCAAAATGACAATGAAATATGATCAACCTAATAAGCAATATCCTGAAATTAAAATCATAACAAATAAAATCAAATTACTTTCTCCGATCCATCGATTACAATGTTCTCATAATTTGCTCTGTATTTTTCTCCCTACAAAATTCTTTATAAACTTTATTCTTTCTTAATTCGAAATTGAAATATGGTGAAATTTAATTTTTAAAGTTATGTAACAATGGAGAATATCACTTTGAATCCCATGATTTGTGAAAGAGATTTTTTTTTTAAATAAAAAACTGATAGCTTGCAAATGAAATGTTAAAAACGCATCATTTAACAATAGGTGTACCATGAGCATTGTACACTCTAGTGTACTATGCAATTTTTAATGGTTGGGGAAGAACAGGGTTGGTTTTAGATTTTTCTTTCTTTTTTTATTTGTATTTTTTCTTCATTAAAAATCAGTTTCTTAAAAAAAAAATTAAAATCAAAATTAAAATTTCTAACCTATCATAATGCGACATATATCTTGGGTAACCTTTTAAAAAGGTTATCGATGTTTAATCCTATTTATGGAAGATCAGGGTCAAAGGTCATAATATTACGGGATTATCCAAAGTTCGTTATATTTATGGAAGACCGCTGAAAGGTTGTAATATTCCTGACAATTTCTCCTTATTATTATTATTATTATTATTATTATTATTATTATTATTATTATTATTATTATTATTAATATTATTATTATTATGATTATGATTATTATTATATATCTTAAAAACATATAAAGTTATACAACCTATAGAAAATTAGTGGATAACCGATATGCAATCTGGGCTCCCACTCCTCTAGCTATATAAAAGCTGATCCTAGAAAAGATATGAGCTGCAGCATGCACCACAATTTCCTGAGTCTTTGAGAAAATCTAGATCTGCTTTAGAAATGCAACAACCTCCTTTTCTAATTTAACCCCCCAAGAGAAGAGAAAGAGAAAGGAAGGAAGCCATATCCAATTGCTTAACAATTGGATCCGTACTGGACCTGCTTCCGATTGGCCGTATCAGTCACTACGTACATGTCCAGGAACAAAGTCAGAAAGCCAAGAATGTGTCAATGGAGAAGACCTTTTCAAGTCAAAACAAACACCGTGACCACGATCGCATGAATAAAATAACACATCTACATGTTTGAGAGCCCTGATGTTCCCTTTAGATAACTTAATGTCCACCTCCTTTCTAGATGAAATCCCTAATCGATAGAAAACATCAAAAAGGGTATCCTTAACAATTATGTCGATGTTTTATGCCCACAATACCAGCACAAGACACAGCATGATCACCGAAAATATCCTTAGCATAAACCCTTCAACAAGCAGAGCACGACGTTGTGATAGAGAACAAAGGAACACCCAACTGGAAGCACACACGCACATCGATAAGTCTTAGCGTTCATCGTTTGACCTAACCCAAAATAGGGACAACCCGAAGCGAAGCAGAGGTGTAATCTTCACATTATGATTTCCATAATGCTGATTGTCAAGGAGTTAAAGAATAAGCATATTCTGCAAAGGCGGTAATCTTCGTATATTTTTGCCAATTTCTTTATGAGTTTAGGGGCATCAACCGTAATAGGATTACTCAAAATGTTAGACTCCACTATTTCATTAAACAGATTCAACATATCCTCAAGGGCTCGTCCAAGACCAATAATGCCAGCATGCCGTAAAAGTTGTGTCTAACACCAAGCAGACTGTAACCGAGAAGAAAGAAAAGCATAGTGAAGAACATCACCTGCATAATAAACACCAAGCCTTCCAAACACAAATGGTAAGGTGGCAAGCCACCATTTCCAGTCGCTAAACCCAGGCCCCGAAGTGGTAACAATACTCTCAAAGGAAGATTGAAGAGCCCTGTCAAAAGTGCACTGAGCCGCCTCAAAAGCACTAGTAGGACAAGTACGCAATGAAAAGTAGAGTTTAGAAACTCGAGTACATTCCCTAAGTAACAACAGCTCACATTTAGGATCATCCAACATACTGTAGAAACCCAAATGTGTCTCCCAAAAACTAAACCCAGCGATGAATACTTTTCACGTCGCTTGATTATTGAATGAAGTGAATGTGTGAAAAATCTTGTGATACGGTCGTTTTAATAAAATCTCTCTTTTTGTTTTTGAAAATCTTTCCTATTTATGAAAATAACATGTCTAATTTAGCTTGGTCCATGACAAGGGTCCAATAATAGTGTAGTTTGGTCGATCTTTTAAAGAGCTTTCTAATGATATATTATAAGCCCAATTTCGATAATTATTGAGAAGTTATGGCCAAATACTAAATTGGGTCGGAAATGGTTTTATGGCCCAATGATCTAGTAGAGGGTCCATTAATTATTATTCATAAAATTACAGGATAATTCTAATCTTCTAGTATAGTCTAGCAGGTTATTTTGTGTTCTAATAACATTAGGATTGATAATTATCTTTTTAAAAAATAATGAATTTTATTTGAAATAAAACAAGTGTTTTATTATGATAAAATCTGATTTAAAATTAATTAAAACGAAGTTTAATTGCTTAATGATATTAGGAAGAGGCTTCCGTACAAAGCGCATTTTGTCTTATAAACTAGCGCCAAAAGAAAAGCCTTTTGCCAAACGACAGAGCCTGTCGCTATGCCTGATCCTTGTCGTTTTGCGCTAGGCTTTGTCGCTGGCGACAAGGGTAAGTTTTTTTTTCTATCGATTCCGAACTATTTTCTTATAAATAGGAGTTGTTTATTCATTCACAATCATCTAATCATCCTTAACTCTCTAAAATCTAGAAGCTTATTCTTCTCCCTCTTTCTAAACCTTCCCTTTTACAAAATTCATCTTTCACAAGTTCTAGACACACCTAGCCAAGTTCGAAGTTGCTTTCGCCCTAGACGTGAAAGGTTGATAATTTCTGAGGGTTTAGTTCCAAATTTATATTTTAATTATTTAATTTAATTGTTTGATTCAATATTTTACATGAAGTTACTAACGCGTGTATTTATTAGAAATAGATACGAGGCATCAAAGTAAGTAATTTAATTACTTTGTTATTTTGATATAAAAATCATGCTTATATTATTTTAATTCCTAGTATCATGTTAGGATGTTTTTACTGCTTTTGAGTATCATGTTTAGGTTGTTTCCTATTCTTTCTAATATTATGTTAGTATCATGTTAGGCCTAAAGCTTTGGTCTTTAATTTTTAGTGACATGTTAGGATTTGTTATTAATCATGTTAGTATAATGCCTTGAATCTTGCTAATATTATAATACTTTATTGAGATTGTGATGGTGATGATTGTTATTATTGTTGCTTGATACATATAATTGTTATTGCTTGATCACGCGTTTTATGCATGTTTAAAGGGAATTTGTACCTGTAATCACGCTTAATAAGATAATTAGTAATCTTGTTTAGGATAATATGATTAGAATTCAACTGATCGCCAAAAATAGTTTTGTTTATGCATTAATATTCAACCAACATAGATTGAACAGGTTTAGGGTTAACCTATTGCTTGTATGTTAGTCAAAAAGCGCACATGAATATGAGAAGAATAAAGTAGAGGTCTATTTTTCGGGTAGGTTTAATCTCTTTTAGGTTGGATTTGTGCCTTCATCCCCGAATATCCAGTCATTGTTCCAGACCACTATGAAGTTAGTGATCTCATGGATCGTGAAGGGTTGTAACCTTCACCCTATAAACGGTTTACAAGTTCCTAAAACTTGTTGGCGACTCTTTTACTCTAGCTTCCTTTCCTTTGGACGCCACCATGCTTAAGTGTATGATTACAGTGGGGCTCAAGTGTTGGATGCTTGAAATATTCCTAAAATTGGGGAGGATTTCTATTTTAATTCCTAAAATTTATTTTGGCAATAATTTAGAATGAGTGGATGACACACGAAATTTTCTAAGTATTCATGTGCGTAATTTAGATTGACATTTTAGACATATGCATAAAAAGGTCCGCATTGGAAAGACCATTCGTAATGCGTCAAAAACAAAGGATTTTTACGCGTAGGAAATTTGGGAAATATTTTTCACAATTAGGATCGAAAAAACGCTATGAAAAATCGGAAATTCAAAGGACAGAAAGTTTATGAGGCATGTAGGAACCGGTGCTGAGAAAACAGAGCCAGTGCCATGCGATGGCACTGTTTCTGCGCGACAGCAATGTCATTTGGCGACATAGCTATATTATAGCGACATGCTCTGTTGTCTCGCGCCATGTTCTTCCAATACCGAGCTAAAAATCAATCTTATTTGTTTCGACCGATTCTAGTACTGTTCGCTCGGTTCTATTTCCTGATTGAGTTTTTCTCACTTTTCTCAACCCCTATGTGTTCTTTATAAGGCTATAACCCTCTAGAAATTCACGTTCCATCCACCCAATCGAACGCTCATGACAATGAAGGGAACATCCGAGTTTGTTGAATTCACTAAAGCGTGGAAGCAAGTTTAACTCGCGAGGTCCCATCCACACGCGTCAACCCTTCCCAAGGTAAGGCTTCCGCGCGGTGCATCCGGACTCATAACTATTGACCTTCTTTGACTAACCTTGAACTTTAGAGAACTAGACCAATGGTTAGGTTGCAAAATCATTGCATCATATTGTTCTTACTTGAGTACTTGTGCATTCTTTACTTGTGCATAGCCTATGTGTGCTTACACTAACCGTTTATTAACCTGTGAATGAGTTTTAATAAACTAATTAATGACTATAGGACTTTTCTTAATTAATTAATCAATTAATATGAGTCTAAATAAATTGATCAAACTTGACTTAGTACGACTATAGGCCTGTCCTTTTAGAGTAAAATACTGGAAACAGACCCAGACAAATTCTGTAGTAATGGCGCAGGAGTTTGGACTGTGGCGTGACACGCTAGTGTCTAGCGTTATGCGACAACACTGTCGCATCGCGCTGGGTCTTAGCGTATGGAGACAGTCTTGTTGCTTCGGCGACAGTCCAGTTTTCTTCTCGAGTGTTCACATTGATTCTAATTAATCTATTTATTAAAAGATAAAATATATATTTAGTCCTTAATTGAGTCTAAGCACATAGTTCCATGGTCTTATACAAGTGTCAAAGCATGCCACTTTCACTCACTACTAAAAGCACACACTTTATGTATGTTTCACCTTGACCATGTCAAGAGAGTCTCGTGTGCGCGTGTTTTCTGTCATTTTTTTAGGGGGTTAAGTCAGATATTAATCCTCCAATTAAACAATACTTGTTTAAACCTTACACTTGAATCCAAAAAATATACACCCTACTTTCGAAAAATTTTGCTTTTTGGCTTTTTAAAACCAATAAAATCAAAGTCAATTTGAATCAAGGCATTAAAACAAATGGTTCAATTTACAATACTTGGTCAAGAAGAGAAGCCGGCTAATCAAGGACACCACTTTTGTCCAAATCTCCCATTTTAATAAATTGATCCGTCAAAAGAGAAAGGCTAAGAGGATAATGGAAACTCAAGAAGATGTTAAGCCACTTAGGCAAGACTTGTCTAATGTAACTAAAATGATGAAGACTATGGCTCTTCAAGTCAATGCCCCTGCGAGACAAGTACTGATGCAACGAATGGAGGAAAGCTTGAACAAGCTCTCCAACGACTACAAGTTCCAGGGCATTAGTCACAAGGGGTCTTGGTGGATAAGGAGCTTCTTCCATAAAAGTTTAGTGCCAATGATATCCCTAGGTTCAAACCTACTAACAATCCTTATTTCCACTTAAGAGATTTTGAAACAATAATGAACATTAAGGGGATTGATAGGAAAGTCTTTCATTCTTTGTTCTCTTTATCTATAGCGATGGAGTGCGGGTTGTTGGGCTTGTGACGGTCGATACTTCAAGGCGGGCACAAGCGGGTCCGAACCACGAGTTCTTAGTGCATCAAGTTGGTTTGGAGGGGAGCTATTATGAAAGTAAGACACAATATCTATACAGGTCTAACAACAAACAAGCATAAGATCAAGACAACACTTGTTAGAAGGCTTAAGATTTCATTAATCATTCACCCTCTAAAGAGTATTAATTTGATTACAAGGAGAATCCGTAGTGAACACTGAACTGACAGTAACATAAAAATGGGACCTCAAGTTTAGAAAACATAAACTTAAAACCGTTTTGCCAACAATGGTTCTTTTCTCTTGACAAAGAAAATATCTCGACTTTGGATGGGATAGTAAACTCTTTCATTGATAGGTACAAATGTAACATTCAAGTTGAGACTGATCATAAAGAGCTTGAAATGTTAAAACAAAAGAAGAATGAAGGTTTCACCTCCTTCTTTAATAAGTGGAGGGAAACTTCTGCTAAAATGGTTGAGGTTCCTAGTGAGAAAGAATCTGTATGGATGTTCATTAAAAACCTCCAAGAAAAATATTATAAGCATCTCATGTACCAAAGCAATTTGAATACTTTCAAGGCCTTTTTATGATATAGGAATTAACATCAAGGACGACCTTGCAAAGCAAAAAGTTGCTAACAACTCCAATAGTGGCTGGAAAGGAAAGAAGAACGACAATCCTTCTTCTTCCAAAACCACCCACTCAAACAATGTTAGCACCTTTAATCTGAGTGAAGTCCTTGCTACGAATAATCAAGGAATAAAGAAGCCATTTAGGAAAAACATTACTCTTATTGGCATGATTTATGACACCGCGTTTGATCGCTTTCATGTAAAAGTTCTTATAACTCCCATTGGACCATTTAGAGATCCACTGGTCGAAAGAAGGACGACTAGTTGGAACCCCAATACATATTGTAAGTGCAACCAAGGTAGGGGCCATCTTAGTGAAAACTGTTGGAAGCTAAAGGAAGCTATTCAAGATCTGATTGATAACAACAAACTTTCATTGCCTCCTGCAAGAAAGAAGCCAAGTATCAATAGTGCCCCACTTTCAGATTCCTTGGCCATTTTCGATGAAGACAGTGCTACTAACCCATTATCCCTCATCAAACCTATCAAAGAAGCTCATGCCATTAAGGAAGAGGAGGAAACCTTCTTCTATGTTGTGAGTGATCTTCCTACAATTCAACAACTTGCCACAAAAGAGAAAGTAAGGGCCCTTACACAACTGATAAAGGAAGCAATAGTTATTTGTCGCGAGGCCCTTGATCACATAAAGACGACTCAAATTAAACATGACATTCAAGAGGTAATACCTACACAAACTATTAAGAGAAAACCCATTTCTCTCCAATTAGTCAAAATACCCAAAAAGAGTAGCAAGTCTTACACCCCAATTGGGACCTCTTATTGATATGTCCATTTCATATAGTATTTTAACCCCGTCCCTTCATAATTGGTAGTGTTTTTGGCTCTTTAGAGCCACTTTTATTACTAATTGGTGTTTTCTAGTTTTTCGTAATTTTGGTCGGGTTTTGTAGAAATTTGCACCTTTGGAGCATTTTCTCGGGATTTTTATGGAGTAACTGCGAGCATTAGAGGAGTACGGCCATTTTTTCGTAGCCTAAGGCTGGTTGGAGTCATCAAACCGGTGATTAAGGGCTCAACATTGAGATACCGAGGCATTTGGACGGGTATTCATGACCCGAAAGAGGAAATCTGGATTGGGCCAAAGGATCGGAGCTGAATCAAGAAGTCCAAGATAGCCAAAGATCTTCGCCCGGCCAATTTGGTCTCGCCCGAAGGCGCTCCTGGCCGGGCGGGGAAAAAGAAGAATGAAGCAGCCCTTCGCCCGAGCTCGCACCCGGCCGGGCGCGAGAGACTCCCTTGATGGAAAAAAGGCGAGCCTGATCGGGCGATGTGGCGCCCAACCGGGCGCGTGTTTCTGAAGAGTCTGATTTCGGCGTGTTTTTAAAGACCTGATTTCAGCGATTTTCTTAGTTTTAATTAGGATTAATTAAGTGTTTGATATAAATAAGTTTTTAGAGTTATTAGTTTAGGATCTCTTCTCTTAGACTTTCTCTCTCTACTTAGCCTTATTTTCTCTCTCTACAACTCCATACCTTGTTCTTGATTCAACTCTTTATTTCCGTTAATTTTGGTAACGATTTCTTCTTTATTAATTTCAGTAATTCTATTTCTTTTATTCATTATATCTTCCTTAATTGCTTTGTTTAGTTTTTATTTAATTATGTGTGAGTAGTTTTCTTTCTAGGGTTTATGGGGATCCATAAATAATATGAACGGGTAATTTATTATTGTTGATTGTCAATGCTTGTATAATTTCTTATTGATTGATTTAATCCTATGCAACTAGACATGCGCAGGTCTTTTATGTATGAGTTTAGCAATATTAATTCGAGATTCGAGAGAAGAGGATTGATATATAGGCTTAGTTTCAATAGGTAGGTTAATTTATAAATGGTTAAGTCGAGATTTGAGAGATAAAATTTAATACCGGTAGATTAATTCTGTGATTGTAATACGTAGCGAAAGCCCTTAATGATCTGACTAATTGATGC
Source organism: Chenopodium quinoa (assembly GCF_001683475.1). Lineage (NCBI taxonomy): Eukaryota > Viridiplantae > Streptophyta > Magnoliopsida > Caryophyllales > Amaranthaceae > Chenopodium > Chenopodium quinoa. Next base: position 4,291,299 of record NW_018743783.1, read on the forward strand.
ATTGATGATTAATTGTTATGTTTTACCTTGGAATATTATTTATTGGTGAACCTATTCCCTAGGTCTTTTATTAATTGTTTTACCTCCTACTTTTATTCCTTCCCACTTTTACTCTTAGTAGTTTAGTACCCCTTTATAATAACAATTTTGTTACTTAATAATTTAGACTGCTTTAATCAATTAGGAATAGAAAGACCACTTTTCCTGTGGATTCGACCCTACTTCCCTATCTATATTTATTTAGTGGTTTTAGGTAATACTTTTGATTGGGTGATACGATTTTAGCCTGTCAAAATTTGGCGCCGTTGCTGGGGAAATGGTTTTATTTTTATTTCTGATTGTTTTCTGTAGTCTAGGTTATTTCCTCTTGTCTCAGAGAATGTTAGTTCTTTGAGGCAAGTCTCATATTTTCTTTTTAGTTCTTTGTTTATGCCCAGGTGTTCCAGATCAGGTTATATCCCATTCGATCTTGAGATCGAACGCTCTTTTCATAGAAAAAAGAATATTTACAGGCAAATCCTGGCGGGTCTGGGGATAAAAATAATCGTAGAGACCCTCCAACTGATTCTAGTAACTCAGAAGTTCCTTCAGATTCAGAATCAGAGATGACGGAACCTAAGAAGCTCAGCAATTATTTGCAACTGTCGCTACCAAATTTTCCACACCTTACTCTTAGTCCATCTCTTTATGGAGTGAAATTCGAGATTAAACCCCAATTTTTCACAATGATAGAAAGGAAGCAATTCAGTGGAGCTGAGGGTGAAGACCCAAATCTTCATATTGCAGACTACTGTCAATATTGTAATACCATCAGGCAAGCTGGAGTCACACAGGACCAGATTAGGGAGATTCTCTTTCCTTTTTCTTTATGCAGAAAACCTAATTTATGGTATAATGGATTGAATAGAACTGCACTTGGTATAATTAACTAGGAGACTCTTGTTTTAAATTTCTATAATAAATACTATCTTGTAGAGAGGATAGCTGTGCTAAGAAGCGCAATTTAGAACTTTGCCTATGAGCCAGATGAAACTTTATATGAGGCTCGGGAAAGATTCAAGGATCTGCGGAGGGAGTGTCCCCACCATAATTTAGTGCAATGGCAGTTGATCCAAGCCTTTTACAATGGGAATGGAAATTCATCTAGAACAATATTAGATTCTGCAGCTAGTGGGAGGTTTATGAACCTTAATGTTGATAATGCAAGTCAAGTTATCGAAGATATGGCAATCCACAATTCCTTATATGGGAATCCTTGAGGCTTTGCTATCAAAGGGAACCATAGTGTCGACTCTGTATTCTTTTTACAAGCTCAATTAACCTCTATTTGTTAGAAATTAGATAACCTTAGTACTGTAAATATAGGTAATGTTTCTGCAATTAATAACAATTCTTATAAGGCTTTTCGTGAAAATTGTGGAATTGTAGGTCATTGGGAACAAGATTGTAGGAGTTCCATGGAGCAAGTCAATGCCTTTCAAGCTTATAGGCAGAATGACCCATACTCCAACACCTATAATCCTAGGTTCCGAAATCATCCTATATTTCTTACCGGAGCACCAATGTTAAAAATCCGCCACCTCCACAACAATCATAAGCGCCACAACAAGCACAACAGAAATATTATCATCCTAATGTTTGCAAGAAGAACAAAGCACAACAACCCTCCTCATCTTCTGACCCTACTTTGGCAGAAATTAGAGCGATGTTGGCTAGTATGCAAAAGCACATGGAGTATAGATGCTGATATTGATTCGATCATAGCACATAATAAAATTGCAGATAATCAAATTGCGCAGAACTTTACAAGCCCGTCAACAGGGAGCCCTACCAGCGCAGCCGACCAGGCCTACGAATCAAGCTTTTGCTATTACTCTAAGGAGTGGTTCACACTATAATGGGCCCCGTATAACAAGAGATGATGAACCTGTTTTAATGAATAATGCTAATCTTGATTCCATTAAACCAAATGATGTTGCTAATAGCCCTATAGGGCTCAAGAGTAGTACTAATATTTCTGATAATACATTGCAGGGTACAACTCCAGGGAAGGAAGCAGCTCCAGATAAGAGCAGTAATGCTCAAAGCCAGTTATTAAACTTCCATTCCCCAATTGTCATTTCAAAACAAATTTGGATAAGCAGTTTGATAAGTTTCTGGAGATGGTTAAAGATTTGCAGGTAATAGATCCTTTCAGAGAACTAATTACACAAATTCTTGCATACGGTAAATTCATGAAGGAAACATTGACTAGGAAAAGGTCTATTAGTGAGGCAAAGATAGTTCCTTTTACTGCAGAATTTAGTGCCGTACTACAAAATAAAATTCCACTAAACTGAAAATCTGGGTAATTTTTCTATCCCTTGTCATATTGGCAATCTAATGATTGATAATGCATTATGTGATATGCGTGCTAGCGTTATTATCATGCCATTATCTGTGTGTTCTAAGATAAATATGGGTAAATTGAAAACTATTAATATTACTCTACAAATGGCTGACCGTTCTTTTAAATACCCCTCAGGTGTTTTAGAGGATGTTCCTGTTAGAGTAGGTAAATTTTATATACCTATTGACTTTGTTTTTCTTGATATGGTTGAGTATTTGCAAGCTCCAATTATTTTGGGTAGACCATTCCTTATCACTGCGGGAGCAATTTGAATAATACCCCAAAAAGCCCCATGACAGAGGAGAAGTGTTTTAGTGTTAATGTGGTTGATAATTGTTCTAATAAGCCCCAAGCTCTTGTAAAAGATCTCTTGGAGGCGGTATCTTGTGTTGCATCTTCTACAAATGAAATAGAGAAATAGAAAGAGCCCTTTACTGTGTCGGTCTTGGTTTTGAAGATCAGAAGGTGGAAACAAACAAGCAAGTTGCGGAAACTGAGCCTATAGTGAGTGTTCCACCGGATCGAGTTGCAAATGCTCAATCTAATGAAAACTTGAGGCGAATAACGGTCAAAATGGGGTCTCTTTGGGAGTAATAGCGAAGAACCACCAGTTCACGCCAAGGAGGATCCACCCGATAAGGTGAATTGGCGTCCCGCTGGGCATGTCAGGAAGTCGCGTCGTGGTTTGAACATCGCTCGACCGGCTGAGAAACCACCCAACCAGGCGGTAGGCCAAGGGTCCTAACTTCTAATCTGGTGGTAAGAGGGTCGTGCAAGACCTAGATATAAACCAGCATTTTGCGGGTGGCAACCCGTATTTTCTTGCTTTCTAGTGTAGCTTTCTTTCCTTTTCTTGCGAGAGGAGAGATGAAAGAGTTTAATGAGTTTATTGAGTTTTTGTACAGGTTTGAAAGAAAAGAGTTAGGCCCTGTTCTTTTGAGCTTATCGAAAGAGCAGAGCAGGGGTCAGCTGAGCAGAGCAGATTAAATTTCAGCAAAACAGATTTCAGGATAGTAGAGCAGAGCCGAGTCGAGCAGAGCAAATTTCAACATTATTATTATTATTATTATTATTATTATTATTATTATTATTAATATTATTACTATTTATCTTTTCTATTACTACTACTACTATTATTATTATTATTATTATTATTATTATTATTATTATTATTATTATTATTATTATTATTATTATTATTATTATTATTATTATTATTATTATTATTATTATTATTATTATTATTATTATTATTATTCATGTCTTAAAATTTTATTTCGGATAAAAATAATCATTTATGATAATTCAGATAAAACTTTAAAATACATTAAAACTTTAAAATATGTTAATGAGTATTAATGGCAAAGTGCATATACGATTTAGGTGAGTGAAACATAAATATTTATGTACCATATTTAACATATGTTAATAGAAAGATAAAAGACAAGTTATATTTATATTTATTTCACAAAAATTTTAAAATAAAATGATTTAATGAGTATTAATGATTTTACTTATAAATTTGTCTTAATCATATATTTTTAACCCTAAAAATAATAATAATATACAAAGTACTTCTTGAAAATAACCTTTTTTTTTTAATTCTTAAAATGTATGGAAAGATTTGAAAAATAATTCAACTCAATGGTCTAACAATCAATACCCACATAAAATGTTTCTACACATTGTGGTTCTAATATCAAATGTTTATAAAAAAAAATTGTTACTAATTCTTATTATTATTATTATTTAATTTTTTAAAAGAATTGCTATAATTATTAGAAATTATTAATTAATTATATTAAGAAATATTAATTCTTAATAGTTTAAATTATTAAATAATATTATTGATAATAATAATTATTATTATTAATTATTATTATGATTAATAAATATACTTGTTATTAATATTAATAATTATTAAAATTATTTTTAATATTAATAATTGTTATAATTTTTCAAAATAATAAATTATTATCATCAATGCAATATTAATTATTATTATTGAATATTAATTATTATTGTTGTTATTATTAATTATTATTTTAAAATTAAGCAAAGTCGAGCAGAGGAAGCGGATTTCTTTTGAGCAGAGCAGAGCATATTTGATTTGACCAGAGCAAGGTTCAGCAGAGCAGAGCAGCTCTAAAGAACAGGGCCTTAGTCAATTTTGGAGAAAAGAGAAGTACATACTCGGGTAATTAGTGCTATAGCGCACCCAACCGGGCACAAGAGAGATTTGTAGAAAAATGCCAATAATATGCCCAATGGGGCGAGGTGAGCCCGACCGGGCATGAAATTTTACGAGTACGGAATCTTTTTCTTGCCCGACCGGGCTCGAAAGTTGAAGAAAATTTTGGGATTAAATTGCCCGATCGGGCAAAGCTCCGCCAGACCGGGTGCGAGAGTGAACGTTTTCGAAGAAGAAAAATCGCCCATTCGGGCGAGATGGCGCCCGACCGGGCGCGAGCGACAGACTCGTCTATTTTCCCTTGCTTTCTTCTTTCTTCTTCTCCCTCCTTCTTTCTTTTCTTATTTTTTCGTCCTTCCTCCACTGTTTCTCTCTCTAAAAACTCAATTACCTCTACCTTCTCTCTAAGATTTCTCCTCTATTTCTCACCCAAATTCAAATATAAATACATATTCTTACTCCTCTCTTCATCCTCTTCAATTCTATAACAAAAATTCACAATTCAAATAAAAAATTTTCATACCCATTTTTCCCAAATGGCAGCAAAGAGGGAAAGATCAGTTCTCAGGAAAAGTTCGAGCTCGAGCCAACAATATGAACTGGATTTGCAGCTTCCATAGTGGCCAACTATTCGGATAACCACTCAATTGCAAAAGAAGCGGCTCGAAAAGCTCTATGCGCGAGTGTAGGGAATATTTTAAGCGTTAACCCCTAGCTTGAACCCCACTGTGATCATACACTAAAGTACGGTGGCGTCCAAAGGGAAAGAAGATAGAGCAAAAAGAGTCGCCAACAAGTTTTAGGAACTTGTAAAACGTTCACGAGGTGAAGGTTACACCCTTAACGATCCAAGAGATCGTCAACTCCATAAGGTCTTGAACCAAATAGGGTTCGGGGATGAAGGTACAAATCCAACCTAAAAGAGATTGAACCTGCCCTAATAATAGGCCTTTACTTTATTCTGATCGTATTCAAGTGCGCTTTCTGACTAACATGCAATCAATAGGATTATCCTAAACCTTTTTAATCTATGTTGGTTGAATATAATGCACAAATAAAACTATTATTAGCGATCACTTGAATTATAATCATATTAACCCTAAAAAAGATTTTTAATTATCTTATAAAGCATGATTACAAGTATCAATTCCCTTTAAACATGCATAAAAGGTGTGATCAAGCAATAACAATAAATATAAATATCAAGCAACATAATAAATAATAAAAATAATAATCATGAATCATGTTAAAGCATAATAATAGCAAGATCCTAGGCATGATACTAACAAGATTAATAAAAAAAACCCTAGCATGTCACTAAGCAATAAAAATCAAAGCTTTAGCCCTAACATGATACTAACAATTATAAATATTAGGAAAAACATAGGAAGCATCATACTTTTAATCATACTTAATATTAAAGTTACCCTAAACATGATACTAGGAATATCATAATAACAACCTAAGCATGATTTCTACATAATAACATCAATAAAAACCATTAAAGTACTTACTTGGATGCCTCATACCTCTTTCGTATAACAAAATACACACGTTTGTAACTTCAAGGAAAATAATAAACAAAACAATTAAATTAAATAATTGAAATAGAGATTCGGGACCAAACCCTCATAAATTATACCTTTCAAGACCAGAGCGAAGGGAACTTCGAATATGGCTAGGTGTATCTAAGTCTAATGAATGCAGAATTTTGTACTTGAGAAAAGGCCAGTTTAGAAGAGAGAGCGAGAGAGAATAATCAAGAAAATCTTGATGAGAGTTTGTGAATGAAAACGGAGTTTTTAGAAATCTATTTATAGAGAAAATTGAATAAAACAGAGTTCTGACGCGCATAAAAGTTGATTAGCATCGACGCTGGCAATTAGCGCCAGGCGCTAATGCTTAGCATCAGGCGCTAATAATCAGTTTCACGCATTTTTGTTTTTATCATATATTTTAAATACGGAAGTCCAAATAAGGCATATAATATGTTGTTGGAAATATCTTGAAGTCTAATTTCCAACCCAATTAGAAACAGATTGAAATCTTTTGTAGATATAAAGATATGGCCGAAATAGTGGAAGGGTGTCAGTTTATGATAGAGTTTCATGTCTCATTCATATCTTTTTCGTTATAACTCAGATTTAATATTATAATATATCATTGGAAATATAATTTCAAGATCTATCCAACCATATAAAATTTGGATAAATATTATGAGGCACAAAAATAAAATCTGAATATATTCCACTTCGTACAAAACAAGGATTCAAAAAAGGAGTAGTTTTATTCAATTTCAAACTCTTTAAAACATAATTATCAATCCAAACTCCATTAGGATTTAAAAGAACCTTCTAGAGTATTCTAGAAGAATATAATCAATCCTAATAGTTTAAGGAATGATAATTAATAATAGGCCCTCCTCTAGATCATTGGGCCGCATATAAAAACCAAATCGGGCCCAGTTTAGTATTTTGGCCATAATTTCCTCATTATTCATCGGAATTGGGCTTATAATATATCGTTGGAAAAGTCTTTTCAAACCCCATCCAACTACACCATTATTGGACCCTTATCATGGACCAAACTAAACTAGAATCCACGTTTTTCAAAAATAAGGTAAGAAAAGAAATATTTTCAAAAACAGAAAGAAGAGATATTTTAATAAAAACATCCTCATCACTAGTGTAGACACCCATTTGTGTCTCCCCAAAACCAAACAAAGTGATGATTACCTTTCACGTCGAATCATAATCGAATGAAGTGAAAGTGTGGAAAGTTTAGTGTTGCGGTAGTTTTAATTTCTTTTCTCTTCTCTCTGTTTTTGAAAACTTATTTTAAGAAAACAGCCAATCCAGTTTGGTTAGTCCATGATATGGGTCCAATAGCAGTGTAGTTGGATGGAGCTTGACAAGAGCTTTCCAACGATATATTATAAGCCCAATTCCGATGAATATTGAGGAAGTTATGGCCAATTTACTAAACTGGGCCCGGTTTGAGCCTTATTAGCGGCCCAATAATTTAGGGGAGGGCCTAATATGGATTTATCATTCCTAATGCAATTGGGAATGGTTTTAGTCTTCTAGATTCTTCTAGAAGGTTCTTTTCATTCCTAATTCAATTAGCATAGATAAATTGACTTTTGTTGACTTTTCAGAGTTTTAATTAAAATCAAAGAGCATTTTGAGGAAAAATACGATTTTATCCTCCTGTACGGTAATTTTTATCTGACTTTAAGAAAACACGTGGATTTCTGAGTCAGCGCCAAACGCCAGCTGTAGCGCCTGGCGCTAGACGTGGCGCCTGGCGCCAATCTTAGCGTCTGGCGCTAAGGTCACCGTCTAGCGCCAACTCGGTTTTTCGCGTCAGAACTCAATTTTTGATATTTTATCTTTTGGCTGATTTTCTTTATAAATAACTTCGTAAAAACTCCGTTTTGGATTCATCTACAACCTACAATCATCAGTTCTCACCAACTCTCATCAAGATTTTCTTGATTACTCTTTCTATTTTTTAAACTAGCTTCTCTCAAATATAAAAATTCCGCAATCAGTAGATCTAGATACACCTAGCCATATTCGAATTTGCCTTCGCCCTAGACGTAAAAGGTTTAATTTTTGAGGGTTTGGTCCCAAATCTCTCTTTCAATTATTTAATTTAATTTTTGTTTATTATTTTCCTTGAAGTTACTAACGCGTGTATTTTGTTATTAGAAAGAGGTACGAGGTATCAAAGTAAGTGCTTTAATGGTTTTTATTGATATTATGATATAGAGTTCATGCTTAGGTTGTTATTATGATTCCTAGTGTCATGTTAGGGCGTTTTGATCTTCCTAGTATCATGTTTAGGGTAAATTTAATATCAAGTATGATTGTTATGATGCCTTTTATGTTCTTCCTAACATTTATGATTGTTAGTATCATGTTAAGGTTAAAGATTTGATTTTTATTGTTTAGTAACATGCCAGGGTTTGTTATTAATCTTGTTAGTATCATGCCTAGGATCTTGCTATTAATATTATGCTTTAATATGATTTTGATTTTTATAATTGTTCTTATTATTTTAATTATTGTTATTATGATATTGCTTGATATTTTATTTTTATTGCTTGATCACGCCTTTTATGCATGTTTAAAGGGAATTTGTACTTGTAATCACGCTTAATAAGATAATTATTAATCTTGTTAGGGTTAATATGATTATAGTTCCAGTGATCGCCAATAATAGATTTATTTGTGCATTAATATTCAACCAACATAGATAAACAGGTTAAGGTTTAATCCTATTGATTGTATATTAGGTAGAAAGCGCACATGAATACGATCAGAATAAAATAGAGGCCTATTATTAGGGCAGGTTCAATCTCTTTTAGGTTGGATTTGTACCTTCATTCTCGAACCCTATTTGGTTTAAGACCTTATGGAGTTGACGATCTCTTGGATCGTTCAGGGGTGTAACCTTCACCTCGTGAACGGTTTACAAGTTCCTAAAAAAACTTGTTGGCGACTCTTTTGCTCTATCTTCTTCCCTTTTGGACGCCACCGTACTTTAGTGTATGATCACAGTGGGGTTCAAGCTAGGGGATTAACGCTTGAAATATTCCCTACAGTTTTTGGGGACTCCGCAGGGGAGGATTTCTATTTTAATTCCTGAATTTGTTTCGGCAATGATTTAGAATGAGTGGATGAGACTCGAAACGTTCTAAGTATCTCACGTGCGTAATTTTGATTAACATTATTGTCATATGCATAAAAAAAAGATCTCATTGGAAATACCATTTGTAATGAGTTAAAAACATAGGATTTTCACGTAGGAAATTTGAGAAATATCTTTCACAACTAGGACCGAAATAACACTGCGCAAAACTGGAAAATTTTATGGAGCACAGAAAGCTGCTGAGGCATGTAGGAATTAGCGTCAGTGAACAGAAGCTGGCGCCAGACGTTGAACTGTAGCGCTAGACGACATCCATGTCGCCAGGCGCTACAACTAAATCCTGGCGCCAATCTCTATTTGCTGGCGCCAAATTCTTCCAATACCGAGCCAAAAATATGCGTTTTAATTTCGACCAGTTTTTTCGTATTGTTTGCTCGATCCTACTTCCTGATTGAGTTTTCTCACTTTTCTGAAACCCATATGTGTTCTACATATGGACATAACCCTCTGGGAATTCATGCTCCATCTACCTGATTTAACGCTCTGAGCAACAAAGGGTACATCCGAGAATGTTGAATTCACCAAACCATGGAAGCGAGTTTTTCTAAAACTCGCAGTGTCCCATCCACTCGCGCCAACCCTTCACGGTTAGGCTTCCGCGCGGTGCATCTGGACAATTAACCATGGACCCTCTATTGGCTAAACCATATCTCGAACTTTAGAGAACTAGAGCCATGGTTAGGTTGCAAACTCATTGCATCATATCGTGCCTACTTGACTAATTGTGCATTTTTCGTTGTGCATATATATGTTTTCTTAACCGTTTGTTTGACTTGTGTTGAGATTTAATAAATTAAAGATTTAAAGAACTTTGCCTAATTAATTAATTGATTAATTAATTTAAATAAATAAAGTCTAATACTTTAATCAGAATTGACCTATTACGACTTTAGGCATGCCCCTGTCAATTAATAACACCGAAAACAGTCTCAGATTGAAGCTCCAGTATTGGCGCCAAAGTCTGAATTGTAGCGCCACTCTGTGGAGTATGGCGCCTGGCGACAGCTCTGTTGTCTGGCGCTACACTACACAGTGCGACGCCAGTCCTGTCGTTTCGCCGACAGTTTGGATTATTGATTGAGTCATCATCTAGTGTCTAATTAGGCAGTTTGCTAATTAATTCAATTAATTTTTACTGTCAATAATACTTTGTTAAGTCATTAATTGTGTTTAGGCACTAAGTCCCATTGTATTACACAAGAGTCCAAACATGTCACTTACACTCAACGCACACACCAATACACACACTTTGACCATGTCTAAGAGAGTTTTTTATGCGCGTTTTTTCCGTCATTTTTTTAGGGGGGTAAGTCGGATATTAATCCTCCAATTTAAAAACTATACTTAGTTCCCTAAAAATATATACATTATTTTTGCTAAAAATATGCACCCATTTTTTATTTTTTCCTCTTTAAAACCGTAAAGTGAAGTTGATTTGATTCAAGTAATTAAAACGCAAAATGGTTTAAATTACAGCGCGTGGTCAACAAAGGAAGGACGGTTAGTCAAAGACAACCTTTTCGTACAAGTCCAACTTTTCGACAAACCCATAGCTCGTAAGAAGAAAGCTAGGACAATAATGGCAACACAAGAGGAAGTCAATGAGCTTAGGAACCAATTGGCTACCGTGGCTGAGACACTGAAGCTCCTCACACTTAAGATTGATGATCCCGTGAAGCAACAACAGATGGAACTCATGCAAGAGAGTCTAAGCAAGCTCTCTAGCGACTAAAAGTTTCAAGGGATTAGTTCACAAGGGGTCTCGGTGGACAAAGATCTTCTTCCGCAGAAGTTTAATGCCAACGACATCCAGAAATTCAAAGCAACCGACAACCCTTATTTTCATTTAAGAGCCTTCGAGACAATAATGAGTATTAAGGGTATCGATAAGAAGGTTTTCCCCTCTTTGTTCTCACTATCTCTCGAGACCGTTTGCCAATAATAGTTCTTTTCTCTCTAGAAAGAAAAGACCTCTACCTGGGAGTCCATAGCAAACGCTTTCGTTGATAGATACAAGTGCAACATTCAAGTTGAGACTGACCATAGGGAACTTGAAATCCTCAAGCAGAAAGAGAACGAAGGCTTCACCTCTTTCTTTAACAAATGGATAAAAACCTCAGCTAAGATGATTGAGGTGCCAAGTGAAAAAGAGTTTGTAAGGTTATTCATCAAAAACCTTCAAGAAAAATACTCTAAGCATCTCAAGTATCAAAACAATCTCCATACCTTCAAGGCCGTCTATGACATTGGAATCAATATTGAAGACAACCTGGCAAAGTTAAAAGCTGCCAACAATAACTCCAATAGTGGCTGGAAAGGAAAGAAGAATGACAATCCTTCTCCTTCCAAAACCACCCACTCAAACAACATTAGCACTTTTAACCTAGGTGAAGTCCTTGCTATGAACAATCAAGGAAAAAAGAAACCATTTAAGAGGAACTTTACTTCTATTGGCATGAGTTATGACACCGCATTTGATCGATTAAATGGAAAAGGTCTTATAACTCCTATTGGACCATTTGGGGACCCACCAGTTGAAAAGAAGTCGGCTAATTGGAACCCTAATGCATACTGTAAGTATCACCAAGGAGAAATGAATAAAATAGGCAAGTGAGTAGCCATTTCGGCTCAAAATGGCTTTATTTTGATGAATTGGACCCAAAAACTTAGAACTTGGCGATTTTTATGTAATTTCAAATGACGAACACTTATAAATATGTGATTATGAGTTGTTTTGAGATGTAAGGAGTTTATAAGTTGAGAAATGAAGAAAATAGGCAAGTAAGTAGCCATTTCGACTCGAATTGGCTTTATTTTGATGAATTGGACCCAAAAACTTAGAAATTGGCGATTTTTATGTAATTTCAAATGACAAACACTTATAAATATGTGATTATGAGCTGTTTTGAGATGAAAGGAGTTTATAAGTTGAGAAATGAAGAAAATAGGCAAGTAAGTAGCCATTTCGGCTCGAATTGGCTTTATTTTGATGAATTGGACCCAAAAACTTAGAACTTGGCGATTTTTATGTAATTTCAAATGACAAACACTTATAAGTATGTGATTATGAGTTTTTTTGAGATGCAAGGAGTTTATAAGTTGAGAAATGAAGAAAATAGTCAAGTGAGTAGCCATTTCGGCTCAAAATGGCTTTATTTTAATGAATTGGACCCAAAAACTTAGAACTTGGCGATTTTTATGTAATTTCAAAAGACAAACACATATAAATATGTGATTATGAGTTTTTTTGAGATGCAAGGAGTTAATAAGTTGAGAAATTAAGAAAATAGGCAAGTAAGTAGCCATTTCGGCTCGAATTGGCTTTATTTTGATGAAATGCGCCAAAAAAATTAGAACTTTGCTTCTTTTATGCAATTTCAACTCACAATCACTAATACATATGTAATTATGATATGGTTTGAGAATGTATAAGTTTATTAGTTGAGAAATGAATAAAATAGGCAAGTGAGTAGCCATTTCGGCTCAAAATGGCTTTATTTTGATGAAATGATGAAAATTGCTTAAATTTTTTTTTTTTTTAAATATGCAAAGGAAGCCGCACCGGGACACCCGAGGGAGCCGCCCCCGCTGCCGGAACAGCGAAGGCAGCCCGTGCCGAGGCCACAACAGCCCCGACAGGTGGCTGCCAAGGCTGTAGCAGCCACGGCAGGTGGCTGCCAGTCTGCTGCAGCCTTGGCAGCAACCTGCCTGGGCTGCTGCTGCCTCGACAGGCGGCTGCCATGGCTGTAGTAGCACAGGCAGCACCTGCCGAGGCTACAGCAGCCAAGGCAGGCTGCAGCAGCCTGGCAGCCACCTGTCGTGGCTACTACAGCCTTGGAAGCCACCTATCGGGGCTGCTGCGGCCTCGGCGCGGGCTGCCTTCGCTGTTTAGGCAGCGGGGGCGGCTCCCTTGGGTGTCCCGATGCGGCGGAAGTTGCTTATTTTAAAAAAAACAAAAAATTAGAACTTGGCGATTTTTATGTAATTTCAAATGACAAACACTTATAAATATGTGATTATGAGTTGTTTTGAAATGAAGAAAATATGCAAGTAAGTAGCCATTTCGGCTCGAATTGGCTTTATTTTGATGAAATGCGCCAAAAACTTTAGAAGTTTGCTTCTTTTATGCAATTTCATGTCACAATCACTTATACATATGTAATTGTGATATGGTTTAAGAATGTATAAGTTTATTAGTTGAGAAATGAAGAATGAGTCAGGTATACGCTTGATGTGTCATCAATACATATGGGGCATGCTTTTTTCCCTTTGACCTTGTACCCACACAAGTTGCCATATGCAGGGAAGTCATTCATGGTCCACATAAGGGCTGCACGCAATGTGAACATCTCGTTCTGATGAGCATCGAAAACGGAAACCCCTTCGTCCCACATCTTTCTCAAGTCGTCAATAAGCGGCGCAAGGTAAACATCTATGTCGTTTCCAGGTTGCTTAGGACCAGTTATTAGCAATGAAAGCATTACATACTTACGTTTCATGCACAGCCAAGGAGGCAAATTATAAATCACTAAAAGTACCGGCCATGTGCTGTGTTGGGTACTAAGAGTGCCAAATGGATTCAACCCGTCCGTGCACAACCCAAGCCTTAAATTTCTGACTTCATTACCAAATTCCTCAAACTTCAAATCAATGTTCTTCCACTGTGGAGAGTCAGCTGGATGCTTCAGCATTCTGTTTTTCTTTCTTCCCTCTGCATGCCACCTCAAGTTTTTAGCGTCTTTTGGTATTGAGAACAGACGCTTAAACCTTGGAATAATGGGAAGATACCACAACACCTTAGCAGGAGGTCCCTCCGTGCCAGGATTGCAACTCATGCGCTTGTACCGCGACTGCTTGTATCGTGGACACTCTTGCAGCTTTTCATACTCATTTCGATACAAAATACAGTCATTAGGACATGCATGTATCTTCTTATACTCCAAACCAAAGGGACACATGAGCTTCTTTGCGTAATAATAAGACTTAGGAATTTCATTCCCATCAGGCAACATATCACTTAATGCAGCCAACAAAGAAGTAAAACTGATGTCCGTCCACCAATGCTTCGACTTAATGTTGAAAAGTGTTAGCACGGCCGATAGTTTGGAGTATTTTTTGCACCCGGGATACAAAGGCTTTTTGGAAGCCTCCGATAATAATTCAAACACTTCACCTTCAACACCTTGCAACATCTCATCCACTTGTTCATCCTCGACCTCATCCGCCTGATCTTCATCGGCTCCATCCTCACCATTATCAACAATATACTCATCATTCTCGTATTCCTCGTCCACATGAATCTCAGTGCTTCTAAAACGCACATCATTCCGATCAAGATCCCCACTGTACTCTCCACTTTCTCCGTGCCAAATCCACACATGGTATAATTGCCTAAACCCACGACATAATACATGATCTCTAATGATTTCAACACTATCGACCACATTCACACAATTACAATCAACACAAGGACAATAAAGGCCTTTGCCTCCCAGTTTGCGTTGATAAGATAAAGCCCTCTCGCAAAACTCTTGAACCCCATTCCAAAATTCCAATGTATCGCGTCTACCATACATCCAACCACGATCCTTCTCCATTTAGTAAATTGTCTCTAAACATATATATAGCACCATATAATTATAATGTGTAAGTGCTACATATTTTATGTAATTCAAATTCAAGTACAAAACGTGAATATACCATTCATATAGTGAAAAAATGCATGTTTCCAAAGGGTCCTTATCACTCCAATCTAACCCATCCTTGAATGTCTACTCTCACTAGTGAATGTATGTCAACTTTCCAATTTTAAAGAAAATCCGGCAGCATTTCCCCCTAGTTCTCCAAGTACACGATGTAGATAATTAATTACCCACATATGTACCCAGAGAACATAGTGAGGAAATGGTAAGCCAAGATGTTCCTTAAAATCGAAAAGAAAACATACATTCACCACCTAAGTGAGAGTACACATTCAAGAACAGTCCCAACCGGGGACTATTCAAGACTTTCTTCTAATGAGAAAGCCTTGAACGGGTATCTAGGCATATGATGATGCAATTCAAGTAATCTATATGTTGTTGTATTTATTTGCAATTAAACAATACACAAGTTGCAATTTCATGAATAAACTTTTATTAAATGGATGAATAGAAAGAAATATAGCTAAGTAAAGTTTAGTAGTCATACCAATATAGCAACTACCCACTTGAGCTCAATATGTAGTCCTTAAGCTAATTAAACTCTTGCTTCAATTCACAAATCTGTTAAAAAAAAACACATCATTCATTGAACTAACAATTGCTAAACTAACATGTCAATTCACTAATTTATTTTTAAGTTAAAACACATCATTCATTGAACTAACAATTGCTAAACTAACAAGGTTACTAATCTCTGATTTTTTCAAAATTACCCATCAAAATAACTTAAAAGTAACCATTCACCCATTCCAAAATTCATCTACTTTAGTAACAAGCAAGGTTACTTAGCTAATCTCAAATTAATTCAAATATACCCATCAAAACAATTTAATATTAACCATTTAAACATTCCAAAATTCAACTTATTTAATAACAAAGTTAACTAATCTCTAACTTATTCAAAAAAATCCATCAAAACAACTTCAAATTAACCATTAAAAGTAAAATACCAAATTTCACCTATTTAATTAAGTACCAAGATTAATATATTTTCTATAATTATTTCAAAATTATACACCAAAACACATTAAGTTAACCATTAAAACATAATAAAATCCAACTAATTGAGTAACAAGGTTACTAATCTCTAATATTTTCACAATTTCCCAATAAAAAAACCAAAAATTGGTAAAAATTGAAGTAAAATTATATTTAAACTTAATTAATAAATATATGTCGAAGCAATCAGTAGGAGGGTAAGTAAAGGGAACAAACATAACTCCCACAAACTAATTAATAAATATAAAATAACAGTGCAAATTTTGTAGAAAAATAATAAAAAAAAATATAAAAATTAAAGGGGCTAATGGCCAAAGTAGTTGCATGCTTTAAATCTTAATGATCCCAATCAATCTGGTGCAGCTTGAATCCCATTAGATAATTTTCTATACTACGTTAATCTAGGTTAGTGATCATTTTTTTTGCAAACATTGTATAGGTATGAATCAGATTTTACTTGAAATAAATTCTTGGAACCAGCTAGTAGGATATAGGTTTTGCAAAAATAATTAACACATTACCTCAGGTTTGCAACAAAACAATCAGTCTCAAAACAACCGCTCTCAAATTATTTACAAAACAATAGCTCTTAATGATTACCTCTCGCAACCCCGGGTTTGCAGCAAGCCAAAGCCCACGCATCACAGCTTTTGCTTCTGCCACCCTTACCTCCCAATTAGAACTACTCTGCTGCACCCCTACTACCTTGACATCCCCTTCCTTGTCCCTCACAACAGCACCCAAACCACAACCCAACTCCTAAATAAAGCCCGCATCTACATTCACTTACACAGCTCTTGCAAGCGATGACAGCCATCTAGCAGCAGAACCCAACCATATACACTGAAGCATAAAAATACTAGACGCAAACTGGGATAATAACAAGAGTCATGTGACCACTTGTTCTCAAGTTTTTTTTTCCTTTTGTTCAATTCATTTATATATACCAAACTATTTTAAGATCTCAATGTGATGTGATTATCATATTTATCTTCTAATTAGGAAGCCCCTAAATTTTAATTTGCTTAACAATTCAACAAGCAAAAGAAATTAATAAAAATACACAATTGATAAAATAATTGTGAATAAAGGAAAAAAATTATACCTAGAACAGCCGTGGAAGGTGGTGCGGTTGAAGGTGGCGCGGCGGCGACGTTCAGGGCTACGGCGCGACGTCTTCAAACAGCCCCAGAGGAGAAGAGAGGAGGAGAACAGCAGAGAAGAGGAGAAGAGAAGAGGAGAACAGCAGACCGAGGCTTCTTCAATTCAAACAACAGGGCTGCGGCGCGGCTTCTTCAATTCGAACAACAGAGATGGAGGGAAAAGGAGGGGACGGAGACTAGGTTCGGGTTTTCTGGTGGTGTTCAAGGTGGCAGCAGTGGTGGAGGGAAAAGGAGGGGACGGAGGCAGCAGTGGTTTGGGTTTTTCTAATGAAACAGTGAATGTGAATGGTTAAGGAAAGGAGGAATAAAGAAGGGGGAAGAAAGGAGGGAAAAGGGCCGGGTTTTTTTTTAAAAAAAAAAAACCACCGGTTCACTAAGGCACCGGTTCAAACCGGTGCCTTTTAGTTTTTTGGCACAGGTTTTAGTTGAACCGGTGCCTTTTACCAACTTATTAATTCCCACCCAATTTTGGGCCGGTTTTTGGCACCGGTTTGGCTTGAACCGGTGCCAAAAGGGGGTGGCCTTTTTGAATTTTTCTACTAGTGACGGTGTTCAATTTCAACCAGAAGACGGCATGATTTCTAGGCGGTATGGAGTGGTACCTATGGGCTTCTTGAAAGCCATTCTATAGGCCCAAAGAGCATCATTCAACTTTTCCGACCTATCCTTTTGATTTCTCGTAACCGTATTTTCAAGGATTAGCTTGATTTGACGATTGGAGACTTCCACTTGGCCACTTGATTGAGGATGATATAGGAGGCCAAATCGTTAATGGACTCCATGCTTCCTTAACATCTTTTGAAAGGCATGGTGAATAAAATGAGAACCATTGTCGCTTATCATTTTAGGGTTCCGTGTGCTAAATTGGTTTAATATTAATGGAACATGTAATTCTAAAATATCGTGAGGGGGTATTTATAGAGAAAATGTGCTGAGGGACAAATAAAGTAAGGGTTCCGTGTGCTAAATTGGTTTAATATTAATGTAACATGTAATTCTAAACCCTAAAATGAGGGGGTATTTATAGAGAAAATGTGCTGAGGGAGCACACGGACCCTTAAATGATAAAAACCCATGCACTCCTATCATCATGGACGGTTACGCCTGATATAATCAAGTATTGATGGCTGAAGAAGATATGGAGAAAACCACATTCATCACATAATGGGCTACATATTGCTATACGGTAATGCCATTCGGGTTGAAAAACGCGGGTGCCACCTACCAAAGAGCAGCTACAACATTGTTACATGACATGATGCACAAAGAGGTGGAGGTCTATGTCGATGATATGATTGTTAAGTCTAAAGATCGCCTAGGCCACATCGTTGCACTCTGCAAGTTCTTTGAAAGACTCCGCAAGTAGAACATGAGATTAAATCCAGCAAAGTGTGCATTCGGAGTCACGTCAGGCAAATTACTCGGATATGTGATCAGTTCTCGAGGGATTGAAATATATCCCACAAAAGTAAAAGCGATCATGGCCATGCCACCGCCCAAGAATGAGAAGGAGATTCGAGGTTTCATTGGAAGGTTGCAATATATAAGTAGGTTCATATCAAAACTCACAGCGATATGTGAACCTATATTCAAGAAGCTTAAGAAAAATGTCCCAGGTACATGGGATGACGATTGCCAAAAAGCTTTCGACAAAATCAAAGAGTACCTAGCAAACCCACCCGTGCTAGCGCCAGCAATACCTGACTTTCCTCTTCGACTCTACCTTACGATCACAAGAGAAATGATGGGGGCAATTCTAGCACAAGAGATTGAAAGCAAGGAGAATGCAATCTACTAGTTGAGTAAGAAGCTTCAAGTATATGAGACACGATACACACCACTTGAAAAATTGTCTCTCGCGCTTGTGTGGGCCGCACAGAAACTAAGACATTACATGCTCACTCATATAGTGCATGTCATGTCCAAGATGGATCCTCTCAAATACTTGTTCGGAAAAGCAACACTCAATGGCAGATTATCAAGGTGGATAGTCAATCTTCCTCAGTTTGACTTGAAATTTATACCACAAAAGGCCATCAAAGGTTCTGCGGTTTCTGACTTCTTAGCAGACTTTCCGCTAGAAGTACTTGAGAAAGAAGGTGATGAGTACGATTTCCCTAACGAAGATTTACTCATGACCGAAGACGATAGCTAGACGCTCTATTTTGATGGAGCTTCAAGCCAAAAAGGTTGTGGTGTAGGAGTCTTGCTTGTATCACCCAATGAAGAGCACATCCCAATTTCCATGAAGCTCGACTTTGATGTCACCAACAATGCCGCAGAATATGAAGCATGTATTTTGGGGTTAGAAACAGCTGTCGCCTTGGGAATTAAGAAGCTCAGAATCTACGGTGATTCTCCACTAATCATTAACCAAATCTCTAAGAGATGGAAAGTGAGAAGTGAAAGTCTCGCTACGTATCAAGCTCATTCAGAAACTCTCACGGAGCAACTAGATGAAGTGGAATATACGTATTTGCCGAGAGAAGAAAACCAATTCGCCGACGCACTAGCTAAATTAGCATCAATGGTGCGAATTCCAACGGATACAATCAAAATGCTGTTGACCATAGAAAGAAGATATGAACCGGCTTATGTTCACGCACTCAACGATGAACAAGAACCACAAGAAGAAGATGAAGAGCCATGGTATACATATATCCTTAACTATGTGACAAGAAGAGAATACCCTCATAATACTGATAAAAGGGCACGCCGTGCTTTGAGGCTCCTGGCCTCACAGTATGTGCTCATCAGGGGAGAACTCCACAAGAGAACTGCAATGGGGAGAAATCTCTTATGCATAGCCAAGAAAGAAGCACACAGAACCATGGAAAACCTCCATGCCGGTATATGTGGAATGCACATGAATGCAAAGATGTTAGTTCAAAAGATTCAACGACAAGGTTATTATTGGACTAATATGGAGAGAGATTGTCACGAATACGTCAAGAAATGTATGAAGTGTCAAGTCTACGCAAATTTACAACATATTCCACCTTCGCTTCTCTACACATATACTTCTCCATGACCTTTCTCCACTTGGGGCATCGACATCATTGGAAATACAACGCCACCAGGACAAGGGGGGCATGAATTCATCCTCGTAGCGATCAACTATTTCACCAAATGGGTCGAAGCTGCCTCATATGCTAAGCTAACGGCGAAACACGTAGATTAATTCATTGAGAAAAATATCATATGTCGCTATGGGGTACCTCATGAGATGATCAGTGATAATGGAACACATTTCCAAGCCGAATGCGCGGAATTATTATAGAAATATCATATCAAACATCACAGATCGTCACCTTATAGACCACAAACAAATGGTGCAGTCGAATCGGCCAACAAAAATGTGAAAACTATCATCGAAAAGATGACAGAAAATTACAAGGATTGGCCAAGTAAGCTACATTTTGCCCTTTGTGGTTATCGAACCTCTGTTCGTACATCAACGGGGGCTACCCCTTTCTCTTTGGTCTATGGAGTTGAAGCTGTACAACCAATAGAGCTTGAAATCCCTTCTCTACGAATTACGTTGGAAAGTCAACTAGATGAAGTCGACTAGATTAGAGCAAGATATGATGAACTAGTCTTACTCGATGAAAAACGCTTGGCAGCTTTGCATCATGTCCAAACCTACCAACATCGTATGGCGCGACATTTTAATAAAAAAGTCAAGACTAGGAACATCAAAGAGGGTGACCTGGTGCTTAAGGCACTTCGGAAAAATGTGTTGGATCCAAGAGGAAAATTCAGACCCAATTGGTCAGGCCCTTATATTGTGAAAGCCATCTTATCTGGCAGAGCGGCACAATTGGTAGACATGGACGGTAACGATTTCCATAATTTAACCAACTTGGATCAACTGAAGAAATTCTATGCCTAGTCGCATGGGTTCATGACCCAATAGAGCTACGTTCGGCCTGATTCCTTTTTAAGGATACGAGGCAACCCCTCAAGGGGGCCCGACCACTTCTAAAAATAAAAATCCTTCCTCCGTCGATCAAGTATACGTGTCACGGCACAACCCACCGTGGTACGGTAGACCTGAGTGAAAAAAAAAGTGCCGTGACGCGGGAATTTCCAACGTGTCACGGAATTCTCTACCGTGGCACGGTGGAATTTCAGATATTCCGATTATTTTTATTGATGTAGTCTTTGCGAATTCATTATTTGTTCGATGTTTTTTATTTTTATTCTTCCATTGCGTCCGACTCCTTGACTCGGATCTAAAAAAAACAAAACAAAATTTTTTTTTTAAAAAAAATCATTGTAATTTTTTTAATTTAAGGCGAAATTAAATATGCTATTATTATTGAAATAAATGTGACTACAACTATTGGCATCATGCGCCTTATTAAAAAAAATTATAAATCATAAAAGCAAATCAATACTGATCTAATCCCTCTTCACTTTAGGAACCTCATTCTCTTTTTCAATTAGGTCGGCCTTCACCATTAATATGTCTTTTGTAGCCCGAACCATCACACCCCTAGTCGAACTTTCACCCCTTTCACCCTTCTTAAAATTATTCGGTTGTTTCTCTCTATAGACCATCTTCTCTTTATAGGAGTCTTAAACTCAATTCCTTGTGTTCTTGGACCTAGACGATCTTTAGGAGGTGCTTTCCTATTTCCAAGACGACTCTTCACATCAGATTTGCGTGATCCGACTCGTTCCCTCCTACTTCTAGGATCAACCATGCCTTGTATGCACTAGATAAAGGAAGAGGAGCTTGGTTACTTGCAAAAACGGTCCACAAAAGTCTTCCAATCCAATAAGTCTCGTATTTATGAAAGTTACTTTCATGCAACGATACTTCACGAGGACTATAGTTATAGTGTGGAACTACTTGTTCAAGTCCATACTGTCGCATCAGTCGAGAAGGACATTAAAAAGTTAGTTTTGAGATACTAGGAACACGGCAATACGGAGTATCATTCGTACCAACCATCCTAGCAAGCCTCCACCAAGGCACCACCCAACGAATGCAAAATTCCCTCTTTGCAAAGAAATTTTTCCAGTCTTCATACGACATGTTCGTTAGGGCCATATTTTTCAATATTGTCGGGGGCTTTAAATAGTTCTAAACGCTCCATCGACCAACTCAGCAAAAAAAAAAAAAAATCAGTCAAAAAAAATTGCAGATTTCTCGTGTCACGGCAGACAGCCACCGTGACACGGTGCTTGTTTTGTGTCACGGGGGCTACTCGGAGCGTATTTTTACCTGCAGCAGTACCAGAGAGCCCATCCTGATGGCTTTCCGGTCAACATTTGCTTCATCAAGGCCACGAAATGTTTCTCAAAGGCACGTAGGCATAGGGGATCTCCCAGATTCAACATGTTCAAGCACAGACGCTAGACAAGCATGCCCTACCCTACCGTTTGTAAATAAAAGCTTGCTAAACATGAAAAAAAATATATGCCCTTCTACGATATACATGATAAGAGTCAGAGATAGGGCAATTAAAATATAAATTTTCAAGTTTTTCTAAGTCTACCTCATTACCGCACACAATTCTATTTAAATCTAGATCTGTTATATTCAGATGGCGTTCAAAATCTTGGTAATAATATTCACGTAGGGTAGGCATGGAAATAAGATTTCTAGCAGGAAATCCAAAGATTGCACCGAATTCCTCCGGCAGGGGACATATTTCATCGTAATCAAATTTGAAACAATGTGTTTCTTGACTCCAATAGTCTAATGCTGCCCTAAGAAAATCATGTTCAATCGCCACATGCCTCGAGCCTAGTAAACCCCTGACATGAAACAATTCTAACTCTCTTTTGTTAGAATTGGTCAAAGAATAAGACCACTCGCGTAATGTATTATCGAAATTCTGAGACATTATTATTGAAATATGAAATTTTATTTATTTTGTGTTTCGTAATTATGCATATCACGAATATACTGGTCCTATTTTATAGCAAAAGTGCTCGGAACTACTCATAAATTATCTTTTCGTATGCGTAAACCACACACGGGGAATCCCACTGTGTCACGGGAGTTTTTGCCGCGACACGACAGATTTTGCCGTGGCACGGTGTACAGTGTCGTGTCGCGACACCCACGCGTTTTCTTTTTTTATCTTTTCCCGTATCTATCCGGATTTTTTTTTTAGTGTTTTATCTTCACCGTTTATTTTTCAAATTTCTGAGAGTTTTATTCCTAATAAGATTCTCAACTTTTTTATTTTTTTTATTTTTTTTATTATTTTTATTTTTATTATTTCATTTTTATTATTTTATTTATTTATTTATTCATTACTTTAGTATTTTATTCTTTTTATTTCTATTTTTTTCTTTATCATTTATATATTTACTTATTTATTCTATTTATTATTTTCTTGTCTTTTTTATTTCTTTTTCTTTTGGGAAATGTCGGTCCCTCCACTTACGTTTTTTGTCGCGTCATTAATAAATACACGATCACACACAATGAGTCTCAAGCACACACTAATAAATGCATAAACTGTGAATAATATACAAAATGAGTCATAATAAATAAACATCGTCAAGTGTCATCACAGTATGTACAAATAAAGACCCTCGGTCAAAAGTCTGCAGAACTAGAAGAGTTAGGATCAGTATCATCTCCAGCCTGTGAATACGGGAACGGTGAGCCAAAGAGTCCCGCCATCATCCGAGTACGGGGAGTAGTGTCCCTACTAGTCCCTGTGACTCCAGCAGCAGTCAAACTCAAAGCAGGACCCGTCCAACTGGCAAACAGTGTAGACTGACTCAAAGACACGGGAATCGTCAGCGGAGGCATCGTCCCATACATTGGAACTGAGAACAAGCCCGACACCGGTGGAGGAATCCCAGACGATGGAGCTGAAAATAAACCAGGATCCACGGGAGTCAAAACAGGCCTAAACTCAGGCTGTGAAGGTTGTGAAAACGACTGCCGCTGCCCCTGACCCTGACCCTGAAAGCGCTGGGAGGACTGAGGCTGCTACCACTGATCCTCCTGAAACGGCTGAGTAATTTGAGGCTCCCGCTGAGACTGAGAATGCCGATGAACCTCAGGAGATTGTCTACCACGACTGAGCTCTCCCTCGTCCGAGCCTCTATGCCTCGAGCGCGAGAGGGACCTCCGTTGCTCCTGAAAGATACGAAATCAAAAGGCGTCCACAATGCAAAATAAAACAAATGGTAGAAGTGGAATTCATGAACCGCTCCACGACGCCGTCGAGGAGCCAATCCTAGGAAGTACTCATGGAACCATAGCTGCAATGAAAAGTAATCTTTGAGCACATGAGTCGAACAAATTAAAATAAAACAAGAAGAGGAAAGGATCATCACCTCTACAACTCTCTATAGACCGTAGACAGTGACGGGAGACCCGTCGTTCAGCTGCCTACAGCCATGACGCCACGACAAGAGAAGGTCGGCGTATCCGAGGCTGGCCCAGCTAAAGGATCGTATCTCACTGATCCTGACTAAAGAAGGGAGGTAGCAAAGGAGTGCACGTTTGCTCCTATTAGGAAAAAGACTCATGAAGATCAGAATCAAAATGAAGATCCGCACTCGCTGCTCAGCCGATGTCTCTTCCATGTCAAAATCACGAGCTAGAACCGAAGCCAGCTCCGATCGCCCGCTCCTAGGACCACCTCGAGACACTAGCTGGGTCCTGATATGCTGAACGATCAGACCTAACGAATCGGATGCCTCAGCCGCTCCTCAAGTGAAGTGCAAACCGCTAATCATGCTAAAGTCCAGAGGGGTCATTGCCATCTCCCCCCAAGCAAAGTGAAAGGTGTTGGTAGTATCCCAAAAATACTGCAACAATGTGCAAACGACTGTCGCACCGCAACCCTGGGGGCTGCGAAACCCTATGACCGCCGAATAAAAATCCACTAAACCAGCCGATTCCCATAAGGCGTTCGTAGCAGGATCCCTCGTGATAATATGGTGAAGTCCAGGAATCAAATCTCCGGCTCTAGAACCGTGGTGGCGAAGCAAGCCGTCGACTATTCCGGCAAGTGGGAGATGAGAAACGTGGTTCTCACGACAGAAAACCAACTGGTCTGGAGTCCACAGAGGTGGAACCCACCTACTTCTACACGTAGAAGCCCGAGGCTCAAACTCTAAGACGTCGTCGTCCATACCCTCGGGAATCGTGGGAGTGTCCTCCCGAAAAGCTTGACGCCGAACATGGGTGGAAAGATCGCGATCCCGTTGCCTAGGCATGCTATTATAAAAATAAAAATCTAAATGCTTAGCATCATTTCCTAAGACATTTAGTTCGAGTTACATTTTAATAAAAAATCTAAATGCTTAGCATCACTTCCTAAGATATTTAGTTTTTTATCGCATTATACGCTAAATTTTTACCTCAAGGCTAAAAATTGGCAAAGTAATGGAATTATTTATAGTATTTAGTTTCTCCATGACGAACTAATACTATGTTCTCCTAATCGCATGATACTATGTTCTCTATGACAATGTAGTACATACACAATACAAAACATGTCTCAAAGTTGCACAAAAACAATAGATCGACGCATCATAGCATATTTTACAAGATCTACAACCAACATGTCATCAATCCAAGTGCAAAAGAACAACATGAACAACTAGGAACACCATTTACCACAAGTAGTATCAAAAATGGTGATTTTGCTCAATTCTTCACCAAATCATGCAATTTTTGTCTCAAATCGCTCACAAACACGCATACATACATATGCAAGTAAATTCATAGCAAGAATTTCAACATAAACCTCAAAATCAAAAAAATCCCCAAATTGATTTTTAAGGGTTTTTCGTGAAATTACTCATTCGAAGCAAATTCGAGGTAAAATCAAGGGAAACTTTACATAGAAACTTGTAAAGAATCAAAAATGAGGAAAGTAGCAAAAAATTAGACCAGAATTGATGAAGATTTGAGCTCCAAAAGCTCGAAAAAACCGTGAAGATCAGAGCAGCCGCCGCGACACTGTCAGGCGACGCCGCGACACGGTGAGCAAAGGATGTGTTACAGGGATAAAATTCCGTGTCATGGTGAGTCGAAGGGTCGCCGGAGCTCCGATAAACGGCAACAGCAGAACGATAGTGAGCAGCGACGAGCAGCAGCAAATTTCAGCGAAAAAAATAAAAAAAAGAAGAGGAAAATGCAGAACCGTCGTGACACGGGGGGAATCTCCGTCTGACGAGGAACAGCTCCGAGCGCCGGTGAAACTTTGCCACGGCTCGGTAGTTTGAGCTGAAGAAAAAAAGAAAATGGAGAAGGGGAGTGCGGAAATGGAAAAAAAAAAAAGGCAGAAGCAGCTAGAATTTAAAGCCAAAAAAGCATCCCGTTACATCCTGTTTCCCGTTCAACGGATCCCGTTACCATGTAACGGTAATATATTGGGGTGGCACATGTGGTTTGACTGGTCAAAGATGCCAATTGATTGGTTTTTAGCCAACACACTTCCCGCGTCACAGGAATCTGCTCCGCGTGACGGGGACCCGTGCCGTGTCACGGGAATTCTTTTCGTGACACGGTGGTTTTGCGCCTACCCTGCATAGCTATTTGCGAATATTCCTGGAATTTTGACCAAAATTGCACGAATTTCCGCGCAAATTGGACAGTTAATTTTTCGGTAAAATTACGCGGAATATTTTAACTAATGGTTGGAGGGTACCAAAATTAGTATTTTTCCCATAGAAGCATTAAAGTCAATTTTTTGTCGATATTTTAAGCACCTAATATGGTCGGATAATCGTCTTGAAGGTGTGAATCATCTGCGACCCACGTTCGGGGATAATCAAACCATCGTACACTTGCAAATTTCAGCGATTATAGTAGTCGTCGGCTTTCCTCAAGCTTGGAAAGCGTTATCGGTGGATTTTTCTTCAAGTATAGAAAACCGCCAAGTCGGCTTTCCTCAAGCTTGGAAAGCTTTATCGGTGGATTTTTCTTCAAGTATAGAAAACCGCCAAGTCGGCTTTCCTCAAGCATGGAAAGCGTTATCGGTGGATTTTTCTTCAAGTATAGAAAACCACCAAGTCGGCTTTCCTCAAGCATGAAAAGCATCGTCGGTGGATTTCTTCAAGCATAGAATGACACCAAATTCATACGTCGACTTTCCTCAAGCATGGAAAGTGTCATCCGGTAGGTTTCTTCAGGCTTAGAAAGCTATCAAACTCATCTGTCGGCTTTCCTCAGGCATGGAAAGCGTTTCATCGAACGTCTTCTGGTGGATTCCTTCAAGCATAGGAAGCCGCCAAATTCATTTATCACCGATACACTGGTGCCAGATACGTATTCTATCCTTTTACTATCGGTGTATACAGAGTGATTTAGGATCGCAGAACGTCTTAAATCATTCTCCGTCCCTATCGACTACTTTGACTATCGTTTTCGAAACTGACGTTTCTACAAACTCAGTCAAAGTGGGGGCTTCTGTAGACACCTAAAAATGTCTCCCCAAAACCAAACACGATAATGAACTACCTTTCACTGCCACTATTGGTCGGGTTCAGTATTTAATCCCGAGAGTGCTAAAAAAATCGTATTTGATTAAATTTGTATTTTTGAACAGTCGATGGATTAGTCTTGATGTTTAGTAAAAGCACGGTTTTAATTTCAGCCAAAGTTTATTATTTAATTTTAGCCCAAACCTTTTTTTTATTTATTGTTTTATTATTTATTTTTGGCCCAAACCTTTTATTTATTTTTTTTAATTATTTTCTTATTTTAGCCCAAATAATAATAAATTAGAAAAAGGCCCAAAATAATCAATCGGCACTTAAAATAATGAACAAAATTAGGGTTAAAAATGTATTTAGACGGAAAAGCGGGCTTGAAATTCCCGCGCCACGGCAGTTACCCACCGTGTCACGGGAATCATTCCCGTCTGACGGTGGGATTTCCCGTGACACGGGAAATCTGCCGTGACACGGGAATTTTTCGTGTCTTTTCCGCGTAAACCCTTAACGCGTTTTCTTACCCGTTTACCAAAAATTTCCCGCGTCACACTAAAAAAGCACCGTGTCACGGTATAGTTTGGCGTGTCGCGGGATACTTTTTTAGGGTTTTTATCATTTTAGGGTTCCGTGTGCTCCCTCAGCACATTTTCTCTATAAATACCCCCTCATTTCTGATGTACGGGGCATCAATTAATTCTCTATTTTTCTCTCTTCTATGCTTTAGCCTAAACACTAGCCTACCCTTCTTATTTCAAAATTCCTTGTTCAAGTACTCCAAGGAGTCCATACTTTACTCGTGGTTCTGTCCTTGAAGTTACTAACTTGTTTATTATTTTGTAGTTGCAAACAAACAGAATCAAAGTAAGAATTATGTTCCTTTTATTTCTATTATTTTTCTAACGATTTTATATTGTTGGAATTATTGTTAAATTGCTTCCAATATTAATGGTAATTCTATTATTTTTATTGATCACCATATTGCATGTTTAAAGGGAATATGTAATTGAAAATCACGCCGAATAAGATAATTTGGACAACCGGTTTAGGTTCCTTTTTAATCTTTTGTTTAATCAAGTGATCACGATATTTTAGAATTACATGTTGCATTAATATTAAACCAATTTATCCTAATAGAAGTTTGGAGCAAATTGAACATTTTGTTTGTATGAATTTGAGATCGCAAGAATGTTTTTCACTATAAGAATCGAGTAGAGACCAATACGGGCGAATGTGACTCCATGACTCACTTCGTACCATCATCCCCGATCCTCCTTTCTTGGTTCCGAACCATATGGAGTTAGTAATATCATGGATTATGAATGGGGTGTAACCTTCACGGGTCAATCATTGTTGCCTTCGTTGTCCCTTTATCGTGGTTGCCTTTTATGATCCGTGAACAGTTTACAAGTTCCTAAAAAACTTGTTGGCGGCTCCCTACTTTCCTTGTCCCCAATCGTATTATGTCAATTCCCACTTCCTATGAGTGTCAAGCATATTCACACATTATTTTAACGTAGGCGCACTTCAAATGACGCCTAAACCCACCTATAAATAGAAATGGGGAATATGATTCCCGCATCCAAAAGTTTGGTGATCTCCTTCTTCACTATCTCTCCCATCTGGGGATGTAGCTTTCGTTGCCTCTCAATAGAAGGTAAAGCACCCTCCTCAAGAGTTATATGATGCGTACATAAAGCGGGGCTTATACCTTTGAGGTCATCAATGGTATAACCCACAGAACCTTGATGCTTTCTCAAAACACCAAACAACTTCTGAGCTTGGTGCTCACTCAAAGAAGAGCAAACAATCACGAGAAAATTGGAGTTAGGTCCTAAAAATTCATACCTAAGGTGTGATGGGAGAGGTTTGAGCTTAACCATTGGAACACCTTTACCTTCCTTTGATGTTGCCACTTGCAACGCTTCTTGGCTAGAAATGCTCATACACATTTGCTCTTCAACATCTTTAATTCCTCCATTAAGCACATCTTCATACCAAGCCATTTCCTTTCTAGGAGTACCTATCTTTTCCTTGTTCAACAAAAGATTCTCAAGAGCATCGTTAGAAGTGAGAAAGTGCTCATGCATGGAAGACACAACATGATCAAGAGAATCAATCATCATGTAATTTGCTAAAGAAGAACATGGATACTTCATGATTTCATTCAAGTTAAGTTCAATGACCTCATCTCCTACCTTAAGTGAAAATTTTGCACTCATGACATCAATCATGGCACCCAATGTAGCAAAAAAAAAGGTCTACCAAAAATAATAGGAATGGTAGCATCTTCATCCATTTCAAGAACCACAAAATCCACCGGAATCACAAACTTCCCTATTCTCAAAGGAACATCCTCCACCTTACCCTTAGGAATCTTAATTGACCAATCGGCCAATTGCAAGGTAATGTTGGAAGGCAAAAGTTCCCCTAATTCAAGTCTTTGATAGACCGAATATGGCATTAGGTTAACACTAGCTCCTAAGTCACATAAGGAATTATAAATTTGTATATTGTTAATGGCACAAGGGATAGAGAAGTTTCCGGGATCTTTCAACTTAGGTGGCATCTTGTTCATTATAATTGCACTACAATTCTAGGTCAAGTTCACCGTCTCTAAAACATCACAAGTCCTCCTACCACTCAAAATGTCTTTGAGGAATTTTGCATAGTTGGGCATTTGTGTGACAACTTCGGTAAATGGTAGAGAAAGGTGAAGTTGCTTGAGCATGTCAATAAATCTTCCAAATTTTTCATCGAACTTGTGTCTCATGAATTTTTGTGGATAAGGAAGCTTGGGTTTCACAATTTCTTTCTCTACTCTAACCTCACTAGGTGTCTCAATCATAACCTTACTCAAAGATGCACCATCTCTCTCATCATCTACCAAAACCTCCTTGGGGACTTCCTTAGTTTCACTTTTCCTAGGAAAACTCTCCTCAAGAACCATACCACTCCTTTTGACAATAACATTCACCGGTCTCTTAGTATCTAGGCCTTGGGAAGGTAAAGAAGAAGGACTAGCATTGTCTTTCAAAGCATTGGCAAGTTGAGAAATTTGGTTTTCAACTCCTTGAGATGGTTTAGAGGGCTTTCATGCTTCGCCTTACTAAATTGTCGCCTCTCTATCAAAGTGATCATTACCGGCCTTATTTCAAAATCATTCGCCGGTGTTGTAGGTGGAGCAATCCCACGCTCAAATCTATAAGCACCGGGAATCCTCAATTCTTTCAATGCCACCCTTGGATTTTCTCCCATTCTTGCTTGTTGTTCTTATTGTGGTTCTTCTTTACTTGTAGTGCTAGAGCTCAAATTAAAGATCGTCTAGCAACCCTTAATCTTGTAATTGTCCTCTCAATCTCCGAATCAAATGGCACTAGTGAATGACCACGAGCTCTATGAATAAAATCTCAAAAGAAATGATTAGTAGCACGGCTACAAGTGTAGCCTAAAAGAGAAAAATCTTTTTGTTTTTTTTTCAATTAAGAATGAAATAGACTCAACAACTATAACAAAGCACCAATATCATTCCTCGGCAACGGCGCCGTTTTAAGAAGAGGAAAATGTAGGTCGTTGTCTACCCCTTCCTAGACCAAACAAAATTTGTAAACACTCGACCATCCTTATACAAGTATATGGTAAGTCAAGGGTAAAACACAAAGGAATGAGTAGGTGCAAGCTATAGCCTATGTCAAGCTATTTCGAAGAATGTAGATGGTTATGGTTGGTAAATAAAGTATCAAGAAACTAGACAAATTGAGAAATTTAATATGCTAAACACTAGGGATATAGGTTCCACATGCAAGTTCAATGTTTATGCTAATTGATAGATCACTCAATCGATTCAACATCATAAAGGACAAACAATAGTTACAATCAAAGGAATCCAAAAGCTATCTCCTATAAGCCAAGCTAGGGTTCACTATGAATGACTAACTAGGAAAAATCACAATCAATTTCAATCAAATAAAAGCAATTCTCAAATCAAGGGTTCATGTCATTGAAATTTGCAATGCAATCTAGATTAATCTTACAGGTTGATCACTCCTAGTCTAATTAATCACATACACACAACTATGTCAACCAATTTAATTGCAACAATTCAATCAATTCAGTATCATTAACTAGAAAAAATCATTAATCAAGCATGCTTTCCCTTCTCCCCAGCAACTAATCTACTCACTAATCATGGTGAAATTGAGAAACAAAACAAATTATATCAAAATCATATTCATTTCAAGCTTAATAAAAAGGAAAATCAATCAATCAACAAATGCTAGAGCAAATAATGTAATCTCAATCAAAATTCATGAAACTAGAAGGAATTATATTCAAAGTAAATTAAAGGACATAATTGTTACAAATTTTCATTGAATTGAAGAAGGAATTTAAAGATCCAAATGAAATATAAGATTAAATTCAAATACAAATCAAGTAAACCCTAAACTTGTCTCTCTACTTTCTCTCTCTACTATTTCTGAAAAATTATCTCTCCAAGTACAAAACTCAAGTCATCCCAAAAAAAGAAAGTCAAAAGCTATAAATAGAAAAAAAAACGAGTGAAGGTGGATGCACAGGGCCGTGCGCACGCACCAAAAAGCCGCGCGCGCATAACTAGGTCTGCTCGCACGCACCTCTATGTCGCGCGCGTGCACCCCTATGTGGTGCACGAGGCCTTAGCTCCTTCACTTGCTCGATCAAACTCCGCGCTCCCGAGCATCCCTATCATTGGTTCACTTAAGGTGATGCCTTTGAGAAGGGCAGCTCCTTTAATTTCCAAGCACTTGAACATCCCAAGCTAAAACGTTGTTTCCAAGGTTCTTATGCTTGCTGAGCTAGCTTGAATTGTATGTTTGGATTCCCGAACTTCGCTCCATCAAACTCCTTGAATGCACTCAAGCTTCATCCTTGATAATTAAATCTAGGGTAACTCGACACACCTACAAAACAAGTCAAAGAAACGAAGAAGCAAAAGAAATAGCCGAGAAATGAATAAAATAGAAAGAAAACAATTTAAACACGCATTTTCTAAACTAACATAAAATCACGCAAATAAAGAATTATTCCCTAAACATTGATATAAAAGACTAAAAACATGTACAAAACTACAATGAAAACCTAGCCTAAGAGCGTCATAAATGACACTCATCACCGGGCCTCCCTAAGTTAGATACTTTTGGACTTTAACGAACTTTAAAAGATCTTAAGCAAGTCCGAGAAAAGGCTAATGCACAGAGAAACGCTCGTACCCAGAAAAGAGAAATCTCGATGGATTATTATCCTCTCACTCTGAATGAACAATTCATAAGAGAGGTAGATGATTATCCATGCTTCAAATTCCGAGAGCCATTTGTCAAAGATGGAAAAGGATAACTAGGGTTCAAAATTTTCTTGGATTTCAACTTTTTAGATGAGATACCAGTTCTTGTCCATAGGGAACAAGCACTTTCATGCTTTAAATGAAACGTCACGAGTCTCCTCTTTGGATACGAAAAGAATAATCCTAAGCACGTCGACGACAACTCCGAGCTCATCAAAACAGTGCTAGAAAGTGAAAACTTTGACCCCACTAAGCTTATCACACCGGCAGAAGAATTAGTTCGAGGATGGCAAAGGACCGTAAAAGTGACAACACCAAGTGGAAGGAGAATCTCCATCACTACAAGACAAGAACCAATGTTCGAGGAGTTCAAATTGTCTGAGTTAGAGTCTGAATTTTAGTTTTCTGTCATCGACCCTTCTAAATCTCTTATAGTTACATCTCCTATTTCCCCTAGTTTAGCACCTACTCTTAGATAGTAGTCAAGTCCCAATGGACATCTCTCTTTTCGATGTAATAATTTTAGAGTTCAATCATATGTCTTCTTCTGCTTACTCCTCGTGTCACTCTCTTACTAAGATGACGAGCACTAATTTACTAACAATGAAAATGACAAAGAAATAATTAAAGAAATGGAAACACTTGAGAATAAAATAGCAATAATTGAAGAAATCGAAATAATTAACATCTCAAATGACCCAGTTATTAAAAGAGAAGTTAAAATTGGTTATCAATTAATACAAAAATAGAAACGATTTAATTAATCTATTAAAAATATTTATCTATGTTTTCATCTGGTCATACAAAGATATGCTAGGAATTAATAGAGATTTTCTCAACATACTATACCACTAATTCCAGGAAAGAAACCTGTAAAACAAAAATTACGTCGAGTGAAACCCGACGTAGCTCTTAAGATATAAGAAGAAGTTCTAAAGCAAATAACTGTAGGTTTTATCAAGCAATCTAAATTCCTTGAATGGGTCACCAACGTGGTACCAGTTCCTAAGAAAGATGGTAAGGTAAGAATATGTGTCGACTATAGAGATTTAAATAAGGCAAGTATAAAGGACGACTTCCCTTTACCACACATCAATATTCTAGTAGATAATATAGCCAATCACGCACTTCTCTCATTTATGGATGGATATGTAGGTTATAAACAAATCCTCATGGCTAAAGAAAATATGAAAAAGACAACTTTCATAACACCTTGGGGCACTTATTGTTACAGTGTGATGCCATTCGGGTTGAACAATATGGGTTCCACTTACCAAAGAGCAACAACTTCCTTACTTCATGACATGATGCATAAAGAGGTTGAAATATATGTGGATGATATGATCGTAAAATAAAAGGATCGTCTAAGACACTATGTAGCCTTAAGAAAATTCTTCGAAAGGTTAAGAAAGTATAACATAGAGCTAAACCCATCCAAGTGTGCATTCGTAGTCATTTCGAGAAGACTCTTAAGCTATGTCATCAAATCTAGAAGAATAAAGAGAGATCCAACCAAGATCAAAGCAATCATGTCAATGTCTCCGCCCGGAACCGAGAAATAAATTCGAGGATCTAT
This sequence comes from Chenopodium quinoa, assembly GCF_001683475.1. Classification (NCBI taxonomy): domain Eukaryota; kingdom Viridiplantae; phylum Streptophyta; class Magnoliopsida; order Caryophyllales; family Amaranthaceae; genus Chenopodium; species Chenopodium quinoa. The sequence continues at coordinate 4,325,780 of NW_018743783.1, forward strand.
TGACCGGTTGCAATATATTAGTAGGTTCATAACTAAACTCAGCACTATATGTGAACCAATATTCAATAAGCACAAAAAGAATGTGTCGGTGATATGGGATGAAGAATGCCAAAAAGCCTTTGACAAGATCAATACCTATCTTGCTAATCCTCAAGTGTTAGCACCCGCACTTCTAGTCATCCCACTTTGCCTAAATTTAATAGTCATTAAGGAAATGATGGGAGCTATGCTCGTATGCTTGCGTAAGAAGTAGAAGGTAAAGAAAAAGCCATCTACTACCTAAGTAAGAAAATGCTTGAGTATGAAATACGTTACACACCACTTGAACAACTATGCCTCGCACTTGTGTAGGCCACAACCAAAGTAAGACATTACATGCTTGATGAGTGTCATTTATGGCACTCATTTGTTCTCTGTTATGGTGATTTTAGATTGCTTTTATAGCTCTTTTCATTCCTTTTTCCTTTAGTTTTGCTCTTTATTTCTTTAGTCTACACTTTCCTTAGTTGATTTTCCATTTTCGTGTATTTCTTGGTTTATTTTGTCTATTTCCCTTTTATTTGTTCGTTTACTTTCATTTTCAGGTTAAGATCATTGTCCAAGGATTTTCGAGGTTTCTTCTCGGGTTTTGCATTGATTAGGATGCATAGTGTTTTCCATTTATAGCCTAAGTATGGAGATATGCAAGTTTCAATTTTCCTTAGGCCGCGCATTCAAGTTGTGGGGGAACAAATTTTTGTGTTAAACCGACCGTCAAGGTGTTTAGAATCTGCCATGTTTCATGCGCTTCAAGCACACCAAGTGGAGCACACGAGGAGCGTCAAGTAGAAGGGGAAGAAAGCTGCCTTGCTCCCAGGCGCGAACGTGTGAGACAATGGCACGACCGCGAAGTATGGTGACGCGGGCGCGCAGTGCTCTTGCGCGGCCCCGTCCACTGCACCCCCTGTTCCGTAACCTTTTTTGCACGGCCGCACATCTTCTTAACGAATGGCGCGCGTGTACGGGTCTATTTTGGACGATCTAAACCAAATTATATTTGTTAGTTTTACTATATATATATATATATATATATATATATATATATATATATATATGTATATATTATCTTTCTATTTCATGAGAAATAATTTGAGAGAAAAATTATTAGGATATTTTTAGAGAATTTTCAAATTAGAGATTTTTAGAGAGTGAACTTCATTAGAGAATTTTTCATAGAGACAGAAACTCATGGTTGATGATTGATGGTTCTAAGCACATTTCCTTTGATTTAATCAAAGTTTGTAAGGATTTATTTTACTTTAATGCAATCTTTAGCTTTTGATTTCAATTATTTTGTTGATTGTTCAAGTTTAATGATTAGTTGATTGAATTTGTTTGATTGAAATGATGATGATGAATTTATTGAATTTCTTAGTTTCGATCTTGATTTCTTCCATGGATTTTGAGTAGTTTACTTTCTAGGGATGTGGTGAAGCATGTTTTAGCGATGGATCATAGCTAATTGGGGGTTTTTGATTTATTAAGCATTGTGATTAAATTGGTTGATTGATTTTGGTGCATGTTTGTGATTAGTTAAAGAGTAGCTAACTTTAATTGTCATATTAGATTGCATTGTGTTCCTACATTGATATGGACCATTGAGTTGTAGCTCGCATTTGTCGATTGAGCTTGGTTTGTGATGTTCCTCGTAGAGTCTTTCGTAGTTGGCGCTAGTTAGACCTCTAGGAGATAACTTGTAGAGCTCTTTTGATTGCATTGTCTATCTTCCCTTGCAATACTCGAATTAATCAATCTCCAACCTGATTAGTGTGTGTCCATTGCAAGTACATGTGGATCCTAAATCCCTAGTGTCTTGGTATTTTGATTTACATTGTTGATTAGTTAAATTTAGATAACCTACACTACCTTTTACACTTTGAATTAGCTTAACATTGACCGTAGCAAACTTCCCCCCATTCCTTGTGGTTCAACTCAAAATTTCCCTATTGCTAGGTGTAGGTTTGGTTATAATTTTAGTTTGATTGGAGGAATTTTAGTTTTAACGACCAAGAATCCACCCTCCATCAAAATGGCGCCGTTGCTGGGGAATAGCGTAGTTGTTTGTTATTGTTGTTGATTCTATTTCATTTCATTTATAAAATACAAAAATATTTTTCTCTTTAAGGTTATAATTGTATCTGTGCTACTAATTGTTTCTTTGTGATTGTATGCATAGGATAATAGGAAGGAATTTAGTACTTTTTTATCAAGAAATTGAGAGAACAATCGCAAGGATCAAAGTTGCTAGACGAACCTTGAGTTCTTGCTCTTCAAGCGAAGAAAAATTTCAAGAAAAAGATTAAGGAAGCATGAAAGAGGTACCAAGGGTTGCTTTGACCAAAATGGAAACTCCCGGTGCCTATAGATTTGAGAGTGGTATTGCTCCGCCAACATCACTGGCTAATGATTTTGAGATAAGGCTGGCGATGATAACGATGATTGAAAAAGGCAATTTAGTGGTGCCAAGCACAAATCCCACTAAATAATCTCAAAGAGTTTGAAAAATATTGCAAAACAATCAAGGTCAACGGGGTTTCTAAAGAATCCATAAGGCTCTAGCTATTCTCAATCTCTCTAATCGGACGAGATTTGGAGTGGCTAGATAAAGAAGTGAAGCCTAATTCCTTGAGAACATAGGATGAGGTCACTAAAGAGTTTCTTTCTCGCTTTTACCCTTAAAAGAAGACCGCTGAGGCAAGAACTTTAATCCAAAGTTTCAAGCAAAAGCTTAGTAAGAATTTGTATAAGGCATGGGAAAGATACAAGGAATATCAAAGAAAGTGTCCTCACCATGGAATCCTGACCTACAAATCATACAATTTTTTTATGGGGGATTGAGTCCCCAAGGAAAGTTATATCTCGATGCCAGAGTCGGAGGCCCGATAATGAACAAGACTGAGGAAGAAGTTGTTGATATCTAAAGGATGTAGTTCGTCCTACATAGATTGGTAAGAGGGAGATTGAGAGTCTACAAGAAAAAGTGGCTCAACGGTCTACTCGGTTGACCATCTCAATGCCATTAACAACGTGTCCTCTCAAATCTCAAACTTAAGGAAGGAGATGACATCAATTAAGGCTAAGCTAGAGAGTGCTTCTTCGAATGCACTGAGTCTTCCTTCCCACATTCAGGGGAGAGGTACATCTTTTAACTCTACTCTTCCTTCTACTTCAAATTGTTGGGTTTCGGTGAGTCCGACCCACTACGGAAAGAAAAACAAGCCAAAACAAAACTAAAAATAATTATAACCATAAAACATAATTAACATAAACACAAGACTAAGTAAGAGATTATTACCTTTGTAGTGTGCTTTTCTCACTTAATTGAGCTCTTACTTCGAAAGCTCCTTAGCCCAGCTCACACGCGGACCTCCTATAAAATCCACCTGCAACGCGAGCATCGAACTCGGTCTATTGCATTGGAGTGAGCAAGGCCCGACCTAAACCTGAGTAATTGTGTTCAAAGGTTTTCACATCGTGATGCCTTTTTCAACACTTACTTAAGTGAACAATTCCAAGGCTTGCCTTGGGTATTTATAAGGAAAGCGTCTTTATGAATTCCACTCATCTTTCAATGTGGGACTTTTTCACAAAATGATCCCACATGGAAAGATTGTTGAATTCAATTCTTAGTTAAATAAACAAAGGAATAACTAAGTAACAAGTGTCACCTGGTTTGGTGAGGACCATTTCCTCACTTGCTCCCCAAGGCAACTCATATGCATTGTGAGCTAACCATGTGTCACCCAACCTTGAGCCCTAAATTGGGTTCGGTAGGGGCACTCACTTTTTGGCTGGTTTTCATGACCCTTCACCCGGGTCCATGACCCATACCACACGGCGAGCTGCCAACGTGGAACGCTGCCACGTAGCGCGCTGTCAACATGGCACGCTCCTATTTGGCAAGCTGCCACGTAGCGCGCTACCAACATGGCACTACCACATGTGCTGCCACATGGCGTGCTTCCATGTGCGCTGCCGCATGGAACTCTCCTATTTAGTGCGCTTCCCTAGCCTTTCCGTTGGCTAAGGTTTTAATTGCTACTTGAAGCATTTTCCTGTCTCGTCAAGTCCTACATTTTGGCTTGACTTTCGACAATCGTATTTGATGCTCCGAGCTCAATTTCTGACGTCTAGAATATTAATCACTCGGGTGACTCATTAATTCTTTCCGAATTAATTTGTCGCGTCGGTTCGTTAGTTGCTTGGGTGTGACCCGAAGAGTTTAGTCAAGATTAAGCTGTAATATTAATTACTCATTAATATTACTAATAGGAAGCGGCCTCCACCCAGACACTCCGATCACTTGACCTCACTAAATAATTAGCTTTCAAATAATTTTGAACTCTCTATCAGAATAACACACTAGTTCGAAGGACTCCATTCCTTTCACAAGTAATATGCCAAATGGATGTATATTTTGTGATGTTTGTGGGTAATATGACTATGATTCTTCTACTTGTCCACTAACAAGGGAAAAACTAGGTCATTTTCTAATCTTCCCTCAGTCAAACTAAATTTATAAACACTTAACAAACTAATACGAGTATAGAGGTAAGTCAAGGGTCGAACCCAAAAGAATGGTGAGGTTTAAATGCTTTCGATTTGGGTGCCTAAGCTAGGTCAAAGCCAAAGATAAAGAGAGAATAATAACAACTAACAAAACAAGTAACCGAGGAAATAAAACACTAGGAATAGGGATCAACAAGTAATCATGTCAATTGCAACAACTTGGGAAGATCATGCCTATCAAAGGTTGTGATGACTAATGACTAGAGCAATCAATTAGAATCAAAGAGCTATCTCCTAATTATTAAGCTAGGGTTCACTATGAATAACAATCTAAGAGAATCACAATAAAAACCAATCGATAATTGCAATTCCTAAATAAATTGTTTGTGTAATTAGCAATTAAAATGCAATCTTGCATAATTCTCAAGTCCTAATCGAATTACACACATGCAAAATTTCACTAATCATTTTAATCTCAACAATCAATCAACACAATTCCCAAATTAATCACAATTAGTGAATCATACAAGTTTCACTAAATACCTAGCCAAACAACTACTCAAATATCATCATCTATTAACAAACAGCTAAAGAAATCAAGAATCAACAATATATCAAGAATAACTACACTAATCAAGCATCAAACATCAAAATTAAACAAAAGAAACATGAAATTAAACAAAACAATAAGGTGAGATAGAGTTAACAATGCTCATTGATAATAGAGAAGACCTTCAACACAATTGTCACTATTGTTTCTTCAATCTCTCAATCACCATTGAAATCCCTCTCTTTCTAAAACTATTCCTAATCTAGAGAGAGAGACTCCTAAACTAACCTAATTCACCTTAGAGGAGAGAGAAAACTATTCTAATCTAAAGAATTTCATGTATCTAGAATAAAGAACTTCGTTTTATAATCTATAAACAAACGTAGAAAAGAAACTAAAACGCGAATAAAACCCAGATAGTCGTGCCAATGGAGAAATAGGTCGCGCCCGCGAAGGAGAACAGAGCACGAGGGAAACCGCGCCCGTGGCCAAAGATCGCCCCCGCGAGGCTAGGGCCTGCGCCAGAAGGGTGCTTGCAGCCTGCCCACAAAGAGTTCCTGCTCGGATTTAGCTTCTTTTGATGCACAGCAACCCGCGCCCGCGGCTGTTTGCGTTGCTGGGTGGTGTAGTGCATAGCTGCTGGTCGGGGCTTGGCGGCTGCTGCTTCGCTGCTTTGGCACGGTTGCTTAGGGCGTCTTCAAGGCACTAATGCTTGCGAAGCTTCCTTGGTTGGCTTGACTTGCATGTTTAGCACCGTTAAATTCCCTGAATGCACTTGAGCTCCCTCCTTGATTATTAAATCCTGGGGAACTCGACATACCTATAAAACAAGTCAAAGAAACGGAGAAGCTAGAGAAATAGCCGAGAAATGAATAAAATAAAAAGAAAACCATTAAAAGCAAGCATTTCTCTAAACTAACACACAAACACGCGAATTAACCTTTATTACCTAAAAACAACATAAAAGACTAAACACGAGCATAAAAATATGAAGAAAACCTAGCCTAAGAGTGAAATAAATGGCACGCATCAAATTCCCCCCAAGCTAAACTTTTGCTCGTCCTCGAGCAAAACAAAATTAAACTCAAGGAAAAATGATGACATTATTCAAGTAAAGAAAAAAACAAGAACACTAGACATGATGGGAATATATACTAACTCACTTTCGTAGGAATCACGGTCAATTTTATCAACTAAAGACAAGCACTTTAAACCCCTTGATCGCCCTAGAGTACGAGTGATGCTCTCGTAAAGGTTTCCTAAGAGATTAACCTATAACTCTCATAATAATACAAACAAGGCAAAGCATGAGAAGGAAATCCAAAGAAAAGAATAGCAAATGCATGTTCATGAAAGGACTTTTCTAAAGATGTGGCTTGAAAAGAAGGGGAAAGGCTCAAATGGTTAGCAAGAAGGCAAATGTAAACCCAAAAGAACTAAAAATAAATAAGATTAACCTATAAAAGAAAAATTACCACCCCGAAAAGTTTCCTTTGTCCGTCCTAGTTGGTTCGGTCTCGTGTTTGAAAATTATGAGTCAAGATTCAAGATTAGGTATGCAAAGGCCAAGGATCCATACCGCTCAGGAAAATATATGTTGAAGGCTTGAAAAATAATCAACCTCACATGGATGTAGCAAAAACTCACTATTGGTGTCAATTCGACTATAGGAAGCAACTACCAACATGCCACAAACAAGTAGAATCCGGTTTCATGGTCCCACTATTTCTAACCAACTACCTTAGCATGCTTTATCCTAGAATCAACCAAGGATACTATCAAACTGTGCACACCATTACCATTTAAGAAGAAAATCATTCAACTATACAAGTCGAAAAGTATTATGTCCAAAGCAAGAACAAAACAAAGATACATTGCAAATTTGCCTTGATAAAAACAAAAATCTTTTGGGAGTTTTTCGAAATATAGAACGTGGAAATGCGTATACAAATGTGCATGACATATGTGAATCAAAATCCCACCAAACATGTTAGAATACCCTCCCCCTAGCTTGAATAAGACAACATGCTCAAACATAAATCAAATATTCCACGTGAGGGGAAAAAAAGAGATCAATCCAACAATACCAACACATGTCCAACAAGGCATCAAATATTAGAGAAGGAGCAAAGAAAGATATTACCGAATGTTAGGTGGGTGTAAATACCCGCAAATGACCCAATTCAACCTTTCAAAGCCAATTTCCTCAAGAATTGAAACTTGTTTTCCATATGCTAGCAAAATAGGAGTCAATCTTCCTTGATTCTTGATTCAAACCAATGCACCAAAGTATACCAAGTAATTTACCTAGTAAAAGACACAAAACATTTCCATGAGAGAAAATCTATTCTAAAAAGAAAAGAAAATGAAAGCAATAAAACACGGGTTACTTCCCAAGAAAGGCTTGCTTAAGGTCCAAGCTTGACCGGTCTAGGAAATAATAATTCAACGCACGCAAGAGCTTGTCAAATGCACTACTACACATTTCGTAAGATTATTGAACGCAAGTGAGAACGGAGATGCCAAAAGAAAGAAGAAAAGGGATCAAAAGGAAAAAGAAAAATATAAGAAGAAGGGGGAATAAGAGAATGGAAAGAAAAATAAAAAGAAAAAGGCAAATCCTCCTCACTAAAATATTTTTGGGTGGCAACATCACCCTTTTCCTCAACAATAGACGAATGAGGGACTTTAATATCATCATAGACAAGGGGGTCCCCAATAAGCTCATTAACAAATGAAGGGAGGGATATAGGAGTGTAAGTGATATGGTCAAACTTCCTTGAAAAAGGGACATGAGAAAAGGGAATAGGGGCTATGGTCTCACAAATTAATTCTTCCTCACCACCATGCCTCAAATCACTAATAAGAGCATGAAAATAAATTATAGAATCCTCAAAAGAAGAACACTCATGATCATCATCTCCCTCAAACATCCAACTTCCAAGAGGAACTACATAAATCCCCTTCACTACAATCATGAACAACAACTCCCTCAACTTCCTTAAAGCCTAAAGTCTCAAAGCCATGCATGAATGGATGTAAATTCATTTTAAAATCATCTCTCACCCATGAAGCATTCTCTATGAACTCACTCAAAAGGCTATGGGTTTTCATTTGACACTCAATAAACAAATTGGACATAACCTCAAATGAATCCAAATACTCATGTATAAAAGGATCACAATCATTCACTTGAGACTCATCGAGATGGGAAAGAGAGTTAGGATTTTCAAAATTAACAATCTCTTCATTCTCAACTTTTTCACCATCACTCAAATGCTCACTAATAGGATCCTCACAATAATCATCATCCTCAACACACACATTCAATTGGCATTTATCACAAACAAGCATCAAGGATGAAAATTGGCTTTCTAACTCTTCTCCTCTTCTCTTTTCCTCCACAATACGCTCCTCATTCTTTTTCATTATCTCTAATTGACCTCTCATAGAATTAAGAATCATCTCGTTACTAGGCCCAAGCTCATTATCAAGCTCAATGCACCGAATTTGAGACTCAAATATATCAACAAGAGATTCAAAAGATGTAGAAGGTTGAGGCTCAACAAGAGAAGAAGAAGTAAAACCAAGATTTGAAGAATCAAAATTAAGATCATGAGCATATACATAACATTGGGGAGTGGGGGCACAACCAAGCATATGAGAATTCATCATTAAGGGAACGAAGCACAGCACAAGAAGGCATGATAAATAATGAAGAATATTGACGAGGGGAAAACTAGGTCGTTATCTAATCTTCCCTCGGTCAAACTAAATTTATAAACACTTAACAAACCTAAATACGAGTATAGAGGCAAGTCAAGGGTCGAACCCAAAGGAACGGTAATGTTCAAGCACTTTCAATTATGCGCCTAAGTTAGGTCGAAGACGAAGGTAAGAGAGAATACTAACAACTAGAAAAACAAGTAACCAAGGAAATAAAACGCTAGGAACGGGGATCAACAAGAAATCATGTCAATAGCAACAACTTGGGAAGAGCATGCCAATCAAAGGTTGTGAGGACTAAATGATAAGAGCAATCAATAGGAATCAAAGAGCTATCTCCTAATTGTTAAGCTAGGGTTCACTATGAATAACGAACTAAGAGAATCACAATCAAAACCAATTGATAATTGCAATTCCTAAATCAATTGTTCATGTCATTAGCAATTACAATGCAATCTAGCATAATTCTCAAGGCCTAATTGAATTACACACATGCAAACCTTCATTAATCACTTTAATCTCAACAATTAATCAACACAATTCCAAAATTAATCACAATTAATCAATCATACAAGTTTCACCCAATTCCTAGCCAACAACTACTCAAACAACATCATCAAATCAACTATCAACTATAGAGAACAAGAATCAACATAATATCAAGAACAATTACTCTAATCAAACATCAAATATCAAAATCAAACCAAACAAACATCAAATTAAACAAAGCAATTGAATGGGATAGAGTTTAGAAATGCTCATTAATAATTTAGAAGATCTCCAACACAATTTTCACACTTGCATCTTCAATCTCTCAATCACCATTGAAATTCCTCACTTTCTCTCTCTAAAACTAGTCCTAATCTAGAGAGAGAAGCTCTCAACCTAAGAGAGAGAAAACTATTCTAAAACTAAAGAATTACATGAATGAAGGATAAAGGAAACAAAAAACTATATAAACAAAAGGAGAAAAGAAGCTTAAAATCGTAAAAGACACAGAAACCCGCGCCGGCGGAAAAATCAGCCGCGCCCGCAAAGGGGAACGGACACCTAGATAGCCGCGCCCGCAGCCCAAGCCCGCGCCCGCGGGGCCAAGGCCTGCGCCCTCGGGGAGCCCTCGGGACAACCGCGGGTGCTTACTGCCCAAATACGGCAATTTTGGAGCTGCAGCAACCCCCTGTTACTTCTGATCTAAGAACCATATGAAGGCGTTCAACTTATCATTAAAAAGCTCTTCAAGTCTAGTTTCCAACCCAACTTTAATCACCCAAATCCGATCTGTAGAACTTGAGATATGACTAAAACAATGCACAAAGGTCCTATTTGATACTTTGCAATCCTTCGTTTTCCTTTGTTTCAAACTCAAATTCAATTCCGAAAAGTGCATATTGATCCTAGTGGGTGCTATTTTCAATTCCCATGCATATAGCCAGCGACGTACCTACAAAAAAAGACAAAGAAACGGAGAAGCAAGAGAAATAGCCGAGAAATGAATAAAATGATAAGAAAGCCATTAAAAGCATGCATTTCTCTAAACTAACACAAAAACACGCGAATCGAGCATTATTCTCTAAAAAAACGACATAAACGACTACGAAGGAGCATAGAAATATAAAGAAAACATAGCCTAAAGGTGCCATAAATGGCACGGATCAAATACTGAAACACGCCATTAGCATCAACTTGAGCATGCACTTCATCATCATGAACAAAAGGGGAAATATAGTTGAAATCATGTGTTCTAGGTTCACTTAAGGGATCATGTAACAAATCATGGGAATTCATGCTAATAAAGAATCAACACATTGCATATCAATATTAGAATCATGATTAACTCTATTATAAATATCCCTAGTAAACCAAACATAAAAATCCCAAGCATCATCAATTGACAATGCTCTAAATTCACCATTATGCATGCATTCAACTTCATTCCTAGTTTGCTCATTCAAACCAAAATAACAAATCTCACAAGCCTCCAAAGACTATAACAATTATAGTCTAAAAATCCCTCAAGTCTAATGAAATATTCACAAAAAGGCTCAATGTCATATTGAGGAAATGATAAACATGCTATTATTTTTGTTAACAAAACAAACAAAATTCAAATAAAAGATAAGGATATACAAAGACCTAGACTCAAGCTATCAAAAACACTCAAACATAAACACCGTTCCCCGGCAAGGACGCCATTTTGACGAGGAGAAAACTAGGTCGCTAACTAATCTTCCCTCGATCAAACTAAATTTATAAACACCTAACAAACCTAAATATGAGCATAGAAGCAAGCCAAGGGTCGAACCCAAATGAACTGTAATGTTCAAATGCTTTCGATTTGGGTGCCTTAGCTAGGTAGAAGCCAAATATAAAGAAAGAATACTAATAACTAACAAAACAAGTAACCAAGGAAATAAAACACTAGGAAGGGGGATCAACTAGTAATCATGTCAATTGCAACAACTTAGAAAGATCATGACAATCAAACGTTGTGAAGACTAATGATAAGAGCAATCAATTGGAATCAAAGAGCTATCTCCTAATTGTTAATCTAGGGTTCACTATGAATAAAAAACATAGAGAATCACAATAAAAACCAATGGAGAATTGCAATTCCTAAATCAATTGTTCGTGTCATTAGCAATTACAATGCAATCTAGCATAATTCTCAAGGCCTAATTGAATTACACACACGCAAACTTTCACTAATCACTTTAATCTCAATAATCAATGAACAAAACTCCCAAATTAATCACAGTTAATCAATCATACAAGTTTCACCCAATTCCTAGCCAAACAACCACTCAAATATCATCATCTATCAACAAACAACTAAAGAAATCAAGAATTAATAATATATCAAGAATAACTACACTTATCAAGCATTAAACATCAAAATCAAACTAAACAAACATGAAATTAAACAAAACAATAAGGTGAGATAGAGTTAAGAATGCTCATTGATAATACAGAATATCTTCAACACAATTGTCACTCTTGTATCTTCAATCTCTCAATCACCATTGAAATCCATCATGTTCTCTCTCTAAAGCTACTCCTAATCTAGAGAGAGAGACTCCTAAACTAACCTAATCCTCCTTTGAGGAGAGAGAAAACTATTCTAATCTATTGAATTTCATGTATCTAGAATAAAGAAAACCGTACAATCTATAAACAAACGGAGAAAAGAAACTAAAACGCGAATAAAACCAAGAAAGTCGCGCCCGTGGAGAAATCGCCCGCGCCCGCGAAGGAGAACAGAGCACGAGGGAAACCGCGCCCGCGGCCGAAGCTCGCCCCCGCGAGGCTAGGGCCCGCCCCCGCAGGGTGCCCGCAGCCTGCCCGCAGAGAGTTCTTGCTTGAACGTGGCTGCTTTTGATGCACAGCAACCCGCGCCCGAGGCTAGCCCGCGGCTGTTTGCTAGGCTGTTGGGTGGTGCGGTGCATGGATGCTGGTCTTGGCTTTTCTGCTGCTGCTTCGCTGATTTTGTGCGATAGCTCTAAGCGGCTTCAAGGCACTAATGCTAGCGAAGCTTCCTTGGTTGGCTTGACTTGCATTTTTGGCTCCGTTAAACACCTTGAATGCACTTGAGCTCCCTCCTTGATTATTAAATCCCGGGGAACTCGACATACCTATAAAATAAGTCAAAGAAACAGAGAAAAGAAATTAAATGCAAATAAAACCCAGAAAGTTGCGCCCGCGGAGAAATCGGCCGCGCCTGCGGAGAAGAACAGAGCACGAGGGTAACCACGCCCGCGGCCAAAGCCTGCTCCTGCGAGGCTAGGGCCCATGCCTGTGGAGAATTCCTGCTCGGATTTGGCTGTTTTTGATGCACATCCACACGCACCCACGACCATCCCGTGACTGCTTACTTGTCTGCTTGGTAATGCGGTGCATGGCTGCTGGTAGGGGCTTGGCGGCTGCAGCTTCGCTACTTTGGTGCAGTTGCTCGGGGCGGCTTCAAGGCACCAATGCTTGCGAAGCTTCCTTGGTTGCCTTGACTTACATGCTTGGCTTCCCTAACTTGGCTTCATTAAATTCCTTGAATGCACTTGAGCTCCCCCTTCATTATTAAATCCTGGGGTACTCGACATACCTACAAAATAAGTCAAAGAAACGAAGAAGCGAGAGAAATAGCCGAGAAAGGAATAAAATAATAGGAAAACCATTAAAAGCACACATTTCTGTAAACCAACACACAAACACGCAAATCAAGCATTATTACCTAAAAACACGACATAAAAGACTAAACACGAGCATAAAAATATGAAGAAAACCTAGCCTAAGAGTGTCATAAATGGTACGCATCATCCACATAAATTTGAAAATTGTGATGATATTGAAAACAATGATTGTGAACAAGTGAATTTTTTTTCGAACAACATCAATGGTCAAAGATTTGAAGGTCTAAGGAATTTTGGGACTAGGAATGCTCACCAACATGGGAGTTTTGATAAATACAACAATGGTTGTTATGGGAACCAAGGAAATCAAGGTTTCTGAGGTAACTATAATAATCAAGGTTATAGTAATCAAAACCAAAGCCAATGGTATGGAAATCAATGCCAATCTCAAGGCTTTAGTGGCCAATACCAAAATTATGGCAACAATTAAGGAAAGGTAATTGGAGCAACCAGAATAGGGGAAATTTTCCAAAAAACTGTACCACCCCCAAATCTCCCTCTACAAAAATACTAGTATAATACGTATAATTATACCCTAGGGATAGAATTAGGCGTATCACCACCGCGTGATTACGCAAGGCTACTCAAAATACTTAACTCAACAACAAAACTTGCAGCGAAAACTCAACTTTCTTTTATTAATACTTTTAAAATAGTAACCTTGTTATGAGTGCTCAAAAATAAAGACAAGACCAACATTCCTAAACTAGGTGAAGCAAATCCAGGGACTCCCATATGCTCATTCATGACTCCACCTGAATAATGGTAAACAAGGCGAACCAAAAACAAATAAGAAATATGAATTAGCAAATTATGCTAAGTATGACAAGTGCAAGATAGTGTAAACTAAATTTCTTTGCAAACATGCTTTTAAAACCAATTCCAACAGTAATCCAATCAATTCAAAACTCATTATTCCAATACCGATTCCAATGATTCAAATTCAAAATAATAGTTAATAAAACCAATTCCTTTATTAAGAACCAATTATTTTTAATCCAATTCCTCACCCAAGTGTGCACACCCACCAAGCTAGTCTCCTTATGTTACAAGGCTATTATTGAGAGTCCAAGGCCTTATCAATAAACCAAATCCGCATAATGGGATTACTAACATGCTTATAAAGCATTAATAATAATAATTCAATGGTTCAATAAATCCTTTTTATATCCAATAGTTCCAATATTATTTAAAATTCTTTAATTAATTTCACATGCTTTTAAAATCAAACCTTGTAAATAAATACTTGAGAATAATATCTCATATTAATAACTTTTCAAAATCAACAACTCTTCCGTAAAAAACCTCTATTTAATTCAGCAAACCTTTTAAAATCATTTCCTTTATTTAAACACGATAAGTAATCCAAACCATACAAAACATGATTTTAAAATCAATCATTTCAAATACTTTTATTAAAATCAATACCTTCAAACATAATTTATTTCAAAATCATAATTCAAATCAATTTAAGTCAATCACCAATCAAATCATGTAAAACATGTTATTCAAACCAACCACTTTCAAAGGTATCTAGCCACCTAAACGTACCTTGATCATTGATAGAAAAACCACACAAAAAGAACCTCAAGAACCTTGATCTACACTTCGCACTTTCAAAGTTCAATCACGAATACACCTTGAAAATAACATAACCATAAGGTTATCACAACATAAACTAAAATCTAATGTACATGGACTATAAAACACTTTTAAAATAATACTTTTATATAAAATTATAGCTTTGAAATAGGTATTTGTATTTTGGAAAACTAACCATGAAAAAGATAAAGGAATAGGTTTAAAGAGAATTGAATTATCGTTGGAAAGAATAGGAAGAACTTGCAGAGGCCATAACTCCTTTAACACAACTTTGAATTGGGTGACTCTTGAGCCTAAACTCAAGTATCTTTCGAGAGGAACAATCTATTGGAAACTTCAATAACCCAAAAACTAAATAGAAGTGCCCAAAAATTAGCTTCAAAGATAAACGGGATGATTTGTGTTAAATTGAGGAGAAGAAAAGAAGAGAATTGGTGTAAAAAATGTGAGAGGTATGAAGTGGTCTTTATATGATAGCTCATGCAAGAATTATGGAAAGATAATGTGGGAAGAGTTATGGCAAGTATAGTTTATGAGATTACTTGGAGAAGTGAGTAAAAGAATTAGGGAAATTTGGATATTAAGGTGATTGTGCATACTTGAATATGGAAGGTATATATGTCATGAAAAATAATAAGGAAATTATAATTACTTGGGAATAATTAAGAAGAGTGATTGGCAAGAAAAAATGATGATTAGATATTAAAAAGATGGAGAATTAGAATTGAGGAAAATAAGAGATTTTGGGAGATAATTAAAAATAAAATTTACCAAAATAATTTCCCCCAAAATAATAAAGAGGGCCAAAAATCTTGAGCTTTCCATATCTTAGATTTTTGGATTCCCTTAATAGTATTTAGGAAGATTTTTCTTGGTTTTTAAGGAATAAAAATTGTGTAAATAATATAGAATAATTAATTAACTAAATACCAATTATTCGCCAACAAAATAACTAAGAAAAATCAGATTTCCTACACATAGGAAATCCGAAATTCCTAGCTAATTAATGGGAATTTTCGGACATATTAATAATACAATATAGTTGTTGCCTTAAATAAAATATCCGAAATATATAAATAATTTGGTTTTTTTTTTTAAATTGGATAAATGGATAATAAATCTTATCCAAATAAATGATTAATTTTCAAAATACTTTTGGTGCCAAAATTCAAATATTATTTTGGCACCAAAAAATAATTTTACTAAAATACCCTTTTTATAAAATAATTCCTAATTAATTAATTAGGAAAATACGTATGAAAATACGGGGTATTACAAAAACAATCAAAGGGGACCCCTACCCGGATTTGCTCTAAGACCTTAAGGAAATGGTGATAATTCCTATGCTCAACCCTCATCTTTTATAACTAACTTGGAGGAGATAATTGAAAACCAAACAAAAATTTTGAACACTTACATGGCTATGAATTTTAGAGCCTTGCTCTTCGAGAGGCCTTGTAAACAACAAAGACATCTTCCCTATTATTAGTAGTGGGACATTCCCATTCTTGTAATGTAGCTTCTCTTTCTTAGAGGACCTAGCTGCCCGAGTGTTTCCATTATAATCCCCTTTTATGGAAGACGTTTGACAACATCAAAGCAAACTAGTACTCAAACAAGAGAAATCACAACAATACTCATGGTCGAGGAAATAGGTTCCGATAGCCATAATGAGAAGTATACTTATGACGATTTTTAATCTCTTAAAGTATTCTCATAGGTCGATCCAGTACAGTTCTAAACCAATACCTGTGCAAATAATTTAAGATAATCATGTCCTTGTAGCACAAGAAACGGTGTTATAAATCAAACTACACACTAGTATAAAGAGGTCATTAATCGTCCATCTTTTAAATGACCTCGATTAGGGATAATTTTTTATTATAATATTCAACGTTCACTTAATAGGTGTTTCCTTATCAAGACTGGTCTTGATACCCTATTTTGAATATTCTCGTAATCGAACGGGCTCATTATTTAACCCTAAACTATAATGAACACTAGTAGAAATAGAGCATTTAGCAGCGGTTCAAACCCGGTCTAAGGCATCGGTTTGAACCGCTTTCTATGTGGGGGGTGCCAAATACCCCTTTTTTTAGCACTGATTCAAAACCTGTGCCCTAAACGAGTTTTGGCAACGGTTAACTGGTGCCTTCAATTATTTTGGCCACCGGTTAACCAGTGCCTAAAATAGTCTCCCGCGATAATTTTTTTTTTGTGGCAGCTAGGTTTGGCACCGGTTAACCATTGCCTTTTCACTCAATATTTTTTTTTCATTTTTCGTGCAATAATATTTACAAAAAAAACACCCTGTTTCCAGCTATAATAGTAACTTGTAATTCCAGCAATAATATTAGATAAATTTTTTAATAATATTATTGTTATAGTTACTAATAATAATAATATTAATAAATATTATAATAATATACAAATAATATTAAAAACAAGAATCCATATATATATATATATATATATATATATATATATATATATTCCCAAACGCAATACAATAAAAAAAGTGTTTTATATATACACAAATGATAGTAAGTAAATAATGAATAATAATATAGTTCAAAAGTTAACATAAATTTACAATTAAAGTGCCATTTACATGTTGAAGGTGATAAAAGACGCCAACATGTCACGAACTTCATTAAGCTCCTTGATTGTCAACGGACCATCCTTTTGGACCATGCAAAACTTGAAATACAAAAAAATTATGTTAGAATTAATTACTTAGGTAAAACAATATGTATTTTATCAAATATGACCTATATGACTTCTATTTAGTTCATTTCCTACATTTCTTATAAAATTTACTATTTCTTTCTCATAACATGTCAATGTCACCTAGTTTTATGTGTCTTAGCCCTAAAATTGAATAAAAAAACATTTTATCAAGGTTTAAGACGCTTTTTACTCAAAATGGCCCAAATATGGCCTATATGACTTTACTTTGCCTATTTCCTACATTTCTTATTAAATGAACTTTATTTATCTCATAACATGTCAATATTATCTAGTTATATGTGTATAAGGAAAGAAATCACATCAAAAGAGCATATTAACATAACATGGCCCAAATATGGCCCATATGACTTCTATTAAGCCCATTTTTTACCTTTCTTGTCAAATGACCTTTTTATTTCTCATAACATGTCAATGTTGGGTAATATTAGGTGTATAAGGCTAGAAATCACATCAATATAGCATTTCTTTAAGTTTAACAATGCATTTTACTCAAAATGGCCCAAATATGGCCTATTTGACTTATATTTAGCCCATTTCCAACATTTCTTTTCAAATGAACTATTTCTTTTATATAACATGTAGTTGTCACCTATTTTTAAGTGTATAATCCCTAAAATTGAATCAAAAAAACATTTTATTAAGGGTTAAGACGATTTTTACTCAAAATGGTCCAAATATGGCCTATGTGACTTGACTTTGCTCATTTCTAACATTTCTTATTAAATGAGCTTTATTTATCTCATAACATGTCAATATTATCTAGTTATAGGTGTATAAGGAAAGAAGTCACATCAAAAGAGCATATGAACACAAAATGGCCCAAATATGGCTCATATGACTTCTATTCAGCCCATTTTCTACCTTTTTTTTGTCAAATGGCCTTTTTATATCTCATAACATGTCAATGTTGGGTAATATTAGGTTTCTAAGGCTAGAAATCACATCAATATAGCATTTCATTAAATTTAACAACGCATTTTACCCAAAATGGCCCAAATATGGCATATATGACTTATATGTAGCCCATTTCATACATTACTTATTAAATGAACTATTTGTTTCATTACTTATCAAATGAACTATTTTTTTCTCATAACATTTCAATGTCACCTAGGTTTATGTGTCTAAGCCCTAAAATTGAATCAAAAGAGCTTTTTATTAAGGTTTAAGACGCTTTTTACTCAAAATGACCCGAATATGGCCTATATGACTTTACTTTGCCCATTTCCTACATTTCTTATTAAATTTACTTTATTTATCACATAACATGTCAATATTATCTAGTTATAGGTGTGTAAGAAAAGAAATCACATCAAAATAGCATGTTAACACAAAGTGGCTCAAATATAGCCCATATGACTTCTATTCAGCCCATTTTCTACCTTTCTTATCAAATGACCTTTTTATTTCTCAAAACATGTCAATGTCGGGTAATATTAGGTGTCTAAAGTAGAAATCATATCAATATAGCATTTCATTAAGTTTTAGGACTTACCTCATCAAGCTGTTGAGTGTCCGTACAATGAATCACAATGTCAAGCATGAATCTCATCACATACAAAGCACAATCAAGTCCATTTTCTTGTTGTGCGCACTAGCATATGACAAACATATCACATCAGTGAAACATGCAAAGGAAATTAGCAAATATTTACTAACATAGATTTTGAAGATTATCACAATATCATGTAAATTACCAACGGGGACTTCCCTTTGGAATACGACAATGTAAATTCCTCATCCACATAAATCTCATTGCTTCTAACACGCACATCATTCCTATCAAGATCCCCACTGTACTCTCCACTTTCTCCGTGCCAAATCCACACATGGTATAAATGCCTAAACCCACGACATAATACATGATCTCTAATGATTTCAACACTATCGACCACAATCACATTATTACAATCAACACAAGGACAATAAAGGCCTTTGCCACCTAGTTTGCGTTGATAAGCTTATTCCCTCTCGCAAAACTCTTGAACCCCATTCCGAAATTCCAATCTATCGCGTCTACCATACATCCAACCACGATCCTTCTCCATTTAGTAAATTGTCTCTAAATATATATAGCAACATATAATGAATAATGCGTAATTGCTACATATTTTATGTAAATCAAATTCAAGTACAAAACGTGAATATACCATTCATATGGTGAAAAAATACATGTTTCCAAAGGGTCCTTATCAGTCCAACCTAACCCATCCTTGAATGTCTACTCTCACTAGTGAATGTATATCAACTTTCCAATTTTAAGGAAAATCCGGCAGCATTTCCCCATAGTTCTCCAAGTACACGATGTAGATAATTAATTATCCACATATGTACCTAGAGAACATAGTGAGGAAATGGTAAGCCAAGATGTTCCTTAAAATCGAAAAGAAAACATACATTCACCACCTAAGTGAGAGTTCACATTCAAGAACAGTCCCAACCGGGGACTATTCAAGACTTTCTCCTAATGAGAAAGCCTTGAACGGGTATCTAGGCATATGATGATGCAAGTATTCTAAATATTGTTGTATTTATTTGCAATTAAACAATACATAAGTTGCAATTTCATGAACAAAATTTTATTAAATGAATAAATAGAAATAAATATAGCTTAGTAAAGTTTATAAGTCATACCAATATAGAAACTACCCACTTGATCTCAATATGTAGTCCTCAAGCTAAACTCGTGCTTCAATTCACAAATCTATTTTAAAAAAAAACAATAAACAAAAATTAGGTTAAATATTATGTATGTAATATTTCTTTCTCATAGCATGTCAATTCACTAATTTATTTATAAGCTAAAACACATCATTCATCGAACAAACAATTGCTAAACTATGTATTCACTACTTTAATTCATCTAATTTACGAAATTGCTAAACTAACAAGGTTACTAATCACTAAGTTTTTCAAAATTACCCATCAAAACAACTTAAAAGTAACCATTAAAACATTCCAAAATTCATCTACTTTAGTAACAAGGTTACTAATCTCTAATTTATTCAAATATACCCATCAAAACAACTTAATATTAACCATTTAAACATTCCAAAATTCAACTAATTTAATAACAAGGTTTTAATCTCTAACTTATTCAAAATAACCCATCAAAACAACTTCAAATTAACCATTAAAAGTAACATACCAAATTTCAACTCTTTAAGTACCAAGGTTAATATATATTCTATAATTAATTCAAAATTATCCACCAAAACAAATTAAATTAACCATTAAAATATAAAAAAATCCAACTAATTGATAAAAATCACTAATATTTTCACAAATTCCAAATAAAACAACCTAAAATTGAGAAAAATTGGAGCATAATTATATTAAAACCTAAATTTTAATTTGCAAACAATGATTCAACATGCAAAACACATTAATATAAGTACATAATTGGAAATTAATTGTGAAATAAAAAAAAAAGGAAAAACCTTGAGAACATGGAGGGCAGCAGTAGCTCGGTGGTGGAGGATGGCAGCAGCAGCAGGTGGCGCGACGACCTTATGGGCAGTAGAAGCATGGTGGCACGGCGAGGCTTCAACACCTTCATGGTGAGTGATGGGAAGGGGAGAAAAGAAAGGGAGGGACAATTGACCTGCTTGTGTTGGCGGGGCAGGGGAGAAACAGAAGGTGGTGGCGGGGCTGGTGGCCGGCTTCGGTGGCGGCTCTAGTGGTGGGAAAATGGAGAGAGTGCAGTGAGGGTTTCGGCTCTCGAATGCAACAGTGAAGCAAGCTTGAATGAAAATGAAAGAGACAAGGAAGAAGAAAAAAGCAGTAGGGCGCTTCTTTTTTTTTTTTTTTAATACACCGGTTCAGTGGCACCGGTTCAAACTGGTGCCCTTTTGATTTTTGGCACTGGTTTAAGCTGAACCGCTGGCTTTTCTCTTTGTATAAAATGGCGCCCAATTTTAGGCCGGTTTATGACACCGGTTTTGCCTGAACCGGTGCCTTTAGGGGGATGCCTTTTTGTATTTTTCTACTAGTGTAAATAGCAAACGAAGTGATAAAATTGCATGAAATTATAAATTACTCCAAAACCTGAATGGTTCATCTTATTATAAATGGTTTTTCCGGATGTTTTAAGAGTAACACTCTTTATAAAACATTTATAGAAATCACACCCATATCTAATACGCTTGATTTCTTTTATGCAATTGTGAATGTTGTCGTTCACTTATTGCACAGGTTTAGTTATAATTACTTTGCTAATCTTAGCATCTTCATTACTGAACACTTTCATAATAAGATGATAAAATTTGAGAGTGTCGTGGATTATATGTGATTTAGGATTCATTGTCCAAGTGATGGCTCCCACTAATTTTCATGACTGAGATCTTTAACTTGACACCCTACAATCATTAATGTTCAACAACGAACTTTCCATGGAACATTTTCTTTATTATCTCCTTTAAGGATATAATATTCTCAACATATATTTTAGTAGACTTCCTTATGATTCTTTGCTTAGGTTTCACTCCAAACAGCTCACAATTATTTGGGATACCCTAATCACTTGTGATCATGGAAATTTACCTTAAATTCCCGCACATTACACATGAATGCACGTCCATGTTACTATTCTCAAGTTACGACTCATTGTTATCTCGTGCTTATAAACGAGTTCCTTGGTAAGGAACTAATCCTTGTTAATGTTTGTGCTTGCAACATCAATTCTCAAATTGCATTTGTTTCTACAAGTCAAGAACTCATCCTGTTACTTATTCAAGTACTTTGGATGTTCTTGGCCATAATCTAACAATCTATTACATAGATTCAGGTTGATTCGTACTATATACATACTACACATGCTCTAAGCAAGTAAGTCATGTGACGACTCCATATCGTAGCGTACATGATGGATTAAATTGTACAATGATTCTCAATCTTTTTCCACCCATGTTACATTTTAGCTCATCCAGTTTCACTAAGTCTTGCTAAACTGTTTGCTATGTGATATGGTTGAAAGTCTCTACTATAGTCTTTCTTGTTTGACTTAGTATTTATCCCAGCTCACACTTAGTTCAAACATTTACTTAGTTTTGTACATACGGGTTGAAAGTCTTTCAAAGTCCTTCAACTCATGTTTAACACGGTAAATTCCTTTACACGTTCAAACATTTTATTTAGTCTATACAATAGAACTTACTATCCAATATGTACTAAGTATCGTCTTTTGCGTGGTCCATTGTTGAAAATACTTTCAAATCATTTAGCATTTTATAGTTAATTTACAACAAAGTTTGTAAACTTCTTTTTTGACCTTACAAGATTGACTCTTGCTCCCACTAAACTTCTTATCCACAAGAATTTCACTGTTTCTCCATAAGTCAATCCTTTTATTAAATTTATGAGAAAACACGTTCCAATTCCTTTATGCAATGCTTCCTTTAATCCCATAATGGATTTCTTGAGCTTGTTTTCAAATCTAGCATTATTAGATTTTCAAAACCCTTTTACTATTTTCATAGTCACTTCCAAAATCCTATTTTAGGAAGGTGGTTTTGGTATCTATTTTTCCATATTTTATGTGTGCAATTTTTCTAGAATAACACCGAAAAGACTTGAGAATTTTGATTGGGGAATAGCTATGTATGCATATACATTTACACATTTGTTAGTTTTCTCCTTGAAAATGTATTTGCGATCGATAGGTCTTTCAACCCTCATGTAATTAATCAAGTTTTAAACATGATTTTTAAACATGGAATCTATTTTTGATCTTATTGCCTCTAACCATTATTTGGAATTTGGATTTGTCGTAGCTATCTTACAAGACATTATTCCCTTACTATCAAATACTTATTCCTCCGTTTCTTTTTAGTTGACACGTTTTTTTAGTCACGCTTGCCAATGCACAAGTTAAATTATTAACATATTTAAGTATCAATAAGAAAAATTTATGAAAATTTGATATTTTTAAAATATACATTGTGACGAATCTAACAAGATCCCACTTGACTATATTTTTCCATACATATAGATCACAAAACATGGTCAAAGGGAGGTGTGTGAATAGTGTTAAAGTCAAACGTGTTAACTAATAAAAAACGGAGGTAGTAGTAAATAGTATGCTTGTAAGTCTTATGTTTATTTCTAACTTAATTGAAATTTTATAGGATTCAATCCAAAACTTTGGTTAATTCTATACCTATACGGGGTTATTGCATTCTTGATCTTACTCCAACTTTTCAAAAGTTTTGTGAGTAATGAATTCTCTTTTAAGACACTTGTAAAGTCCTTTAAAGCATTCTTGATCAAGTATTCTTACGAAGCACTTTTAAGGTCTTTCAAGATTCTCAGTTCTAGTTTGTTGCTAATCTCGATGGTCATTGAGTTCATTTTCCCCCCCACTTGTCGTTTTTGAAAGTGTTATTTTTTCCAGAAAGACACCACTTAGAGCAACACACATTATGTTCTCATTTAGGTTGTGGAGGTAGTGCCTATAGTTTCACTTGAAAGCTTACAAAGAGACATGTATATTGTCTTTGGGTAAAAGTTCGTTGGGAAACAAATAGTTAGCTTCCACTTGAGCTATCTTAGCCTTTACGGAGCCATTAATCTCCCACTGAACCCCCTAGTTCTTGCTAAACCGGTGAGTACCCAGTGAGTCACTTAGCTCCCACTGAGCCAGTGAACTTCCACTCTGGCTAAGAGTTTTAGACATAAACTTGAAAAGACGTTTAGAATTTAATTCTATCCATAACTTAATATGGTTTCCTTTCTTAGCTCCAACATTTTGTTTAGTGTAACATTAGTCCTTTTTGCAAATATTTAAGAGCTTTATAGAAAGGGATGTGATCCATCATTGTTCGAGTCATTTTTAAATGGCATCGAGGTCTCCGTGAAGACATACTATGATCTTTATGAAGTAATTTATGAAAATTTTAATTTCACAACTTTGTGATGGTCATGCTTTGCTCAAGCAAACATCGCTCATCTTATCGAGACGTTTTAATACCTTGCAAAGTCGATTATGTACTTCATTGAACTCTTGAACTATTCAAGGTCAAGTTTGTTCACATTTGATGAAAATAGACATATTCTTTCCAATTTCTCGTGAAGAGTTGAAGTAATTGAATCTTTTTTAGCTTTCAGAGTCAATTGTCTATACCAAGAACAATAGCTTTTTACTTTGTCGGTTTTTAACAAGTAAGACTTGCTTGTCTTACAATGATTCCGAATCGATCAACTGTCAACAGCCTATATAGTGTTGAGTACGTTCTTGTTAATGTGACATTGCTAAAGATTTTAGGAACACAAATCATGCCTATGATTTGAACTTTTATGAGTTTTCATGTTAGGGAAATGATTGTTTATAATCAAGCATTCTTGACTCATGGAACATAATATTCTTTCGCAATTTTTGCTCTTTTACATTGAATGTGAGTCTTTCCGTTTGTTAACGGATTGTTTGTTGATTATGGAACATAATAATAATTTATTTGTTCCATCCTTAGCTTAAAAGGTCTTTAAACAAAGCATACGACCTTACAACTGATGTAGCACCACTTGCGTCATTCTAAGCTTGTAAGTCAATAACTTAGCTTATCTTCAATAGTTTGAGGTCACTTTCAAAGTGGAACACTCAAACAGTATCTGATACTTGTGAAGATCATAAATTTCTAAGTTAATTAGAATAACATGAACTTTTTAGCAGAAATGGAATCTTATTCCTTTTCTTTGTTCCTCGTTTCCTATGATTCTTATCATACTTTATCTCATATTCTTTCGGAATCATTTCTCTAAGAGTCTTTGACTTTAATTATTTGTTAGGCATAATTAAGCATCTAATGCACCATATAACAAAGTTCAATATTTTCCATTAATTCGTACTTTAATTAATACATCAATGAGTTGTACTCACCAGCATATAAAGCGAAAAGATAGGTTGGTTGTCATGCATTGACAATTTTAAGTTTCCAACTCAATACATCGTGTTTATCAAAACTACCTAGTATTTTGAATACATGATGTCTAACCGTCCTTTTGGAGTTTTAAAAGTCATTTATGAGAATTGTATTTTAGAATTTCTTTTCCTATCTTTAAGAAACATTATCAAAGATTTCCTTTACTAATAATGGAAAACAATATAGATTGATTTGGAATTCTACAAATATAAGTGCAAAGTATAACCATTTATCAAATAAATAATATAATAAGTTTGAAATTTAAAATCATTCATGCAAATTTCAATCTTATTAAGCGTCTTATCCACGCATTAAATTTGTCCCCATTTGGCGAGAATAAGGCGATTCCAAGATCCAAATAAACGAAGAGTAGTTAAGCATGCTTTAGCTTGTCTTAACACTTAATCTCCTAAGGTAAGCAACTCTTTGCTAATGGCCCAAGCCACTCTTGGTTGGATAAATCGTCGCATATAATGCTCTCTCAACAACTTATCAACTTTGCAACGACATTTTAGGACTCCATTACTCATATTGTTGAGTATAAACGAAACAACCTTGTATGTGATGTCTTGCTTTGGCAAACCCATCAACATACCATACGTATCCTAGGGATTAATAGTGCTTTGGCAAATGTCGCTCAAGACCGAGGCCTAGTGTAAGGAGGGTATTCCCATCGTAAGGGGTCCTCTCCTTAAATGTCCATAGACATTTAAAAGCCTAGGACTTTACACTTGTTAGGGTGTAGCAGGATTTGAATTCCTGACTGTTTAGGGGACCTTGAATTAGAAATGATTCAATCATTATGCTTTTTTGTAAGAAACAAGTAGGGAATTGCCGACAAGTTTTAGGAAAACTCATAAACCTTGTTCATGCCTTTCTTCCATGTGGAGTTCATGGAAAAATTAGCACAAATGATAAGTTAACCCATTCCCAAATTGGTCTATAAACCAGAAATGAGTTCGGGAGCGAGGGTACTAAAATAACGTTCCTTCTAGAGGGGTTTCGTTTTCCTAGCCCTAGTGCGGCCTCTACTAGCTCTTCCTTTTTTACAATTTCATCACCAAACAATATATGCAACACCTTACCTAAAACTATGTTAGTTGATTTTTTTTACACATACCAATTCACGTAGGAATTATATCGTAATGTCGTTATTCTTTATTTAATCAAATTCGTGAAAAGGACAAGAAAATAAACAATATTCGCCTTAGGTTAAGTGATCAACCAACAATTTTTTAATTCAATTCTAATCTTTATTTAACGCAAGATGCGATGTGGAATTGATTAATTAATTATTTTATAGGTGATCAAACAACATAATTAATTAATTAGGGTTTTTTTAGACAATAAAAGAAATTTGATCTAACTAAGGGCTCGGGAATATACCACTTCTCTTTGCTAGATCTCCATTTAGAACACTTATGGACTCCTTCTTGTTGGGGAACCTCCACCATAGTAAAACAAATATCAAAGGGGTGAGTGTTTGGGACAAGAGGGGCTAGGTTACACAAGTTAACAAGTATTTTGCCAAAGTTTTTAGGTTAATTTATGTGTGTTTAAGCCTCGGTTTAAGAATTTTTTTTTATAGGGAATGATTAGGATTAGGGGGTTACGAGCATTCTGCCGCTGCAGGTGTCGCGCGCAATAGGATAAGTTGCGCGCGACACCCTAGCGCAAGTGATTAGGTTGCACTGCTAGGGCAACACAACTAATTGTTTTGCGCGAGGCTTTATGGAAAGATTCGATTTTATATTTTTCGTATAATTCTGAATCTTCCGCAGCGACACTCTCAAGGTTGCGCTGGGTGTCGCGTGCAAATGAATTAGTTGCGCGCGACATCCTAGTGCGACTATTTGAGATATGCGCGGCTTTTTCTGCGGCAGCATTAAAATTTAACCTAGGCGCTTCTAAATCCGTCATTATTGTGTTTTAAGCACAAGCTTAAGCCTAATTATGATCGGGTTTAGTTAATTGTACCTTTGTTTTGGCTTTATTCTTTAATTCGGGCTAGTCTTTTGTGTTTTGTGGCTTAACTAGTTCTCCATAAGTATTCTTCACTTCGATCCAACACGAAGATGATTTTATTTATCGTCATTGCACTTCCTGTCGGGACAGAAGACCAAAAGTAGATGTCTATAATTAGCCCCCACTATGATTAAGTCTAGATTAGATGATGATCAAAATAGTCAAGGAAATAAATCCGAGACTCATTCTGCGAAGTTCTCTAAGGATAGAGAATCTTTCAGTATTGTTTAAGGATGTCGAAACAGTCTTTGGTTCGCTAAGTGTTTGAAACAAGCAGCTATTAAGGCTAGAAAAAAGTTTGTCCTAGTCTTAACGCGCTAAAGAATTTAGATTGATCCTTTGCAATTGTAGAACCCTTTTACAATTAAAGGTGTTCTTGGTGATGTGAAGTTATGAGAAGAGATTGGTTTTAAAAGGATAAAAGGGGATGATTTCCTCTCAATCGTGTCATCATTGGTCTAAAGTCCCTCGATATGTCATTGAAACTTTAGCCTAACTTTAACAAAGTAAAAAAAGATGAAAAGGGGTTTTTGGTTTTCGAGCCAAAATGGTTCGATATTCGAGCTGGGTCCGCTATTCGAGCCAGGTCTGCTATTCGAGCCGGATGTCCACAAGATAAAAGTACATGTCTCACGAGTGGAGGCATATATCCAAATCCAGTGAGAGGGAAGAAAGTCAGCAACTCTCTCATCAGTTTTGTCCACAAGATGAGTACACGTATCTCATGACTGGGGGCACGTGACTACATAGGCGCGACATCTTCTCGTCGCTTCTTTATATAGGGGGTGGTCGAACACCCTAACTGTCCGGTAAGTTAGTAAGCGCACTAACTGCCGTATTTTCTTCCATTCAAGAAGTAATTGTTCCTGATGGTTCGGCGCGCCTTTCGACTTGTGAGCAAATGCCTACAGTAATTCTCTACCTTTAAGTTCCAAGAGGTAGATCTCGCAAAGCTTGGGCTAAAGTGAAATTTTACGCAACACCTACGTCGTACGATACGTCATTTGCATTTTTACGCTGCATGAAAACGCCTCCCTTTTTTCTTTGGACGTGAAAAAAGAAGAAAACCCGGACATTTGTAACGTCAGTACAGTAAAATGAAAAACCTGTCTATGGGTGCTTTTACGTAAACCACCATCATGGAACGTTTTAAGGCACTCTTACAAAAAACGTTCAAAACGTATGCTTGGGGAAGGCACAAAGCACGATGTGCGTGCAATATGATGCAAAAAACTAACAAAGAAGGAAATAAACTACATAATGGAAAGCAATTTAAAATATTTTGATAATTTGCGTGCCATTATGTCGAATGACGAGCAAAAACCAATGAAAAATGATCAAACGGATCAAAATCCAGATACCGGTCATTTTAGTGACCAGTATCCGCGCGCAACTCAGTAGGTCGCGTTGGCCAGGCGCGCGCATTTTTCTGCATTGCGCTGGTCTGTCACGCGCAACTGATTTGGTTGCGCGCGACACTTAGTTCAGCAAAAAGAAAATCGCAAAACGCAATTTTTCATTTCGCTTTCTATCTCCTTCCTTCTTCTATTTTCGCCTCTTTTCTCTCTAAAGAGCTCGATTTCTTGCAATTTTCGAAGCTAAAGGAAGCAAAATTCGTCCTTAATTCATATTTGCCATATTCGAATGTAAGTTTTTTTTGCTAAAACTTGTTCTTTTCTTAATGAATTTGAAAGAATTTCGAATCGTTAAACCCCAAATTTCGAATTTGGGGGTTTTCGATTCAGTCCTTTATTCTTAACATTGTTTGCTCTATGTTGTCATGCTATGTTTAAGGAGTGTTTTGCAACAAATTTCATGAAAAATGGTTAAGTATTGAACCTTGTATTCTAGGAACAGGTTCCGCGGAAAACCGTGAACGGCATGGTGAGGACTATATGTGCTTTCCCAGTTTCTTATCGGAGAGCCCTCGTGACTTTGTCACGTTGTGACCATCGGATGATCGCGATAAGTTTTATTTCTTTTTCTTTTTAACGAAGTTATTACATTTCATGTATTAATCTTCGTTTTGGATTTTGCAGGATGTGCAGCAACCGTCTAGTAGTCGCCGAGCACCCTGATTCCTTTTGTACATATATTATTATTTATTTTAGGAAACAGATGTACATTTTTTTTTGGCATTGTTGTACATATGACACATTTGTATATATGTCATCATTATTATGATTATTTTTTTTGTTTCCATATGTACTTATTTATTATTATTTTTATTTTAAAAAAAAAAGCAAAAAAATTTTTGAGGGAGGGAAAGGGTTCCTGACTTACCCCCTCGAAAAATAACCAAAACTCGAAAAAGGTAGGAGAAAAGAAAGAAAAAAGGAAGAAAAAGAGAAATAAGAAAATAAGAAAATAATAATAATAAAAAAAAGAAAATAAGGAAGTTAGAAAATAATAATAAAAAATAAGAAAATAAGAAAGTAGGAATGAAAAGGGACACAAAGGCTTAAAAGGCAAGCATATGATTTGTCTTAAGATTTCGTGAAGATTCCGTCATTATGTGAGCCAAAATACGGAAATAAATCTAATTCACATGCTGCAACGGGTGAGACGCGCGCAACTGAATGAGCTGAGCGCGGCTGTCGCGCACATGTGAATTTGTTGCGCGCCACCTGTTGGTGAACTTTCCTTTGAGCCAAATTTGCTGAAAATTTGCCCCTCTTGGGTCTATTTAAATGTGGTTTTGTGTAGGCTTTTGATCATCTCGCATTCATTCGCTTAGTAATATCATAAGAAACTAAATAGAATTAATCTCTCTAAATTGTCACTCTTTTTTTTTTTTTAAACAATGGTGAAGATATTTGAACAACGTTTGAAGCAATGGGTCACTTCCCTTTCAACCGATGACAAACAAGCTTTCAAAATTTATCACCTAGACCTTCTATTGAATTATATGCAACTAGTGATTAATTTTAATTTTCTTCATGCCGCAGTCAACCATTGGGACTCTAACCACCATCTTTTCTTATTTAAAGGGACGAAGTTGTCCCCCTACCCAGTGAGTTCTAGACCTTGCTAGGCTTCCCTACAAATACTCTCCCTGTGACTTATTCGCCTACCTTGTCCGATCCCAAACCTATATTCCAAAGATTTTTCGACTTGTGCGACAATGATATGACCAATATTGGAACTGAAGAAGGTATGAACTTGATTTAATTTATTGAACATTTCGTTGCCCTTCGTGACAACATGACTAAACAACGCTTTAAAATTCGTGCTTTATGTTATTGTCTTGTTGTTAATTGTTAAATTAGGACAGACAAAGAATATGGAGATTATTCCACAGTGTACATAGAAGAGCAAACAGAGGGATGTCATTCACCCGCTCCTTTGTCTTTGGCGGAAACCGTTCTATGTTTGAATCGCCTTAGAGGAGACACTAACGAAAAGGGTTTCACGGGAAGTCTATTCCTATATAGGGTACCTTTTTTTTTCGTCGTTCATCAGTGCAAGTTACGAAGTTGCGCTGCGTGCGGATGGTGCGCGCAACTGGTTTTGATGTGCACGTCACCTGCTTGTGTAAAAATCGCAGACTATTTTTTTTAGATTTGGCTCATGGAGCGTTTGCGAATTGTTGATCAGCCACAAAACCTTGAGGCTAATGGAGTAAGGACATTCCCTAGACGTCGTATCCTTTATAAGAACAAGAATGAAGAGGAATGGACCTCTTTTTTCTGTCATGGGGTTCCTAACATACGCTTTGTGATTCCGTGGTGGAACATAAATAGTATGGTTGGGAATAGTCTCAATTGCCCTTACATTAGGCTTTTAGGCTTATCTAGTACAACTTATACTTTTCTTGCACGGTAATGAGACAATATGGGATGAAACAAATTATTCCCCCGTAAGATTGTGATGCCCCTAAAGATGTGATTTTAAAACCCGAGCGAGTTTTTCGTTGGATGGAGTATTGGTCAAGTCTTCCTAGATGGATAGTACAAAATCCTACTGCGAGTATTGTATTATTTCCTTTTACAAAGCTTGGATGAATGCGGCGGATAAGGGCGAATTAAACAAGGCTCGATCTCAATATCAAGGTGCCACAGCGTGCAATCCACCTAAGCCTTTGATGCATTTGGCCACCAGTACTCCTCCTAGTGGCCAAAACAAAGGAGTTATAAAAAATTAGACTTCTCATCTCCTAAGGCGCGTTCAAAGAAAAAAAAAAGGAAAGCTCCCTCAAAACCCGCACAACAAGGTGTGATAATCAAGGAACCTTCGCAACAAACTCGAAAAAGGACTCTAACGAAAGCTTCGGAAAAGGTAAAAAAGTTTGAAAAGACCCTAATTCCCAAATTCAAGAACAATGTATGGGTTAAGAAGAAGAGCATAGGAGAAAGCTCTAAGGTTTTTGAAAATACTGCGATGGAAACTACTCCTCCATCGTCCCTTACAATTGAGAACATAGTAAAATCTTAGAGTGTTACACAGTTTCGCTATCAGT
The DNA here is from genome assembly GCF_001683475.1 of Chenopodium quinoa. Classification (NCBI taxonomy): domain Eukaryota; kingdom Viridiplantae; phylum Streptophyta; class Magnoliopsida; order Caryophyllales; family Amaranthaceae; genus Chenopodium; species Chenopodium quinoa. The sequence continues at coordinate 4,357,538 of NW_018743783.1, forward strand.
TTTAAATTGAATAAAGTGTAATCACTACTATGTTTTTTTTCGTTTACAATATAGTTCAACAATGTCTCTCTTTTCTTTGAAATTTGAATGAAATAAAATGAGCTTTATATTTATATATTTTGATATGACCGAATCATAAAGATTGCATATGCATTCGCATTTCAAAATTAGGTCTTTGCGTAGTTCTAATGTTTTTTTTTTTTATATTTATTTTTTTATTTTTCTTTAATCTCTTAGGTAGAAATTAAATGAAAAATTAATCAAACCGTGTTTAAAATGAATTAAATAAAAGTTTAATTTTATTTTCCAAGTATATGTTATATTTAAGAAACACCCTCTTTTTGCTGCAAGTAGAAGTCGCAACTTCGTTCAAATGTAAAAATTCGGGTTCGCAGTTCGTCATCAGGTGGCGTGCGCAACATCTATAGTTGCGCGAGCTTGTTCGTGCGAGCTTGTGACATCCGCGCGCAACTATTCTAGTTGCGTGCGAAACCTGTGCTACGAATGTCTCAAAATTTTTTTAATTCTGTATTATTACCCCCCAAGTGTGAAGATTTTTTCGTGATGTTCGAAAAAAATCAGAACACTCAGAACGGTTAATTATTTCTAAATTCCCCCACCCAAGTGTTATTTATTTTACCATGTTATTCGGTAAAATCCATAACACTTAGAATCTTTCAATTGAATGCTAATTAAAATTGGTTGTATGAGTGAACGAGTTTATCCGGATTTCATATGTAATATTTCTTAAGTTGATCAATGTTTATTAATTGGCGAATTTCATCTCCTCCGATATTCATTAATTTGACAGTTCCTCCTGATAGGATTTCAATTACGACGCGGTAGGGACCTATCCAATTAGGTTTTATTTTCCCTCTTGGATCAGTTGGTGGACCCGTAACCTTCTTTAGTACAAAGTAACCTTCTTTTATATTTTTGGGTTTTACTCTTTTATTGAAATGAAGCGCAATGCGCCTTTAGTAGACTTGTACATGATGCAAAGCTCTTAATCGTCGTTCATTGTGGAATAAAAGCTCTTCATACCTCGATCTTACTCATTCAGCTTCTGGTAGCTTACTTTCAAGTACGATGTGTAGGGATAGTATTCCAGTTCGACTGGTTGAACTGCGTCCATTCCAAAAACTAAGGTGTATGGAGTTACTCGTATTGATGTTCGTATAGACATTCTACAACCTCATAATGTGAAGTGTAGTTTATTCGGCCAATCTTTATAATTTTCTGCCATTTTCTTAATGATGACTGTTATATTTTTATTTGCCGACTCTACAGCTCCATTCCTTTGAGATCTGTATGGGGATGAGTGATGATGTTTTACTTTATAACAAGTTAAGAGGGTCTCGACTTCAGCTTTGAACTGAGATCCCTGATCACTAACTAGTTCATGTGTAACTCCATATCTACAAAATATGTTTCATTCGGAAACTTTGCGACATGTTTAGAATGATATTCACGTAAGAAGCAACCTCAATCCACTTGGTGACCTAATCGATGGCTACTAATACGTACTTGTGCCCTCCTAATCCTGTTGGAGAGATTTTTCAAATTATGTCAAATCCCTAAGTTGAAAAAGGCCAAGGGGAAGTGAGATTGTATAGTTCGGATGGTGGAAGGTGTTGTAAATTAGCGAACATTTGTCACTCTGAACCTTTTTTAACATATTGTATGCAATCACGTTCCATAGTGGACCAATAGTACCCTTGTCGTGAAATTATTTTTAAAAGCATTTTACCATTCATGTGAGGTCCACATACACCTTTATAAGTATTTTCCATAAGGCGTTGGTGAAGGATAATTAGGTCGTTGGACTAACTACCCTCAAGCAAACAATATTTATAAACCTACACCTACACTAAACAAGTTTAGTGGTAAGTAGAGGGTCGAACCACGGAGACGACATAAACACTATCAACACCACCACCAATTAAGCTAGGTCAAAGAGATAGGATGGATAGAACAATAAACAAAAATGAGATTTATATTAAGTTAAACTAACACCAAGGGAGAGGGTCAAACATGACAATGATCTTCAATAAAGTTAGGCAATGGAAATGAGTTTACATGCAAACCAAATATCTCATATAAGGCAATACCAACAATACCATCTAACCACCTATCGGGGTCAAAGGCTTTCCCAACTTAACACATGCTCATACTATCGTCATAAGCTGTGAAAGTTAAGGTTTTTGCATAGAATCGATCACCTAATGGATATCCCTAAGTTACACTATCGTCATAACTTAGTTCAATCCACCCAATTACAACACATGATTGGCCATTCACATGGAGTAATTAGTAAAACATGGTTACAAGGTATATTTAATCACATATAACCAACATTTGTCTAGCCTAATACATTCAAGATTCACCACATGCTATCACCAATCCCTTAGTAAAGGGAATTACTCACTAATCATGAACAACTAACACAAAACCCAACAAGAAGAACAAAGAGAAGCAATTAAACTAAACAACTACTCTAATCAAGCAAGAAATTAAGAAAGAACAATAAATGAGATAGAGTTTAGAATGCTCATTGAAGTATTGAAAAGGAATCCAAAACAATGTCACTTTGCATCTTCATCTTCTTCAATCCACCATTGAAGCTCTTCACTTTCTCTCTCTAAAATACCCTAAATTACTCTTAATCTACATTGTAAAGTATAAAAACAAAGATTAAAACTAAATCTAAGCCTAATTTATGTGAAGATTGATGGAGAGATGTTAGGGTTTAACCCCTCAAAGAGGAGAGAGAAAACCCCAAAGAAACCCACCACCAAAACTTGGCCAAAAAGAGGAGAGGAAGAAGCATTTAAAAGACCCGTAGCTGCTCGTGCGCGCCCGCGATAGAGGCCTGCGCGGCCGCGCACTGGGATCTGACAGCAACATTCTTTTTCAAACGGCAATAACTTCTGTTCTAGGAGGCTTCTGGGGGCGTGCGACCTACCTTTGGAAAGAACTTCAAGTCTAGTTTTCAATGCAATTTGAATCGCCTCAATCCATTTTGTAGATAAAAAGTTATGGCTAAAAGAGTGAACAAAGGTTAGTTTCGGAGTTCAGGCCCTTGAGCGCCCGCGCCTATCTTAGGAGCGCCCGCGCCTATCTTAGGCGCGCCCGCGCCTAAGCCGCGCCCAAATCGCGCCTACATTCTGCCTCCTTCAATATTTTCAACCCCAATGTTAGGCACGCCCGCGCTTGGTTTGGCGCGCCCGCGCCATTCTGAAAGCACGACCCGCGCTGTCCGTATGGCCTTGCTTGCTTGCTCCTTAACTTCCTTTGTAGCTCTTCAAATGAACTCCAATTCTCCAAGCTCTTCATTCTATTAAAATCAACTCCAAAAGCCTACAAAACACGAGGAAAAGCACAAAAACATAATAAAGGGAGAAACGGAGCAAAAGGGGTACAAACAAGGGACAAACGTAGAAAAATACCGCAATTAGAGGATCTAAATAGTGGCATAAATGCCACTTATCAAATTCCCCCACACTTGCCTCTTGCTTGTCCTCAAGCAAGAACAAAAGCAGAAACAAAAAGAAAGAAAAAGGATCTAATAACACTAAAAGGAGAGGGGTGAAAAAGAATATACACTAACTCACTTTCGTAGGAATCACGGTTGTTTTTAGCGTAAACAACAAGCCATTTAAACCTCAAAGTCGCCTTTGAGGACGAGTGTGCTCTCGTAAGGGTTTCCAAAGAGTTTAACCCATAACTCTACACATAAAGCAACACAAACAAGGCAATGCACAGACAAATAAAATAAACACAAAAACAAGACGTTCTTGGTGGACTTTTTGGAACGAAACAAGCACCAATGAATGCACAACTTTCTAAACAAATAAGGGTATGCACGTTCCAAGATGTTTAGGGTTGAAAGAAACATAGACTAAGCTAAGCATAGAGAACTAAGAGCCGTACAATTCACCTTTCATCCCAAACTAGCTAGCCGCGTTCTCTCCACTAGCTTCAAGTCAACCATTAGGTGGGCTTCTCATGGTTCCTCGAAGGAACCGGAAAAAGATAAAGAAATGAAAACGATGAGAAGGTTATCCCGACGTCTTGGCTATGCACTCTCTCTCTATAAGCTTGACAACTATCTTCCTCCATCGATAAAGACTAAACTCTATAGGGTCTAAAGGTCTTTTATTGGTTGTAAGGGTATGCTTGGGGTGTAAGGTGGGAAAAATTTTAAAAAAATTTAAAAATTTGGTGGTATTCCCCCACACTTATTCAATAAACACACACTAACAAGACTAAGAAACAGGACTCCCCCACACTGGAACGGAGCATTGTCCTCAATGCTCAAACACGAGGGATATGAAGTTTTTTTTTTTTTTTTTTTTTTTTTTTTTTTTTTTTTTTTGGTCCTTACCTTATTTGAGTAAGGACGGCTTTTCATAAGCATTTTCTCTTATTTCACTGAATAGAAACACAGTTTACTCACTTGCTTGACCAAAGAACTAAAACTTTCTCATTTGCGTTCAAAATCAACACAAAACAATTCTCAAACCAACATGCTTCACATAAACAAAAGGTTTAGGGGAACAAAAGGTCATTCGGTTTGTAATGTGGCTCAAAATCAAGAAAGGGAAATAGGCTCAAAGGGTTAGAAAGAGGGGCAAATTTAAAAGAAAACCAATTTTGTAACAAAACAAAAAGAAGGATAAGAAAATGAAAAATGCCTATTTCCTCCCTTAAAGTGTTCGGTCACGATCTCGGGTAGATAGAAGTCAAACTCTGGATTGAAAAATGCATAACCAAGGATCCAAATATGCCACTCAACAAAGTTGATGAAGGCTAGAACAAATAAACCTCACGCGGGATTTGTATAGCAATTACCGACCTAAGGGGTTCATATCCACCATGGAGAGCGACACCGTCTTACCACAACCATGGATTAAGGCTACAAGTATCCCAAAGTTCTTAAAACCGCTACCTTAGCATTAAAATATGTTTAACTCAACCCAAAACACTCTCAAACCGTGCATACCATTACCAATTAGGAAGGAAAACATTCAAGGACACAAGTTCAAAGTAGTAAGACCAAAACAAGAACGGATCAAAACACATATGCAAACTTGCCTTGTTTTCAAAGGAAAAGACGCTATACAAACAAATATTCACAAAACGAGAACAACTTGAGAATGTATATACAAATTGCGCTAGAAGAGAGCATGATCAACGACAAAGCCATGCATACCAAAAGTCAAGTCAATAAGGCACTCATGGCCATCCAAATATAGAATAACCAAAGTCAAAAATAAACCTTGGTATGTATGGGGGGTAAATCAAGCAATCAAGAGACCAAGAAAGGGAAGAAGGAAACAACAAAACCACAAACATTTATCTTTCAAACCATATGAAAATAAAAGGGTAAAGCAACAAAAGAGAGGAGATGGAAAGAGTGAACCAAAATGTTAGGTGGGTGTAGAAACCCGCAAATTAAGTCATTTTCCTCATTTCCATTAAATTGCTCTTCTTTGATGCTTCAACTTCCATTTACAAATATTCCTTGGTTTGCTACTTCTTATGGTTCTCGGTCAAAGGTCATGCGCAAAAGTATAGACATCAAGTACCTATATACAAAGATAAACAAGAGGAAAACAAAATTAAAAGATATAAAAGAAAAGTAAAAGCAATATAAACACGGGTTACTTCCCGAGAAAGTCTTGTTTAAGGTCCAAGATTGACCTTATTAGTAAATAACCGGACAAAGAACGCAAAAGCTTGTCATATGCATCGGAAAATATTTCATGAAAAAGAGCATAAGTGATGCTCATATGACAAGCAAGCACAAAGTTGAAAGAAACTCTATGCTTGAGGGGAGGGGGAAAAGAAAAATAAAAAGAATTAAAAGAAAAATCAAAAGAAAAATTAAAATAAGAAAAAGAAAAAGAGGGAACAAACTCATTTAGTTGCATTTTGGAAGGTGAAAGCTCATCATTGAAATCAAAAGTAAGGTCATGGTGGTATAGAGAGGCAAGGGGGTCCTCAATTGGTTTATTTTTAAGAAAATATGGTAGTGAGATGGGAAAAGAAGGAATATTGCTAAACTTCCTTGAAAAAGGGATGTAAGTTGAAGGGGTTTGAATTGGGATCGCACTCACCACCTCAATTACACCACCTAGCATTGAATCACAAGCTTTCTCTTCCAACTCATCTTCAATACCCTCAAAGATTTTCGATGTATTCTCAATCACCAATTGGGATATTTCACTCTCAACAAGAGCATGATCATCATTTTTAACATTCCCCAAGTCACCATGAATGAACATTGGTATCTCATCATCACCTAAACCAAACTTTTCTCTAAGCAACCTCAAATCAATTTTTAATTGCATCAATTTTGTATCGTCAATGGGTTGCGAAGAGTTTTGAGGCTCAAATTGGGTGGAGGGGTTGGTATTCACGAAGTCATGAAAAATCTCACCATCCATACTCCCTCCATCACTTTCAAAATCATCATCCTCAATCACATTCTCAAATTCCAAATGAGTTGTCTCACTCTCTTGATTACCCTTAGGCTCACTCAAATGTGAGGAGGGAGAAGAAGGAAAGGCATCCTCTTGGGATGAGGCTAGTTGGGAAATTTTACTTTCCATCATTTTAATCCAAGCTTCCCTTTCATTCCTCTCTTCATCTTGTTTTCTCATAAACTCCTTAAGCATCTCCATACACTCTTCTTCCTTCGATCTCCCCACTGAATTACCCTCACAAAAAGGCTCATTAGACACATAGGGGAACTCATTAGGAATCGTGTATGAAAAAGGAAAGGAAGATGAAGAATTATGCATTTGAGAATTTTGGGTGTGTGAAGCATCATTGGAATTCATGCACATAATTGATGAACATTGAAAAATATCATGAACATTATCAACATTGGGATGCATCTCATTACAATTAGCATACAAAAGGGAAGGGTTACCATCATTCATCAAGGGATCATCATGGGGAACATAAGAATCATCATTAGAGTTTATGCAAGAGTTAGAAAAATCATGACAATTATCATAACTATCTTGCTCATTGCTATCCCGAGCAAACCACAAATAGAAATCCCAAGCCTCATCCGAAGATGTGGCTCGAAATTCACCATTAAATATGTTTTCAACCACCCCCCTAGTGTACTCATTCAAACCCCAATAAATTATCTCACAAGACTCCCATAAAGTACAACCAAGGTAATTAGAGAAGTCTTCAAACCTATTAAAGTATACCCAAAAGGGCTCATATTCAAATTGAGGCAAAGAAGGACATGACATTTCATTTTGGACAAATTGATCCATGACTCAATGAGGCAAAACAAATAGCAACCAAATAAGAAAGCTCAAATATTTTTGGAATTTCCCCTTTTTTTTCCTTTTTTTTAAACAAAAAATAAACAAAAAGAAAAGAAAATATTCGCAAAGACCTAGACTCAATAAGGTAATACAACAATAATGGAAGCCGTCCCCGGCAACGGCGCCATTTTGGTGAAGGATAATTAGGTCGTTGGACTAACTACCCTCAACCAAACAATATTTATAAACCTACACCTACACTAAACAAGTTTAGTGGTAAGTAGAGGGTCGAACCACGGAGACGACATAAACACTATCAACACCACCACCAATTAAGCTAGGTCAAAGAGATAGGATGGATAGAACAATAAACAAAAATGAGATTTATATTAAGTTAAACTAACACCAAGGGAGAGGGTCAAACATGACAATGATCTTCAATAAAGTTAGGCAATGGAAATGAGTTTACATGCAAACCAAATATCTCATATAAGGCAATACCAACAATACCATCTAACCACCTATCGGGGTCAAAGGCTTTCCCAACTTAACACATGCTCATACTATCGTCATAAGCTGTGAAAGTTAAGGTTTTTGCATAGAATCGATCACCTAATGGATATCCCTAAGTTACACTATCGTCATAACTTAGTTCAATCCACCCAATTACAACACATGATTGGCCATTCACATGGAGTAATTAGTAAAACATGGTTACAAGGTATATTTAATCACATATAACCAACATTTGTCTAGCCTAATACATTCAAGATTCACCACATGCTATCACCAATCCCTTAGTAAAGGGAATTACTCACTAATCATGAACAACTAACACAAAACCCAACAAGAAGAACAAAGAGAAGCAATTAAACTAAACAACTACTCTAATCAAGCAAGAAATTAAGAAAGAACAATAAATGAGATAGAGTTTAGAATGCTCATTGAAGTATTGAAAAGGAATCAAAAACAATGTCACTTTGCATCTTCATCTTCTTCAATCCACCATTGAAGCTCTTCACTTTCTCTCTCTAAAATACCCTAAATTACTCTTAATCTACATTGTAAAGTATAAAAACAAAGATTAAAACTAAATCTAAGCCTAATTTATGTGAAGATTGATGGAGAGATGTTAGGGTTTAACCCCTCAAAGAGGAGAGAGAAAACCCCAAAGAAACCCACCACCAAAACTTGGCCAAAAAGAGGAGAGGAAGAAGCATTTAAAAGACCCGTAGCTGCTCGTGCGCGCCCGCGATAGAGGCCTGCGCGGCCGCGCACTGGGATCTGACAGCAACATTCTTTTTCAAACGGCAATAACTTCTGTTCTAAGAGGCTTATGGGGGCGTGCGACCTACCTTTGGAAAGAACTTCAAGTCTAGTTTTCAATGCAATTTGAATCACCTCAATCCAATTTGTAGATAAAAAGTTATGGCTAAAAGAGTGAACAAAGGTTAGTTTCGGAGTTCAGGCCCTTGAGCGCCCGCGCCTATCTTAGGAGCGCCCGCGCCTATCTTAGGCGCGCCCGCGCCTAAGCCGCGCCCAAATCGCGCCTACATTCTGCCTCCTTCAATATTTTCAACCCCAATGTTAGGCACGCCCGCGCTTGGTTTGGCGCGCCCGCGCCATTCTGAAAGCACGACCCGCGCTGTCCGTATGGCCTTGCTTGCTTGCTCCTTAACTTCCTTTGTAGATCTTCAAATGAACTCCAATTCTCCAAGCTCTTCATTCTATTAAAATCAACTCCAAAAGCCTACAAAACACGAGGAAAAGCACAAAAACATAATAAAGGGAGAAACGGAGCAAAAGGGGTACAAACAAGGGACAAACGTAGAAAAATACCGCAATTAGAGGATCTAAATAGTGGCATAAATGCCACTTATCAGGCGTGTGGCTTCAGGTTGGTCTACACACAATAAACTTTGACCATTAGGTCCTTTTTGCATAATTGACTATTTAATAGACCGTATTGGGCCGCAAGTGTTCATAAGGCTCGATGGTCTTTCGATGAAGTATTTTCGGGATATGTGCCATGGGTAATATGTTGGAGGATATGATCATACCAAGGACTTTCTCCTTCGATGTCATTTATTTCCTCTATTACGTTGCAATATGCTGGTTCTTATCTTCTATCAACGCATAATGGCATCATATTTGAGTGATCTAGAATGTTGATCATTAAGGTTAATTTTGCTAGCGCATTGGCAAATTTATTGTCATCCCTTGGGAGATATTTAAAATCAATATGATCAAAATGCTCGATGAGTTGCTCTAGGTGTGCTTGGTATAATATCATTGTGGAGTTCTTTATTTTCCTTTTTTAAGTATATGATTATAATCAAACTGGAACCTCCGTACACCTCTAGTTTTTGCACACCTATGCTAGCTGCTTATTCTAATTCAATAATGCACGCTTCACATTATACGGCATTATTGGTAACCTCAAAGTCTAGTTTAATAGAGATTGGAGTATGTGCTCCCTCTGGACTTATGAGTAACACTCCTACGCCACATCCTTTTATGATTGGACGCACCGTCGAAGTACATTACCCGTTTGTCATCTTGCGTCATGAGAATCTCTTCATCCGAAAGATGAGTAGTTTTTGCACGACTTGTTTGGATTGGATGTTGGGCCAGAAAGTCAGAAATTACTTTATTGGATTGATTTTTTAGGAATATATTTTAACTCAAATTCGGCCAACATCACCAACCACTTAGATATTCTTCCTTGTATAGGTGGTTGCTCAAACAAATACTTTATTGGGTTTTGTTGAGAAATCACATGAGTAGTGTGTGGTAGCATATAATGTTGTAATTTTTTAGTTTCCCGCACTAATGCTAGACTTGTCTTTTCCAAAGTGTTATATTTTGTTTCATATTTAATGAATTATTTACTTATGTAATATATTGCACACTCGACTTTTTCTACCTCTGGTGCTAACATGATGCCTGTTGTCGTGTCTGTAACTGTAGATACCGATTTGTGTCTCCCTAAAACCAAACCCAGTGATGAGTACCTTTCACGTTGAATCATAATCGAATGAAGTGAAAGTGTGGAAAGTCAAGTGTTGTGGTTAGCTTTATTTCTTTTCTTTCTCTTTGTTTTTGAAAACCTATTTTATGAAAACATTCAATCCAGTTTGGTTTGGCCATGGCAAGGGTCCAATGATAGTGTAGTTGGGTTGGGTTCGAAAAGAACTTCCAACGATATATTATAAGCCCAATTCCGATGAATAATGATGAAGTTATGGCTAAATTACTAAACTAGGCCTGGTTTGATCCTTATATGCGACCTAATGATCTAGAGGAGGGCATATTATTGATTTATCATTCCTAATGCAATTAGAATTTATTTTAGTCTTCTAGAATCTTCTAGAAAGTTCTTTTCATTCCTAATTTAATTAACATTGATAAATTTACTTTAGTTGACTTTTAAGAGTTTTAATCGAAATAAAGGAAGTGTTTTTAAGGAAAATACGATTGTACCCTCTCATACGCTTAAAATTTATCAATATAAGTAAACGAATGGAAAACTATTTCTAGCGCCATACGACAGCTCTGTCGCCTGGCGACACGCGCAGCGTTTGGCGACAGGCGTGTATTTGGCGCTGCAGTCGTGTTTTATTCTTTTCAAAACTCTGATTCGTTTTCCATCGTATCCGGCTGATTTTCTCTATAAATAGCCTCCTAAAACCTCCACTAACAATCACCAATTCTCATCAAGAATCTCTTGATTACTCTCTCTCTCTCTCTCTCTTTTCTAAACTAGCCTTTTGAACACAAAATTCCGCATTCACAAGATCTAGACACATCTAGCCAAGTTCGAAGTTGCCTTCACCCTAGACGTGAAAGGTTTTAATTTCTAAGGGTTTGGTCCGAAATCTCTATTTCAATTATTTAATTAAATTGTTTTTATTTTACTTGAAGTTACTAACGCGTGTATTTTGTTATTAGAACGAGGTATGAGGCATCCAAGTAAGTGCTTTAATTGTTTGCATTGTTATTATGATATAGAAATCATGTCTAGGTTGTTATTATGATTCCTAGTGTCATGTCTAGGGTGTTTTGATCTTCCTAGTATCATGTTTAGGTAAAATTTATAATACCAAGTATGACAATTGTGATTTCTATGATGCCTTTTAGTGTCTTTCTTAATATCATGTTAGTATCATGTTAGGGCTAAAGCTTTGATTTTTATTGTTTAGTGACGTGCTAGGGTTTGTTATTAATCTTGTTAGTATCATGTCTAGGATCTTGATGTTTATTTTGTTTTAACATGATTATTTTTATTATGATTATTATTATTATGATTATTATGTTGCTTGATATTTTTATTGTTATTGCTTGATCACACCTTTTATGCATGTTTAAAGGGAATTCATACATGTAATAACGCTTAAGAAAAAAATTAAAAATCTTGTTTAGGGTTAATTTGATTATAATTCAAGTGATCGCCAATAATAGTTTTGTTTGTGCATTAATATTCAACCAACATACATTAACCAAGTTTAGGGTAACCTATTGATTGCATGTTAGTCTGAAAGCGCACATGAATACGATCAGAATAAAGTAGAGGCCTATTATTAGGGCAGGTTCAATCTCTTTTAGATTGTATTTGTACGTTCATCCCCGAACTACTATTCATGGTTCCAGACCTATTGGAGTTGACGATCTCCTGGATCGTTAAGGGGTGTAACCTTCACCTCGTGAATGGTTTACAAGTTCCTAAAACTTTTTGGCGACTCTTTTGCTCTATCTTCTTTCCCTTTGGACACCACCATGCTTAAGTGTATGATCACAGTGGGGTTCAAGCTAGGGATAATGCTTAAAATATTCCATATAATTTTTGGCAACTTCACTGGGGAGGATTTCTATTTTAATTCCTGAAATTTATTTCGGCAATGATTTAGAATGAGTGGATGAGACTCGAAAAGTTCTAAGTATTTCATGTGAGTAATTTTGATTAACATTATTGTCATATGCATAAAAAAGATCTCATTGGAAAGACCATCCGTAATGAGTTAAAAACATAGGATTTTTACACGTAGGAAATTTGAGGAATATCTTTCACAACTAGGATCGAAATAATGCTGCGCAAAACTGGAAGATTTTAACGAGCATAGAATGTTGATGAGGCATGTAGGAACTGGCGTCCAGAAAACAAAGTATGTCGCCAGGTGAGAAGATCAAATTGCGACAACGACCTCTGTTCGCTGGCGCAAATTTCTTCCCATATCGAGCCAGAACTATGCGTTCTGATTTTGACAAGTTTTTAGCACTGTTTGCTCAATCCTACTTCCCGATTGAGTTTTTCTCACTTTTCTGAAACCCATATGTGTTCGACATATGGACATAACCCTTTAGGAATTCATGCTCCATCTACCATATTGAACGCTCTATTCAACAAAGGGTGCATCCGAAAATGTTGGATTCACCAAACCATGGAAGAAAGTTTTTAAATCACGGTGTCCCATCCACTCGCGCCAACCCTTCAAAAGGTAAGGCTTCCGCGCGGTGCATCCGAACAAGTAACCATGGACCCTCTTTGACTTACCCATATCTCGAACTTTAGAGAACTAGAGCCATAGTTAGGTTGCGAACTCATTGCATCATATTGTGCCTACTTGCCTAATTGTGCATTACTTGTTGTGCATACTCTATGTGTTTTTCCTAACCGTATTTTTGACTTGTGTTTGAGACTAAATAAACTGATTAAAGACTAAAAGGAATTTGTCTAATTAATTAATTAATTAATTAGAGTAATTAAAGTCTAATAATATAATTGGAATTGACTTAGTACGACTTTAGGCATGTCCCGTAGAGTTATAATACTGACAGCAGTCCCAAATTAATGCTCCAGCAATGGCACCACAATTTTGACTGCAGCGCCACACTTTGTAATGCAACGCCTGGCGACAACTCTGTCGTCCGGCGCTGCACTGCAAAGTGCGGGGACAATCCTGTTTCCTCGGCGACAGTTCGATATTTTGCTCGAGTCATCACTATCTATGAGTCTAATTAAACAGTTTGCTAATCAAATAACAGTACCTTTGTTAATTCCTTAATCGAGTTTAGACACTATGTCCCACAGTCTTACACAAGAGTCAAAGCATGTCACTTGCACTCACATATAAAGCACACACTAATATGTATGTACACTTTGACCATGTATAAGAGAGTCTTGTATGCGCGTGTTTTCTGTCATTTTTTTAGGGGGGGGGGGGGGGTAAGTCGGATATTAATCCTCCAATAAAAACACTTGTTTGAACCCTATACTTGATTCCCAAAAATATACAACTTATTTTTTCTTTTTCTTTTTTATGAACCCATAAAGTCAAAGTCAATTTGAGTCAAGTCAATAAAATAAAATGGTTTAATTTACAGCGCATGGTCAAGAAAGGAAGGGTGTCTGATCAAAGGAAACCTTTTCCTTCAAGTACAACTTTTTGACAAACAAATCGCTCGAAAAAGGAAAGCTAAGAAGATAATGGCAACTCAGAAAGAACTCAATGAACTTAGGAATGAATTAACTAACATAACTAAAGTATTCAAGCTTAAACCCATCAAATTAATCACCTAAAAAGCAACAACAAATGGACCTTATGCAAGAAATCTTGAGCCAGCTATCTACTGACTAGAAGTTTAAAGGCATTAGTTCACAAAGGGTCTCGGTGGACAAGGAGCTTCTATCGCAGAAGTTAAATGCCAACAACATCCCAAACTTCAAGGCAACTGACAACCCTTATTTCCATTTAAGAGCTTTTGAAACAATAATGAGTATTAAGGGTATTGATAAAAAAGTATTTCCTTCTCTATTTTCCTTATCCCTTGAAACCGTGTGCCAAAAATGGTTTTTCTCCCTTGACCAAGAGAAAACCTCTACTTGGGAGATAATAGTAAACGCTTTCATTGATAGGTACAAGTGAAATATTCAAGTTGAAACTGACAATAGGGAACTTGAAATACTAAAGCAGAAAGAGAATGAAGGTTTCACTTCTTTCTTCAACAAATGGAGAGAAACCTGTGCTAGGATGATTGAAGTACCAAGCGAAAAAGAATATTTGAGGTTGTTCATCAAGAACCTTCAAGAAAAGTACTCCAAGCATCTGAAGTATCAAAACAATCTACACACTTTCAAGGCCGTCTACGATATTGGGATTCACATTGAGGACGACCTTGCTAAACTAAAATATACTAATAATAACTCCAACAGTGGCTAGAAAGGCAAGAAGAACAATTATCCCTCTTTTTTCAAAACCACCCACTCAAACAATGTCAGCACCATTAATTTGATTGAAGTCCTTGCTATGAACAACTAAGGACAAAAGAAACCATTTAGGAGAAACTCTACTCCTATTTGTATGAGTTATGACACTGCATTTGACCGACTAAATGAAAAAGGTCTTATAACTCCTATTGGACCATTTGGGGACCCACTAGTTGAAAAGAGGACAGCTAATTGGAACCCCAATGCACACTGCAAATATCACCAAGATAGGGGTCATCTCACCGAAAATTGTTGGAAGCTTAAGGAAGCTATCTAAGATTTAATTGATAACAACAAATTACCATTGCCCCTTGCCAGTAAGTAGCCAAGCATTGACAATCCACCTCTCTCCCATGCCTTGGCCATCTCTGATGAGGAAAACGATGCTGATCCCTCATCCCTCATCAAACCTTTTGAGGAAATTCATTCTATCGAAGAAGAGGAGGATATCTTTTTCGATGCCATGGATGATTTTCCAGAACCAGCAAGCAAGGAAGATGTGCGAATGCTTATATGGTCCATGTGGAAAGGAATAGACTTACTAGGCGAGGCTATTGAATTTGCAAAGAAATAAGTGGAGGATCTTTAGAAAAAGAATAATAAAATTCCACCCATGAAAAAGAAAACATCCCCTCTATAAGTAATTGACAGACCAAAGAAGAGTAATAAACTCTATACTCCAATTGGGACTTCATATGCTAAAATGTCCCAAATTCTCTCCGAGAATGGTAAGGTCAAACATCTCAAACTGAGAACATTTGAATCTCTAAAGAGGACAGATAGATTCTACTGTCCATACCATCAATCAAGGGGACATACCATTGAAAGTTGTTTTAAATTTAAAGATTTAATTCAGAAGATGATTGATGATAAGATAGATAGTTCAAATCCAACAAGAAGAAGACATAAGCATCAATGGGGTTTGGGACAGCGATGATGAAGACGTCTATCTTAAGGATATAGAAGAACCTCCACTTTCAACCATATATCCAATAAGCAAAATTTGGGATGAAGAAGATTAACCCATACACGTCCTCACAAGATCTGGGAGAATGCAACCTCCCGTCTCTACACAACCTATTCTCCAACTGTGCAACAAGTTCTCGTACCTATCATAGAAGACAATGACATAGTCAAACAATTCAAAAAGACCAAGGTCAAGATGAATGTATGGCAACTTCTAGCTACATCTCGAGAACATAGGTTGACAGTGATGAATGCTTTGGACAAGACATGGATAGATTTCGACACCACTCCTGAGGGGTTAGCTAACTTCTTTATGATTGATCTCCCTAGTCCTACTAACTTGATCACCTTTTCTGATAAAGATTTACCTCCAGAAGGTGACAAGCATTACAAGGCATTAAACATCACAATAGTCTGCAAGAGAATGAACGTCCCAATGACTCTTGTAGACAATGGATCGGCAATTAATGTTTGTCCACTCAGAACTGCGAGGAAGTTGGGCATAAGGGATGAAGACTTAACCCCGTCAACACAAGGAATAAGAGCTTATGACAATACTCGTCGCCAAGCTCTTGGTAAGATTACTATGAATGTAACGACAGGCGTAATAGAACATGCCACTACCTTCCAAGTGGTAGATATTAAAGCTTTGTTCAACTTATTATTGGGACGCCCTTGGCTCCATGACCTCAAGGCCATCCCTTCATCTCTTCACCAACAGGTAAAATCCATAGTTGGAGGAATCTCTATCACATTTGATGCTTCACCCATGAGTATTAAAGCTGTGGAAAATCCGATCATTAATGTGGAGCATGATGAAGATGATGAAGACTTGTGGGGATTTAATGAAGAGGTCTCCTTAATCGAGGAGGATGAAAGGACCCCTCTCTGTCACGACCCCAACTCCAATATGACGGTAAACGCTATTTTTAAGAGACAAGGGCACTTTCTTGGAATGAATCTAGGAAAGAACAAGGGAATAGTAAAACAACTGGAATTACCTGGCCTCCCTAAATTAGATACATTCGGAATTAGGTTCGAACCCACTCGCGAAGATCTTAAGCGAGCCCAGGAAATATCTAAGGCCCGTAGGAACACTTGCATCCAAAAGAAAGTAATCCCAATGGATCAGTATCCTCTTACTCTCAATGGAAAGTTCATAAAAGAAGCAGAGGACTGTCCATGCTATGAATTTCCCGAACCCTTTGTTGTAAGTGGCATAAGGAAAATGGGATTTGAAATCTTCTTGGATTGCTACTTTCTAGATGAAGTCCTAACTCCTATTCACAAGGAGAAAGCACCCCCATGCTTCGACTTTAATGTCATGGGATTATTATTTGGGCGAGAAAAAGATGAGACAAGATACATAGAGGATAACTCCTCGCTCATCCAAATGGTCCTACAAAGTGAGAACTTTGACCATTTAAAGCTCATCACTCCAGTAGAAGGATTTGTACAAGGGTGGTGCAAGACATTCAAGGTGACTACTCTAAGTGGAAGAAAAATCTCCATGACGACAGGGCAAGGACCGATGTTTGAAGAGTTGTCTGAGTCAGAGTCTGAGTCAGAGTCCTTTCCTGTAGAGTCGTCCAAGTCTTTAGTTGTAGCACCCCCTCCTTCTTCTATTTCTACTCCTAGGATAGTTAGCAATCAAGTCCCTGAGGACATTCCCTTTTTGATGTAATGATTTAAGAGTTCAATAATATGTCTTCTTCTGCTTACTCCTCGTGTTTTTCTTTAACCTAAGATGACGAGCGTTGCTTAACTAACAGTGAAAATGAAAAGAAATTGTTAAAGCAATGGAAACACTTGAAAAGAAAACACCGATAATTGATGAAACTAAGACGGTTGATATCTCAAATGAATCAACCATTAAAAGAGAACTTAAAATCGGATTAACACTTAATCAACAAGAAAGAACCAACTTAATTATTCTACTTAAAGAATTCATTGATGTATTTGCTTGGTCATATGAAGATATGCCAGGCATTAATAGAGAAATAGCTCAACACAATATACCATTAATTCCAGGAATGAAGAGCCTGGGCCCTCCACCGCCGCGGTCCGGGCTGCGTAAGATCGACCACCCTGATCGCCAGAACTAGTGCGGCGACGCCTCGAGCTAAACCTCACCGGCTCTCTTCGAACCTCTCGTCTCGTTCGAGTACAAAAGGAATGGGCTGACCCTGCAAGGAGAAACCAAGTTAGAAACAATCAAAATAGAAATATAACAATGCAGAAATAAAAAGAAAAGCTACCTCCTGATCCGCGTCGTCGCGACGACACGTAGTAACATTCCTCAACTGTACAAACTGGCTACGGAAGACATCTATGCATCTCGCCATCGGCGTTACCACCTCGCGCGAGAACTATCAAAGAAATAAAGTAAAACAACTCACCCGACTCTGGTGGCGAGGAATCGATCGTTCCATAAAGCGCTGATCCTCGGGAGCTAGAGGAATCATCTCCTTGATAGGCCCGTATGTCCCTAGTAGTGGATGGAAATACGAGGGGGTACAAACTCAATAGGCCCAGCCTGACAAAAATCAAATCAAAGTGAATAACATATCACTCTGGGGGCTTCTTAGCTAAAGGTAAAAGAATAATATCATACCATCAAGTCTTCATCTTGAAATTCATTGTCGTATATTGGCGTTGAATCTTCTATTGGAAAATCCGCTAGGAAATCCGAGACCACATATCCTTTGATAGCCTTTTGAGGCGTGAATCTCACATTGAACTGGGCTAAGTTGACTATCCATCTTGATATGTGCCCATTGAGTGTAGATTTCTCGAATAGATACTTAAGTGGATCAATTCGGGATACTACAAAGATTGTATGCACGAGCATGTAATGTCTTAGCGTGGTTGTTGCCCACACCAATGCGAGGCATAATTTTTCAAGCGGTGTGTAGCGTACTTCATAATTGAGGATCTTTTTGCTTAGATAGTAGATTACATTTTCTTTACCTTCTACTTCTTGTGCAAGCATAGCTCCCATTGTCTATTTGGTGACTGTTAAGTACAACCTAAAAGGTATTCCTAGAAGTGCTAGTGCTAATATGGGAGGATTTGCATGATAGGCATTGATCTTTTCAAAGGCTTTTTGACACTCATCGTCCCATATTACAGGTACATTCTTTTTGAGCTTCTTGAATATTCATTAGCATATTGTTGTTAATTTCGATATGAACCTACTTATATATTGCAACAGGACAATAACCCCTCGAATTTGTTTCTTGGTTTTGGGTGGTGGCATTGACATGATCGCCTTGATCTTGGTTGGGTCTATTTCTAATCATCTAGAACTTATGACATATCCGAAAAGCTTGCCTGAGGTGACTCCAAAATCACACTTGGATAGATTCAACCTCTTGTTATATTTTCTTAGCCTTTCGAAGAATTTTCTCAAGGCTACTTGGTGTCTTGGACGATCTTTTGACTTCACAATCATGTCGTCCACATATACTTCAACCTCTTTATGCATCATGTCATGGAGTAAGGCAGTCACTGCTCTTTGGTAAGTAGCATCCGCCTTTTTCAACCCGAATGGCATTACCGTGTAACAATAAGTACCCCATGGTGTTATGAATGTTATTTTTTCCATATCTTCTTCTTCCATGAGAATTTGATTGTATCCCGCGTATCCATCCATAAACGAGAGAAGTGCATGATTTGCTGTATTATCTACCAAAATATCGATGTGTGGTAAAGGGATGTCGTCCTTTGGACTTGCCTTATTTAAATCTCAATAGTCAACACACATTCTTACCCTTCTTTTTCGGATCTGGGACCACGTTGGCTACCCATTTGGGGTATTTGGATACTATGATAAAACCTGCAGTTATTTGTTTTTGAACTTCTTCTTTTATTTTAAGAGCTAAGTTGGGTTTCATTCGACGCAACTTTTGTTTTACAGGTTTCATTCCTGGAATTAGTGGTATAGTGTATTGATCTATTTCTCTATTAATGCCTGGCATATCTTTTTATGACCAAGCAAATACATCAATGAATTCTTTAAGTAGATTCATTAAGTTGGTTCTTTCTTGTTCATTAAGTGTTAATCCGACTTTAACTTCTCTTTTAATGGTTGAATCATTAGAGATATCAACCATCTCATTTTCCTCAATTATCAGTGTTTTCTTCTTAAGTGTTTCCATTGCTTTAATAATTTCTTTGTCATTTTCACCGTTAGTTAAGCAATGCTCGTCATCTTGGGTTAAAGGAAAACATGAGGAGTAAGCAGAAGAAGACATATTATTGAACTCTGAAATCATTACATACAAAAGGGAAATATCCTAAGGTACTTGATTGCTAACTATCCTACGAGTAGAAATAGAAGGAGGGGGTGCTACGACTAAAGACTTGGACGACTCTACAAGAAAGGACTCTGACTCTGACTCAGACGACTCTTCAAACATCGGTCCTTGCCCTGTCGGGAACTCATTCATGGCATCGTAAGGGATTTCCTTTTCCTCTTTGATGGCATAAATTTCTAAAATTGGCTTGATGAGAGATGAGGGATCAACATCGTTTTTCCTCATTAGAGATGGCCAAGGCGTGGGATAGAGGTGCATTGTCGAAGATTGGCTTCTTACTAGAAGGGGGCAATGGTAATTTATTGTTATCAATTAAATCTTGAATATCTTCTTTAAGCTTCCAACAATTCTCAGTGAGATGCCCCTTACCTTGGTGATATTTGCAGTGTGCATTGGGATTCCAATTTGCTGTCCTCTTTTCAATTAGTTGGTCCCCAAATGGTCCAATAGGAGTTATAAGACCTTTGGCATTTAGTTGGTCAAATGTGGTGTCATAACTCATACCAATAGGAGTAAAGTTTCTCTTAAATGGTTTCTTTTGATCTTGGTTATTCATAGCAAGGACCTAACTCAAATAAAAGGTTCTAACATTATTTGAGTGGGTGGTTTTGGAAGAATAAGGATTTTCATTCTTCTTGCATTTCCAACCATTGTTGGAGTTATTATTAGCACCTTTAGTTTAGCAAGGTCGTCCTCAATGTTAATCCCAATATCATAGACGGCCTTGAAGGTGTGTAGATTGTTTTGATACTTCAGATGCTTGGAGTACTATTCTTCAAGATTCTTGATGAACAACCTCACATATTCTTTTTCGATTGTAACTTTAATCATCCTAGAAGAGGTATCTCTCCATTTGTTGAAGAAAGAAGTGAAACCTTCATTCTCTTTCTGCTTCATTATTTCAAGTTTCCTATGATAAGTTTAAACTTGAATATTGCATTTGTAACTATCAATGAAAGTGTTTACTATTGTCTCCCAAGTAGATGTTTTCTTTTTTTCCAGGGAGAAAAAACATTGTTGGCAAACAGTTTCAAGAGATAAGAAAAATAAAGGAGGAAATACTTTTTTATCAATACCCTTAATACCCATTATTGTTTCATAAGCTCTTAAATGGAAATAAAGGTTGTCAGTTGCCTTGTATTATGGGATGTCGTTGGCATTGAACTTTTGCGGAAGAAGCTCCTTGTCCACCGAGACCCCCTGTGAACTAATGCTTTTAAACATGTAGTGACTAGATAGCTTGCTCAAGATTTCTTGCATAAGGTCCATTTGTTGTTGCTTTTTAGGTGATTAATTTGATGGGTTTAAGCTTCAATACTTTAGTTATGTTAGTTAATTGAATCCTAAGTTCATTGACTTCTTCCTGAGTTGCCATTATCCTCTTAGCTTTCCTTTTTCGAGAAATTGGTTTTTCAAAAATTGTACCTGAACGAAAAGGTTGTCTTTGATCAAACGCCCTTCCTTTCTTGGCAACGCGCTGTAAATTAAACCATTTTATTTTAATGACTTGACTCAAATTGACTTCGACTTTATGGGTTCATAAAAAAAAAGAAAAAGCAAAAATAAGATGTATATTTTTAGAATCAAGTATAGGGTTCAAACAAGTTGTTTAGTTGGAGGTTTAATATCTGACTTACCCCCTAAAAAAATGACGGAAAACACGTGTATACAAGACTTTCTTAGACATGGTCAAAGTGTGCATACTTATTAGTGTGTGCTTTATATGTGAGTGCAAGTGACATGCTTTGACTCTTGTGTAAGACCATCGGACATAGTGTCTAAACTCGATTAAGGACTTGACAAAGGTACCGTTATTTGATTAGCAAACTATTAATTGGACTTATAGTGATGACTCGAGCAAAATACCGAACTGTCGCCAAGGTAACAGGACTGTCGTCGCACTTTGGAGTGCAGTGCCAGACGACAGAGTTGTCGCCAGGCGTTGCACAACAAAGTGTGGCGCTGCAGTCAAAATTGTGGAGCCATTGCTGGAGCGTTAATCTGGGACTGTTGTCGGTTTTATTACTCTACGGGACATGCCTAAAGTCGTACTAAGTCAATTCCGATTAAATTATTAGACTTTAATTACTCAAATTAATTAATTAATTAATTAGACAAAGTCCTTTTAGTCTTTAATCAATTTATTTAGTCTTAAACACAAGTAAAAAAAACGGTTAGGAAAAACGCATAGGGTATGCACAACAAATAATGCACAATTAGGCAAGTAGGCACAATATGATGCAATGAGTTCGCAACCTAACCATGGCTCTAGTTCTCTAAAGTTCGAGATATGGGTTAGTCAAAGAGGGTCCATGGTTACTTATCCGGATGCACCGCGCGGAAGCCTTACCTTTTGAAGGGTAGGCGCGAGTGGATGGGACACCGCGAGTTAAAAACTTGCTTCCATGGTTTGGTGAATTCAACATTCTCGGATGCACCCTTTGTTGCATAGAGCGTTCAATCTGGTAGATGTAGCATGAAATCCTAGAGGGTTATGTCCATATGTAGAAAACATATGGGTTTCAGAAAAGTGAGAAAAACTCAAACAAGAAGTAGGATCGAGCAAACAGTGCTAAAAACTGGTCAAAATTAGAACGCATAGTTCTGGCTCGGTATTGGAAGAACTTGGCGCCGGCGAACAGATACCGTCACCGCAATTTGATCATGGTGCCTAGCCACATGAGTGTCGCCTGGTGACAGAGTAAAATCATCGGCAACAGACTTTTTGTGCAGCTTTTTGTGCTCAATAAAATCTTCCAGTTTCGCGCAGCATTATTTCGATCTTAGTTGTGAAAGATATTCCTCGACTTTTCTACGTGTAAAAATCCTTTGTTTTAACACATTACATATGGTATTTCTAATGAGATCTTTTTATGCATATGACAATAATGTTAATAAAAAATGACATACAAGAAATACTTAGAACTTTTCGAGTCTCATCCACTCACTCTAAATAATTGCAAAATAAATTTTAGGAATTGAAAAAGAATTCCTCCCCAGTTGAGTCGCCAAAAATTGTAGGGAATTTTTCAAGCATTATCCCTATATTGAACCCCACTTTGATCATACACTTAAGCATTGTGGCGTCCAAAGGGAAAGAAGATAGAGCAAAAGAGTCGCCAACAAGTTTTAGGAACTTGTAAATCGTTCACGAGGTGAAGGTTACACCCCTTAACGATCCAGAAGATCGTCAACTCCAATAGGTATGGAACCATGACTAGTAGTTCGGGAATGAAGGTACAAATCCAACCTAAAAGAGATTGAACCTGCCCTAATAATAGGCCTCTACTTTATTCTAATCGTATTTATGTGCGCTTTCTGACTAACATGCAATCAATAGGTTACTCTAATCCTGTTTAATCAATGTTGGTTAAATATTAATGCATAAACAAAACTATTATTGGCGGTCACCTGAATTATAGTCAAATTAACCCTAAACAAGATTATTAATTATCTTATTAAACGTGATTACAAGTACAAATTCCCTTTAAACATTCATAAAAGGTGTGATCATGCAATAACAATAGAAATATCATGCAACATACTTCCTCTGTTCTTTTTTACTTGACCTGTTTCTTTTATCACGCTTTCCAATGCAGAACTTTAACGATCAATAACTTAAATTCTCCATAAGCAAAAATTATAAAAGTTATATATTAAGATAGTACTTATTGAGACGAATCCAAAAAGATCATACATGAATATATTTTTCCTTACATATTATTCAAAAAAGACGGTCAAAGGAGGGGTGGTGAATAGTATAAAAGTCAAAGCGGGTCAAGTAATAAAGAACGGAGGAAGTAATAATCATAATTAAAGTAATCATAATCATGTTAAAGCATAATAATGGAAAGATCCAAGGCACGATACTAACAAGATTATTAACAAATCCTAGCATGTCACTAAGCAATAAAAATCAAAGCTTTAACCCTAACATGACTAACATGCTATTATGGAAGACAATAAAAGGCATCATAGAAATCACAATTGTCATACTTGATATTATAACTTTTACCCTAAACATGATACTAGCAAGATCAAAACACCCTAAACATGACACTAGGAATCATAATAACAACCTATACATGATTTCTATATCATTATAACAATACAAACAATTAAAGCACTTACATGGATGCCTCGTACCTCTTTCTAATAACAAAATACACGCGTTAGTAACTTCAAGGAAAATATAACATCAAACAATTAAATTAAATAATTGAGATAGAAATTTGGGACCAAACCCACAGAAATTAAAACCTTTCACGTCTAGGGCGAAGGCAACTTCGAACTTGGCTAGGTGTGTCTAGATCTTGTGAATGCGGAATTTTATGTGCAAAAGGCTAGTTTTCAAAAGAGAGAGATAGAGAGAGAGTAATCAAGAGATTCTTGATGATAATTGGTAAAAGTTGATTATTGAAAACGGAGGTTTTAAAAGGCTATTTATAGAGAAAATCAGCCGAATACGATAAAAAACGAATTAGAGGTTCGAAAAGAATAAAACACGACTGCAGCGCCAAGCACGTGCCTGACGCCAGGCGATAAAGTTGTCTTATGGCGCTGGAAATAATTTTCCACGCGTTTTCTTATTTTGATAAAATTTAAGCGTACGATAGAACAAAATTGTATTTTCCTCAAAGGGGTCGTTAGGGTACTGGTGGTGCTTAAATTGGTGGATTTTTGAGATAATCTTTCATTTTCTCAAAGGCCTTTTCGCATTGATCGTCCCATTCATGTTTCTTTTCTTTTTTTAATTTTTTAAATATTGGCTCACAAGTCATAGCCAATTTATTGATAAATTGACTAATGTATTGTAGTTTGCCAAGGAATCCCCTAATTTCTTTTTCTGTTTGAGGGGGAGGCATGTAAACAATTGTCTTTATTTTAGAGGGATCAATCTCGATGCCACGTGTGCTTACTATGTAACCGATTATTTTGCCAGAAGTTACTCTGAAGGCGCATTTTTGTGGATTCAATCGCATTTTGTATTCTTTTATGCGAGTAAAAAATATGCATAAAGCTTTTATATGTCTAATTCTATCTTTGGAATTTACGATCATACCATCCATATACACTTCTATTTCTTTATGCATCATATCATGCAAGAGAGTCGTAGCCGTTCTTTGGTACGTAGCTCCTGCATTTTTTAAACCAAATGGCATGACTGTGTAGCAATACGTACCCCAAGGGGTAATAAAGCATATCTTTTCTTCGTCTTCTTTTGCCATTAAAATTTAATTGTAACCTGCGTATCCATCCATAAAGGATAACATTGCATGTTCAGCCGTGTTATCTACCAATTTATCAATATGTGGTAGAGGAAAATCGTCTTTAGGGCTAGCTTTATTAAGGTCCCCAAAGTCGACACACTTGCAAACTCGTCCATCCTTTTTAGGGATTTGGACGATGTTCGCTACCCATTATGTGTAATTACATACGCGAATAAAACCTGCGTCCAACTATTTTTGTACTTCCTCTTTTATTTTTAATGCGACATCAGGTTTCATTCGTCGAAGTTTTTGTTTTACTTGTTTAGAGGTAGGGTTCAAGGGAATGGTATGTTCCGCGATTTCCCTATCTATTCCAGGCATGTCGTTGTATAACCGAGCAAACAAGTCTTCGAATTCTTTGAGCGTCGGTATGAGGGCCGATCGCTCTTCCGAATTTAAAGTTAAGCCAATTTTGACTTCTCTTTTATTTTTTTTTATTTCCTATAAAAAACTATTTCAGTTTCTTCAATGATAGGGTTCTGTTGTTCTCGTTCATTCATTAGTTCAACCAATTTATTAATGTTATCATCTTCATTAGATTAATTGTTATAGGATTCTAAAGATTCAAGAGAAGTCATATACTCGGAAATAAAGCTCATAAATTAAAATCAAAAGAGAATACATCAAGAGAAGAATCCTTTTTGGGATCTATGTCCTTAGAGTTAGAAAATAAAGACTCAGTAATGGCCACAAGGCCTAGATTTTCAGCTTCCCTTGAGTCTATAATCGATTCATCCTCCAATTCTTCAGATATCTTCCCTTCGCATGTGACGATTTTCAGCTTATCACCTTTGTGATTGGTCCATTTGAAAGATTCCCTTCATCCATGCTCAAAAGTTTCATTTGAAGGGGTGATAAACAAGGTTGGGTCAAAAGCTTCATCTTGAATGCCGTTTTGATTGGTCATTGTTCGACATGATTTTGCTCTAGTCCTAATAGCAAGTTAAATGCTTGCCCATCATAGCACCCTGGAGTTGGGTGTTTTGATTTAACGATACTAAGATCGACATCCAAGAAGTAGCCATCATGAAATATTTCAAATCCAGGCTTCTTGATTCCTTCCAGAACTAAGGGTTCTGGAAAGTCGTAGCATGGGTAATCTTCTCCCTCCCTAATGAATTGTCCATTAAGAGTTTTTGGTAGGATGGGAGTAAAGTGATTATCCCTTTCTTATTATTGTCTCTACGTGCTTTGTTTTTTGCATCATGAGACTCCAATTCTTCTTTGGTTGGTTTATATCCCAATCCAAAGGGGAAGATTTTCTTTGGTATAGGAAGTAAGAGAGATTTCTTCATTCCTATTCCCAAAGGCGTCCCAGTAAAGTAACTACTCTCGAGTAAGATGTTGTTTACTATCTGGGTGGAATATGGATCAAGCTTGAATGGTTCTTCAAAGTCTTCTTCTATTTCAATTGTGCAGATTGGCTCCGCAACGAATCCCCACATGTCCTCTTCATCATTATCATGGTTTACTTCTAAGAGTGATTGATCATTTATTGCTATTTTGAGTGGAGAAGCATGTATACTTATAGGAAGCCCTTGATAGTTTAACCTAATCATTTTATGAAGTGATGATGGTATTGCACGAAGCTCATGTATCCATGGACGTCCAAGTAGAAAGTTAAATGTAGGTTTTATGTCCATATGGAATTCAACCATCTTTTGAATTGGGCCTGTTGAAATTGGTAGCTTAAATGTTTCATACACCAATCTTCTCGAATTGTCATAGGCCCTAATGCTTTGTGTTGTTGATTAAAAGTCTTTTTCTGGATTAAGGTGAAGTATTTTGCAGTTCACAATGGGTATACATTTACAACTGACCCATTGTCTACCAAAGTTAGAGGGATATTGTATCCCTTGCACCCCACGGTTAAGTATAATGCGTTGTTGTGGGTAGTGTCTTTTGAAGGTAAATCATCATTAATGAAAATGATTGATTGTCGGATTTCTCGCTAGTAAGCAAGAGAAAGAGATCCTGAGGGGTTGTGTCTTTGCTTATGGACAAAGCCGTTAGAGCATTCATGAGAGAATTCCTATGTTCTTTAGAAGTACTTAGGAGTTCCCAAATGCTAACATTTGGCTTGGATTAGCAAAGTTGTTTGACCAATGGATCTTCCACCTCAAGTGGAGGTGGTATTGGATTTTGTACTTGACCTTGAGTTTAATTTTGCGTGGTCGAGGATCCATTTTGTGGTGGTGCTTGGTAGTCTCGCCCAGAACGAGTTAAATGATCTATCTCGTTTGTGTTAGTTGTAGGACTCACAAACCATCTTTCTTCTAGATGCTTTGGATGTGCCTCCATTTTAAGATGTTCCATGAGTTTTTCTTGATATTATTGTTCATCCAAGGAGAGATTGGATAAATCTTGCGACTTCCCCAAGAAATGATCCCAATCAAGCGCTCCATTTGTTTCATTTTTTAAAAAAGATGGAGGTGGGACGACGGCATACTTAGAGACATATAAGTCTTAAAAGTCATCGTCCCATAGTCCACATACTTCATTAGTTGCCCCTATGAGTATGTGGATAGAGGTTCTCCTATAGGTGTGATATAGTCTAAAGGATTGAACATATCACTTCCCATATGGTCCTCATTGATGTGAAACAGCCCTAAGGGGGATGCATTATTGTTAGGTTTAGGCGTGGGAATTCTCCCATCGTCTACTAAATCTAGTATTTTGTTCTTTAAGACATAGCAACGTTAACTATCATGTCCAACGCCTCTATGATAAGCTCAATAAGAATTACCATCCCATTGAGGAAATCTTCTTTCCGGTGGAGTGGGTGGTGTCGGCCCTATTGGCGCAAGTAAGCCTTTTTCATTTAATTTTTCTAACAATTCTTTATAGCTTACAGGAAATGGAGTAAATTTTCTTTCTTTTGTCCATCTCTTTCTAGGATCATCATATCGATTTGTGTTATTGTATTGCGTGGATTATTGGTCACCTTAAATATTGGCAAGTCCGTAGGTACGAACTTTTCCGGTAAAGCAAGTCTTGCGGGAGGAGCAAATTTTTCTGCGTCGAAGTATTTATTCCCCATTGTAGAACGAAGAACTAACTTCTCCAACGACTTTTCTTTGATAGATAATTGTTCTGTCTTTTCTTGCAAGGCAAAGGTTTCATCATTTTTCTTTTCAGCCTTTTCCATTTTCTTAATTCTTCTCTCCTCGACCTTTAGAGCCTTTTCCTCTCTCAAACGAAGAATCTCTTGTTAAAGTTCTTTGATGGATGTCATTATTGTTGGACTAGGATTTGTTGTCGAAGAAAAAGTGGTTTGAAAGGGGTTGATCATTGGGTGGTAAACGTAGACGCCATTGCCCGGGAGTCTTCTTTCCCAATCTTGGAAACCGACCCTAAAAGGAGTACGAAAGGATAAGTAAATCGATACGCTTGTTTAAAAAGGGAAAAAAAAGGACGCAAAATATATACAAACAGATAACATCACCCTTACCAATTCTTCGATGAAGATATCGTTCGGATGAGTCAATTTGTTTTTTGAGAAATCAAAGTTGACTCGTTCAGTAGGTACGCGCAAGTGATTCAGTTGCACGCGGCTATCGCGCGCAACATAATCTATTGCGCTGGGAGGGGTCACCTAATTGTTTGATTTTTTTTAATTCGAGCTTTTGTTTTTTTTCATCGTTTTTTGTTTGTTTGATTTTTTTATGCTATCCTTTGAATATGACTCCAAATCACAAAGAGACAACTTCGTAATTGGTAACCTAGACCAAACTAAAAAGAAAAAAGAAGACTATCCTAACACGTTTCATATAATAACATAATTACACAAACATGCCATGAGTCAAGAGTCACGCAATGCCATTCTTAGGTAAAATAAGAGGCTTGGGTGTCCAAAGGTACCATATCTTAAGAAATGACGCACAAATCAATCACTCAACGTGTTGACTTATGGAATCGCCTTCCCAAATTTTTTTGGCGATATGGGTGGGATGATTGTTATTGATTTCGTGATAGAAGCCTAGTGTTGGCGACCCCTAATCAATGAGCCAATCCCCAATGGTTTAAGTGCGCTATGCTTATGCATGATTCAATGCTGCTTGTTTGGTTTTTACTATTGTGCAAAAGGAAGATATTATGCGCTCAAGTCTCGCTCTCTAACTAGAGATTATCCAAGTTAATTCTCGTTACAACCTATAGGCAACCTAGTGTTGGAAACCTTGGATCATAACTTTGAACTAATCATGTAACCTTTAAGTCCCTAGTGGAGTCGCCACTGTAAGGAGGGTGTTCCCATCGTAAGGGGTCTTCTCCTTAAATGCCCATGGCCCTTTAAAATCCTAGGACTTTACACTTGTTAGGGTGTAGTAGGATTTGAATTCGTGACTATTTGGAGGACCTTGAATTTTTATAAGAAACAAGTAGGGAGTCGCCAATGGGTTTTAGAAAAACTCATAAACCTCGTAAATGCCTTTCTTCCATGTGGATTTCATGGAATAACTAGCACAAATTATGAGTTAACCCATGCCCAAATTAGTCTATAAACCAGAAAGGAGTTCGGGAGCGAGGGTACTAAAATAACGTTCCCTTTAGAGGGTAATCGTTATCCTAGCCCTAGTGCGGCCTCTACTAGCACTTCAATTTTTACAATTTAATCACCAATCATTATATGCAACGTGATACCTAAAACTGTGTTAGTTTATTTTTATTTACACATACCAATTCACGTAGGAATTACATCGTAATGTCATTATACTTTATTTTATCAAATTCGTGAAAAGGACAAGAAAATAAACAATATTCGCCTTAGCTTAAGTGTTCAACCAACTATTATTTAATTCAATTCTAATATTTATTTAACCCAAGATGCTATGTGGAATTGATTAATAAATTTTTTTTAAAGGTGATCAAACAACACTAATTAATTAATTTAGGTTCTTTTAGAAAAGAAAATAAATGTGATTTAACTAAGTGCTCGGGAATTTACCACTTCTCTTTGTTGGATCTTTGTTTAGAACACTTATGGACTCCTTCTTGCTGGGGAACTTCAACTATAATAAAAAAAAAATCAAAGGGGTGAGTGTTTAGGACAAGAGGGGCTAGGTTGCACAACTTCACAAGTATTTTTCCGGAGTTTTAAGGTTATTTTCTGTGTGTTTAAGCCTCAGTTTAACCTCTTCTTTAAAGGGAATGACTAGGTTTAGGGTTACGAGCATTCTACCACAGCAGGTGTCGCGCGCAACAGGATGAGTTGTGCGCGGCACCCCAGCGCAAGTAATGAGGTTGCGCTGCTACGGGTAGCGCAACTAATTGTGTTGCGCGCGGCTTTATGGGAAGATTCGATTTATATTTGTCATATAATTCTGAATCTTCCGCAGCGTAACTCTCGAGGTTGCGCTGGGTGTCACGCGCAAGTGAATTAGTTGCGCACGACAGCCTAGCGCGACTGTTTGAGATGCGCGCGCCATTTTCTACGGCAACATTAAAATTTAAACTTGGCGCTCCTAAATCCATCTTTATTAGGTTTTAACCACGAGTTTAAGAATAAATATAATAGGGTTTAGTTGATTGGACCTTTGTTTTGGCTTTATTCTTTAATTCGGGCTAGTCTTTTGTGTTTTGTGGGTTAACCAGTTCTCCATAAGTATTCTTCACTTCGATCCAACACGAAGATGATTTTATTTATCGTTGTAGACACCCATTTGTGTCTCCCCAAAACTAAACCCAGTGATGAGTACCTTACACGCCGAATCATAATCAAATGAAGTGAAAGTGTGGAAAGTCTAGTGTTGCGGTTAGTTTTAATTATTTTCTTTCTCTCTGTTTTTTAAAACCTATTTTAAGAAAACAGCCAATCCAGTTTGGTTTGGTCCATGGCAAAATTCCAATAATAGTCTAGTTAGGCCAGGTTGAAAACGAGCTTTCCAACGATATATTGTAAGCCCAATTCGGATGAATAATGAGGAAGTTATGGCCAAATTATTATACTGGGCCCGATTTGATCTTTATATGCCGCACCAATGATCTAGAGGAGGGCTTATTATTGATTTATCATTCCGAATACGATTAGTATTGATTATAGTCTTCTAAAATCTTCTAGAGGGTTCTTTTGAATCCTAATTTGATTATCATTGATAAATTGACTTTAATTGACTTTTAAGAGTTTTATTTATAATAAAAGAAGTGTTATTAAGGAAAATACATTCTTGCCCTCTCGTGCGCTTAAATTTTATCAAAATAAAGAATACGTGTGGAAAACTATTTCTAGCGCCATACAACATGTCTGTCACCTGGCGACATGCGCATGTTTGGCGCTGCAGTCGTGTTTTATTCTTTTCGAAACTCTGATTTGTTTTTTATCAGGTCAGACTGATTTTCTCTATAAATAGCCTCCTAAAACTCCATTTTAAATCATCAACTCTCATCAAGAATTTCTTGATTCTCTCTCCCTCTTTCTAGCCAGGCCTTTTACAATTCCCAACTCATTAGCACTAGTAACACCTAGCATAATTCGAAGTTGCCTTCACCCTAGACATGAAAGGTTTGATGTTTTTGAGGGTTTGTTCCTAAATCTCTATTTCAATTATTTAGCTTAATTGTTTTGATTTATTATTTTCCTTGAAGTTACTAATGTGTGTATTTTGTTATTAGAAAGAGGTACGAGGCATCCAAGTAAGTAATTTAATTGTTTTATTGATCTTTTGATATCGAAATCATGTTTAGATTATTATTTTGATTCCTAGTATCATTTTAGGATGTTTTATTACTTCCTAGTATTATGTTTAGGTAAAGAATAAGTTTCTTATAGCAATTATGTTTTCTGTAATACTTATTATTTTCTTTCCTAATAGCATGTTAGTATCATTGTTAGGGTTAAAGAAGTTATCTTTGATGTTTAGTGACATGCTAGGGTTTGTTATTAATCTTGTAGTTAGTATCAAGCCTAGGATCTTGATATTATTATGATTTAGCGCTGATATGATTAATTTAAGTATGATTATAATTGTTATAATTTATGATTATTATTATTATTATTATTATTATTATTATTATTATGATTATTAATAATAATATTATTATTATTATTATTATTATTATTATTATTATTATTATTATTATTATCTCAAAAACAAAAGCCATACAACCTACAATAAATTAGTGGGAAGCCGAGATACATTCTGGGCCCCCACTCCTCTAGCTATTGCAAATCCTACCCTAGTGAAGATATGAGCTGCAGCACGAGCCCCAATGTCTTGCGTCGTCGAGAACCTTTGAATCCGCTTCAGTAACGCAACAACCTCTTTCTCTAATTCCCCAAGCGAAGAAAAGGAGAAGGGAATGAAACCATATCCAATCGCCTGGCATCGAGCTTTATACTTAACCCGCTTCCGATGAGCTGCATTAGCCACAACCCGCCCAGGAATGAAGTCAGATAGCCCTGATTGTGTCAAAGGAGAAGACCCTGTCAAATCAACACAGACATTGCGACCACAATCCCATGAATAAAGTAACACATCCGCGGGTCTGAGGGCCTCGTCGTTCCCTCCGGCCAACCCAATGTCAACCTCTTTTCTCGCTGAAATCCCAGAACGAAAGCAAACATCAACAAGGGTATCCCGAACAACATTATGCCGATGTTTAATACCCACAATACCAGCACAAGACACTGCGTGATCACCGAAAATATCTCCAGCAAAAACCCTCGAACAAGCAGAGCACAACGTCCAAATAGAGAACAATGGTACACCCAACCGATAGGACAACACACAACGATAAGTCTTGGCGTTCATCGTCTGACCCAACCCTGAAATAGGAACCGCCCGAAGCCAAGCAGAGGTGTGGTCACCTTGCTGTGATTTCCATAATGCTGATTGTCGAGGAGTTAAAGAATAAGCAGATTCTGCAGAAGCGGTAACCTTTGTGAAATATATATCTGCCAATTTCTTCATGAGTTTAGGGGCAGCGACCTCACTAGGATTACTCAAAATGTCAGACTCCACTGTTCCATTAAACAGACTCAACGCATCCTCAAAGGCTCGTCCAAGACCAACAATGCCAGCATGCCGAAGAAGTTGTGTCTGCAACCCACCAGACTGTAACCGAGAAGCAAGAAAAGCATAGTGACGAACATCACCTGCAGAATAAACACCAAGCCCTCCAAACGCAAATGGTAAGCTGGCAAGTCGCCACTGCCAATCACCAAACCCCGGCCCCGAAGCAGTAACAATACGCTCCATGGAAGATCGAAGAGTTGCATCAAAAGTGCGCTGAGCCACCTCAAAAATACTAGGAGGACATGTACGCAATGCAAAGTAGAGTTTTGAAACTCCAATACATGCCCTAAGTAACAACAGCTCACACTAAGGATCATCGAGCATAGCAACCTTATTCATAAGGGCAATGGTCTTGGTCACCCTCTGCATCACAAGCTCACCACTAAAACCAGAATCGAAACTAGCGGGACCTCCAAGAAACCTAACACCACGCAAAGGTCGAGCAATATTAGGTGGAAAGACACCCACCAGCCTGCTTCGAGGGTCTTCTGTAGGCCAGAAAACTTCAGTTTTTTCCACATTAAGACATAACCCAGAACGAGGTCCTTCCTCCATAATCAACTGCAAAACTTGCCCCACCACCAAAGTGTCACCAATAATTGTGCCGTCATCTAAATACCAAGCCTGAAGACATACATCAAAAGTCTCTCTGATTTTACACACCAGGGGTTGTAAAACCAAAGAAAAAAGCAAAGGACCAAGGGGATCACCCTGCTGCACCCCTTGAGATGACCATAAGGTTTGGTCCCCATAGTACAACCTGGCTGGATTAGAATAGCAGAATTCTACCCATTGCGAAATGCCTGGACAACGATGACGTACCTCACGTAACATGATGTAACGATCAACCAGATTGAAGGCATTTTGAAAATCCACCAACAACATAGATAAACCAACATCAGAACCACGGTCCTCAATCAACCGATTCACCGCATGAAGAATTGCCTCACCACCTGAAGAAACCCCAACACCAAATTGAAGGCCATCAAAGTAACTCCCTAAAGACTGACCAACCATAA
Organism: Chenopodium quinoa; assembly: GCF_001683475.1. NCBI lineage: Eukaryota > Viridiplantae > Streptophyta > Magnoliopsida > Caryophyllales > Amaranthaceae > Chenopodium > Chenopodium quinoa. The sequence goes on from NW_018743783.1 coordinate 4,391,683, forward strand.
CAGCACCCACCTTCGAAACGAGACGCCGCCAAACCGTACCCACAGCAATAGGACGGATACCACCACCGGGCTTGACAAGTGGCGTAAGAGGAGCACTAGCAATGTACTCTCCTAATTCCATAGGACATCTCCCAGCTAGAAAGAGATTACCCACCTCAGTAATAGAGTCAACCAACTCATCTGATACTGCCACAGCCGCACCACTCAAGCAATCCATAAGATGTTGAGCACGCAAACAATCCCTACCACATGATGTGCCACGAGGGAAACTCCTAATCCGATCCAAAACAACAACAGAAGTCGTAACGAGATGAAGGTGATCAATAGGTATATCAGGCAAGGATGGAGATGGAGATGAAGGGTGCTTTGACTATAAATCTGCAAGAGTGGCGTCATTATAAGGTGCAACGCCTGCTGAAGAAAGAACCCGAACCGCAGCAGTGTAATGGCCATCGCAAATCTTCCTACGACACTGCTTAATATTACGCTCTTCCAAATCAATGTCCTCATCATCAACCATCGACAAAGTAGGAGAATCCTCTGCCAAAATTTCCCTCGCAAGCTGCAAATTACAACCCGCTACACTCCAAGAACAAATAGCACGGGAAATACTCTCTTCTTGATGCCGACGTCTTACCGAAGACCGAGACTCACGACTACTCCGCGGGCGAAAGATTTTAAGGATGCAAAGAGGTAACACCAACAAAGAGACCCAATTAGAAATGTCATCAGGCTTAGAGATCACCTTATCAAGAGCACCTTTCAGAACCCGTGAAAACCCCAAACGACATTTGGGAGGGATAGACTTAACAGAGCGAAACCCCTTAGAGAACAAACAATCAAGGAGGGCCACATCAAAACCACCGTTATGATCTTGCACCAATCCATCCATACGATCAACTCGAGCAGGAGAAGAAGGAGATTGTGGCTTGGTGAAATTATGAAGCACAAAACGAACAACACCATCTCCTTCATCAGGGGGTGACACATCCTCATCCCCACAATGACGACACTTAATACGTACCGTGTGCGTTTTATAGCAAACTCCACATAACCAAATCCCCATACGCCTAAAAGTAACTTCTGCCTCATTATAAACAGCCAAATTAGAAGTAAGAGAATGTCGGGTGATATCTCGCGCACCGATACAACAATGACGATCAGTAAGATGTTTTATTAGAGAACGTCGAGTAAGGCCATTTCCACTCCCATCTTGACAACCACTAAGACCCACAAAGGGACAATGAAACTTCATAACGGCAGCCGACATAGCTGACTTGCACCACCCAAAACTGAAATAAGCCCGAAAGAGCACCAGAAACTGCCGCAAAACAGCTCCAAAACAGCACCCAAGAGCTACCAAAAATGCACCAGAAACTGCACCCAAAACTGCTCCAAAACAGCACACAAAACTGCTTCAAAACAGCACCCAAAACTGCACCAAAACAACATACAAAACTGCTCCAAAACAGCACCCAAAACTGCTCCAAAGCAGCACCCAAAAACTGCTCCAAAACAGCCCCTAATATCGAAAATCGCTGGAAATATTGATCACCGAAACCCAAAATAGAAACCAACAAAAAACCTCCTCTAACTGACCAAAAACAACACCAATATTCGCGAGAAAAGATGCCCTCAAAATGACAATAACAGCTTGTAATTGCACCCAAAACGCACCCAAAAACAGAGCAAAACCACGCTTGAAAACACAGCAGAATTGCACCCAAAACCGCAGCCTGAAAACTGACCAAAACAACCCAAAAAATACCAAAAATAAACACACCCTAAAGACGCTTGAAGCAGTTCGAAAACCCAAGGAAAACAGCGTGATAATTTGCCAGAAAATTGATTAAGAAACCACCCACAAAAGCCGCCTGAAATCCGCCCAAAAGCTGCCTGAAAACCACCCGAGAAACCACCTGAAATCCACCCAAAAGCCGCCTGAAATACCCCTGACTTAAAACCGCCCACCTGATCACACCTTATGCCAGATATGATGCCAGAAAAAGGACTCGGAACTGCACCCAAACAGCCTGGAAAATCGCCTGAATTTCTGCCTGAAACCGCCTGAAAACAGAGCCACCACCGAGAATCTTCGCCGGACCTGCTAGGAAGATGAAACCACCGCCACAAGCTGCCTGAATTGCTACCGGAAAACCGCTGGAAAATGAACGTGGAACCCCCCTAATCGCCCTAATTATTATTATTATTATTATTATTATTATTATTATTATTATTATTATTATTATTATTATTATTATTATTATTATTATTATTATTATTATTATTATTATTATTATTATTATTATTATTATTATTATTATTATTATTATTATTATTATTATTATTATTATTATTATTATTATTACTATTATTATTATTATTATTATGTTGCTTGATTATATAATTTATTGTTATTGCTTGATCACACCTTTTATGCATGTTTAAAGGTAACAAGTACTTGTAATCACGCTGGATACGATAATTTATTATCTTGTTTAGGGTTAATATGATTATAATTCAAGTGATCTCCAATAATAGATTTATTTGTGCATTAATATTCAACCAACATGGATAAACAGGTTAAGGGTAAACCTAATGATTGCATGTTAGTCAGAAGCGCACATGAATACGAGAAGAATAAAGTAGAGGCCTATTATTAGGGCAGGTTATTTCTCTTTTAGATTGAATTTGTACCTTCATCCCCAAACACCAGTCTTGGTTCCAGACCTATTGGAGTTGACAATCTCTTGGCTCGTTAAGGGGTGTAACCTTCACCCTATGAACGGTTTACAAGTTCCTAAAACTTATTGGCGACTCTTTTGCTCTAGCTTCCTTCCCTTTGGACGCCACCATGCTTTAGTGTATGATCACAGTGGGGTTTAAGTTTGGGGTAATGCTTGAAATATTCCCTACAATTTTTAACGACTCCACTGGGGAGGAATTCTATTTTTTTCCTGAAATTTTTTTCGGCAATGATTTAGAATGAGTAGATGAGACTCGAAAAGTTCTAAGTATTTCATGTGCGTAATTTTGATAACATTATTGTTATACGCATAAAAAAGGTACTCTTTGGAAAGACCATCCGTAATGAGTAAAAAACATAAGATATTTTACACGTAAGAGATTTGAGAAATATCTTTCACAACTAGAATTAAAATAATGCTGCGAAAAGCTGAAAAATTTAAGAATACAGAAAGCTGCTGAGGCATGTAGGAACTTGCGTCTAGAAAACAGAGCCTGTCGCCAAGTGACAATTATTTCTCCAGGCAACAGGGCTTTATTGCGGCGACAGTCCCTGTCGTTAGCTGGCGATGTGTTCTTCCAGTAACGTGCTAGAAATATGAGTTCTTTTTTTCGATCAGTTCTAGCAGTGTTGGCTTGATTCTACTTCCTGATTGAGTTTTTTTCATTTTTCTTAAACCCATATGTGTTCTACATATGGACATAACCCTCTGGGAATTCATGCTCCATCTACCTGATTGAAAGCTCTGAGCAACAAAGGGTATATCCAAGGATGTTGAATTCACAAAATCATGGAAGCGAGTTTAACTCGCGGGGTCCCATCCACACGCGCCAACCCTTCCAAAGGTCAGGCTTCCGCGCGGTGCATCTTGACTCATAACCATGGACTCTCTTTTACTAACCCATATCCCAAACTTTAGAAAACTAGAGCCATGGTTTGGTTACAAACTCATTGCATCATATTGTGCTTACTTGACTAAATTGTGCATTCTTTATTTGTGCATAACCTATATATGTTTTTCCTAACTGTTTATTTGACTTATGTTTAACCCTAAAAAAACTAACCAATGACTAGAAGGTCTTTGCTTAATTAATTAATTAATTAATTTGAGCTAAGAAATATACCTTAAATCGAGTCATAGTTCCTTCAAGTCAACCCGGATTTTGATTCACGTATACTGCACAAGCGTCGACTTGTTTTGGTCATAGCCGGAGTTCTAGGAATAGTAACGAGTAGTAGAACTATGGATCTGTAGCCCCGAGTTTTATCTTTAAATTGGCGTTGGTTTCATCCCAATCAGAGTCACAGATCAAAAGTTATGACTAAATTACCAAAGCATGTCTAGTGTAATGCATATACATGAAGTCTTAACCTAGTCTTTGCTTGAGTCTAGTCACATAGTCTAGCCACATGGTCATGACACAAGTCTTAACATGTCACCTACACTCACTAGTCTTAGCACACACTTTGTGTAATATATCACCATAAACATGTCTTAGGTTCATGCATGAGTCGGTTTTTTCCGTCATTTGAGTTGGGGGTACATTCTATTCCTAATTTTTTCAGATCTCCCCATCTACATCATCTTTCCATTCTCTACATGCTTTCTCCATATCACAACCTTCATTCTTACTACCTTCTTCCATCCATGCATGTTGAATCGAGTATGAGTCATGTGATTGACAAAAAAAAAATGAGGGTAATGATGAAACAAATGCACAAGGCAAGCTTCTCACCAAGATTTCATGCTTTCTTCTTCTTTTTTCAAACCCTTAGGTTTATTTCTTAGGGTTTGATTTTTTTTACCCTTCACTTTGTAAATAAGATGAGAATTTATTTCCTTACATATGATTATTGCATTGCATTGCAAAAAAAAAATTAAAAAATAAAAAATCATGTCGAACAAAACCACTTTTTTGATAAAAATAAAAAAAAAATAAAAAAAAAGTGGTGACCCCTTGTAGCCACATCATTTCACCTTTCACCCTTCAAATATGCAATCCTTTTTTGTTAAACAACTTTGAGCCTCGTCTAACAATAGACCTTTCATTTTTCAACCCACATCTGCCTAACCTTACCTAACCTTGAAATGGGATGGTGTGCAACTTATGCAATTTTCAATTTCATAAAAAGCATAAGTGACTTCAAAAGATTAAAATAGTAAAAATATTAAGCAAAAAAAATAAATAAAAGTGTACAAAAGGGCAAGTGTTCCAATGTCTTTGATATGAAAAGAAATATCTCTGATATGAACACGTCTCAGATTGCGTCTCATATCAAGTGCTTCGTACCGTGCCTGAGAAACATGAATGCCAAGTGAGTGATTGACCGCATGATCGGGATTGTCCACACTTATTAAAAGAAAATGCTAAAGCAAAAAAATAAAAATAAAAAAAAAAGAAGAGAGCTAAAAAAAAAAAGGGTGAGAAACCTCAAGCATGAAAATACAAATATTCAAAAGCAAAGTTTCACACCTTGGGGGCTTATCTAGGATATTGAGCTTTTATCCCTTTCTTCTTCGACCTTTAGCCTAAACATGTTACAACCCTTAAAAAGACCTTTTTTCGTTAAACACATACTTGAGCAAGGTTCGGCTAGAGGTACGTTCGGCCTGATTCCTAACGTATACGTAGGAAACCTCACAAAGGGGTACGGCCGTAATAAACATGCATTCATATTCACATTCACACACTTAAAATTGATCATATCAAGGAATTTCCAACGCTCATCCCTATTGACTTAGAGATAGACTTGGGGGCTTGATCCTTACATTATTAGCATACCAAGTCTAACAGTCACCACCATTTGACTCTTTTCAATATATTTTTCCACACACTTAGCCCTTGCGGCCTAACTTTAGTGTCACTATCACACACATCACAGATACATGACCAAATATACTTCCCTTAGGAACCCTGTGTCATGAAATCTTAACACAACGCTGAAGTCTGCCGTATCATATCAACATCAATCATCATTGAATAACGAAGTATGAAGTTCTTAGCCTCCGTGTCTAAATTACCTAAATATTTTCATCAACGATAGCCTAGGATGAATTAATCCTTGCACCTTGAGAGATAGTATCAAACAACAGTTGACTAAGCTCATTCAACATGCACCCTCAAACACTTCTTCTTTTTGCGTCTTTCTTTTTCGGGAGAAAGTCGGTACCCTCCACAAAAATGAAATGATGAATTTTTTTTTTTTTTTTTTTTTTTTTTTTTTGCATTTCAAGTCATGTACATATCGAGCTTCATGAGTCAACAATATGCACACACGAGTCACACAAAGTGAGTCATCATTAAGTCAAGTTTATACTTTGAGTCATGTCAATTCAATGAGTCAAGTAACACAAAATCATAGGTCAACCAGAAAGAAAGATAAGTAAAGTCCTATAGTCTAAAATATAAATGCAAGTACATTCCAGTGAGCAAGAACTTTCTTAGATTTTTTTGAAAAGCCGCAAATGAAAACCTGACTACAGCGTCAGACAACAAGGTTGTTACTTGGATACATAGCGAGAACGCAGCGACAGAGTCTTCCAGCAAACGCCGGTGCGGCGATGAGATACATGGCCCCATATTGGATTATGGGGACCTCTTACAGCAATTTCGGGTTCCATGGTACGCCAGTTAGCCCCTATAAGCAAATTGACATGATTATTTGTCGGCTCGATTACAATCGCAGTAAGTGATTGACCTGACGACGATCGTCTCACTTAGCTTAAGCGCCTAAGCATTGGCTCATTACAAGCACCAACGCATTGGTTAAAAATTAAGAACTTATACGACAATTTTTCCAAGATTAAATTATCATCCCCAACTGACAATATTTCAAAATATGGATTGTCGCGCATCTTCTTCAATGATTATTTTTCCAAGATTGGTTTTTCATCTCTAGCAAAGTTTCCAAGCGTGGATTGTCGTGTTCCTTCTCTGTTTGGCAAATTTTTCGAAATTTGGATTGTCAAAATCTTTGGCAAGTTTTCCGAGATTAGATCGTCATACACATGGTTCCCTATGAAAAAATTTCCCAAAGGATTGTCTTAGGTCTCTACTCATCATAAATTTCGGCAAAGGTTCCTCAATGTGGATTTTCAATCATTTCAGTAAGTGGCAAATTTTCCCGAAGTGGATTGTTGATTGACTCTTTTTTGCAAATGTTCCAAGACGCGGATTGTCAATTGTGGCAATATTTTCCTATAAGGATTGTCGCATAACATTGGAAAATTTCCAACGTGAATTGCTTTCAAGAGTTGTATTCCAAGATGTGGATTGTCGATCGTAACAAAGTTCTTATGACAGATTGTTACGAAGCATTGGCAACTTTTCCCGAAATGGGATTTTCGCAAATTTTCCGAGGTACTGATTGTCTCTTCATCGAGGCAACATTTCCAAGGATGGATTGTTACAAAGCATTGACAACTTTCCCTAAATCGGATTGTCATACATCATACAAGAGTTGTGTTTGCAACTATTCCTAGATAAAAGAGGATTGTCATCACCTAATGCATCAACAACAAAATTCAAGCAGCATTAAGGATCAACAAGCATTGATCTTTGGTAATTTTCTTTGGAATATTATCGTAACAAGTGAGGATGGCTTCAGGCGGAGCAATCTTCGATCATATTCCCTTTCTTGCGGAAGATGGTCTCAAGGCGATAGAAGGTTGTTACAAGGGAAGCAATCTTTGATAGTGTTCTCTAGCTTGCAGAAGACTATCACAGCAAAAAATGGAGGCGGTTACAAGCGTATCAGTCTTCAGGCAGTGTCCCCTAGCTTGAGGAAGATCGTAAAAGCAGCAGAATGGTGTTCTGTAGCTTATAGAAGGTTATCACAGTACAACAGCAAATGCAACACAAATCGATTACTCTTCAGAGACGTGTGCTCGACGGTGCAAGATACGCGTTTCTTAACTCTTTTATTTGTTTTAAATTTTGCTAGTTTGCAAGTATCGGCGTTACAAGAATGACTTAGGATCGCAGAACGTTCTGAATCATTCTCCGTCCCTATTGATACTTTGTTTTGTTTTCGAAACTTGTGTTTCTCCGAACTCAGTTAAAGTGGGGGCTTCTGTAGACACCTATTCGTGTCTCCCAAAAACCAAACCCAGTGATGAGTAACTTTCACGTCGAATCATAACCAAATGAAGTGAAATTGTGGAAAGTCTAGTGTTGCGGTTAGTTTTAATTCTTTTCTTTCTCTCTGTTTTTGAAAACCTATTTTAAGAAAACAGCCATTCCAGTTTGGTTTGGTCCATGGCAAGAGTCCAATAATAGTGTAGTTGGGTTGGGCTTGAAAAGCGTTTTCCAACAATATATTATAAGCCCAATTCCAATGATTAATGATAAAGTTATGGTCAAATTACTAAACTGGGCCCGGTTTGATCTTTATATGCGGCCCAATGATCTAGAGGAGGGCCTATTATTGATTTAACATTCCTAATATGACTAGGATTGATTATAGTCTTCTATAATCTTCTAGAGGGTTCTTTTGAATCCAAATTTCATTAGCATTGATAAATTGACTTTAATTCACTTTTAAGAGTTTTATTTAGAATAAAAGAAGTGTTTTTAAGGAAAATACAGTTTTGCCCTCACGTACGCTTAAATTTTATCAAAGTAAAGAAAACGCGTGAAAAACTATTTGCAGCGCCATACGACATGTATGTCGCCTGGCGACAGGCGCGTGTGTGGTGCTGCGGTCGTATTTTATTCTTTTTGAAACTCTGATACGTTTTTTAATCATGTCCGGCTGTTTTTCTCTATAAATAGCCTCCTTAAACTCCAATTTAAATCATCAACTCTCATCAAGAATTTCTTGATTCTCTCTCGCTCTCTAGCTAAGCCTTTTACAAACAAAATTCCCAACTCATAAGCACTAGACACACCTAACATAATTCGAAGCTGCCTTCGCCCTAGACATGAAAGGTTTGATGTTTCTGAGGGTTTGGTTCCAAATCACTATTTCAATTATTTAGTTTAATTGTTTTGATTTATTATTTTCCTTGAAGTTTCTTATGTGTGTATTTTGTTATTAGAAAGAGGTACGAGGAATCCAAGTAAGTAATTTAATTGTTTTATTGATCTTTTGATATAGAAATCATGTTTAGATTATTATTTTGATTCCTAGTATCATGTTAGGATGTTTTATTACTTCCTAGTATCATGTTTAGAGTAAAGAATAAGTTTCTTATATCAATTATGTATTCTGTGATGCTTCATATTTTCTTTCCTAATAGTATGATAGTATCATTGTTAGGGTTAAAGCGGTTATCTTTGATGGTTAGTGACATGTTAGGGTTTGTTATTAATCTTGTTAGTATCATGCCTAGGATCTTGCTATTATTATGCTTCAGCGTTGATATGATTATTTTAATTATGATTATAATTGTTATAATTTATGATTATTATTATTATTATTATTATTATTATTATTATTATGATTATTATGTTGCTTGATTATATTATTTATTGTTATTGCTTGATCACGCCTTTTATTCATGTTTAAAGGGAACTTTTACATGTAATCACGCTTAATAAGATAATTAATAATCTTGTTTAGGGTTAATATGATTATAATTCAAGTGATCGCCAATAATAGATTTATTTGTACATTAATATTCAGCCAATATAGATAAATAGGTTTAGGGTAAACCTAATGATTGCATGTTAGTCAATAAGCGCACATGAATAAGAGAAGAATAAACAAGAGGCCTATTATTAGGGCAGGTTCTTTCTCTTTTAGATTGAAATTATACCTTCATCCCCGAACACCAGTCCTGGTTCCTGACCTATTGGATTTGACGATATCTTGGATCGTTAAGGGTTGTAACCTTCACCCTAGTAACGGTTTACAAGTTCTTAAAACTTGTTGGCGACTCTTTTGCTCTAGCTTCCTTCCCTTTGGACGCCACCATGCTTTAGTGTATGATCACAGTGGGGTTCAAGTATGGGGTAATGCTTGAAATATTACCTATAATCGTCATTGCACTTCCTGTCGGGATATGAGGCCAAAAGAAGATGTCTACACCTAGCCTCAAAATATGTAATTAGATTAAATAAACAAAATTAAATTAATTTATATCGGCAAAACGCAAAATACATAGCCCCGCAATTTCGTGTGCCTAGCACCAAGAAACATATATGCATCTGCTCAATGCATGCACCCGATACGACTAGCCACAACCAGCCACATGGTGCGCTCACACAACACCAAGCTGCTTCCGTACCACGTTGCAGCCTGGGCTGCCATGGTGCGCCATGTTATCGGCACAAGCAGCACCCACGCAGATTAGTCGCACGCAAGCACGAGCAGCCCACTTGGCAGCTACATATGGGTTGTTATGCAGCCCGACAAGCCAAGTGAGGTTGATGCCTCGATTTGCATGCCATAGCCTCTAGTTTCCAACCCGATTTTTGCTTAACATATAATTAATTCTAAATTAATTTTAGAACTAATTTAATGAGAAAAAATGAAATATTAAACAAGTCTAACTTAATAAAAAAAATTCATTAAGGTCCGTATAACCAATATTATTTCCAATAATCATTCTTTAATAAAATTGATTTAACTTGGTGCAATAAAATAATAAGGGCAATATATAACTCACTATTAATTTAATTAATTTAAATTAATCATGAGATTTTGACAAAATAAAAGGGAGTTGGAATTATGAAACAAAGTTCAATATAAAAATTCCAACTTTCACATTTGTGAATCCTTGAAAAATTATATCTTCCAATATAAAGATAAATGAAATTTCTATCACAAGATTCAAACTTTATAATTTTAATCAGCTTAATACATGATTAAATCAAAAGTTCAACACGAAATTCATGGAATGTAGTAACTTAAAGTTTCAGTCACTTAAAACAATTAAAGATTGAATATTTAGTACTTGGAAGCAACAAAGAACAAACTTTTCACAATTAATACATTTGATTTGCAATTATGTTAAAAATAAAACCAAACTTTCAAGCACCAATTACTACTAATTAACCATGCTTAAAGAGGTTTAAAATTGCATACAAATTAAGGAATGAACAAATAATAGATAACAACCATAAATATGCAATGAATTTCAAGGTTAGAAAAACTTAAAAATTTTCGTCAAAATAAAAAATCCCTCAAAATTGCATTTTGTCATTTTTAGGCTAAAAGCACATCCCTAAAGTGTCAAACCATATCCAGAACGCCTTTTCCACCGTAATTTTACTATTTTTGGGCAATAATTTGGGATAAGGGCTTAAATCAGCTCTAATACGGGTTTAAAATTAATAAAACCGAGCTACTAATCTAATTAGCAACATAAAACTAGAAAAATTAAGCCTTAAAAACACCTTGAAAAATATGATTATAAAAATAAATGAGCAAAGCTCCGATACCGCTGTTAGGTTTCGGTGAATCCGACCAATTGCGAAAAGAAACCCGACCCAAAATTAAACTCATGATAATTATAACCATAAAACATAATTTACATAAACACAAGACTAAGTAAGAGATTATTACTTTTGTAGCGTGCTTCGCTCACTTAATTGAACTCTTATTTGGAAAGCTCCTTAGCCCCACTCACACGGGAACCTCCTACGAAGTTTACCCGCACACGAGCACCAAACTCAGTATATTGCCTTGGAGTTAGCAAGGCTCTACCTAAACCCGAGTGATTGTGTTAAAAGATTTTCACATTGTGATGTCTTTTTCAACACTTACTCAAGTGAACAATCCCAAGACATGCCTTAGGTATTTATAAGAAAAGGTTGTTTGTGAATTACACTCATTTTTCAATGTGGGGCTTTTTTACAAAAAGATACCAAATGGAAAGGTTGTTGAATTCAATCCTTAGTTAAAAAATAAACCAAGGAATAACTAAGTAACAAGTGTCACATGGTTAGGTGAGGACCACTTCCTCACTTTCTCCCTAAGGCAACTCACATGCATTGTGAGCTAACCATATGTCACCCAACCTTGAGCCCCAAATTGGGTTTGGTTAGGCCACTAACTTTTTGGCTTGTGTTCGTGACCCTTCACAAGGACCCACAACCCATGCCACATGACGCTGCCACTGTGGCACGCTTCCAACGTATCACGCTGCCACTTGGCGGATGCTAACGTGGCTGCTGCCACTTGACGGCTACAAATGTGGCTACCAAATGGCACTGCCACATGCGTTGTCACGTGTGCTGCCATGTGCGCTGCCATGTGGCACACTCCTATTTGACGCACTTCCCTAGCCTTTCACGTGGCTAAGGTTTAAATTGTTACTTGAAGCATTTTCCCGTCTCGTCATGTCCTACATTTTGGATTGATTTTTGACACTCGAAATCGACGCCCCAAGCTCGAATTTATGATGTCTAAATATTAATCAGTCGAGTGAAAATTAATTTGTTGCGTCGGTTCGTTAGTTGCTTGGGTGTGACCCTCAGAGTTCAGTCAAGATTAAGCTGTATTATTAATTACTCATTAATATTACCGATCGGAAACGGCCTCCACCTAGGAATTCCGATCACTTGACCTCACTAAATAATTAGTTTTCTAATAATTCCAAACCCTTGATCAGAATAATACACTTGTTTAAAGGACACAAGTAGTATGCCGATGGATGTGTATTTTGTGATGTTTATGGGTCATATGACCATGATTCTTCTAGTTGTCTACATGCATTTGAGAATTGTGATGATGTTAAAAACAATGATTGTGAACAAGTGAATTTTATTTCTAATAACAATAATGGACAAAGATTTAAAGGTCTAAGGAATTTTGGCACTAGAAACGCTCACTAACAAGGGAGTTTTGATAACTAAAAAAATCGTGGTTATAGGAACCAAGGAAATCAAGGTTTCCGAGGTAACTATAATAATAAAGGTTATAGTAATCAAAACCAAGGCCAAGGGTATGGAAATCAAGGCCAATTTTAAAAACAACAATGAAAGGGGACCCCCACCCAAATTTTCTCCATGACCTTAAGGCAATGGTGATAATTCCTATGCTCAACCCTCATATCTTAGAACTAACTAGGAGGAGATCATTGAAAACCAAACAAAAATTTTCATTACTTACATGGCAGTGAGTGACAAGAAGTTCAATGATATGATGACACATAACAAAATGCTTGAGACCCAAATCACTCAACTAGCCAACACTTTGAAAGATTGTGCTAGTCCTTCTTCATTACCTTCTCAAGGAGTTAATCCTAAGAAACCTGTCTCTTCTATAACACAAGGAGTGGGAGAGTGCTTAAAGAGAGAGTTTATAGGATGAATGAGGAGGATGAGAAGAGGTGTGACTCAAGTGAGAAAGATGAGAACAATGTGTCAAAGAATGTGAGCAAAAAGGAAGTTTAACAGAAAAAGAAGAGTGTTGAGAAAGTGCAAGTGGAAGTGAGAAAACCCGATCATTCATATCCCTTAAGGTTTTTGAGGAACAAAATTGTTGAACTATTTGGGAGGTTTCTTAATATGTTGAAGGAAGTTCATCTTTTAATCCCTCTCACCGAAGCTATGACCCAAATGCCTAGATACTCCAAATTTCTTAAGGATATCTTGAGTGGCAAGACAGAGTGTAATGAGATAGGTTCCGTAGAGGTTGGGGAGTGTTGTATTGCTTTGATTCACAATAACTTACCCAAAAAGATGAAAGACTCGGGCAATTTCTCCATTCCTTGCAAAATTAAAGGTAAATTGTTTGAAAATGCATTGTGTGATCTTGGTTCTAGCGTTAGTATCATGCCTTATTCCGTCTTCAAGAAGCTTAAGCGAGGAGAGCTTCTTCCTACCAACATGACTTTGTAATTGGCCGATAGATCCATTAAGTTTCCTAAGGGAAGGGTTGAGTATGTTCCCCTTAAGATAGGTGGTTTTACTATTCCCGTAGATTTTATTGTGCTTGAAATTGAAGATGATGACCACATACATATAATACTAGGGACACCTTTCTTAGCTACTTCGGAAGCTTTGATTAATAAAAGGGAGGCCTAATCACTTTAAGAGTTGGTAGAAATAAGGCAAGTTTTTAGCTAAAACCGATGCATGAGTCCTTGTCCTTTGTTAATGGATTCATGTGTGTTAATTCCCTTCTCTCCATTGACAATGTATGCATGATTGACTCTTCAACTAACGATGTTCTTGTGATTTATGATGATGTGCGTTTGAGTTTTGATCGCAAGAAGGTCAGTGAAGTTAATGGATTCATGTGTGTTAATTCCCTTCTCTCCATTGACAATGTATGCATGATTGACTCTTCAACTAACGATGTTCTTGTGATTTATGATGATGTGCGTTTGAGTTTTGATCGCAAGAAGGTCAGTGAAGAGAAAAAGGAGTTTTCCAAGCCCATGGACGAGGAGGTTATTGAGCTTCCTCATTGGTTTGAGCTCCACCCTCACGAGGAGGAGGATGATTCAAAGAGCGTGGATGGTAAGAAACATTATACTAGAAGGAACAAGGCAAAGAAGAAGTAGAGAGCTTCTAGGAAGAAAAGGATGAAGTTTAAGCAAAAGAGGCTAGCTTTTGAGGTTTCATCAAGTGAAGTTTAATCTAGCAACAATGTCAGGTAGCTAAAAATTGAAGAGGAGTTTGTTCCATCTGCCACTTTGAACAAGGTGGTGTTATTTTACCCTCCATGATTTGGAGTAAGGGTCGAGCTAGGGACCTGAAGCAAGCGCTTTCCGGGAAGCAATCTGGTTTTCTAACCCTTTTCTTTTGATTTCTATTTTTCTTAATTTTATTTCTTTTGTTTCCTTTTCTTTCACTTTTTTCTATTTTGATTGATAGGTTAAATTTGTGGGAGTTGAGTTATTTCAAGCGAGCATGAGCAATTGAAAGGTGTTTCGTGTTTTTGATGAGAATTTGTTCGATTTTATCGAATTTTGAGGTGAAAGGGAAAGGTACCTCGGGATTGAGTTGATTAAGATTTTCGGAAATTTTAGTGAATATTGGAGGTTTCAATAGGTTTGAGTTTAATTAAGGTTATGGAGAAATTGATGTGCAAGTGCGCTCTAGTGCTTGCGTTCTCGTGAATTTTACTCATGAACAAGTGATTTTTGAAAAATTTAATGTGATTTTTGGTGTCGGTATCACTTGATCACGATACTCATGAGCGTCGATGAGAGCGCGAGCATGAGAGTAACAACAAGAGGGAGCAAGCCCCCCTTGGCCTTGGCTGGTGCGCACGCACCAGCAGGTGCAGAATTTCTCTCTTCTTTTCGAGCAAAATCTAAGAAAAATTTTCAAGAATTGAAGCCGTAGTGGCGCAGGCGCGTAAGGCAAGAGTGCGGGCGCGCACGACACTAGCGCTGGCGCGCAGCCAAGTCGCGCGGCTGCGCACCTGGACGTGCTGAGCCCCCTTTCTTCTTTCTTTCCCTCATTTCCCTTTCAACCTCATCCTTGCACGCATGACCTTCCTTCTCATTCTAGAAACCGAAACCCTAACCCTTGTTCAATTAATTTTTCATCTTCACATCATCAGAAATCCATCTAACATCAACGTTTTCCTTCTAAAAAATTCATCCTTAACAACAATTATCATACTACTTTATTCTATTTTACATCTTCAATCCCTCTCCTCCGTTGAAGAACAAATTTGGGGCTTTTCGGTTTGGTGGGAATTGGTGGCTAATTCTTGTTCAATCTTGCTTCTAGTATGGTATAATAATCTTCTTAAACTTTTAATTACATTTTTATATCATATTATTGCAAGAATTTGATTGTTTATGGTTGTAAATAGTAGTAGTATGTGTTTTGATGAATTTGTTAATTAAATGTGATATCTGGTTGATTATTTGTGTCGATTGTTGTTTGTTTTTTACTCACATTGTGTTGTTGTATGTTTGTGAAGAAAATTTGGTTTATTTGATGGTGATTGTGAGAAGTTGAAATTTTGAATATTGATAGTAAGGTGTTGTTACTGTGATTGGTGTTATTGGTTAAGGAGTTGTGATATTAGTTATTGGAAGTGTTTTGTGGTATTTTTGTGGTGTTTGTCGTGTTGATTAATTGGAATTGATAAATTAGGGGGAAACACAATGTTGAAGCTTGCTCGAGCCTAATCCTCAAAGAAACAAAAAACCAACATCACAATCAAAGAACCTTCTTCAATTACCTCTACTTCCCAACCACGAAAACCTACTCCTTTGCCTAAGATAAAAATCAATGACCCAATCCAAAAAACTCAATATGCCAAGCTCAAAATGAACCAATCCCTTAAACCCTCTTGACACTAAATTCAACAACACATGCTCAAATTTGGTATTGATGAGGATTTGAGGAAATTGTTTAGCAATCTTCACATGAGCACCTTTGTGAACACGTGTTACCGTACCTACCTTGAGCCAACTTTGGAATATTTTGTTACGGTTTCATGTGCAATGAGAGAGGATGATAATTACAGGGCCCATTTTCAACTTTTTAACATTCATCATGATCTTTCTCTTGCAGGTTAAATGCGGAACTCGATCTTAATCAGGGGGCGGATGTCTTGAACCCCGAGTTCTTCTTCAATGAGTATGACCAAAATTCTTGGTGGGATAATATATTGGGGGAAGGTGATTTCATTACTCGGTATGCCTCTATAATCAAGGTATTCCAACAATGTCTAAGGATCCTTCATAGGCTTCTGGGATATTCGATAATCCCTAAGCAAGAATTGGTACAGATGAGTCAATTTGAGCTTCAGATACTTTGGTTCGCTACTAGGGAGGAGTACTGGGGTCGTTTGAACTTAGGGCACAAGTTCTTGAGATATTGCAAGGGGTTGTAAGATAGGGAGTCCGGGGAGATCCCTTGTGGTAGTATGTTACGAGGCTTGCGACTAACCTTCATCTTGACCACTACTTACCCTCTTGTACTCCAGTGGGTAGTTCAAGCACCCTATACCTCGACATTACACAGTGGAAACAAGTACAATTTTTGGCCAAGAATGAAGATGATAAGGTGTTTGATTGTCTTAGGGAGAAAAAACATTGGTGTTATCTCCCTAACCCCTCCTTGACTTCTATCCACCGAGAGGATTTGCCTTATGTGTGTCATGTACCTTTCAGTAACCACCTCCCCTATGGTGATGATGATGAGGAGATGGGAGAAGAAGATGAAGAAGAAGAAGAACCACCACAACAACAACAACGACAATCAAGACAACAACATCAAAAACAAAAACAACGCCAATTTGATAACCCCGATATGGATGCTCTAATTGCACAAATGAAGGGAATGCAAAACAGATTAGAAGGCGTGTATGAACAATTTAAGGCAATTTATCACCAAACGAGAGGCATTTTGGAGATGCAACAAGGTATATTTATCCAACAACAACATTTATATGATGCAAGTGTTAACCGTGGGGAGGTCTCCCCCACGGTTAGCTACCCATATTTTCCAACCTATCTTGGTCTATACCATTAAGTTGGTACCGATATTGGCAATGACCCCTGGTGTCTAACACTGAGACCTGCTCATTCCCCGAGGAGCATGGTAACTACGGTTACCATGTTCCCGGTTGGAGCGATTATAGGGGTGATCCTAACTACCCCTATGTCCACCCCAATCATCCATTATCGCTTGCTTTGTCCGAGCAATATACTCCCCTTGCCCCTTGGCAGCAAGACAAATTCTAGGGGCACTATGGTTGGCCACCCGGTTACATCGGGGGATGGGATCCTTATGGTCCTCATTCGGGTTCTCCTATAACGAGGAATGACCATGATAGTGCTGGGCCAAGTGGGAGCTAGTTCCCCTATTTTGTGCCTTTTTCCTCCATCCCTTACTTTATTTGATGCTTGCTTTGTATTGATGTGATGTTGAGATGTATTCATGTTTAGCTTGGGGGAACTTTATTTTCTTAGGGGTTTTTCTTGGTGGCCAATATTGTTGTTGTGCATTGCATTGTCTACTTTTTGCCTTGATGCTAGATAATTGCATGCCTTGGTCGATTATCGATGGTGTTTGATTGTTGTTTCTATGAGCTTTCTATGTCTTTTCTTTCTCTCTTGATAATGTTGTTGTTGTGATGATTTTTATGATGATGATGATGCATGTCATTGTTTGCTCCCATGAATCCAAAGCCTTAATTTCCAAAACCCTTGAATCCAAATCCCTTAAATCCAAATCTTGTAGTTTAAGTGATTAGTTGCTAGTTTAGTGTATAGTTTCTTTAGTTTCCTTTTCTTATTCTTATTATGTGGTAGTTTGAATTTATTTTTGCTTTATAGTTTCTTTTTATTTAGTTTTTCTTTATTTTCTTTTATTTTTAAGTTAATAACCGTTTTCTTTGTTTATAGCTCTATTTTCTATTTTTCTTCTCATTTGGCTTTGATGATGATGCTATTTATTCTTGGAGCTTAATGAAGGTGGTTTATCTGTTGCCTTATTTATATTAGCATTGCGCTTGGAAGCGAGGTGAGATCCTTTTTATTTTCTTTCTTTTATTTCTTTACTTTTGTAGGATGCATAGACAAGGATTAGTTTTAGAAGAAATTGAACGGTTTAAGGATGTATTCTTTTTACACCTTAGAGACTTTGGGATCATTGGCAATGTTGTTAATTGATCACTTGTATAACGATTGGGAATTATGTGTTATACTTGCATCTTTGTTCCTTTCTTTATTTTCCTGCTTTTCCTTTGTCTTTTCTTTCTTCTTTTCTTTATATTTCATTCTTTTCTTTTCATTTATTTTCTTCTCTTTCTTTTTGTTTTTAGTTTGTATAAAGTTTTTTTGAGGCTTTATTTTTCTTTTTGTTATATTTCTTGTGAATTGGAATATATACAATCAGACTTTTGCTTTTTAATGAAAAATTTCCTAATTGGTAGTGGTATACACGGTTTGAGAATATGCTTAGTTTATTCTAGGATGGTGTATGCTAAGGTAGCGCGTCTAAGAACTACGGGGATCATGAAATTCGATTCTACTTGTTTGTGGCATGTTTGATAGTTGCTTCTTGTAGTCGATTTGACACCAATAGTGAGTTTTTGCTACATCCATGTGAGGTTTAACTTTTTTCAAGCATTTTACACTTACATGCATGAGCGGCATGGATCCTTGACTATTGCGAACCTAATCTAGAATCTTGACTCATAATTCTCAAGACCGAGACCAAACCATCGAGGGAGGACAAAGACATCTTTTCAGGGTGGTAATTTTTATTTTCTAGGATAGTCTTCATTATTATTGTTTTTTAGGTTTACTTTTGCCTTCTTGCTAACGATTTGAGCTTTTTTCCCCCTGTTTTCATGCCACATCTTTAGAAATTTGAGCCTTTTGTTTCATTTTTGTTCCAACTTTGGTTTTTGTGAAGCAAATGATCATGTTATTTAAGATTGTGGTATATTAGTTTGGGTATTTGTTCTTATTTGTAAGCAAGCTTGTGTTTTGTATATCTTGTGAATAATGGCAAGTGAATAAATGAAAAAGCCGTCCATAGTTAAAAAAAAGGCAAGGACATTCAAGTGCGAAGTTGAAAAAGGCATCCAAAGTTAAAAGAGGCGAGGACAATTGTTATGAATTTGAAAAATGCAAAAGTATAAAAATGAAAAATGAGAAAATGCAAAAATATTTTGAGTTGAATCTTTTCTCGCTTTTAAGAATTGAGGACAATGATTCTTTTAAGCTTGGGGGAGAAGCGTTTACGCTTTTTGTATATTTGATTTTGAGTATAGCTTTGAATAAGCTTTGGGGTGTTAGTTTGTTTTTTTGATGGTTACTTAGTTATGAGGAGGAGGTTTGACCACCCTTTTGCTTAACTAATTAGGAATACCACCAAATTCTAAATTTTAAGCCTACCCTCACCCTTTTTGCCCTTACGTTACAACCTTTGAAAGTCCTTTTTGACATGAAGGTTGAGTCACATATCGGGGGAGGGAATTATGAGTTATAGACTATCGAGAGGGAATGCATAGTCAAGACGTCAAGTTGCCTAAAATATGTTGATGCTCACTAGTGGGAGATTTGAGACTAGTAGGGATATTGGATGGGATGAAGGTGGATTATGATTACTAGTTCTCTACGCTTAGCATATTCTATGTTTCAATCAACCTTAAATATCTTGGAATGTGCATACCTATATATGCTTAAGAAAGTTGTTTATTCATTTGAAGTGTAGTCGTTTTGTAAAGTCCAATTCGTAAAGGTTTTAATTTTATTTTTCTTTTAATTTATTTTACTTTTGTGATTTGCCTCATGTTTGTTTGTTGAGAGTTATGGGTTACGCTTTTAGGAAACCTTTACGAGACCTCGCTCGTCCTCATAGGCAAATTTGGGATTTAAAAGGGCATGTTGTAGCTAAAAACAACCGTGATTCCTATGATGGTGAGTCTTAGTGTATATTCTCATTTCATGTCTATCTTTTTCCTTTCTGAATAAGTCTTTCATCCTTTTCTTTCTTGCTTGGTTTTTCTTGAGGACGAGCAAAAGTTTAGATTGGGGGAATTTGATGAGTGTCATTTATGGCACTCATTTGTTCTCTTTTAGGGTTATTTTAGATTTCTTTTATAGCTCTTTTCATTCCTTTTTCGTTAGTTTTGCTCTGTATTTCTTTAGTCTGCACTTTCCTTAGTTGATTTCCCATTTTCTTGTATTTCTGGTTTTATTTTGTCTTTTTCTCTTTTGTTTGTTTGTTTTATTTCATTTTCAGGTTAAGATCGTTGTCCAAGGATTCCCGAGGTTTCTTCTTTGGTTTCGCATTGATTGGGATTCTTAGTGTCTTACATTTGAAGCCCAAGTATGGAGATGTGCTAGTTCCATGTTTCCTTAGGCAGTGCATTCAAGATGTGAGGCCCCTAATTTTGGTTTTGAACCCACCGTCAAGGTGTATAGAATCAGCCATGTTCCGTGCGCTTCAAGCACACCAAGTGGAGCACACGAGGAGTGTAAAGTTTAAGGGGAAGAGAGTTGCCCAGCTCTCAGGTGCGGGCGTGCGAGACAATGGTGCGGCCGCACCGTATGATGGCGTTGGCGCGTGGTGCTTTGGCGTGGCCGCGCTTGTTGCTCCCCTCGTTCCGTACCCTCTTTTGAGTGGCCGCGCATCTTCTTGAAGAAGGTCGCGCCTATACAGGTGTATTTTTGACGATTTTACCCAACTTCTCTTTGTTAGTTTTAATATATATAGGTTTTTCTTCTATTTATAGATGGAAAATTTGAGAAAAGAGTTTTGAGGATATTATTAAAGAATTTTCGGATTAAAGATTTTTGGAGAGAGAATTTCATTGGAGAATTTTTCTTAGACAGAGAAACTCATGGTTTATGAATGATGATTAGTGATTCTAAGCACATTTCCTTTGATTTAATCAAAGTTTGTATGGATTTATTTAACATTTATGCAATCTTTAGCTTTTGATTTCAATTGTTTTGTTGATTGTTCAAGTTTATTGATTAGTCTATTGAATTTGTTTGATTGAAATGATGATGATGAATTTGTTGAATTGCTTAGTTTTGATCTTGATTTCTTCCATCGATTGTGAGTAGTTTACTTGTTAGAGATGTGGTAAAGCATGTTTTTGTGATGGATCATAGCTAATTGGGGTTTTTTTTTATTGATTTAGCATTGTGATTAAATTGGTTGATTGATTTTGTACGTGCATGTGTGTGATTCGTTAAAGAGTAGCCAACGTTAATTGTCATACTAGATTGAATTGTGTGCCTACATTCATACGGACCATTGATTTGTAGCTCGCATTTGTCGATTAAGCTTGGTTTATGACGTTCCTAGTTAGATTCTTTCATAGTTGGCGCTAGTTAGACCTCTAGGAGATAGCTTGTTGAGCTCTTTTGATTGCATTGTCTATCTTCCCTCGCAATACTCGAATTAATCAATCTCCAATCGAATTAGTGTGTGTCCATTGCAAGTACATGTGGATCCTAAATCCTAGTGTCTTGATATATTGATTTACTTTGTTGATTAGTTTAATTAAGATAACCTACACTACCTCATACACTTGTGGATCCTAAGTAGCATGACATTGACCATAGCAAACTCCCCCCCCAATCCTAGTGGTTCGACCCAAACTTGCACTATTGCTAGGTGTAGGTTTAGTTACAAATTTAGTTTGATTGGAGGAATTTTAGTTTCAACTACCAAGAATTCAGATTTAGCATTGGGAGTAAAGAAACTTCAAATATTAAGAGCATCTTCCCTCATCATTAATCAAACCTCCAAAAGGTGGAAAGTAAGGAGTGGAAGTTTGGCTTCTTGCCAAACCTATTCGAAAACTTTTACTAATCAACTTGAGAAGCTAGCATATAAATACCTACCAAGAGAAGAAAATTAGTTTGCTGATGCCTTAACAAGACTATCCTCGATGGTAGAATTCTTAAAGAAATTGAACAAATGCCATTAACAATACAGAAAACTCATAAACCGACTTATATTCAAGCCATTGAGGACAATGAAGTAGTCCAAGAAGAAGAAGAGGAGGATCCTTAGTATACTAACATCCTAAATTATGTCACCAAAGGGGAATATCCACCTCACGTTGACAAGAGAGCAAAGCGTGCTCTAAGACTTTTGGCATCCTAATTTGTTCTCATAAATGACGAATTGCACAAAAGAGTACCTAAAGGTAGAGCTCTCCTGTGCATACTACATGTGTACTACCACTTGTAAGTAAATGATAGCTAAACACGCAAAAGAGGAAAGCTCTTCTCTTGTAAACATGAAAAGACACCGACTTTGGTTTATTAAAATGAAAAGATGCAAACTTTTTATGTTCAACCTCGGTACCATCAACTTTGGTTTTCAAGTCATTATCTTTAAGGTTTAAAAATCTCTCAAAATCTTTGTTGTAATATTCACAAACTATGGGAATTACTGCTAGATCTAAAGAAGGAAAACCAAGAATTGCAACAAATTCTTCCAGCGAAGGGCTAATCTCATCATTACCAAATTTAAAGCAATGATTATTGGAATCCAAATATTCTAAGGCGACATTGATAAAATCAATGTCAATATCTACCCCTTTGATCTCAAATAAACTTCCCATATGGAAAAAGTCTAGCTCTCTCCAAATTCTGGCACCACTTACGAGTCTTGTCACAAAAATTTCAAGCCATGATTACTTGGTTGGGATCTGAATCAAGGATATTTTCTTGAATTATGCTGAAATCAATGTATTGGGGGATTTTTATAACACAAATCGATGTAAAGATGTATTATATTCGAATTTGGGAAAATCGAAGCCATCGCGCCGCGACACGACTTTTGCGTCGCAATAAGCGTATCGCGCCACATTAACATGATCGCGTCACGACAGACTTTGTCGTTAGCGTTTGGAAACGCGTTATGTTGAACATGTTAATTCGACTTTGACTTAAACTTGTACCTTGGTTTTCGTTGGAATCTTATCATTCGAACTTTATTCAACTCTATTTTTTGACATACACGTTTTCTAACATTTATCCTATTATAATTTGGAGAAATTACTTTTAAGATTAATTATTTTAAGCTTATTCTAGTTAACTCCATTTCATTTTCTCATTTTATCTTTTTGGGGAGAAAGTCGAATACCCTACAATGATAACAAAAATGACGAAATTTTTTTCGCAAATTTGTCTCAAATTTCAATACTCACATGCACATAATAATATGTAATATTAAAACGCAAAAGAATAAATATGAACATAATAAGTACATTGTATATATACATAATGTCTAACTAAGTCACAAGAGTTAATAAAATTCACATAAAAAAGCAAAGTCCTACATAGTAAGAAAATGCACAAATAACAGATACAAGAACTATGGTGGTGGAGGGCAAATGCCGAAAGCATCATAGCAGAAGCATAAGGTTCGTAAGGTCAAGGCTTAACCATCATCGACACCACCAATTTTCGAGATCTAGAGAGTCGGACCAACCAATCTTGCCTCACCCTGCTACTACTCCTACTATTGCTGCTGTTGCCCACCTCAAAGGTCCCGCCAAACATGGGAAAATCTAGAGTCATGAAAGGAAACAACGTCGGACTACCCCGACAAAGTAGCCTCACCGCCCCTCCCTCAAAAGAAGAACTGGAATCATCTAGTACCATGGTATGATCCAATGGCTCTCGCCTGTCCTAGGTCTCGAGCGAGGTACGACAGTGCCTTGACCCAACTCTCTCTCTCGAGCCCTCTAGCCTCCAGTGAGTACATGTCGGAGGAGTAGGCTAAAATAAAACAATAGGCCAAATCAAATTCAAAGTAGCAAATAGACAAAAATAATGTAAGACAGGAGACATATTGGTGCAGCATCACCACCACAACGTCATGATGCTTGGTCGCTCAGCCTCATCAGTTTGTATCGAAAGGCGTCCATAACTGTCGCCATCCTCGTCATCAACTCGGGGTGAGGACTGCAGAAAAAAAATAAAGTCAGAAGAAATCAAAATATACATGTTGATAAAAACAAAAGATAATTTACCTAGTTCTGAAGTCGAGGGATCGACCTTTAAATTAGACGCCACAACTCAAGGGCAAGAGGCAACATCACCTCGATCGATCCATATGTCCCCTGATATGTAATAGACATACGCGGAGGGACAAACTCCTGTAGCCTGCGAAAGTAAAATCCAACGATTAAATACTATTGAGGCTACCTAGAAGACAAATCAAAGATGTAAAAACAAACATCCTCCTCCTCTATGCAAGGCGGCGGGGTCAAAAGTGGCAGAAGTATCTCAGCATAGGATTAGCTCAATGGCTAAACACATGTCAATCCACACCGATCAGCTCTGAGTCCATGTGAGCCTGAATAGCCATCTGGCTAATGATATGAACTGGAGGGCGGGCCAGAACGACGAAAACATCTAAGGAGTACGGAATCACAACTTTCTTGCCCAGATATACCACAGCGTCATATATCCCGAAAAAGTAATGCCTCTATGTGGTATACTAGTAAGATGGGTAAGAAATGTGTAACCCTACCACAAGCGGTAGAAGACCTCAAGATCCTGTAACAAGAAGGACCATAAGTCTAAATTTTACAAAAAGGGTCAATCGAAATAAGAAAAAAAACCAAGAAACGATCCCTACCGCCAGGAGCGCCTCTCTAATTGGGGTAGTGGCGGCCAAGCCAAAATAGGGTTCTCCCCTACTGGAAGCAATGGGGAGCCTTCTAGGTTGAGATCTCGTTGGCGCCAAAGACGGGAAGTACTCGTAGAACCAGATTTCCCATAGCAAGAAAAGGCCTAAGGATTAGTAAAATCCCGTAGAAGAAACAACGAGTTTTACTGAATAAAAATGAATATACCTATACGGTTTTCTAGAAGCTAGAGAGGGTGACCTTCTCATCAAAGTCACGCTGGTGACAGGCCATTCGTAGCCCGAGATGAAATTCAGCGTAGGCCAAGCTGGCCTAGTAAAAATCCCAACAAATCAAAGGTGGGGGAGGTCAGAAAGATAGTAGAGCAGCGCTCGACTCCCTTTGTCAGGACAAAAGGTCCCCGATAAGAGAATCAGAACAAAGATGCGCACCCGCTACCTCAAGGTGGTCGCATCGTCAAGAAAGACTTCTACCAGCAAGGACTGGCAAATAGATCGCTGGCTAATCTGTATTGCCCTGACCTCAGTATATGCTCAGACGAAGATAGGGCCCAGCAGCTCGCAAAAATCAAGGGAATTAATGATGATGTTCCTTTTAATAGGAACTATAGTCGACCGAAACTCTAATCCGGTAATGATGGAGAAGTCGAGAGGGTTGATGGTCATCTCGCCCCAAGGAAAGTGGAAAGTTTTAGTGGTGTCTTAGTAAACGTCCACTTACCCTCGAACTATGAAGCGGTTGAACTGCAAGGGCTGGACAACCACCGCGACCTTGAAAATCGGAGTCAAGCCACATGACTCCCAAAGCACGGTTAGCTCCACGTTCCCTTAAAAGTAAAGTTGGTAAAGCTACTTGATGTTTGTGCCCAAGCCATGGCAACAAATCCAATCATCATCAATTCCTAATTAAACAGGCTCAGAAATGTGGTAGACAGGCTGAAAGTACAAAGATTTCCCATCCCAATTGGGGAGTCTTGTGCCGCGACTGGTGGAAGCACCCTCACTAGTGTCGACAGGCTTGTCCTCTCAGTGCGTCGAGCGAGAACTTGAGCCAGAGCCTCGACATCGAGCCATACTAATTATGTTAAAAACATGAGAACAATGAATTAAAGGTTCTATAGTATCTAGAATTCTCCTAGCCACATGTTACTATGTTCGTTAAAAAAAAAGAGTACGTAGTACTAAAACAAAGCATGTTTTTTATTGAAGCAATAACAAGATTTTTAAGAAACAAAACAATTTCTTGCAATACTTTGACAAATATTGTGATAAATTGAGCACAAAAAGCAAGCAAAAACATGTAGAATAGGCTACATTGTACTCACGAATCTAAGTGTTCAATAATGGTGAAATGCTCAATTCTTCACCAAATCGAGCCCTCTCAAAATACTCATCAAGCAATATACAAACGTAAAAAAAAAAGCCATTTCATGGCAAAAAATTCAACAAAACATGAGAAAATTGACATAAACATATTCGAGCTTTTGGAAAACTGCAACGAAACAAGCAAAAAATTCTTCAAAAACAATAAGAGTTTGAGAAAAACTTATACAGATCAGCAAACGAGAGATGAAGAGCATTGATTTTTAAAACGTTTGAGTGAAACCGTTTGCCAACAATGGTTCTTCTCCCTTGAAAAGAAGAAAACCTGTTCTTGGGATGGCATATTAAACGCTTTCATAGATAGATACAAATGTAACGTCCAAGTCAAAACTGACTATAGAGAGCTTGAGATGTTGAAACAAAAAAAGAATGAAGGCTTTACTTCTTTCTTTATTAAGTGGAAGGAAACTTCCGCTAAAACGGCTGAGGTGCCTGCTGAGAAAGAATTTGTAAGGATGTTCATTAAGAATATCTAGGAAAAGTACTCTAAGCATTTTAAATATCAAAGAAACTTGAACACTTTCAAGGCGTCTAGGATGTAGGAATTAACATTGAAGACGACCTTGTAAAACAAAAAGTTACTAACAACTCCACCAGTGGCCGGAAAGGAAAGAAGAGCGACAATCCTTCTTCTTCAAAAATTACCCACTCGAATAAAGTTAGCACCTTTAATCTAAATGAGTTCCTTGCTATGAACAACCAAGGACAAAAGAAGCCATTTAGGACAAAAATTCACACCTATTGGCATGATTTATAACACCGCATTTGATAACCTACATTCACTACTAAAAATTGGTTAAATTACGACCGTTTTTCTACGACCGACTAGGAAACGGTTGTAAATATTAAATCTGCGACCGTTTTTTACGCCGTCTCAATATTATGACTGTTTTTAAAGCTGTCGTAGATTTGCGACCGTTTTGACCTTTTAAACGGTCTCAAAAATAATTAAGCAATTAAAAATAAACCAGAAATAAAATAACTCTTTTGCGACCGTTAGAAATAGTCGCAAAAAGGGTTAATTTTTTTTTAAAAAAAATAGGGTATAAAAGGATACCCTATTAACCCAAACCCTAACCCACTCTTCACTCACGCTGTTCTTCTACTCTTTCTTTCATTCTCTTCTTTTTCCTTTCTCTCTCCTCTTTCCTTATCTTTCTCTTTCCTTTTTCCTTTTCTCGCGCTCCTCCATCTGTCTTGTCATTTCTTAACTTTCTCTTTCCTTTCTTCTTTTTACGTCTCTATGCCTCAATTAATTGACGCTTGCACCACTATTTCCTCCATTTTCGGTCTCTTTTTCTACTTCATTTTTTCTTTTTCTTCGAATTTTCGTCAAAAAAGTATTTCAGGTGTTTGGATTTTCATCAACAAACGAACAATTATGCTGCTTGTGGTCATATTGGACCATAAAAATTGCAGATATGGAGTTTTAATGGTCCAATCTGACCATATAAACCTAAAAAGGAAGAAATATGAGGAAAGGTTTGTGGTTTACTTCGTTTTTTATTCGAATTTCTATGTTTATTTTTATGCAAATTTTGTTTGATTTTATTTTTGATTTTTGTTTTGAGTTTTTGTTCGAATTTTGTTGATTTTGGGTTTAATTTTTAGTTTCGTTGACTTTGTTTGATTTTGCGAACTTTGTTCATAGTTGGTTCGAATTTTGTTAACTTTGTCACTGATTTAGAATTTTCCTTGATTTTATTAATTATTTCGACTATTTTGTTCCTATTTTCGTTGATTTTATTCTTGTTTTGTTGATTTGTTCATATCTTCGTTGATTTTGTTCGTGTTTTGCTTATTTGTTCATATTTTCGTTGATTTTATTCGTGTCGATTTTTTCGTGTTTTGTTGATTTTGTTCATATTTTCGTTAATTTTTATGTGTTTTGTTGATTTTGTTCATATTTTCGCTAAGTACAGTTTGATTTTCGTTAAATTTTGATAATTTTGTGGGGTTTTTTAGGGTGTGGTTTTTTATAAAATCAAATGTTTTAGGTTGGCGGCGATGCTTGTTAAAGGTTGTTTAAGCACGGTGGTGGTGGTAGGTTGGGTGGAAAGTGGCGGTGGGGCTGGCTTCGAAATACAATCAGTTAGTGGTTTTTATTTCTTTTTTTTAGTTAATCAAAACTTTTAGCGACCGCCAAAAGCAATCGTTATTTCCAAGATTTGCGACCACCTTAACAAACGATCATAATTACATAATTTGCGACCGCCAGAGGTAGTCGCTACTTTTTAGAATTGCGACCGCGTAAACAAACGGTCGTAATTACATTAATTTGCGACCGCCAGAAGCAGTCGCTATTTCACAGAATTGCGACCCCCTGAACGGTCGTAATTATAATAATTTTCGAACGTTCCTTACACGGTCGTTGAAAATAATGAAACGGTCGCAATTAATTTTTTCGTTTTGCGACCAAAGGTATAACGACCACCACATTACGACTGTTGACGGTCGCAATCACTGTTAGCTACCGTTTTTGCTATTTTCTACGACCGTCAGAGGCTGTCGCAATTCGGCTTAATTTTAGTAGTGATTGAAAAGCTCTTATAACTCCTATTGGACCATTTGGGGATCCACTAGTTGAAAAGAGGACGGCTAGTTGGAACCCCAATGCACACTGCAAGTACCATCAAGGCAAGGACCATCCTACTGAGGATTATTGGAAGTTAATGGAAGCTATTCAAGCTCTCATTGATAATAACAAACTTCCATTGCCTCTTGCAATCAAGAAGCCAAGTATCAATAACGCTCCACTTTCACACTCCTTGGATAGTTCTGATGAGGATGATCATGTCGATCCAACGACGCTCATTAAATCGGTTGAAGAGACTCTTTCCATTGAAGAAGAGGAGGAAATCTTTTTCAATGCCAAGAAACACACTATAAGTGAATTTCCGACCAATATAGAAGAGGTATGCACCTCATTAATATGCTGAGATAGGCAATTGATACATGTTGCAAACTCCTTGACCGTCTAAAAATAGTTTAAAATGATAGTGATGTGGAAAAGACGACAGTTGCTAAGACTAGTAAGGGTGGTTGAAAAACCCAAAAGGATTAATAAGCCTTATACTTCGATTAGGACCTCTTATGCAAATAGAATTCAAAAGCTCTTCGAGAATGGGATGATTAAACCTTTCAAACCAAGACCTTTTGAATTTCTGAAAAGGACAGACAGATTCTGTTGTTCATACCATCAATATAGGGGACATACCATTGAACATTGCTTTAAGTTCAAGGATCTAGTCCTAAGACTAATTGATAGCAAGAAGTTAGTCCAAATAACTCCAACAAAGGATTCTAGTGTCAATGGAATTTGGGAAATCGATTATGAGGATGTCTACCTCAAAGATTTGGAAGAAACTCTACTTTCCACAATCTATCCAGTAGACGATAGTTGGGATGAATAAGACTCACCCGTAGATGTCCTCACAAGGTCAAGGAGAATGCAACCTCCCATTACAACACAACCTATTCCTACTACCCAAAAAATTCCCATACCCATCATAAAGGACAATGATGTTGTAAAACAACTCAAGAAGACTAAGGTTGAGATGAATAATTGAAAATTACTAACCACATCCCGTGAGCATAGAGTTATAGTAATGGATGCTTTTGCTAAAGTAGCTATAGATTCTAAAACCACTCTGGAGGGGTTAGCTAATTTTCTCACGAGTGATCTTCCAAGTCCCATAAACCTAATCACCTTTTCTGACAAGGATGTACCTCTAGAGTTTGATAAGCATAATAAGACCTTAAACCTCATAGTGATCTGTAAGAGAAAGAATGTCCCAATGACTCTTGTAGACAATGGGTTAGCGATCAATGTTTGCCCACTACAAACTGCGAGGATGTTAAGGATAAGAGATGAAGATTTGTCTCCATCTTCACAAGGAATAAGGGCTTATGATAACACTCTTTGCCAAGCTCTTAGGACTATCACTATGAATGTTACGGCAGGAGTCATTGAACATGCTACTACTTTTCAAGTGGTTAATATCAAACTTTCTTTCAACTCGTTGGTAGGGCCCCCTTGGCTTCATGACCTTAAGGCTGTCCCTTTATTCTTTCATCAACAAGTGAAGGCCATAGTTGGAGGAATCCTTGTCACTATTAATGCTTCTCCAATGATTATTAAGGAAATTGATAACCCAATTATAAATGTAGAGCACGATGAAAATGATGAAGACTTATGGGGCTTTAACCAGAAGAGGTCTCTTTTATCGACGGAGATGAAAAGACCCCTCTTCACTATGACCTCCATTCAAACATGATAGTTAATGGTATACTTCGAAACAAGGACATTTTTCTAGAATAACTCTAGGAAAGAAGGAAGGAGTAGCAACACAAGTGGGATCGCTTGGCCTTCCTTAACTAGATACTTTTGGACTTAGTTTTAAACCCAGTATAAAATAGTATAAGCAAGCCCGAGAAAAGATTACTGCGCGGAGGAATGCTCGTACTCAAAAGAAAGTGATCTCAATGCACCAATATCCTATCCTTCTAAACGGTCAATTCATAAGAGAGGGTGAAGAATATCCTTGTTACAATTTTCCAGAACCCTTTCTCAAAGATGGGATAAGGAAACCTGGGTTTGAGATCTTCCTGGATTGAAACTTCTTGGATGATATCTAAACTCCCATCCATAAGGAGTAAGCCCCTCCATGTTTCGACTTTAACGTCATGGGATTACTTTTTGACTATGAGAAAATCAAGCCTAAGTGTATCGATGACAATTTGGAGCTTATTTAAACAGTCTTGGAAAGCGAAGACTTCGATCCTACAAAACTCATTAGTTCGGCAGAAGGACTAGTCCAAGGATAGTGAAAAACTATGATGGTGACTTTAAGGAGGGTGTTCCCATCGTAGGGGATCTTTCTCCTTAGATTTCCATGGCCTTTTAAAAGCCTAGGAATTTACACTTTTTAGGGTGTATTGGGATTTTGAGTTCCTGACTATTTGAGAGACCTTGAATTAGAAATGATACTCTCATCACACGTTTTTGTAAGAAACAAGTAGGAGTCGCCAATGAGTTTTAGGAAAACTCATAAACCTCGTTCATGCCTTTCTCTCAAGTAAATATAAAGGGATAATTAGCAAGAATTGTATGTTTACCCATGCCCAAATTGGTCTACATAAACAAGAAATGAGTTTGGGAGTGGTGGTACTAAGATAACGTTCCCTTTAGAGGGGAATCGCTATCTTAGCCCTAATACGGCCTCTACTAGCTCTTCCTTTTTCACAATTTCATTACCAAACAATATATGCAACTTGATACCTAAAGGCTAAGTTAGTTGATTTTATTTAAAATCATTAATCACGTAGGAATTACATTGCAAAAGTTATTATTCTTTGTTTAATCAATATTCGTGAAAAGAAAAAAATAAACAATATCTGCCTTGTCTTAAGTGATAAAACAACAATGAATTATCACATTCTAGTCTTGATTAAACAAAAAAATATATGTGTTAATTAATTAAAATTTTGTTTAAAGTGATAAAATAAAACTACTTATTCAATTAAAGTGATTTAAACGATAAAAGAAAAGTGCTTTATCTAGGTACTAAAAAAACTAATCGTTCTTCTTTTATGTTAAATCTCCGTTTAATGCATTTATGGACTTTCTTTCTTCTTTGTACCTCCAAGGATTTAAAATGATTCAATTAGGGTTGGAAAGTATTTGAAAAGAGAGAAGAAAAGGTAGTACGATAATAAGAGAAGTTGAGAGATTGCGGTTTTGATAATGTTAGGGTTTTAATTCTGATTTTTGGGTCCTCGTAATGCTGAACGAAGACCCCTATTTATAGGCTTAGGGGTCTAGGTTTACGCGCGTAAATGAAGCGTAACTCTCTGAGTCGCGCTGGGAGCTGCGCGCATATCAATGAGTCGTGTGCGCCAGGCGTGCGCAACTTACTGAGTTGCACTGGGATGCGGTTTGCCTTATAAGAAAATGCATGTTTAAAACTTCCATAACTTTTGATTGAACAGTCGGATTTAGGTGTGTGAGATATCATTGGAAATCTTTTAATGTCTATTTTCCAATTCCTTTTAATTTTAGTTAAATTACTTTATGGATCAATGATATGGCCATCGGACTGCAAGGGTGTCGGTTTTAGGGCCCGAGTTAGTGTTTTGATCATAACTTCTTCGTTTTAGCTCAGAATTGGGCTTATAATATACCGTTGGAAAGCAATTTAAAAGGGATATCCATCTATATAGGCTGTGCATGGACATATGGTGGTTGGTTTATCTGTTTGGCTCGGTTTTCAACACTGTAAGATCCATTGGATCTAATCATTGCATTTAATGCATTTGGGTTCGTTATTCATTAAGTTTAAACAAGTATGCGCACGTTTTAGTCTTAATTAGTAATTGGACAAGGATCTAAGATAACTTGGTCTCAAATATGGGTTTTAACTTACTTCTAATGCATTCGTAGCCCATAAACACTTTAACTTTGATCTAGCATGAAAAACGGGTTTTTGTAACATCATCGCACTTCCGTTCGGGACAAGAGGCCAAAACTACTGTGTGGACAGATCTGCTGAAGACATTGTACAAACTTCTAAACTGACTGCCTTGTATATTCTTTGTAGGAAGAAATATTAAGATGGATGAGTATGAGAAACTTAGACAAAAAACTATAGAACAAAATAGAATCAAGATGAAGGATTTAGGGGTTACATACATGGCTTATGAAATGAAACAGTCGATGAAGGGATCAAAACAATAAAAAAAAAAGGAATAAGGTGACTAAAGATACTGACGAGTATACACCTGATTATGACGGTGAACTGAACCACTCAAGTGAAGAGGATGAAAATAAGATAAGGAAAAATGCTATAAACTTGAGGTCTTGTTCAAAGAATGCGGTTTTTTTGTAACTTAATTTTGTGAATCATAACTGTTCAAAAATCATGTAATACTTGTTTAATGATTTTCATGAATACTTAATTTGAGGTTGTGGCATTGAGAGGGAAGATAACCACAAACATTAAGGACACGACATGTGTCTCTTCAATACCAATGGCTAATCGAATTAAGATGCATCTTAAAGATACGGAGAGACAACACTTAGATCAAGGGTTACAAGGGAGAGATTCAATGCAAAGAAAAATCCAATTGGGCAAGTCTACTACACTGAAAAAATCAGCAGTCCATAATCAGCAAGAGAAAGAGGTTGAGATTGGGAATGGTGTCCAAACTAAGACAGTGCAGAGTAAGACAGTGGTTGCCCTGGTTCACTCAATCCTTATAGCAAATGCAAACACAGTTGCTAGAAAAAGAGAGGAGAGCAAAACAAAGTGATTTATTACTACGACGTAAACTACGACCTATTAACATGACTAGTTCACTACCTGTTAACATGGCTAGTTCACAAGTGAATTTAGGGAGTTCAAAAGCACAAATTTTTTCACAACCACAAAGATTTGGACATGACTTAAAGTAACATTATGAGAATCATATGGGTTCAAATGAACGCATTTTGGAACAATATGAAGAAGATGATTTCAGTGAGGATTTGAGTATTCTTACCCCTGATGAGCTAGGAATAATGCAAGATGTACTACTAATGAATCAAGAGCACAAAAGTGAACAAATAGGTAATGTTCACTATCATTCTATTCGTTCTAAATATTTTAAGATAGATATGTTAAGAGCTATATATGATTTAATGACTTTTTCGAGTTAATATGCATGTAGCACTTCCAAAAAGTAAGCGAACCAGAGGACCAACTATATGTAAAAATGTCCATGAATAGACATTAGAGGAGCGTAAGCCTATTGTTTTAATGAAATGGGAAATCCTGTTGGTCCTAATGATAAGACTGTAAATTCATTTACGATTCTTAGGTACTTTAGCTCGTAATTGTTCTCTAACGCCGTTGAACAAGATAAGTTAGCATTATGTTCTAGACAAGGAACAAATTTGGAGTTACATGAAGGTATTCACCTTTTTTCTAACGAATTCAAAAGCTGGCATTTATTGTTCTTGTGTTTTGATACTAAAGATTGATGCAAATCCCCTTACAAAATCACCTACACAATCCCTCAACATTTAGGATATGAGCAGGAAGTATTTTCTTAATGGTGTGATTTAATTAGTTTATATGCTATTAAATGTCAAGTGGCTAATGTAATTTATTGCTCCCTAATTCTGCTGTTTAATATTTACTTAATATAAAAGAAATTCATTATCTCGGAAAAAGGTAAAGATTATGTTTTGTCATCCGTTGGAAGGCTTTGGCATGGATATAAATGTAGTGTAAAGGCAACGCACTTCACTCCGTACGTCAATGATGGTGATAGGTTGTAAAATCCACCTAATACAATTCCAGAAGCATATTTCAAAGAGTTGCTAGAATTTTGGAATTTGGAACCAGTCCAAGTAAAGTTATGTTGTTTGTTTCCATTTATATTACAATTGCTTATTTCCCTCTCAAATTGAAATGTGTTAAACTATGAACCGTTTGTTATGCATGCATGCAAGAAGACAGCAAAAAGAAAAGGGAAGTAAGTATAGATCAAAAAGAAAGGCACACTATGGGTCCTATGACTTTCGTGATGAAACAACATAAATTGGTATGCTTTTATACCATTCTTCCTTCTTTATATTTCTCATTATGATCATGTAAACAATATTCATTCAATTCTTATTTGGATATGTTTTTTAATTCTAGTAACAATTAGATGTTGAAAACAAGCCACCATCCCTAGCACTCATGTACAAAGAAAGTTGTAAAAGGAAAGCAGACAATAAATACAAAACATTTTATGAGCACACCCAAAGTAAAATTGTAAGTCCTGTTGTCTGCATATTTTTTTGAATATGATTAGTTGTCAAAAATTAGTTGTTTAATTGTTATATTTCCATTATTGGACAAGATGGAGGAGGTACAAATTAAAAATATATTTGATGGAGATGTTGCATACTATGAAGTAATGAATAAACCAAATAACTTTGGCCATAGAAAAAAGCAATCGGTGATATGTTACGAAGGGGAAAGAGCAATAATCCAAAACTTCCCGATGAGTTCTTAATGCCCTATAAAGACCAAATTTTGAGGGAAACTATAGCAGCATTAATGAAGACGCTTAAGCAATTTGATCCTGAAGTGTTGGATACTTTGACACGATCACTTGAAAATGTGTCATCCAATCCAGAACTTACAGATCATATTCCCATTGTACCCTCTAATGAGCAACAACAAAATGAGATAATGGTTAATGTATAATATTTTAAAAAGCACTAACTCTTATTATTGAATTATTTCATCTTTGTTCTAGTTTTTTGATACATGATGCTTTCACACATAGGATCAAATGGATGAAGATTAAGAATTAGGATGGCAACTGATGATCTGACGTGGGTCGAGACTAGGTCGTTGAAACTAACCCCTACTCAAGGCCAAACAAAATTTGTAATCTCTCAACACACCCTTACACAAGTATAATTGTAAGTTGAGGGTCGAACCACTAAGAAACGGAGGGCGATTATCTATTGCCTAAGTCAAGCTACTCTGAAATGATAGGGTGTAGGTATGTAAACTAGGACAAGGATGACTAAACAACGAATTGAAATCAAGTATGTAAAACGCTAGGGCAAGGATCCACATGCAATCATAACGGATTAAACTAATTGGGAGGTCAAAGTGACTAAGTTAAGCAATGTGAGGGAAGACCAATCATGCAACCAAAAGAGCATATCAAGCTATTTTCCTAGAGGTCTAACTAGCGTCAACTACGATAAACTCTAGCTAGGAACGTCACAAGACACCTCAATTGTTAAATGCAAGACACAAATCAATGGCCCTTACCAATGTGAACTTACAATGCAATCTAGTGCAACAATCAAAGTTAGCTACACTTTAATTAATCACACAAATGCACATGATCATCAACCAATTTAATCACATAGTCAACTCCATCAATTTTCCTCAATTAGCATTAATCCATTACTCATACATGCTTCATCATTTCCCCAGCAAGCAATCTACTCACTAGCCATAGAAATCAAGATTAAGACAACACTAAGCAACAAATTCATCATGATCAAATCAAACAACCTAAAATCAAACACAAATCAATCAAACTTCAATCAAACTAGAACATTCAACAAACAATTGAAATCAAATTAAAGATCAAACTAAAGATTGCATTAAAGAAAAGGAATCCTTACAAACTTGATCAAAAATCAAAGGAAATGGACAAATCTTCAATCATCAACAATCCAGCATGAAATTCTATCTCTAAAAACCTAGAGTTTCTCTCTCTAAAAATCTCTCTAATTTGATCAAAAACTAATTCTAATCTATTCTCTGATTCACTTCTCTTTAAAAATAAAAGGAAAAACTACATATAGGAAAGATACAAAAGAAGAGTTAGTTAGATCGTCACAAAAGAAACCCTGGAAGGTGCGTTCGCATCAAGGGAGAGGCGCGGTCGTGGGAAAAAAGGTACGGAACAGAGACCCTGGTAAGCGCGCTCGCGCCACCCAGGTGACGGCTGCACCACCCTCGTGCGCGCCCGCACCTGGCAGCAGGGGAGCCCCCCTCTTCTTCGTCCTAGCTCATCCTCGTGCGCTCGTCTTGGTGATGATGATGAACACTAAGGTAGGCAGTCTTGAAATGGCTATTTTGGTGGGTTCATGCCAAAGATGATGCCCCCACCGCATGCATGCACCGATCTCATGAACTTGCTCCTTGCATTCCATCAAACTTGAGCTTCGAATGACAAGAAAGAGGCATCCAAAGTGATGGGAAATATGAGAGGAAAGTTGGGGAATCCTCAGAACACGATCATAACCTTAAAATCCACGAAAACAAGAAAATGAAAGGGAAAAAGACCAAATAAACAAAGAAATGCACAAAGAAAGAAAACTAACTAAGGAAAGCACAAACTAAAGAAATACAGAACAAAACTAAGGAAAACTAAATAAAAGAGCTATAAAATAGCATGAAATTCATCCTAAAAGAAACCAAATGAGTGCCATAAATGACACTCATCAAATTGCCCAAAGCTAAAATTTTGCTCGTCCTCGAGCAAAACAAAGCAAGAAATAATAAGGATGAAAGACTTATTCAAAAAGATAAAGAAAGACTCAAGATGAGAATATACACTAAGACTCACTGTCGTAGGAATCACGATTGTTTTTAGCTACAACAAGCCATTTTAAACCCCTAGATCGCCCTAGAGGACGAGTAATGCCCTCGTAAGGTTATCCTAATAGTTTACTCATAACCCTCCCACAACATCCATGAGGAAAAACCATAAAAAGAAAAGAAAAAAGGAAAAGGGAAAACAAAACCTTTGCGAAATGGACTTACAATGAGACTACATTGTAAATGAATGAAAATCTTTCTCAAGCAATCAATGTATGCACGTTCCAAGATATCCAAGGTTGATGGAAACATAACGTATGCTAAGCATAGGAACTAGACATCACAATCCACGTTCATCCCAAACGATCTTACCGCATTCTCCCCACTAGTCTCAAATCTCCCCTTAGTGAGCATCCCAATGGTTCCTCGAAGGGACCGAAAAAAGAGATTTAATTAGGCTACTCGACAATCTTCACTATGCATCCCCTTTCCTTAGGCAATGACCCATGATTCCCTCCCCCGAATAGTGACTCAACTTCTAGGTCGAAAGGGCTTTCCCAAAGGTTGTATTCAAACTCAGATGATGGGTGTTGGTGGTCTTTCTTTTTCTTGCAGCTGGGGTTCCCGTTGCATCTTTTTTTGTTTGCTGTTCTTTTTCTAATGACTGTTTTTCTCTGCTGTATGTTGCTGTTGTTTGGCTTGCTGTCTTTGCTTTGCTGGTGCTGTGTTCTGCTGGGTGTGCTGCTGTGCACTGCTGAGCACTGCTGTCTACTTGTTGTTGCTGCTGCACTGCTGTTTGCTCTACTGCCCTGCTATTTTGTTGCTGTTGTTGTTGCTGCAGTTTGTGCTACTGTCTGTTGCTGCTGTTTGGTGCTGTTTGCTATTGCTGCACTGCTGTCTGCTGTTGCTGTACTGCTGGTTTGCTGCTGCTGCACTTGTCTCTGCCCTGCTGTGCCTTGCTGCTGGTGCTGTGCACTGTTGTTGGTGCTGCTGTGCACTGCTGTGCTTTGCTGGCTGCTTTCTGGTGCTTTGTGCCATGCTTTATGCTAACTGCTTGTGCTGCTGCTTGCTGGTTCTGCTTGCTGTTGCTGCTGAGCTGTTTGCTTGCTGCTGGTCTATGCACTGCTGCCTGCTGTTGGTGCAAGCTTTGTTGCTTTTTTTGTTGCCTGTGTTTGTTTTTTATTACTTTTCTGGTCAGTTTGCAAGCATGTCTGCTCCTGGTTGTTGTTTTTGGTGACTTTTGGGTGTTTGGCTTTGTTGTTTTTCTGGATACTTTATTGTCTGGTCCTGGTTTCCGAAACCCTTCCTAGAAGGTGGCCGGAAACCTGAGTCCAGTTGTTCTTGGCCCTTCCTAGAACCCTTCCTAGAAGGTGGCTAGGTTTGGATCTAGAGCTGGTTGTGGGGTTGGCCTGTTGTTTTCAGGTCTTTTGGTGTTCTGGTGGTAGTTATAACTTAGCTTTTGTAAGTTGTAACTTTCTCTTTAGTAATAAAATCTTATTTTCCAAATAAAAAAAAGGTTGTAACGTAAGGCATAAAGGGTGAAGGTAGAATAAAATTTAAAATTTGGCGGTTTTGCTAAATAGTGAAGCAAAAGGGTGATCAATCCTCAACATCACGATCAAGAAATCACCAAACCAATACAACAACACCCCCAAGCTTATTCAAAGCTATACTCACAACAATATGTTCAAAAAGCGTAAACGCTTCTCCCCAAAGCTTAAATGAAGCATTGTCCTCAATGCTTATAAGGAGAAAAGAATACATCAAAATATTTTTGAATGTTTTTTACTTATAAATTTTTTTAATTTGTTTTGTTTTGCTATGCTTTGTCCTTGCCTCTTTCCAACTTCGGACGACTTTTTTAATTATTGCACTTATTTGTCCATGCCTTTTATTATTAAGGACGGCTTTTACTCATACTCATTTGCCATTATTCAATTCACAAAGAATATATAATACAAACTTGCATCAAGGGAACCACATATCCCAACTCTTTCATCACAAACTCCATCAAGAAATGAACCATTGCTTCACAAAAAACAAGAAAGAAAATGAAACAAAAGGCCAAAGATCTAAAGATGTGGCTTGAAAAGAAGGTAATAGGCTCAAATGGTTGCAAGAAGGCAAATGTAAACCCAAAAAAAAAAGATGAAACAAACTATCCTAAAAATGAAAAATACTACCCCGAAATGATGCCTTTGTCCTCCCTAGATAGCTCGGTCTTGGGTTGAAGAATCATAAATCAAGCTATATAGATTAGGTCCGCGATAGTCAAGGATCCACGCCGCTCATACAAAGTAGGTTGAAGGCTTGAAAAACAATGAATCTCACATGGATGTAGCAAAAGCTCACTAGAGGTGTAAAATCGACTATAGAGAGCAACTACCAACATGCCACAAACAAGTAGAATCCGGCATCATGATCGTCCTAGTTCAAACCAACTACCCTAGCATACACCTGTCCTAGAATCAACCAAGTATAGTCTCAAACCGTGCATACCTTTTCTACCGAGGACGAAACTCATTCCAAAGACAAAGTTCAATGTACAAAGTCCAATTCTTAAGGAAAACAACAAAAAAAGGGAAGAAAAACAAGCCTCAAAAGCATACCACATACCAAGACAAGAACAAAGTAAAAATAAGGGAAAAGAAAAATAAAAAGAAAAGGAAAGCCATAGATAAAGGAAGAAAAGGAAAAATCGAGAAAGGAACTAGAAAGCAAGTTAAACACATATATCCTAATCGACATACAAGTGATCGAATGACAACATCGTCAACGATCCCAAACACATTACGTGTTAAAAAGCAATCATCCTCGAACTGTTCAACTTCCCCTAAACGAAACCTAATCTATGCATCCAAAGAAAATAAAGAGAAAAAAATTAGAAAGGTCTCACCGGGCTATCCATGCTTAGCATAATAAACAAAGGCAATAGAAAGAACCACCTTCGTTGCGTTCCAAAATTGTAAGCATCATAAAAAAACAATGTGAGAACAAGAAAAGTAAAAGAAGCTATAAACAAAGAAAAATGTTAGTAACTTGAAAACAAAAGAAAAAGATACTACAAAGTAAAACTAAACAAGGCTAACAAAAACACTAAACTACTAAGCAAAACTAAACTAATCAAAGACCAAAAAGGAAAATAAAGAAAGACTAAGTAAAGAACTAAAAAACTAACTAATGAAAATACACTAAACTACAAGATTTGGATTCAAAGGGATTTAGATTCAAGGGTTTTGGATATAAGGGAGCTAGAAGCAATTAATATCATCACAAAGAAAACATCACCACCACAATGGAAAAACAAGCTCATGGGGCTAGCAACAAGCATCAACAAGACTAGAGACCAAGAAATTAAAACCATCATGCAAGAGGCAAATAGAATACAAGGTAAGCAACAACAGAAAATATTGGCAACCGAAACACAAATGAAGTTCCCCCAACCTAAACATGAATACATCTCAACATCCCGACAATACAAATCAAGCATATAACACATAAGGGATGGAGGTAAAAGGCACAAAAGTGAGGGAACTAAGACTCATCATTACCACCACCACAAGGCCCGGCCTCATTGGAATCATTGTTGCCTATGTAGTCATCGAAGGTTGGGGGTGAGTATGGATCCCAACCTCTGGTGAATCCCTCGGGCCAACCATAATGCCCCTTGAAGTTATCTTGCTTCCAAGGGGCAAGAGGTGTGAATTGCTCGGGCAAGGTAAGCTCAAATTTATGGTTAGGGTGAACATAGGGGTAATTACGGTCACCCCTATAGTCACACCCTCGGGGAGCACGGTAAATATAGTTACCACGCTCGTCCGTGTAAGAACGAGGCTCGGTACTAGGCTCTACAGGCCCTTGCCAATAAGGATGCCCATGCGAAGGTATAGGACCTTGTTGGGTGGAATGTAAGGACAGTTAACCGGGGGAGTGATGCTCCCTCGGTTAACCTCCGCATCATAGAGTAGTTGTTGCTGAATGAACATACCTTGTTGCATTTCAGAAATACCTCACATTTGGGAGTAGAGGGCCTCAAAATCTTTGTCATACATGCCCTCCAAGAAAATTTGAAACCCACTCATTTGGTTGCTTAGGGCCTCCAAGTCAGAGCTAGCAAATTAAGGTTGTTGCACTTGACCTTGTTGTTATTGTTGTTGTTGTTGTTGATGTTGTGGCTCTTTTTCCTCTTCTTATTTATCTTCTTCTTCATCGGAGTTAAAGTAGGGGCGACGGATGCTCTTGGGGACATGCCACACATTAGGGGTGTCCATCCGGCAGAGAGATGTCAAAGATGGGATGGAAAGGTAGCATTAATGCTTGTTATCCCAAAGCCACTCATAATGCCCCTCCTCATTATGCTTGGAGACGAATTGAATTTTCCCTAATTGTTTCATATCAAGGTACACGGAGTCGGCATCTCCTACCGGCATGCAATATGGAAAATGATGATCAAGGTGGAGGTTGGTCAAGAGCCTAGTTACCATTCCCCCACAAGGAATCTCCTTGGTGTCCCGGTCTTGCAAGGCTACACAATAAGTGTCAAAGATGTACCCCATGTTCAACCGGCCACGATATTCTCCTCTAGTGGCCAACCATAGAATTTTGAGCTCCAATTCGCTCATCTTTCCCAACTCTTGCTTTGGGAAAACCGAGTACCCCAAAAGACGGTGAACAACCCGAAGACAAGGTTGGTACACGTTGCTAATCTTGGCCCGCTTGGTGACAAACTAACCACCTCCGGAGATATCGTCCCACCAAGAATCCTTATCATACTCCTCAAAAATATAAGGCTCTAGATCCAAGATGTCACCATGAGGATCAAAATCTAGAGCGGCATTGAATTGCTCTAAGGAATAGTCGAAGAAGTTGTTGAAAATTTGGAATCGAACCCTATGTTGACCTTCTACGGGAACTATCTCAACCGTAGCAAAGAACTCGAGAGTGGGCTCAATGTAGGTGTGGTAGCTATAGGAGATGAATGTGCCCATCCGAAGGTTGATCAATAACTCCCTTACATCCTCATCAATCCCCAACGCGGACATGTCGAGTTGGAAGTAGTGTCTTGTGGGTTTGAGGGAGCGGTTTTCTTTTAATCTATGGTACCGGTTCTTTTGTTTTTGATCGTGGAATTTTCTTTTGGGTGGTGGAGTAGGGATGCGTGTTTGGGAGGTGGATGTTCTTGGGGTAGGCTCATCAATGGAGGTGTTTGTTTTGCGTTTCTTGACTAAGTTTTTGAGGACTCTCGACATGATGAACTTCAAGTGCAAGGATCACAAAAAACCAATCACAAAATTTCCAAAAACAATCCGCAAAATCACCAACCAAGGACTTCAATCTCCACTAATCACAATTCCAATCCAAATTGCCATACAACACCAAACAACCAACAATTTCTTTCCATATAATCAATAATCACAAGAAGAACCAACAATACCACAATAGCACCTTACTACCCAAACTACCAAAATTCAAATTCCAAATTTCTCAACAAAATTGCTCATTAATGCTACAAAATCAACAAACAATACAATGTAAGGTGAAATCAAACAACAAACAACACAAATAATCATCCAAAAACCAATATCAATCATCAAAATCATCAAAGTTGATACTACCACTATTCATGCTCATGAACAAATATATGACATAATTAAGCA
This sequence comes from Chenopodium quinoa, assembly GCF_001683475.1. NCBI lineage: Eukaryota > Viridiplantae > Streptophyta > Magnoliopsida > Caryophyllales > Amaranthaceae > Chenopodium > Chenopodium quinoa. Next base: position 4,434,575 of record NW_018743783.1, read on the forward strand.
ATTAAAAGCTAGAGAAGATGATTATACCATATATGAAGCAAGATTGAACAACTTTTAGCCACCAATTTCCACCAAATTGAAAAACCCCAAATTATACCCAAGTATGGAGGAGAGAGATTAGAGGTTTAATTTGGTGAAAGTTGTATGAATTTGATGATTTGGATGAAAATGTTGTTTTAGTTAATTTGGAGTGAAAATTTGAGTGATTTGGGTTGAAATTTGATGAGTTTGAGGATGATGGGGATCGAAGCTATGAAGGAGGAATAAGGGAAACGAAAGAAGAAAGGAAGGAAAGAAAAATAAAGGGGCACGGCCAGGGGTGTGCCCGCACCAGGCACCTGTGGGCCCGCACCTCTTCTAGCCCGATTTCTTCTTCTTTTTTACTTCTTGGTGCGTTCATCGGTGGGATTATCGATCAAAATCAACATTCGGGTTATTGAACCCATTGAAAGTGGCAGATTCAAATCAAGATTTTAGTGGGTTCAAAATCCCAAAATAATGGTAGCACCACATGAACCCACCAAGAGCAAAATTCCTTCAACTTTAAAGCACAAAATTCCCTATCTTACCTCACTAAAATTCTTACCCTTTTACCTCAAATTCCGATGATATCGAGTATAATCAAATCAAAAACCGCAAACACCTTCTCATTCCTCATGCTCACTTGATGAAATCCAATCCCCAAAAATGCAACCTACAAATCCAAACAAGTAGAAAAGTGAAAGAAAAGAAACTAAAAGAAGGAAAAATAAGAAAAAATTCAAAAATCAAAAAGAAAAGTTAGAAATCTTCGGGTTGCCTCCCGGGAAGCGCTTGCTTATGGTCCTAAGCTCGACCCTTCCTCCAAATCATGGAGGGTCAAAGAACACCACCTTCTTCAAGGTAGCGGAAAGAGAAAAATCTTCTTCAACTTCTAGCAACCTCTTGTTGTTGCTTGATGAAACTTCCTTCAAAGACTTTTCAATTGCAAATTTTTCTTTCCGTAACTTCTTTCTCTTCCACTTCTTCTTAGAATCACGAACTTTTTCCTTTGGCTTGTTAATTGTAGATGGTTCCTCACCATCCATACTCATGGAAACATCCCCTTCATCTTGAGGATAGAGCTCAAACCAATGAGGAATTTCGACTTCCTCCTCGTCCATAAGCTTAGGAATCATCATTTTCTCTTCACTAACCTTCTTGCCATCAAAACTTGAAAGAGCATCATCACAATTCTCAAGAACATCGTTAGTTGAAAAATTAATCATGCACACATTATCAATAGAGCGAGGGGAATGAGCACACATAATTCCTTGCAAAAGAGACAAAGACTCATGCATTGGTTTCAACTCAAAGCTTTCCTCTTTCTTACCAACTCTCATGGTAATACGGCCTCCTTTCACATCTATTAAGGATCCCAAAGTGGCTAAGAAATGTCTTCCTAAAATGATAGGGATATGATCATGTTCCGCAATCTCAAGAACAATGATATCAACGGGAATAGTGAACCCTCCTATCTTAAGAGGAACATCCTCAACCCTCCCCTTTGGAATCATAATAGTCCGATCGGCCAACTGAAGGGTTATGTTAGATGGGAGGAGCTCACCTAGCTTGAGTTTCTTGAAAATGGAATAAGGCATGACTCTAACACTAGCTCCAATATCACAAAAAGCATTATCAAACATTTTTCCTTTGATCTCACATGGAATAGAGAAATTTCCCGGATCCTCCATCTTCTTAGGCAACTCATTATGAATGAAAGCACTACAACAACTCCCAAATTCAACTGAATGAACCTCATTACACATTCTCATCCCGCTCAAAATCTCCTTAAGGAACTTAGAGTACCTAGGCATTTGGGTAATTGCATTAGTGAAGGGGATAGAAAGGTGAACTTCCTTGAGCATAGTAAGAAACTTTCCAAATTGCTCATCAATTGTGCCTCAAGAATTTTTGTGGGTATGGAAGGTCGGGTCTCTACACTTCCTCACGCTCTTTCTCACTACTCCTCTTTATCTCTTGCACCTCCTCATGACTCACACTTTTAGACACAACCTTATTAACTTCCTCTTTTGGGTCATTCCTCTCCTCATCCTCCTCAATGGACCTAGAAACTCCCTCATTAAGAACTCTCCCACTCCTAGTGGTGATAGAATACACGGGTTTCTCAGGTTCCACTCCTTGAGAAGGCAAGGAGGATGGACTAGCACAATCCTTTAGAGTGTTGGCTAGTTGGGTTATTTTTGTCTCAAGCATTTTGTTATAAGTCATCATCTTATTAAATTTCTTGTCACTCACCGCCATATAGGTGTTAATGATCTTGGTTTGGTTATCAATCTTTTCTTCCAAATTTGTCTTAAATTATGATGGTTAGGAATAAGAATTTTCACCATTGGCTTGAGACATGGTAGCAAAGCCGGGTGGGGGTCCCCTTTGGTTGTTATTTTGAAAACTTCCCCGATTTTAGTTGTTGTTCCAATTGCCTCGGCCTTGACTATTGCCACCACTATGGTTATGGTTACCAAAGCTGACAGGTTAAAGTCTTATCCCCTAATCAAAAGTATTACCTAAGTCCTCTAACTAATGTAGATAAGGAATTAGGGTGGTATCCACAGGGAAACAAGTCTTTCTACTCCTAATTAATTATTATAATATAAATTATCTAGGTAACCAATGTTGTTGTAATTAAAGACTATACTAAGAAGAATATGATCAAAGAAAATAAAGTAGGGAGAAATTAAATATTAAAAGGTCTAGGGCATAGGTTCACTAATAAACAATATTCCTGGGCAAATCATAATAAACAATCATCAAGCATTGATTAATCAGATTATAAAGGGATTTCGCTACGTATTATAATCACAGAGTTAATTTACCGGTATTAAATCTCATCTGCCGAATCTCGACTTAACCATTTATAAATTAGTCCGCCTATTGAAACTAAGCCTAAACATCAATTCTCATCTATCAAATCTCGAATTAATATTGCTAAACTCATACAATTAAATCTGGCCAAATCTAATTGCATAATATTAAATCAAACAACAGGAAATTAACCAAGCATTGATAATCAACAATCACAAATTTAACCCTTCATATTATTTATTAGATCCCCATAAACCCTAGAAATAAAACTACTCAAGCATAATTAAATCTAAACTAATCAAATCAATAAAGCAAGACATAATGAAAGAATTAAATAAAATAACTGAAATTAAAAGAGAAGAAATTGTTACCAAAAGAAATCTGGATTAATGAATGTAATGAAGAACAATGTTGAGAGAGAGTTTAAGAGAGAGAGAATATCCTAAGTAGAGAGAGCAACCCTAAAAGAGAAGGTAATAAAAAATTACGTACAAAATTCGTCCTTAAACATCCCTAAAACAAAACTAATCAGGTCCTCAGAAAAACACGCGCCCGATCGGGCTAAGGGCCGCCCGATCGGGCCCGCCTTTTTCACTACGCCCTTGCAGGTGTGCTGCGCCCGCCCGATCGGGCATATGCTTGACCGATCGGGCCCGACTTCTTCTTCGAGGCTTGGATTTTGATCGGGCTCGATTCCTCGGCCGAATCCGGATTTCCTCATCGGGTCTTGATTACTTGATCTAATTACCCTGGTATTACATACCAAGCCCTTAATAACCGGCTCTCACCGGTCCTGGGCTTTAAGGATGGTCGTGTCCTCCTAACGCTCGTAGTTGCTTCGTGAAAAACCCGGAAAACGCTCCAAGTGTGCAATTTCCTACAAAAACACTAGAAAACACAAATTAGTTATAAAAGTGGCCTTAAAGAACCAAAAACACTACTAATTATTACAATGGGACGGGGGTAAAACACTATATAAATTGGACATATCAAACTTCCCCAAGCCAAACCTTTGCTTGTCCCTAAGCAAAGAGCTCATCAATGAACATATAAAACATGCCTCATCCCAATAAACAAAATCAAGCATAAACGATTCAATATAAATCTAATGAACATGCTTCAATGTCAATCAATCTCATTCATCTAATCATCCTTCATCCCCAACAATTGTCAAGTAGAGCAAACCACATGAGCATATAGAATTAAAGACTAGTGCTCACACACTCAACTCTCACTTATGTGGTGAGTAAAAGATGTACTCGATCGCTCTCCAACCAACCCCTTTAATTGTGAACAATGCCCTCCCAACTCACACTTTCACATTCATACAACTCATATGCACAAAGGTCGGAAGGTCTTTAAAGCTTCTAATGTAAGGCTAGGGTAAAGGGTAGGATAAAAGATATGTCCATTTTATATAGTGTTTTACCCCCGTCCCTTGATCGTTATTAGTAGTGTTTTTGGCTCTTTCGGGCCACTTTTATTACTAATTTGTGTGTTTTAGTGTTTTCGTAGTTTTAGTTGTATTACAGGAAATTACACTCTTGAAGCATTTTCCCGGGCTTTTTGGATTAACTACGGAAGCTAGAAGGACACGACCACTTTTTGAGCCCAGGATCGGTGAGAGCCGGTGATTAAGCGCTTGGTAATTGGGATCCCGAGGCATTTGGACCAAGTATTCGAGACCTGAGAGAAAATCCGGATTGGGCCGAGAAATCTAGCCCAATCGAAGTCCAAGCCTCAAGAGGAGCAAAGACCTGATCGGGCAACCTCTAGCCCGATCGGGCGCGGCAAACCATAGTTTTGTGCATGCTAAGGCGCGCCCGATCGTGCGAGCATCTAGCACGATCGAGCGATGCTTCTTGGGAAGAACGCGAAGAAAAAGGCGCTCCCAATCGGGCGCGCGTTTTTAGAAGACCTGATGATGTTTAGTTGTAATTCTTGTTTTAGAAAACGTTTAAATACGATTTTGTACGGAATTATTAGGGGACCTTCTTTCTTAGACTTTCTCTCTCTACTTAGGATCTTTTCTCTCTCTTAACTCTTCTCTCAACTCTTGTTCTTGATTATTTCCATTAATACAGATTAGTTTGGTAACGATTTCTCTTCTCTTAATCTTATTTCCCTTCATCATGACTTATTTTGTTGCTTTGATTAGTTTAGATTTAATTATGTGTGAGTAGTTTTATTTCTAGGGTTCATGGGGATCCATAAATAATATGAAGGGGTAATTTATTGTTGTTAATTAACAATGCTAGATTAATTTCCTATTGATTGATTTAATGCTCTGTGACTAGATTTGCACAGATCTTTTATGCATGAGTTTAACAATATTGATTCGAGATTCGACAAATGAGATTTAATACCGGTAAATTAATTATGTGATTGTAATACATAGCGAAAACCCTTTACAATCTGGTTGATTGATACATTGATGATTGACTATTATTGATTATTGGTATTGCATGATAATTTCTTATTGAATTGTTTTAACGTTTTACAATTGCGGCTTGTAAAAGTATAGCAATATTAAATTGATGAATTGAGCAGATGTTAATTTTATATTAAAGGCTATTTTCAATAAGAACTTAGATCTAGTAAATTGCGAGAGCCTGTTAATCGTGTTATTTGTGCAATGTCAATGATTTATTACTATGTTTTACCCTGGAGTATTATTTATTGGTGAACCTATGCCCTAGATCCTTTTATTCATTGTTTTCTCCCTACTCTTAATCTTCGTAGTTTAATTTCCTTTAATTACAATATATTGGTTACTTTATAATTTAGAGTATAATAATTAATTAGGAGTAAAAAGACTTGTTTCCCTGTGGAGATCGACCCTACTTCCCTATCTACTGTAGTTAGAGGATTTAGGTATTTACTTTTGATTAGGGGATACGACTTTACCCTGTCAAAATTTGGCGCCGTTGCCGGGGAAACGATTTTATTTTTATTTCTGATTGTTTTTGTGGTCTAGATTATTTCCCTTTTGTCTCAGATAGCGTTAGTTCTCTGAGATAAATCTCATATTTGCTTCTAGTTTTTGTTTATGCCTAGGTGTTCCAGATCAGGTTACATCCCATTCGATCCTGAGATCGAACGTTCCTTCCATAGACAGAAAAATATCTACAAGCAAATCCTGGCGGATTCTGGTGATAATAACAATAATCACCGAAATCCTCCAATTGGTTCTAGCGATTCGGAGACATCATTAGACGCAGAATCAGAGATGACGGCTCCAAAGAAGCTTAGTGATTATTCACAACCAAAGCTTACGGATTTTTCACATCTCACCCCTACTCCGACTCTTGATGGGGTTCAATTTGAAATCAAACCTCAATTTATAACGATGATAGAGAGGAAGCAATTCAGTGGAGCCAAGGGTGAAGACCTAAATCTTCACATTGCCGACTATTGTCAATATTGCAACACCATCAGGCAAGCCGGGGTCACTCAAGACCAAATCAGGGAGATTCTCTTTCCCTTCTCCTTAACTGGAAAAGCTAAATTGTGGTTTAATTGCTTAAATAGAACTACACTTGGTATAACTGACTGGGAAACTCTTGTTTTGAATTTCTATAACAAGTATTACCCTGCAGAGAGAACAGCCGTACTACGAAGTGCAATCCAGAACTTTGCCCAAGAAGCCGATGAATCTTTATATAAGGCTTGGGAGAGATTCAAGGATTTACAAAGAGATTGCCCCCACCATAATTTAGCGCAATGGAAGTTAATCCAAGCCTTCTATAATGGCCTTGGAAAATCTTCTCGAATAATTTTAGACTCTGCAACTAGTGGTAGATTTAGGAATCTTGATGTCGATGATGCATGTCAGGTTATTGAAGACATGGCGATACACAATTCCCAATATGGGAATCCTAGAGGATTTGCTAACAAGGGGAAGCATAATGTCGACTCTGTATCCTTTTTGCATGCTCAAATAACCTCTATTTGCCAAAAATTAGATAACCTGAGCACTGCTAATGTAGCCAATGTTTCTGCGATTAATAATAATTCTAATGAGGCTTTCTGTAAAAATTGTGGTATTGTAGGTTATTGGGATCAGGATTGCAGTAGTTCCGTGGAGCAAGTTAATTCCTTCCAAGCTTATACGTAGAATAATCCATACTCAAACACTTACAATCCTGGGTATCGGAATCATCCATACCTTTCCTACCGGAGCACTAATGTTCAAAATCCACCACCACAAGAACCACATGCGCCACATCAACAGCAGCAGAAATATTATCATCCTAATGCTAGCCAGAAGAACCAACCGCAACAACCCTCCTCATCTTCTGACCCTTTTTCTGGTTGAAATTAGAGCAATGTTGGCTAATATGCAAAAGCACATAGAGCAGAGATGCGACAATTGATCAAATTCTAGCGCACAATAAAATTGTAGATAATCAAATTGCGCAACTCTCCGTTACTCTACAAGCCCGCCAACAGGGAGTCGTGCCGGCACAGCCGACTAGTCCTACGGATCAAGCATTTGCAATTACTCTACGGAGTGGTTCAAACTATGAAGGGCCCTCTATGCCCAAAGTTGATGAACCTGTTTTATCAAATAATGCTAATCTTGATTCCATTAAACCAAACAATGTAGTTGATAGCCCTGCAGGGCTAAAGGATAATACTAACATATCTAATTCTACATTGCAGGGTACAACTCCAGAGAAGGTGGCTACTCCAGACAAGAGTAATAATTCTCCAAAGCCAATTATCAAACTTCCATTCCCCAATCGTCAATTGAAGACAAACTTGGATAAGCAGTTTGGTAAGTTCCTGGAGGTAGTAAAAGATTTGAAGGTAACAGTCCCCTTTACTGAACTGATCACACAAATCCCCTCGTATGCAAAATTTATAATAGAAATATTGACGAGAAAAAGGTCTATTAGTGAGGTAGAGACGGTAGATTTCACTACATAATGTAGTGTCGTACATCAAAATAAGTCTCCACCTAAATTAAAAGATCCGTGTAGTTTTTCTATCCCTTGTCATATTGGCAATCTCTTGATTGATAATGCATTATGTGATTTGGGTGTTAGTGTTAGCGTCATGCCATTATCTGTGTGTTCTAAGTTGAATAAGGGTAAATTAAAAGCTACCAATATAACTCTACAAATGGCCGACCGTTATTTCAAATACCCCTTAGGTGTTTTAGAGGATGTCCCCGTTAGAGTAGGTAAATTTTATATACTTGTAGATTTTGTTGTTCTTGATATGGCTGAGGATATGCAAACCCCAATTATTTTTGGTAGACCATTCCTTAACACTACAGGAGCAGTCATAGATGTAAGAATTGGGTAAGTTAACACTATCAGTAGGGGATGATAAAGTTGTTTAGATGAGATAGACAAATGGCAGAAGGAAGTCGATGCAATAGAAAGAGCACTCTACAATGTTGGTCTTGGTTTTTGAGGATGAAGAGGTGGAACCGATCGAGAAAGTTGTGCGAATCGAGCCCACGGTAAGTGTTCCGCCGGATCGAGTTGCAAGTGTTGAACACAATGACAATTTAAAGCAACACTCGATCGAAAAAGGATTCTTAGTGCATAACATTGAAGATCCCCCTATCCAAGTTAAGGAGGATCCACCAGATAAGGTGATTTGGCGTCTCACAGGGTATGTCAGAAAGCCACATCGCAGCCTAAACACCGCTAGACTGGGTGAGAAACCACCCGATCAAGCGTTAGGCTAAGGTTCCTAGATGTTGTACTTGGTAAGAAGGTCGTGCGGGACCTAGATAAACCAACGCTTTGCGGGAGGCAACCCGTATTTCTTGCTTTCTAGACTAGTTTTCCTTTTTATTTATTTTTTAATTTTATTTTAGAGAGGCGAGGAGAGTGAAAATTTTACCGTTTACAAAAATTTGAAGAGGTCAAAAGACTTAGAAAAAAAATTTGAAGACGAAGAAAAGCTAAGGAAACGACTGGGCACGGGCCCGATCGGGCGCGCAAGCAAGGCAAAATCCAGCCTTAATTCCGCCCGATCGGGCGTGGTTGCCCGATCGGGCGCGCAAGGAGAGCTGGAATCGAGCCTTATTTCGCCCGATCGGGCGCGCAAGTACCGTCAAAAACTCAAGCACATTTCGCCCGATCAGGCGAGATTGCCCGATCGGGCGCAAATCGAGTGAAGGAAAAGATATATCGGGCGAAACTCGCCCGATTGGGCGAGTATGACGGCGAAATATCGTTCGTGTTTGCGCCCGATCGGGCGCGCAACTTCAATTCTGGAAATTCAAATGATCCGCCCGATCGGGCGCGCCTATTTTTGGTCGTCCATATACTCTTCCTCTTCTTTCTTTCCTCACTTTCTTCTTATTCCATCTTCTTCTCCATTACTTTCTCTGTCTAAAACCTCCATTTTTACACCTTCAAACTCACTTCTTTTTCAAGATCTCCTCATATTCATCCATCATAACCTCAAAATTCTTACATACTATTAATCCTCACACCTCCCTCTACATTTCCCACCTATTTTATCCCACTTTCTCTCATACTTCTTTCAAACACTTAGAGAGAGAAAGCTCCAAGCATCAAATTTTTCCTAATATAATGGCCTCAAAACGTTCAAGGACACAAAGGGGTGAGTGTTCGAGGACACCACAACCAACGGTCAACCCGGATCTTCAAATCCCGGGATGGGAGGAGGTTTTCATTACCTCGGAGGAGCAACGGGCTAGGATGCTAAACCTTATCGATCGCCAGGTAATCTCTACCCGTTTCATTCATCATCCCACACTAGTTAGGTTAGGCTTAGATAAATATTTGGAAAAATTGTTCAAAGCTATAGACATGAGTGGTTTCTTTCAAATGTGCCATGATACGTATGAATACTTAATATTGGAATTTATTTCAAGTTTTAATGTTATTAAAATGAATGCACTAATTACTCATGTACAATTCCGATTATTAAATAACGATGTGAGACTAACTCTTACAGAATTCGGAAAGTTGTTTGATTTAAAATCGGATAAACCGATTGAACCCTCTCAAGACCACACCGCCGTGGTCTATAAGAGGCTAACAGGGGAGGATTTAGTTAACCTCCAGCATGCCAAAGGGACATAGATCCAACACCCCGTCCCAAAACTTTGGCAAAGATTTGCCGGCCTTACTATTTTTGGGAGGCATGAACCGGCAAATGTTAGGAGAGATGAATTGGAACTTTTTGCATCCTATGTAATTCCTACCGCCGAAAAATTGAACATACCCCATAGGATTGCCAATCACTTCCAAAGGGCGGCCAATGCGGCCGAGGCTAGTAGGTCTAGGGCACCAATTTATTTTGGGGGGTTAGTGACCCACATTGCTAGGAAACAACTAGGTTGGAAGCCGGATGGGCATAGGAAAGTTATAGGATCAAACCTCATGGACCTACCCTATTTAGGGAGTTTGAACTGGGTGAAACCCGTGGGGAGTGATACTTGGTGGATAGTCCACCGACAGTCGGGTAGGAAGGACCAAGCCTTAACCTTACCCAACCCCGCCTTGACCAAATTTTAGAAGGGGAAGCGTTCTTATACTTTCGAGGTTAATGGTCAAGGTGAGGTTCAACCACCTCACCCTTCACCACAACCCCACCAATCCCCCCTAGACCATTCCCCCACTCACCATTCACCACACTACCAACCACCTCCACCCTTCACCTATGGCATGCCCACTTCCTTGGTCGACTACAACGTCGACCCCAATACCCCTCTATGACTTTTCGGCTTTTAGGAGCCAATTGGACCGCATCGAGACGAGGCAAGGGAGAGTTGAGGGTTTGATGCAAAACCTAGATTCTAGGCTAAGCTCCTTAGATGGGCGGGTTAGTTAAATAGAGAGGAACCTCAGGATGGGCCTATACCCCCATGTATGATGATTACGCCCGTCGGGGGGCTATTCCTCCCGATTCTCTTACTCCCGATTGGTTCCAATACCCCCAAGGAGGGTATTCTCACCCCGGCGCGTATGGTACTTATGTGGACTATTCTTTAGTCCACGGATTTGGGGGTGATGCTCCTTTTGGGGGTATGGGTGGGAATGTGGACCCTAACTACTTTGCAGGTGGTTCGGGTTATGGTGGTGCTGGACCAAGCCAGGGTGGTGCCGGTTCGAGTCATGGAGGAGGATATGAGAGGATGGATGATGATGAGGACTAGCTATGCTGGGCTAGTTTCCGAGCCAATGAGGACATTGTCTGATTCTGGATTGGGGGAGATTTTTGTTTGGTATATTTCTTTTTCTCTTTTCTTTTATTATTGGTGTGTTTTCTTAGGTTAGATTTCTTGTTTTCCTAGTGTAGTCTTTTTTTCTTTCTTATATATGAAAAATACAAAAAATTGTAAAATAAATAAAAAATTCAAAAATACGTTCCAATGAATTATGAATCATATTTCCCTGTGCCCCATACTTGTGAATTTTTTTTTTTGATGATAGGCATTGTGGATTAGTTGATCATGATTTGATGTTTGATTGCCTTGAAACCTTTACATGCGTCAATTTTACCCAACTACTTGTGAATGTAGTGCTTGACTATTTGATTTGGTTAGGAATGTGTGATAGTTCCATAGTTCCTGGTATGTCAATGAATTTGAGTATTGGTTTGCAACTATTAGTAATATTTATATGATTCATTATTATGCACATTGTAGAGGACGAAGGCATTTGTTCTTTTAGGTAGCCTCCAGATATTGTAGATACATTTGTTCCCTTCTTTCTACCCATGTTGTTGCCTTGACCTTTTGTTGTTTATTAGCCGCATTACAAGCTTATTTTGCCCCATTGGTTACTAGTCCCGAGCTTGGCTTGGGGGAGCTATTAGTGAGTGAGGTGAGGGAGTTTGTAGTGTGCTTATTATTTGCACAATTTGGGTGGGGTTTGAGAAGTTATTTTGTTTTTGATCATGTTTATTTTTGATGAGTTTGAGATTTATATTTTCTTGAAAAAATAAAGCATGATGTTATGAAAAAAAAATAAAGAGAAGTTCAGTGAAAAAAAAGTGAACTTCAAAAGAAAAAAAATGTTCAAATGTTCTATTTGAAGGTTGATCAAAAGAAAAAAAAAATAATAGCCTCAATGAAAAAATTCAAGTTTGGAAAATAAAGTTTGTTTATTCACTCTATTTCTTCATTATTATATCTTATGAGTTAAATTGTAAGAGTTGAGTTTATTTATTATGATTGGAGTACATTTGATTCTTGTTGGAGTTAGTTAAGTTGATGGAGATGTATGATCATCATTTATTTTGATCATGGGTTTTGATAGGATTTGGCTCCCTTAATGCATAGCTTTTCTCTCACATACTCCCAAATTTATCCTACCTTTACGCTAGCCTTACGTTATAAGCTTTAAAGACATTTTGACCTTTGTGCATAGAGTTGTATGAATGTGAAAGTGTTGTTTATCAATGCAAGTTATGACTTGGCATATTTCGAGTCGACTAGTAGGTTGAGCGATTAATGTTTTTATACACACGAGAGTGTGAGTTGGGAGGGCATTGTTCACATTAAAGGGGTTGGTTGGAGAGCGATCGAGTACATCTTTTACTCGCCACATAAATGAGAGTTGAGTGTGTGAGCACTAGTCTTGAATTCTATAGGCTCTTGTGGTTTGCTCTACTTGACAATTGTTGGGGAGGAAGGGTGATTAGATGAATAAGATTGATTGATGTTGAAGCATGTTCATTAGATTTGCCTTGGATCGTTGCTTTTTGATTTGATGATTGGTGTGAAGTATGTTTTAGATGTTCATTGATGAGCTCTTTGCTTAAGGACAAGCAAAGGTTTGGCTTGGGGGTGTTTGATATGTCCATTTTATATAGTGTTTTACCCCCGTCCCTTGGTCGTTATTAGTAGTGTTTTTGACTCTTTCGGGCCACTTTTATTACTAATTTGTGTGTTTTAGTGATTTCGTAGTTTTAGTTGTATTTTACAGGAAATTGTACTCTTAAAGCATTTTCCCGAGCTTTATGGATTAACCACGGAAGCTAGAAGGACATGACCACTTTTGGAGCCCAAGATCGGTGAGAGCCGGTGATTAAGGGCTCGGTAATTGGGATCCCGAGGCATTTGGACCAAGTATTTGAGACCCGAGAGGAAATCCAGATTGGGCCGAGAAATCTAGCCCAATCGAAGTCCAAGCCTCAAGAGGAGCAAAGACCTGATCGGGCAACCTTTAGCCCGATCGGGCGCGGAAAACCATAGTGCTGTGCATGATAAGGCGCGCCCGATCGTGCGAGCATCTAGCACGATCGGGCAATGCTGCTTGGGAAGAACACGAAAAAAAGGCGCGCCCGATCGGGCGGCCATTCGCCCGATCGGGCACGCGTTTTTAGAAGACCTGATGATGTTTAGTTTTAATTCTTGTTTTAGAAAACTTTTAAATACGATTTTGTACGGAATTTTTAGGGGACCTTCTTTCTTAGACTTTCTCTCTCTACTTAGGATCTTTTCTCTCTCTTAAGTCTTCTCTCAACTCTTGTTCTTGATTATTTCCTTTAATACAAATTAGTTTGGTAACGATTTCTCTTCTCTTAATCTTATTTCCCTTCATCATGACTTATTTTGTTGCTTTGATTAGTTTAGATTGAATTATGTGTTAGTAGTTTTATTTCTAGGGTTCATGGGGATCCATAAATAATATGAAGGGGTAATCTATTGTTGTTAATTATCAATGCTAGTTTAATTTCCTATTGATTGATTTAATGCTATGTGACTAGATTTGCGCCGATCTTTTATGCATGAGTTTAACAATATTGATTCGAGATTGGACAGATGAGAATTGATGTTTAGGTCTAGTTTCAATAGGTAGATTAATTTATAAATGGTTAAGTCGAGATTCGACAGATGAGATTTAATACCGGTAAATTAGTTATGTGATTGTAATACGTAGCGAAAGCCCTTTACAATCTGGTTGATTGATGCATTGATGATTGACTATTATTGATTATTGGTATTGCATGATAATTTCTTATTGAATTGTTTTATTATTTTACAATTGTGGCTTGTAAAAGTATAGCAATATTAAATTGATGAATCGAGCAGATGTTAATTTGATTTTAAAGGCTATTTTCAATAAGAACTTAGATCTAGTAAATTGCAAGAGCCTGTTAATCGTGTTATTTATGCAATTTTAATGATTGATTACTATGTTTTACCCTGAGGTATTATTTATTGGTGAACCTATGCCCTAGATCCTTTTATTCATTGTTTTCTCCCTACTCTTAATCTTCGTAGTTTAGTTTCCTTTAATTACAATATATTGGTTACCTTATAATTTAGATTATAATAATTAATTAGGAGTAAAAAGACTTGTTTCCCTGTGGATATCGACCCTACTTCCCTATCTACTATAGTTAGAGGATTTAGGTATTTACTTTTGATTAGGGGATACGACTTTACCCTGTCAATAAGTTTAGGAAAATGTGTGATTAAAGCCATGCTTAAGGGAGCCATATCCTAATAAAACCCAAGGTCACAACAAGTGATGACCAAAACATCTCCAATCACAACTCAACTCCACAAAAGTTCACCAAACAATCATATATACAACACAATCCCAACACTTACATATTTACTCACAAAATATGATAATATGAAATAGAGTGAATTAAACAAACTTTGAACTACTTATTCTTTTTCTTTCTTTTTTTTTCTTCAAACTTGAACTTTTTTTTTCTTTTGAATTTTTTTTTTCAAACTTCTTGAGCAACCTTCAAATAGAACATTTGAACATATGAAATAACTTTTTCTTTTCTCTTCTCTTTTTTTCTTTTTTACCTCATATTGGAAATTTTCAACTTTGAAACACAAAACATCAATATTTTCCAATCATAAAATCAAAGAACAATCACTCTTCTTTTATTCCTACATTGTGCAAATGATATGCACACAACAACTCCCTCACCTCACCAACTAATAGCTCCCCCAAGCCAAGCTTGGGACTAGTAACCAATAGGGCTCATATAGGCTTGTAATGTGGCTAAATAAACAATAAAAGGGCATAAGCAACAACATGGGTAACAAGAAGGGAACAAATGTATCTAATATCGTCTGAAGGCTTCCTAAGAGAACAAATGCCTTCGTCCTCCTCAATGTGCATAATATTGAGCTATATAAACATTACTAATAGTTGCAAACCAATACTCAAAATCATTGACATACCAGGAACTAACACACATTCATTACCAAATCAACTAGTCAAGCACTATATTTACAAATAGTTGGCAAAATTGACGCATGTTTAGGAATCCAACAATTAAACTTCAAATCATGATTAACAAATTAACAAAGCTCATTATCATATACCAAGAATCAAAACAATATTTTCTAAGTATGGGACACAGGGAAGCATGATTTACAATTCATTGTAACGTATTTTTGAATTTTTTTGTTTTTACAAAATTTTTTTTTGTTTTTGTATTTTTTTCATAAAGGAAAGAAATAAAAACTACACTAGAAAAGTAATAAATAGAGAAAAAGAGAGATAGTTACCATATATACAAGAAATCTCCCCCCAAGCCAAATCAAGTAATGCCCTCATTGACTTGGGAAGGTAGCTAGAAGAAGCTACCCCTCATCATCATCCATCCTCTCGTACCCTCCTCCATAGCTCGAGCCGGCACCACCCTGGCTCATTCCAGCACCACCATAACCCGAACCACCTGCAAAGTAGTTAGGGTTCACATTTCCCCCCATACCCCAAAAGGAGCATCACCCCAATATCCATGGACTGAAGAGTAGTCCACATAAGTACCAAAAGCTCTGGGGGTGGAATACCCACCTTGGGGTTAGTAGAACCAATCGGGAATTAATGCCTTGGGGGGAATAGCCCCTCGGCGTGCTTAATCATCGTACATCGGGTATAAACCCCTCCCGAGGTTCCTCTCTATATCACCCACCCGACTATCCAAAGTGCCTAACCTAGAATCTAGATTTTGCACCATGCCCTCTACTCTCACTTACCCCATCTTTATAGGGTCTAGTTGGCTCCAAAAAGCCGAAAAGCCATAAGGGGCATTGGGGTCGATGTTATAATCGACGGAGGAGGTGGGCATGCCATAGGTAAAGGGTTGGGGTGGTGGTTGGGGGTAGTGTGGTGAATGGTGTTAGGGGGAATGGTGGGGTTGTGGTGAAGGGTGAGGTTCTTGAACCTAGCCTTGACCGTTTATCTCGAATGTGTAAGAAGGCTTCCCCTTCTCAAATTTGGTCACGGTAGGGTTGGGTTGGGTAAAAGCTTGGTCTCTCCTACCCGATTCCCGGTGGACTATCCACCAAGTCTCACCGCGTGTGGGTTGCACCCAGTTTAGGCTCCCTAAGTAAGCTAGGTCCATGAGGGTTGAGCCCACTACTTTCTTATGCCCATTTGGGTTCCATCCTAGGTGTTTAATAGAAATATGAGTCATCAACCCCCCAAAATAGATAGGCGCCCAAGACCCACCCGATTCGGCCGCTTTAGCTGCCCTTTGAAAGTGGTTGGCAATCCTATGAGGTATTTTTAATTTCTCAGCATTAGGGATCATATAGGATGCCATCAGTTCTTGTTCATCCCTCCTCATGTTTGCCGGTTCATGCCTCCCAAAAATTGTGAGGCCGTCAAACCTTTGCCAAAACTTTGGGACGGGATGTTGAATCCACGTCCCTTTGGCGTGCTGGAGGTTAATCAAAACCTCCCTGGTGAGTCTCTTGTAGACCAAGGCAATGTGGTCTTGGGAGGGTTCGATAAATTTGTCCGATTTTAGCTTAAATAACCTCCCAAATTCTTTTAGAGTTAATCGCATATTGTTGTTTAGCAATCGGAATTGTACATGAGTGATCAAAGCATTCATTTTAATAACATTAAAACTAGAAATAAATGCTAACGTCAAGTAATCATAAGTATCATGATGCATTTGAAAGAAGCCACTCATGCCTATACCCTTAAATAATTTCTCTACATATTTATCAAGACCTAATCTAGATAATGTAGGATGATGAACAAAACGGGTAGAGATTACTTGCCTCTCGATGAGATTGAGCATCCTTGCCCGTTGTTCCGTCGAGGTGATAACAACCTCCTCCCATCCCGGTATTTGAAGCTCTAGGTTGACCACTGGTTGTTGTTGCCTCGAACTTTCGCCCCTTTGTTTTCTAGATCATTTGGAAGCCATTTGTAGATAGAAATTTGGGTATTGAAGCTTTCTCTCTCTAAGGGTTTTAAGAAATTATGAGAGAAAGTGGGAGAAAGTGGGTGGAAAATGTAGAGGAAGGTGTGAGGATTAAGAATATGTAAAAATTATAAGGTTTTGATGGATGAATTTTAGAAGATCTTGGAAAGAATGTGAGGTTAAAGGTTTGAAAATGGAGGTTTTAGAGAGAGAATGTGTGAATAAAGAAGAAGAAGTAAGAAAGAAAAAGAAAAGAAAGGGGGAGAAAGAGGAATTAATCCACCGGATTTTAGGCGCGCCCGATCAAGCAAGCCTCGCCCGATCAGGCGAATGTAGATGCTTTAGGAATGTGTAGTGCGCGCCTGATCGGGCGCGAAATCAAACCTCAAAATTGCATGATTGCTCGCCCGATATTCTTTTTTCGTGGCACTCGATTTCTCCAGATTTCCGCCTGATCGGGAAAAATTTCCCTCGATTTTCTTCCTCACTTGCGCGTCCGATCGGGAAATAAAAAGCTTAGATAAAATGCATATTTCGCACCCGATCGGGGTTCCTTGCATGATCGGGCGAAAATTAGCTCGAATCTGACCCTCAGGTGCGCGCCCGATCGGGCGAGCCTCGCCCAATCGGGCTCGTACCAAATCTGGAGCTTCTCTTTTCTTCGCCTTTTTCACATGAAATCTCCGTACTTTGTCAACTAAAACCTATACAAAACACTCGTGAAAGGTAAAATTTCACTCTCCTCACCTTTAAAAAAAATAAAAAAAAATAACGAAAAACATTAGTCTAGAAATCAAGAAATACGGGTTGCCTCCCGCAAAGCGCTGGTTTATCTAGCTCCCGCACGACCCTCTTACCACATTGAAGCTCAAAGTGAATCTGAACCGCTTAGGTGAAGTAATTCAACTGCACCAATCGTAGCCCCCTCATGATATAGCTTGAATCTTTGTCCATTAACCTTGAACTCGTTACCATGTTCATTGAAAACCTCCACAGAACCGAATTTATTGGCCCTTTTTACAATAAAAGGACCCGACCACCTTGACCTCAACTTTCCAGGGAATAGTTTAAGTAGAGAGTTTAACAACAAAACTTTATCACCCTCTTTGAATTCTCTCGGAAGGATCATCTTGTCGTGCCACCTCTTTGTCTCTCCTTGTAGACACGAGCACTATCATAGGCAGTCAACCTAAACTCATCGAGTTGGTTAAGTTGAAGTAACCTCTTTTCTCCCGCTAGTTTGGCATCCAAATTGAGCTCCTTAATAGCCCTATATACCTTATATTCTAATTTGACCGGGAGATGACATGCTTTACCGAACACGAGTCCATATGGAGTAGTACCTATAGGGGTCTTGAATGCAGTTTTGTACGCCCAAAGCGTGTCATCCAACTTATCGCTCTGTCTTTCCTTGACTTTGTTACCACCATCTCTAGAAGGCCTTGATCTCACGGTTAGAAACTTCAACTTGGCCACTAGTTTGGGGGTGGTAGGCTAAACCTGTCCTATGGTAGACACCATACTTTTTGAGGAGGGTATCTAACCTCCGCTCATGAAAGTGAGATCCTCAGTCACTGATTATCGCTCTAGGCACGCCAAATCATGGAAAGATGGTCTTCTTGAAAAGTCTATGGACCACCCTGGCATTATTAGTAGGAGTAGCGATAACCTCAACCCACTTGGATACATAGTCGACTACGACAAGTATATAGCGGTTCCCTTTTGAAGAAGGGAACGGTCCCATGTAATCAACACCCCAAACATAAAAAATTTCAACTTCTAGAATTCCGGTTTGAGGCATCTCATGCCGCCACGAGATGTTGCCAGTCCTCTGGCCAGAGTCACAAGCCTTCACAAAAGTGTTAGCATTCTTAAACATTGTAGGCCAATAAAAATCCGACTCATTAATCTTGGCCATCGTTTTAGTGGGGCCATGATGTCCTCCATATGGTGAGGTGTGACAACTAGTAAGCACACCGTGGACTTCCCATTCGAGAACACACCTGCAAAATAATCCATTTGCACACTCACGAAACAAAAAAGGATCATCCCAAAAATAATGCTTAACATCATAAAGGAATTTATTTTTTTGTTGGTAGGACAAGTCAAGAGGTAGAGTACCACCCACTAAATAATTAGCAAAATCGGCATACCATGGGTGTTGCTCTACAACTACATATAGGAGTAGCCTTGGCTTTGATTTCGCCTTAGCTATCAAGTACTTCAACGCTGCATGGTCAGTAAAAACAATGACTTTAGAACCAACAAGATATTATCTAAATTTTTCTAAAGCATATATAACAGCAAGAAACTCATTCTCTGTAGTAGCATAGTTGACTTGGGCTTCATCCAAAGTTTTTCTTGCACAATAAATAGCATGCAAAATCTTGTTCTTTCTTTGTCCGAGCACGGCTCAGTGCAAAGTCACTTGCATCACACATGATCTCGAAAAGAAGATTCCAATCTGGAGCACATATGATTGGTGCCGATATCAAAGCCATGCTTAATCCTGTTGAAAGCCTTCAGACACTCGTCAGTAAAAATAAAAGGAGCATCCTTGAGCAAAAGCCGAGTCAGTGGTTTAGCAATTTTAGAAAAATCTTTGATAAAGCGACGATAAAACCCCGCATGACCCAAGAAACTTCTAACTCCCTTAACATTAACTGGGGGAGGTAATTGCTCAATCACTGAAATCTTAGATTTGTCTACTTGTATGCCCTTATCAGATATAATGTGACCTAGAACTACTCCCTCTATCGCCATAAAGTGACATTTCTCCCAGTTTAGAACTAAGTTGCATTCTTCACATCGTTTTAAAATTTTAGCGAGATTAATTAGGCATGATATAAATGAAGAACCATACACGCTAAAATCATCCATAAAGACTTCCATAATAGACTCTATGAACCATACAATGTTGAAAGGTAGCGGGAGCATTACATAAACCGAAAGGCATTCTACGATATGCAAAAGTGCCATAAAGGCATGCAAAGGTTGTCTTTTCCAAATATTCAGGGTGAATCGGAATTTTGAAAAATCCCGAATACCCATCCAAATAGCAAAAGAAATTATGGTTAGATAACCTCTCAAGCATTTGATCTATAAAGGGAAGAGGGAAGTGGTCCTTTTTAGTGGCGATATTCAGTCTACGATAATCAATACACATACGCCACCCTGTTACAGTTCTAGTGGGAATTAATTTATTTTTTTTAATTAGTTATCATAGTCATCCCACCTTTTTTAGGCACTACCTGCACAAGACTTACCCACTTGGACTCAGAAATAGGATAGATAATGCCTGCATCAAGTAATTTCATAATCTCTTTCTTGACTACTTCTTGCATGTTAGGATTCAATCTTCTTTGGGGTTGAATGCAGGGCTTATAGTTATCCTTTAGATGTATCCTGTGCATACAAAAAACAGGGCTAATACCCTTGAGATCATCAATACTATACCCAATAGCTTTCTTATAGGTTTGAAGAACCCCTAGAAGTTGGGAAGTTTGTAGGTCATTAAGTTCAGTACTGATGATCACGGGGTATAGTTCCTGTTCATCCAGAAAAATATATTTTAAATGAGAAAGGAGAGGTTTTAGTTTAGGTTTCTTGACCTCTACAGGTTTCGATTCTTGAACTAAATTTACTACCTTCATTGTTTCCTTGGGGCCTTACTCTTTTAAGGAAAGAGCTCTTTCAATCTCCTGTACCTCATTACCTCAAACGCTTGCATTGTCTGTTGATAAATTCCCACAAAGAATTTCCTCCAGGGGATCCTTGTAAGAACCTGCGGCAAGCTATCATCACAAATATCGTCCATTATATCAATTATATCAATATAACAATAATTTTCCTCTAGCATAGACCCTTTCAAAACTTTCCCTAGATTAAAAGTAACATTATCATCACCAACAGAAAGGGTTTGCCATTTTTCACATCAATAATGGCTCCTACAGTATGGAGAAAAGGCCTCCTTAATATAATGGGTATTTGTGTATCCTCTGCCATGTCTAAAACAACAAAATCAACAGGAATAAAAAATTTACCAACTCTGACAGGGACATCCTCAAAAATACCTAGGGGGTATATTACAGAACGATCTTCCATTTGGAAAGTTATATTAGTAACTTTTAATTCTCCCATATTAAGTTTAGCACAGATAGATGATGGCATAACACTGACACTGGCACCTAAATCACACAAAGATTTATCAATAAAAACATTCCGTATATGACAAGGGACAGAAAAACTACTGGGATCCTTTAATTTAGGAGGGGATTTATTTTGCAATAGAGCGCTACACTCCTTTGTGAAAGCTACAGTTTCTACATCATTAAAGGACCTTTTCCTAGTCAGAATGTCTTTCATAAATTTAGCATATGCTATAACCTGAGTGATTAAATCAGTAAAAGGAACTGTTACCTGCAGGTTTTTCACAACCTCAAAAAACTTACCAAATTTTTTTATCAAACTTACTCTTCAATTGTCTATTAGGGAACGGTAGTTTGATAACCAGGCTCTGCACATCTCCTCCCTTATATTGAGATTTACCCTGCAGAGAAACATTAGAAGGGTTAGTATCTGTTTGTAGCCCTGCAGGGTTAGCAGGATTAGCATTTGGTATAGAGGAATCTAGATCAGGAACTGGTCCATCTTCCTTTGGCATAGGAGGTCCATCATAATGTGAACCACTCCTTAGAGTGATTGCATTGGCATGGTCTGTAGGATGGATAGGTTGTGATGGTAGAGTTCCCTACTGACAGGATTGTAGGGTAGATGAAAGTTGTGCAATTTGATTATCCATGATTTTATTGTGGGCTAAAATGGAATCAATTTGCGCATCCCTACTCTCCATATGCTTTTGCATATTAGTAAGCATTGCTCTAATTTCTGTCATGGCAGGGTCAGAAGATGATGAGGGTGATGCTTGACTTTTCTGGCAAGAATTTGGATGGTAATATTTTTGCTGTGGTGGGGGTTGCTGTTATGGTTGTTGTGGAGGTGGAGGGTTTTTTACATTGTACTCCGGTACGAAAGATATGGATGGTTTCGGTAACCGGCATTATAACAGTTGGAATATGGGTTATTCTGCCTATAGGTTTGAAAGGCATTAACTTGTTCCATGAAACTCTTACAATCTTGCTCCTAATGCCCTACAATTCCACAATTTTCACAAAAAGCTTCATTGTTAGCAACAACAGAAACATTAGCTACAGAGTTAGGAGTAGTAGTAAGATTATCTAATTTTTGACAAATAGACGTAAATTGAGCTTACGAAAAGGAGACGGAATCGACATTATGTTTTCCTTTATTTGCAAACCCTCTTGGATTCCCGTATTGGGAATTGTGTATTTCCATGTCTTCGATAACCTATCCTACATCGTCCAAATTTAAATTCAAGAGTCTGCCATTGGCTGCAGAATCTAGAACTGATCTAGAAGAATTTCCAAGTCCATTATAGAAAGCTTGGATCAGTTGCCATTATGCTAGATTGTGGTGGGGGAATTCTCACGGTATATCCTTGAACCTCTCCTAAGCCTCATATAGCATTTCGTCAGCCTCTTGACCGAAGTTCTGAATAGCACTCCTTAGTATCGCTGTTCTCTCTACAGGATAATATTTATTATAGAAATTCAAAGCAAGAGTTTCCCAGTCAGTAATACCAAGTGTAGTTCTATTCAAACCATTAAACTATAATTTAGCTTTGCCAGATAATGAAAAGGGAAAAAGAATCTCCCTAATTTGGTCCTGCGTGACCCCGGCTTGTCTAATGGTGTTATAATACTGGCAGAAATCTGCGATGTGAATATTAGGATCTTCACCCTTATCTCCCTGAATTGCTTCCTCTCTATCATAGTGATAAATTAGGGCTTGATCTCAAATTGAACTCCATCTAGAGCCGGAGTGGGAGTAAGGTGCGGTAAGTTTTTGAGCTTCGGCTGCGAGTAGTCACTGAGTTTCTTTTGGGCCGTCATCTCTGATTCTGAATCTGAAAGAATTTCAGCGTCACTAGATTCAGAGGGAGGGTCTCTTCGACTATTGTCCTCCTCAGAACCCGCCATAATTTGTCTATAAATTTTCCTTTGCCTACGAAACGAGTGCTCGATCTCAGGATCGAATGGGATGTAACCTAATCTGGAACACCTGGGCATAAACAAGGAACTAAAAGACAAATATGAGAATTGCCTCAAAGAACTAACGTTCTTTAAGACAAAAGGGGATAATTTAGACTACAAAAATTAATCATAAAATAAAAATAAAATCGTTTCCCCGGCAACGACGCCAAATTTTGACAGAGTAAAGTCGTATCCCCTAATCAAAAGTATTACCTAAGTCCTCTAACTAATGTAGTAAGGGAAGTAGGGTCGAATCCACAGGGATACAAATCTTTCTACTCCTAATTAATTATTATAATCTAAATTATCAAGGTAACCAATGTTGTTGTAATTAAAGACTATACTAAGAAGAATATGATCAAAGAAAATACAGTAGGGAGAAATTAAATATTAAAAGGTCTAGGGCATAGGTCCACTAATAAACAATATTCTAGGGCAAATCATAATAAACAATCATAAAGCATTGATTAATCAGATTATAAAGGGCTTTTGCTACGTATTATAATCATAAAGTTAATTTACCGGTATTAAATCTCATCAGTCGAATCTCGACTTAACCATTAATAAATAAGTCCGCCTATTGAAACTAAGCCTGAACATCAATTCTCATCTGTCGAATCTCGAATTAATATTGCTAAACTCATACAATTAAATCTGGCCAAACCTAATTGCATAGCATTAAATCAATCAATAGGAAATTAACCAAGCATTGATAATCAACAATCACAAATTTATCCCTTCGTATTATTTATTAGATCCCCATAAACCCTAGAAATAAAACTACTCAAGCATAATTAAATCTAAACTAATCAAATCAATAAAGCAAGACATAATGAAAGATTTAAATAAAATAACTTAAATTTAAAGAGAAGAAATTGTTACCAAAAGAAATCTGGATTAATGAATGTAATTAAGAACAATGTTGAGAGAGAGTTTAAGAGAGAGAGAATATCCGAAGTAGAGTGAGAAAATCTAAAAGTGAAGGTAATCAAAAATTACGTACAAAATTCGTACTTAAACATCCCTAAAACAAATCCTTAAACAAAACTAATCAGGTCCTCAGAAAAACACGCGCCCGATCGGCCCTCCTTTTTAACTACGCCCTTGCTGGTGCTGCGCCCGCCCGATCGGGCGTATGCTTGCCACGATCGGACCTGGCTTCTTCTTCGAGGCTTGGATTTAGGCTCGATTCCTTGGCCCAATCCGGATTTCCTCATCGAGTCTTGATTACTTAATCCAATTGCTCTGGTATCACATACCGAGCCCTTAATCACCGGCTCTCACCGGTCCTGGGCTTCAAGGATGGTCGTGTCCTCCTAATACTCGTAGTTGCTTTGTGAAAAACTTGAAAAACGCTCCAAGTGTACAATTTCCTACAAAACTCAAGCAAAACTACCAAAAAACTAGAAAACACAAATTTGTAATAAAAGTGGCCCTAAAGAGCCAAAAACTCTACTAATTATGACCATGGGATGGGGGTAAAACACTATATAAATTGGACATATCAAAAGCCTTGAGATTGACTTTGGTTACCATACCCATGGCTTGGGTTTTGATTACTATAACCTTGGTTGTTATAGTAACCTCGGAAACCTTGGTTTCCTTGGTTC
Source organism: Chenopodium quinoa (assembly GCF_001683475.1). NCBI lineage: Eukaryota > Viridiplantae > Streptophyta > Magnoliopsida > Caryophyllales > Amaranthaceae > Chenopodium > Chenopodium quinoa. The sequence goes on from NW_018743783.1 coordinate 4,459,278, forward strand.
CTATACCCTCCATTGTTTTAGTTATCGAAACTACCTTGGGGGTGAAAATTCCTATTGCCAAAATTCTTAGGGCCATCAAACCTTTGACCATAATTGTCATTTGACACAAAGTTCACATGTTCACATTCATTAATTTCAAAATCATCACATCCATCAAAAAATGTTTGAGAGCACATGGAAGAATCATGATCATAAGATCCACAAGAATCACAAAATAGACAACCACTTATCATCTTATTGGAAGTAGAAGGAGAAGAGTTAGAAAGTGTACCTCTCCCTTTGGATTGGGAGGGAAGACTCAATGAGTTCGTAGAAACACTCTTAAGCTTTGCTTTGATCGATATAACTTCCTTCCCTAGATTTGAAATTTGGGAGGACAAGTTGTTAATCGCGTTGAGATGATCCACCGGATAAACCGTCGAGCCACTCTTTCTCGTATACTCCCTCTCTCCTTCTTGCCAATCTCTATAGTATCTCACCACATACTCTATTATGTCAACTACCTCTTCTTCCGTCCTATTCATTATAGGACCTCCGGCTCCTCCATCTAGGCATGACTTGCCTTGAGCACTCAAGCCTCCATAGAAAATTTATATCACTTTATAGGTAGGAATTCCATGATGTGTCCACTCTCTTTGGTACTACTTGTACCTCTCCCATGCTTTATAGAGATTCTCATTAGGCCTTGTTTTGAATTCTTGGATCAAGGCTCTAGCCTCCGCCTTCTTCTTTTATTGGGTAAAAGCGAGACGAGAAAGCTTTTGTGACTTCAACCCTCGTCCTAAGGGAATTGGGCTTAACCTCCTTATCCAACCACTCTAAGGCACGACCAATAAGAGAAAAGGGAAACAACTTTAGCCGAATGAATTCTTGAGAAATGCAGTTCACCTTGATAGTATTACATTACTTCTTAAATTCCTTTAGGTGATTCAACAGGATCTCACCCTTGGCTCCACTAAATTGCCTCCGTTCTATCAAAGTAATCATGGCCAGTCATATTTCAAAATCGTTCGTCGGTGTTGTAGGTGGAGCAATGCCGCTCTCAAACCTATAAGCACCTGGAATTCCCAACTCCTTCAAAGCTACTTTTGGATTCTCTCCCATGACTTTCTCTTCTTCTTCCTCAAACTCTTCTTCACTTGAGGAACTTAGGATCAAAGATAGGTTGATTATCCTTCTTTGTGAAGAGTTCTTTCAATTACCGGATCCAAAGGAACTATGGACCTATCATGAGTTCTACTATGCATGCAAAAACTCAAAATAAATTGTTAGTAACGCGACTACAAGTGTAGCGTAAAACAAATAAGAAAAATCTTTTTGTGGTTTTGAATAAGATGGAATAGACTAAGCAACAATGCACAATCACAACACCGTTCCCCGGCAACGGCGCCATTTTGACGTGGGTCGAGACTAGGTCGTTGAAACTAACCCCTACCCAAGGCCAAACAAAATTTGTAATCTCTCAACACACCCTTACACAAGTATAATGGTAAGTTGAGGGTCGAACCACTAAGGAACGGAGGGTGATTATCTATTGCCTAAGTCAAGCTACTCCAAAATGATAGGGTGTAGGTATGTAAACTAGGACAAGGATGACTAAACAACGAATTGAAATCAAGTATGTAAATGACGAGGGGAAAACTAGGTCGTTATCTAATCTTCCCTCTGTCAAACTAAATTTATAAACACTTAACAAACCTAAATACGAGTATAGAGGGAAGTCAAGGGTCGAACCCAAAGGAACAGTAATGTTCAAGCACCTTCAATTATGCACCTAAGCTAGGTCGAAGACGAAGGTAAGAGAGAATACTAACAACTAACAAAACAAGTAACCAAGGAAATAAAACACTAGGAACGGGGATCAACAAGTAATCATGTCAATTGCAACAACTTGGGAAGAGCATGCCAATCAAAGGTTGTGAGGACTAAATGATAAGAGCAATCAATAGGAATCAAAGAGCTATCTCCTAATTGTTAAGCAAGGGTTCACTATGAATAACAAACTAAGAGAATCACAATCAAAACCAATTGATAAGTGCAATTCCTAAATCAATTGTTCATGTCATTAGCAATTACAATGCAATCTAGCATAATTCACAAGGCCAAATTGAATTACACAAATGCAAACCTTCACTAATGACTTTAATCTCAACAATCAATCAACACAATTCCCAAATTAATCACAATTAATCAATCATACAAGTTTCACCCAATTCCTAGCCAAACAACTATTCAAGAATCATCATCTATCAACTAACAACTATGGAAATCAAGAATCAACAAAATACCAAGAACAATTACACTAATCAAGCATCAAACATCAAATTAAACAAAGCAATTGAATGAGATAGAGTTTAGAAATGCTCATTGATAATTAAGAAGATCTCCAACACAATTTTCACACTTGCATCTTCAATCTCTCAATCACCATTGAAATTCCTTACTTTCTCTCTCTAAAACTACTCCTAATCTAGCCTAATCTAGAGAGAGAAGCTCTCAACCTAAGAGAGAGAAAACTATTCTAAAACTAAAGAATTACATGAATGAAGAATAAAGGAAACCAAAAACTATGTAAACAAAGGGAGAAAAGAAGCTTAAAATCGTAAAAGACCTAGAAACCCGCGCTCGCGGAGAAATCGGCCACGCCCGCGGAGGGAAACGGACACCCCGATAGCCGCGCCCGCGGCCCAAGCCCGCATCTGCGGGTCCAAGGCCCGCGCCCTCGGGGAGCCCTCGGGACAACCGCAGGTGCTTACTGCCCAAATACGGCAGTTTTGGAGCTGCAACAACCTCGCGCCCGCGAGTACTGTAGCCCGCGCCCGCGGCAGTTTTCCAAGGCCAACTTCAGAAGGCTGTAACTTCCGATCTAAGAATTGTATGAAGGCGTGCGACCTATCATTGGAAAGCTCTTCAAGTCTAGTTTCTAACCTAACTTGAATCACCCTAATCCGATCTGTAGAACTTTAGATATTTCGAAAAGTGCATATTGATCCTAGTGGGTGCTATTTTCAATTCCCATGCATATAGCCCGCGACATACCTACAAAACAAGACAAAGAAACGGAGAAGCAAGAGAAATAGCCGAGAAATGAATAAAATGATAAGAAAGCCATTAAAAGCATGCATTTCTCTAAACTAACAATAAAACACGCAAATCTTGCATTATTCTCTAAAAACACGACATAAACGACTACAAAGGAGCATAGAAATATAAAGAAATCATAGCCTAAAGGTGCCATAAATGGCACAGATCAAATTCCCCCAAGCTAAACTTTTGCTCGTCCTCGAGCAAAACAAAATCCAACCCAAGGGAAAAATGATGACATTATTCAAGCAAAGAAAGAAACGAGAAAACTAGAGAAGATGGGAATATACACTAACTCACTTTCGTAGGAATCACGGTCAATTTTAGCAACTAAAGACAAGCCATTTAAACCCCTAGATCGCCCTAGAGGACGAGTGATGCTCTCGTAAGGGTATCCTAAGAGTTTACCCATAACTCTCATAATAATACAAACAAGGAAAAGCATGAAAAAGAAAACAAAATACAAGAAAAGCAAACAAATGTTCATGAAAGGACTTTTGCAAATGTACAAGCACAATGAATGCAAATCTTTCTAAACAAGTAAGGGAGTGCACGCTATAAGATACCTAAGGTTGATTGAAACATAAAAATTCTAAGCATAGGAACTAGTTATCACACTCCACTTTCATCCCAAACGGTCTTACCGCGTTCCCCCTACTAATCTCATATCTCCCCATAGTGAGCATCTCATAGATTCCACGAAGGAACCGGAAAAAGATCAAATTTTTGGGCTACTCGACATCTTGACTTCGCATCCCCTTTCCTTAGGCAATGACCCATGATTCCCTCCCCCGAATAGTGACTCAACTTTCTAGGTCAAAAGGTCTTTCCCAAAGGTTGTAACGTAAGGCATAAAGGGTTAACGTAGGCTAAAATTTAAAATTTGGTGGTTTTCCTATAAAGAGTGAAGCAAAAGGGTGATCAATCCTTAACAACACGATCAAGAAATCACCAAAAAAATGAAAAGCAACACCCCCAAGCTTATTTGAAGCTATACTCTCAAGAAATATATACAAAAAGCATAAACGCTTCTCCCCCAAGCTTAAATGAAACATTGTCCTCAATGCTTAGAAAGAGAAAAGAATACATCAAAATATTTTTGAATTTTCACTTTTTTCAATTTTTTTTCTTTTTTTTTTTTACTTAAACTTGCAATGTCCTCGCCTTTTGCTAAATTCGGACGGCTTTTTCTATAATGCAATTTATTAGTCCATGCCTTTTATGATTAAGGACGACTTTTACTCAAACACTTGCCATTATTCACAAAGAAAACTTAACACAATCTTGCACTCATAAAAACCAAACATCCAACTTCACCACCACAAACTCCAACAAATATGATCAATTTGCTTCACAAAAACAAGAAAAGAAAGAAAATGAAACAAAAGGCCAAAGAACTAAAGATGTGGCTTGAAAAGAAGGTATTAGGCTCAAATGGTTTCAAGAAGGCAAATGGAAACCCAAAAACAAATATGAATCAAACTAACCTAAAAATGAAAAATACCACCCCGAAAAAGGTGCCTTTGTCCTCCCTAGATAGCTCGGTCTCGGGTTTAAGAATCATACATCAAGCTTTATAGATTAGGCTTGCAAAGTCAAGGACCCCATGTCGCTCATGCAAGAATATGATGAAATCTTGGACAAATATAAATCTCACATGGTTGTAGCAAAAACTCACTAAGGTTGTCAAATCGAAGATAGGGAGCAACTACCAAACATGCCACAAACAAGTAGAATCCGGCTTCATGATCCCCCTAGTTCTGGACAACTACCTTAGCATGCTTTATCCTAGAATCAACCAAACGTAATCTCAAACTGTGCACACCACTACCATTTAGGAAGAAAAGCGTTCAATTATACAAGTCCAAATGTTATTATGTCCAAAGCAAGAACAAAACAAAACACATTGCAAATTTGCCTTGATAGAAACAAAAATCTTTTTGGAGTTTTTCAAAATATAAGAACATGGAAAAGCATATACAAAGGTGCATAGCATACATGAATCAAAATCCCACCAAATATGATAGAATACCCTCCCCCAAGCTTGAATGAGACATTACACTCAAACATAAATCATATAATCCATGGGAGGGGAAAACAAGGAGATCAATCTAACAAACCAACATATGTCCAACAAGTCATCATCCACTAGAGAAAGAGAAAGGAAGGATATTACCGGATATTAGGTAGGTGTAAATACCCGCAAATGACCCAATTTAACCTTTCAAAGCTAATTTCTCAATAAATAAACCTTGTTTCCATATGCTAGCAAAAATAGGAGTCGAACTTCCTTGATTCTTGATCCAAATCGAAGCACCGAAGTATATCAACTCATGTACCTAGCAAAAGGCACACAAAATTTCCATGAGAGAAAATCTATTCTAAACACAAAAGAAAATCTATTCTAAAACACGGGTTACTTCCCGAGAAAGGCTTGCTTAAGGTCCAAGCTTGACCGCTCTAGTAAAATAATATTGCAACGATCGCAAGAGCTTGTCAATTGCACTACTACACATTTCATATGATAGAAGGTAGGCAAATGACAGAAGAAAAACGTGCAACAAGATCATTGCACGCAAGTGAGAAGGGAGGTGCCAAAAGAAAGAAGAAGAAGGATCAAAAGGAAAAACAAGAAAATAATAAGAAGAAGAAAAAGAAGGGGGAATAAAAGAATGGAAAGAAAAAGAAAAAGGCAAATCCTCCTCACTAAAATATTTTTGGGTGGCAACATCACCCTTTTCCTCAACAATAGACGAATGAGGGAAATTAAGATCATCATAGACAAGGGAGTCCCAAATAGTCTTATCAACGAAGGAAGGGAGAAAAATAGGGCAATAGGGAACTCCCTCAACACAAGGTCTCACATCGCCAATGAGGGCATGAAAATCAATCATAGAGTCCTCAAATGAAGTTCTCTCATAATCGACATCTCCCTCAAGCTCAAAAACTCTAAAGGAATCAACCTCATCCTTCTTTGCACCACAATAAACAACCTTTCCTTCCACAAACTCAAAACCTAAGTCCTCAAAACCGTGCATGAACGGATGCAAATATAACTCAACATCATCTCTCTTCCATGAAGCATCATCAATGAACTCACTTAGAAGGCTATGGGTTTTCATTTGGCTCTCAATAAACACATTGGACATAACCTCAAAAAAGTCCAAACACTCATAGATAGAAGAGTCACATTCATACACTTGAGACTCATCATAATCAACCAAGGAAGAGGAGTTTAGATTCACAAAATCATCATAATGATCATCACTCTCAACTCCCTTTCCTTCACTCCTATGCTCAACAATAGGATCCTCACACACTCTTGGTTGTTCAAAATGATCATCATCATCATCCTCAACACATACATCAAATTGAGATTTTTCACAAACAAGCATCAAGGATGACAATTGGCTTTCTAACTCATCTTTTTTTCTCTTTCCCTCCTCAAGAAGCTCCTCATTCTTTTTCATTATCTCTAATTGACCTCTCATAGAATTAAGAATCATCTCCTTACTAGGCCCAAACTCATTATCAAGCTCAATGCGCCTAATTTGAGACTCAAATGTATCAACAAGAGATTCAAAAGATGTAGAAGGTTGAGGCTCAACAAGAGAAGAAGAAGTACAACCAATATTGGAAGAATCAACATTAAGATCATGAGCATATACATCACATTGGGGAGTGGGGGCACAATTTATAACATGAGATTCGTCATTAAGGGAATGAAGCACATCACAAGAAGGCATGGTAAATAATGAAGAATATTGAAACACACCATTAGCATCAACTTGAGCTTGCACTTCATTATCATGAACAAAAGGAGAAATAAAGTTGAAATCATGTGTTCTAGGTTCACTTAAGGGATCATGTGTCAAATCATGGGAATTCATGCTAATATTAGAAGAATCAAGACATTGCATATCAATATTAGACTCATGATTACCATTATCATAAACATCCCTAACAAACCAAACATAAAAATCCCAAGCATCATCAATTGACAATGCTCTAAATTCACCTTTATGCATACATTTAACTTCATCCCTAGTTTGCTCATTCAAACCAAAATAACAAATCTCACAAGCCTCCCAAATATTACAACAATTATAGTCCAAAAATCCCTCAAGTCTAATGAAATATTCACAAAAAGGCTCATTGCTATATTGAGGAAATGATAGACATGCCATTTTTTTTCACAAAACAAACAAAAATCAAATAAAAGTAAAAATATACACAAAGACCTAGACTCAAGCAATCAAAAACACTCAAACAAAGACACCGTTCCGCGGCAACGGTGCCATTTGGACAGGGGAAAACTAGGTCCTTATCTAATCTTCCCTCGGTCAAACTAAATTTATAAACACTTAACAAACCTCATACGAGTATAGAGGCAAGTCAAGGGTCGAACCCAAAGGAACGGTAATGTTCAAGCACTTTCAATTATGCACCTAAGCTAGGTCGAAGACGAAGGTAAGAGAGAATACTAACAACTAACAAAACAAGTAACCAAGGAAATAAAACACTAGGAACGGGGATCAACAAGTAATCATGTCAATTGCAACAACTTGGGAAGAGCATGCCAATCAAAGGTTGTGAGGACTAAATGATAAGAGCAATCAATAGGAATCAAAGAGCTATCTCCTAATTGTTAAGCTAGGGTTCACTATGAATAACAAACTAAGAGAATCACAATCAAAACCAATTGATAATTGCAATTCCTAAATCCATTATTCATGTCATTAGCAATTACAATGCAATCTAGCATAATTCTCAAGGCCAAATTGAATTACACACATGCAAACCTTCACTAATCACTTTAATCTCAACAATCAATTAACACAATTTCCAAATTAATTAATCAATCATACAAGTTTCACCCAATTCCTAGCCAAACAACTATTCAAGAATCATCATCTATCAACTAACAACTATGGAAATCAAGAATCAACAAAATACCAAGAACAATTACACTAATCAAGCATCAAACATCAAAATTAAACCAAACAAACATCAAATTAAACAAAGCAATAGAATGAGATAGAGTTTAGAAATGCTCATTGATAATTAAGAAGATCTCCAACACAATTGTCACACTTGCATCTTCAATCTCTCAATCACCATTGAAATTCCTCACTTTCTCTCTATAAAACTACTCCTAATCTAGCCTAATCTAGAGAGAGAAGCTCTCAACCTAAGAGAGAGAAAAATATTCTAAAACTAAAGAATTACATGAATGAAGAATAAAGGAAACCAAAAACTATATAAACAAAAGGAGAAAAGAAGCTTAATATCGTAAAAGACCCGGAAACCCGTGCCCGCGGAGAAATCGGCCGCGCCCGCGGAGGAGAACAGACACCCTGATAGCCGCGTCCGCGGCCCAAGCCCGTGCCCGCGGGGCCAAGGCCAGCGCCCTCGGGAAGCCCTCGGGACAACCGCGGGTGCTTACTGCCCAAATACGGCAGTTTTGGAGCTGCAGCAACACCGCGCCCGCGGGTACCGTAGCCGCGGCAGTTTTCTAGGGCCAACTTTAGAAGGCTGTAACTTCCGATCTAAGAATTGTATGAAGGCGTGCGACCTATCATTGGAAAGCTCTTCAAATCTGGTTTCCAACTTAACTTGAATCACCTTAATCCGATCTGTAGAACTTGAGATATGACTAAAATAATGAACAAAGGTCCTATTTGATACTTTGCAATCCTTCGTTTTCCTTTGTTTCAAACTCAAATTCAATTCCGAAAAGTTCATATTGATCCTAGTGGGTGCTATTTTCAATTCCCATGCATATAGCCCGCGACGTACCTACAAAACAAGACAAAGAAACGGAGAAGCAAGAGAAATAGCCGAGAAATGAATAAAATGATAAGAAAGCCATTAAAAGCATGCATTTCTCTAAACTAACACAAAAACACGCGAATTGAGCATTATTCTCTAAAAACACGACATAAAAGACTGCAAAGGATCATAGAAATATAAAGAAAACATAGCCTAAAGGTGCCATAAATGGCACGGATCAGTAAAACGCTAAGGCTAGGATCCACTAATTGGGAGGTCAAAGTGACTAAGTCAAGCAATGTGAGGGAAGTCCAATCATGCAATCAAAAGAGCATATCAAGCTAATTTTCTAGAGGTCTAACTAGCGTCAACTACGATAAACTCTAGCTGGGAACATCACAAGACACCTCAATCGTTAAATGCAAGCCACAAATCAATGGTTTGTATCAATGTGAACCTACAATGCAATCTAGTGCAACAATCAAAGTTATCTACTCTTTAATTTATCACACACATGCACATGATCATCAACCAATTTAATCATATAGTCAACTCCATCAATATTCCCCAATTAGCATTAATCCATTACTCATACATGCTTCACCATTACCCTAGAAAGCAATCTACGCACTAGCAATTGAAATCAAGATCAAGACAACACTAAAAAACAAATTCATCATGATCAAATCAAACAAGCTAAAATCAAACACAAATCAATCAAACTTCAATCAAACTTGAAAATTTAACAAACAATTGAAATCAAACTAAAGATCAAACTAAAGACTGCATTAAACAAAAGGAATCCTTACAAACTTGATAAAAAATCAAAGGAAATGGAGAAATCTTCAATCATCAAAAATCCACCATGAAATTCTCTCTCTAAAAACCTAGAGTATCTCTCTCTAAAAATCTCTCTAGTATTTTCAAAAACTGATTCTAATCTATTCTCTGATTCACTTCTCTCTAAAAATAGAAGGAAACACTACATATAGGAAAGATACAAAAGAAGAGTTAGTTAGATCGTCCCAAAAGAAACCCCGGAAGGTGCGGTCGCATTAAGGGAGAGTCGCGGCCGCGGGAAAAAGGGTACGGAACAGAGACCCTGGCAGGCGCGCCCGCACCTGCATCAGGGGCGCCGGCACCTGGCAGCAGGGGAGCCCCCCTCTTCTTCGTCCTAGCTCATCCTCGTGCGCTCGTCTTGGTGATGATGATGAACACTAAAGTAGGCAGTCTTGAAATGGCTATTTTGGTGGGTTCATGCAAAAGATGATGCCCCCACTGCATGCATGCACCGATCTCATGAACTTGCTCCTTGCATTCCTTCAGACTTGAGCTTTGAATGACAAGCAAGAGGCATCCAAAGTGATGGAAAATATGAGAGGAAAGCTCGGGGATCCATGGAACACGATCATATTCAGAAAATACACGAAAACAAGCAAATAAAAGAGAAAAAGACCAAATAAACAAAGAAATGCACAAAGAATGAAAACTAACTAAGGAAAGCTTAAACTAAAGAAATAAAGAACAAAACTAAGGAAACTAAAGAAAAGAGCTATAAAATAGTATGAAATTCATCCTAAAAGAAACCAAATGAGTGCCATAAATGACACTCATCATGATCTACAAGAACTTACTTTTACCGCTTTTTTGTTGTTGCTACCTCTATTTTGCTGCTGTTTTCAGCTGTTTTGCTGCTGTTTTTTGCTTTTTTTTGTTGCTATTGTTGTCTCTATTGCTGACTCTTACTTATTCGGTTTGCTGCCACTGATGTGTACTACTACTGGTTGCTGACAACTGATGTCTGATACTTTTGGAAGCTTCCACTACTGTCTGCTGCAGCTAGTTACCACTAAAGACTGCTGATAGCAGCATCTGTTACTACATCTTCCATTCTGCTAGCTAGTGTGTAGGTGCTGATATACGCTGTTATTATTAATGTTCTTTATGGTTATAGTTGTCTTTTTTGAAGTTTGGAAGTTTTTTGTTTTTCCTTACTTTTTCCAAGGTAGAGATTGAACTTAATATTCTTTGTGCTTGGATTATTATATTGTTTGGCCAAACATCAAAATTGGTGTTTAAGGATTATTTTTTTGTGAGAATTATGAAATTATTTCAATCCAAATTGTTTTTTATCATGTGTTGATTACTTATTCATATTAGTTGTTGTACATATAAATTTTTTTTCTTATATTTAATAAAAATATGGTAAATAATAATAATAGTAATAATAATAATAATAATAATAATAATAATAATAATAATAACAATAACAATAATAATAATAATAATAATAATAATAATAATAATAATAATAATAATAATAATAATAATAATAATAATAATAATAATAATAATAATAATAATAATAATCATTCTCCCCTTCTCCTTTTCTCCTTTTCTTCGTTTGGGGAATTAGAGAAGGAGATTGTTGAGTTGCTGAAGCGGATTCAGAGGTTTTCGACGACGCAAGACATTGGGGCTCGTATTGCAGCTTATATATTAACTATGGTAGGCTTTGCTATAACTAGAGGAGTAAGGGCTCAGATTGTATCTCAGCTTCCCACTAATTTATTGTAGGTTATATGACTTTTGTTTTTGAGATTTAATAATAATAATAATAATAATAATAATAATAATAATAGTTATTATTATTATTATTATTATTATTATTATTATTATTATAATTATAATATAATTATAATTATAATAATCATAATAATAATAATAATAAATGTTACCTATTAATCTATAAAGTGTTACATTAGTACGAAAAAGCGATACATAATGTTAGATAAAGTGATACTATATGATTGAAAAAATGTTACTAAAGATAAGTAAGTGTAACATAAGAAATAAATAGTTACACTTTAAAAATGATACTAATGATGTTAAAAGTGATTCATAAAAGGGTTTATAATAACACTTTTCAAAGTGTTACCTAACGTTACCCAAAGTGTTACATAAGACCTTAGGTAACACGGGCGGATGTATCACCAAATAAAGTGTTACTTATTGTCTATAATAACAATTTTACAACTTTGTGTAACATTGTTAAGGTGTTACTTAAGGTTAATTATGTACGAGTGATTGTTTTTTTTATATATATATATTTAGTCATCTCATTTTTCATGGCAAAAGATATGGAAAACATCGAATTTAGTTTGATTCGATTGCCTTACTAAAATGGTGTCACCAAGCCAATGGTTATCAAATCATCCAAATCATTTGATTTTTGTTATATAATTTTGTAATCATAACTCAACACTTCATGCATTTTATATATGGGCATGACTACTCAATAGTAGGTCCATATGTGCAAAGACCTAAGGTTGGCCATATTTTCATAGGATGATTATTTTGGTACCTAATTATAGTCTACCTCAAGAAAGGGCTTTCCAAGGTGGCTACGCTTGGAGTTATGAATAATGGACAGGCTCAAGTATACTCCAAAACCCTTACTTTTGGTGCTTCTCAAATTTAAACCTTTCTACTTTTTGTGGTAACTTCCTACATTAGGTGCCTTTTCCTTGTCATCTCTCTTTTTTTATTCTTTCTCTCTTTTTTTTTTGGGTTTAGAACGATTTTTTTTTCTTTTACATTTGATCTTTCCTTTTGGGTTTAAAGTAAATTTGTGTCCTCATCTTATGTTTCGTTCCCCCAATTTCCTATTTGTATCTCGTTGCACCATTCCTATCAGAAGGTATGGAATAATGTATGTTGAATAACTAAGACTTAATGTGACGAGGCTCTAAAGAGCTGCCAAAAAGAAGGATTTTTTCTAAGGTTAAGAACATGTGATTATATTTGTGGAGTTTCAAGTTGCCTCCTATGTTGGTGAAATCATCATATCCTTTCTTTGTGGGCCAAAGATGGGCCTCTTTTCATTCAATACATCTTGTAAGCCAAAGCTCATCAAGATTCTTAAAGTGTTGAGGATGTATGCCTTTTGATATTGCCTTTTTGTATGTATGCGTTTTATTTAATTAAAGTCAATAACAATAAAGAGATTGAAAAGAAAACGAGATAGACGTACTTGAAAATATATTTTTTTATTCATTAATTAATGAGAGTACAAAATAAGTAGATCCGACAACATGAATCTCTTAGTCTATCATAAAAAATAATGGAAAGAAACAAAACAGAACCTAGGGTGCTACATCTTCAATTGCTGACAACTTCTTGAGATTGCGTCTTTCAGCTTTGTCCGTTTCCGATGTAGGTGAAATCCTCTCTAAAAATCAAGTCCATCTATATGATTCATGGTTTCATTTATCACGTCCCTTTCAATTAATGTTCCCGTAGTATAGTGATAACACGATATTTTACATGATCTATATGTGATATTTGGTCATATTTTATTGTGTTTTATTCATTTTCCTAATCATTTTGAGCTATTATTCTTCCTATTTCGATATTTCTCTTCTCTGTTTGTTTGTTTTTATTTTTGTAGGAATAGGGCTCGATTTGCGTGGAATTCATTTTGATCTCGAGATACTTCTTTATATGGAGCATTTCTAGTATCCTAAGGCATTGTAGTAGCCTGCTCAACAACTTGGTTGTGGCGTGCAACCTTTCGGACACAACCTGGTTGTGAACATCCATTATTGGAGCAAAGGAGAAGCGAAGATAACCCACTCCACAGCCCGGTTGTGGCGGTTTTCTTTATGCCACAACCCACCCGTAGCAGCTCCTTTTGGCAGCGTTTAGGAGGCCTATTAAGTTAGAAATACCTAGTTTTATGAGAGAATATAAATAGGTTTTAGATAGTCTTTTATTTATCACTTTTTCAGATATTATTTTTAGACTTTTGGGATATTACGTTCTTCCATATTATTTCTAGGGTTTTGCTTTCAAGATTCAAGATTTCATAATTAATTCCAAGTATTGATTTCTTTGCTCAATTCTTTTATTTTATTATTGTTAATCATGTTTTCTTTATTGATTATCATTCTTGATTTCATGAATATGTGTGAGTAGTTTCTTTATTCCAAGATCTAGCAGAACCCGAATATGATTAATGCTTGATTTAATTCTGTAAATTCTCTAATGATAATTGCAACTGATATGCTTAATTGATTGTGCTCATGCCAATAGTAGATTAGGGATAATTGGTATTGTTATTAATCCATTGTTTTAATTGCAACGGGAGTTGGGTTTTGACGGGTTTGAATAAATCAATTAAGGGTTTGATGTTCATCACAGGAGTAGTTGAATGGATGATTAGAAAGTTAGGTTAATGTGCTCATGGTCTTTAATTTACATGATTCCACGCAAAGTAGGCTTGATTGTTATTAGAGAAGCCATTGATAACTTGGGAGAGACCATTGGTACTATTCAGGGATTACTTTTCTTCTGTAATCAATTGAATTATATGTTAGGGTTAGAACTACTATTTCATTAATTGTATTTGTGGTAATGCTTGATCTTGGATGTCATTAGTATTTGATTATCGTATTATTTAGTTTAATCATCGTTTTTGATATTTATTTATTAATTCTCAATTATTTGATTTGGTTACTTGCTTAGTATTTACTCGAGTCTATTTAATTAGTTGAACCATAGTCTCTTGGGATCCTACCCTTGCTTGCCCGTCTACATAGTAATGGTCTAGTAGGGTTTTTTTTTTTGTTAGGTACGTGACACGCCTATCAAATTTTGGCACCGTTGCCGGGGAATAACGGTTTCATTCTAGTTATTCGTGATTCGTTTTTAATAAGCATAAATTTTGTTGCTTTGGCTATTGTCCCTTATGTCTTTGATCTCCTATTTTAGTTTCTTTGTTGCATGCAAACTCGAAGTTTAGGTTCAGAAGATTTAACACCTTATTATTCTTAGATCGAAGCTACTACAAGAAGACGACGAGGTAGAAGAAGGAGAAATCGACACACAAGAAACATGGTCGACCCAGGAACAAAATCTCTTTTGGAGTATGGCATTCGTGATACAACAACCGGATTCCTCTCCAGTATTGTTAGACCACCTGTCACCGCTCAGAGTTTTGAATTAAAGCCCCAATTCATACAATTCATCTCTAGTGATTCTTTTGCGGGCTCACCGAATGATTGCCTTGTGACTCACACAAACAGTTTCTTAGAGAAATGTGACACTATGAAGCTAATGGTGTCAGTGATGATGCTATTATACTATGCCTATTTCCCTTTTTACTACGGGATAGAGCAAGGGAGTGGTTACGAGATGAAGGTATTGGTTCTTTTGATACGTGGGATAAGCTTCTCAAGGCCTTCTTAGTGAAATTTTTGGGGCAAGAGAAAACTGCAAAATTAAGGAACGAGCTATCTACCTTCCATCAATCTAATGAGGAATCCTTATATGAGGCATAGAGAAGATTTAAGCGATTAAAGAGACAATTCCCTCACCATGGTATTCCAGAGTGGATGTTGATCCAAACGTTCTATAATGGTTTGACCCATGAGTGTCGCATATACATTGATGCTGTGTTCGCAGGTTCTATCATGACTAAGAACCCAATCGATGCAAAGGATTTGATCGAGAAGATGGCGGCTAATGGTAATTACCATCCAGGGGGACGAAATGTTACCAATAGAGGTAATAAACATGATGTTGATTCTATAACCATGTTGACTAGTTCTATGCAATAATTAATCATATAGTCAATCAACTCCAAGCCGGGTCTCCTCGACCCTTAATGGAAACTTGTCAAATGTGTGGAACACAAGGTCATACTGCGCGGGAGTGTCAACCTAATTATGATGGAATGACGATTGAGCAAGCTAATGCTTTTTATACCACGACCTCCACAAGGCCATTTGATGAAGGGTGGAGACATCATCAATTTTTCTCATATATGAACAATCAGGCTCATGTGAATCCTCCACCACAACCTGTTTTTCAAGTAAGGGCACCTATCAATCATCAATCCAAGCACCAACCACTACCTCAATCACTACAATAAAAATGTCTTTTCGTAGCGATTATTTCATAGCGATTGTACATTTGCTACAATATGCAAGTATGTTTGTAAAATAATAAAGAAAGTTGTATCATTTATAATCGCCATTGTTTTCCCATATTAACAATACATATCCACACTGTTTTAACACATTTATATAATTTTGAGAAATCGTATCATTAACAATCGCAACTAAATCCTAAAAATTGATACGAAAAGCCTTTTCAACATTAGATATATAAATATTGTTTGACAAAGAATACATAAAATATGTCATAGCATATTGGTGATACATTTAATATAAGAGTTTGAGGTTGCATGTCCGAATCTTGTAAAGATCATACGCATGTTTTTTTTTTTGAAGAAAATGAGTTAAACATTTATAGAGATTGTAATCGCTACAATAATCATCACGATTGGATGTAGTTTTTCGTATCGATTATTGAGGCAAACCCCAGCGACATTGAAAACCACTACTAAAGGCTAAGGCAACGGGGGATATTGTATCGAATAACCATTTGTTGGGAAAGTTTTTTGTTGCAATTACAATCGATAAAATAATCTCTACAAAAAGGTTATTTTGTTGTAGTGAATCTTCAAATCTTGAATCCATTATGGAGACTTTTTCTACCTCCCAACGTCAACAACAAGAGCTTATATCAAAGCAATTTGAGTTACAAGCAAAACAAAATGAATATTTTAAAAACTCGATTCAATTGCTTGTTGCTCAAAATAAGAGGATAGAAACTCATATTTCTCAACTTTCACAACAAGTGAGTCATCTAACAACTCTTCAAGATCAAGAAAAAGTCTAAACAAAACAATGCAATGCAATTTTTGTGAAGAGAGATAAATTGACTCTTGGAGGATTAGAGGAGTTGAAAACAGAAATGCATGTGAATGAAGGTCCCAAATATGTTGCGCCACAAGCCTATGAGGAACTGATTCCATTCCCGCAAAGGTTATCAAAAGCCGTGCTTGATAAGCATTTTGGGAAGTATTATGAGAATCTTAAGAAGGTATATTCCACCATCCCTTTTTCTGATCTTGTGATTCAAATGCCTTAATTTGCAAATTTTGTGAAGGGAATTATAGATCATGATCATAATTATAAGAAAGTAGAAAGTTTGGTAGTAAAGGAGCAATGTTCTAATCTTTTACATGATAACCTACCACCTAAATTGCATGATCCTGGTAGTTTTACTATTCCTTGCGTAATAAATGAAACATATTTTAATAGGGTTTTGTGTGATCTAGGTACTAGTGTTAATTTAATGCCTTCTTCAGTGTATGACAGATTAGGTCTGAAAAACCTTAAACCTTCCTCTTTATCTCTTTTAATGGCCGACAGGACTGTTAGACTCCCTAAGGGTGTAGTTGAAGACGTACTAGTTAGGGTTGGTGAGCTTGTAGTTCCCGTTGACTTTGTTATAATGGATATGAAAGAAGACCGTAAGATCTCTGTAGGGAATATTTCAAGCATTACCCCAAACATGAACCCCACTGTGATCATACACTTAAGTACGGTGGCGTCCAAAGAAAAAGGAGATAGAGCAAAAGAGTCCCCAACAAATTTTAAGAACTTGTAAACCGTTCACGAGGTGAAGGTACACCTTAACGATCCAGGAGATCGTCAAATCCAATAGTTCTGTTAGCATGATTGGTAGTTCGGGGATGAAGGTACAAATCCAACCTAAAAGAGATTAAAACTGCCCTAATAATAGGCCTCTACTTTATTCTTCTCGTGTTCATATGCACTTTCTGACTAACATGCGTAGACACCCATTTATGTCTCCCCGAAACCAAACCTAGTGATGAGTACCTTTCGCGTCAAATCATAATCGAATGAAGTGAAAGTGTGGAAAGTCTAGTGTTGCGGATAGTTTTAATTTCTTTTCTCTTCTCTCTGTTTTTGAAAACTTATTTTAAGAAAACAGCCAATCCAGTTTGGTTGGTCCATGATTTTAAGAAAACGCGTGAATTTCTGAATCAGCGCCAAACGCCAGCTGTAGCGCCTGGCGCTAGCATTGGCGCCTTGCGCTAATGTTGGCGTCTGGCGCCTATAGCCAGCGTTGGCGCTAATTCAATTTTATCTGCGCCATAACTCTGCTTTTGATATTTTATCTTTTTGGCTGATTTTCTTTATAAATAACGTCGTAAAACTCCGTTTTCATTCACCAGTTTTCATCAACAATCATCAATTCTCTCTCATTCTCTTCAATAATCATTCACCAATTCTCATCAAGATTCCCTTGATTATTCTCTTTCTCTCTCTTTTCTAAACTAGCCTTTTACATACAAAATTCCGCATTCATTTGATTTAGATACACCTATCCATATTCGAAGTTGCCTTCGCCCTAGACGTGAAAGGTTTAATTTCTGAGGGTTTGGTCCCAAATCTCTATTTCAATTATTTAATTTAATTTTTTGATTTTATATTTTCCTTGAAGTTACTAATGCGTGTATTTTGTTATTAGAAAGAGGTACGAGGCATCCAAGTAAGTACTTTAATGGTTTAATTGATATTATGATATAGAAATCATGCTTAGATTGTTATTTTGATTCCTAGTATCATGTTAGGATGTTTTCCTTAATTTGATGTTTAGGGTGACAACAATAAATTCCTAGTATCGTGTATAGGGTAATTTTAATATCAACTATGATTAAAAGTATGATGCCTTTTATGTTCTTCCGAATATTTATGATTGTTAGTATCATATTAGGGCTATATATTTGATCTTTATTGTTTAGTGACATGCTAGGGTTTGTTATTAATCTTGTTAGTATCATTCCTAGGATCTTGCTATTATTATTATGCTTTAACATGATTATGTTAATTATGATTATAATTGTTATAATTTATGATCATGATTATTTTAGTTATTATTATTATGGTTATAATGATTGTTATTATGTTGCTTGATATTTTATTTTTATTGTTTGAGCACACCTTTTTATGCATGTTTAAAGGGAATTGGTACTTGTAATCACGCTTAATAAGATAATTAATAATCTTGTTTAGGGTTAACATGATTATAATTCAAGTAAACGCCAATAATAGATTTATTTGTGCATTAAATTCAACCAACAAAGATAAACAGGTTTAGGGTTAATCTTATGATTCGACGTGAAAGGTACTCATCACTGGGTTTGTTTTTGGGGAGACACAAATGGGTGTCTACAATATTGATTATCTTTGGCCGCCCTTTCCTTGCTACAAGTCAAGCACTAATAGATGTTCCTAAAGGACAAGTGACCATTAGGGCTCAGGATAAGCAAGTAGAGTTTAGGCTCTTTAATGACCATATTGCACTTTTGATGGTTGTACTTGTTTGAGAATTGATGCTACTAACCCTTTGGTTAATAAGTGTGTATCTAATAGAAATCTTGGGAGAAAAGAGAATAATATTCCAACATATGATGGGTTTAGCTACATGAAGGTGAGTTCGAATACAAATCATGTCAGCTCTAGTATGAAGGAGTCATATAGAGGTGAACACAATTACAGACAAGATCGTGGAGTATCCTCTCTGCGTGGTGGTGATCCAGGTTAAGCTACAAAAGGAGGTCGAGCTTATGACCTTAAAAACAAGCGCTTTTTGGAAACCAACCCAACTTTCTAACTCTTAATTTAGCTTTTTTTTAGGTTAGTTATTTTCATTCTTCTCTCTAGGTAAAAAATAAAAATAAAAATAAAAAACAACAAAAAAAATTTAAAACTTTAGGCATTTTAACGGAGTAGTGTTTTGCTTATTGTTTTATTAAGGCTAGGTAGTATTCTTGTGAGTAGCGTAGTTTAGCCTTTTCACCTTTTTATTATTTTTTTAATTTATTCTTTTAACTTCTTTTTCTTAGTTTTCTTAGTTTTCTTCTTTAGTGGTGTGTAATTGAAGGAGGAAGAATGCATAGTGGAGGCAAAAATTTTAACATCACAGTATAGTCCACAAGTAGGTTGCGGTATTCTCGTTCTCTACGCAACCTAGTTGCGGTGATACTTTGAGTGTGTATAAAATCTCTGAGCAAAACAGTTTACTCCGCAACCCGGTTGTGGCCAAAGCCCAAACACCACATCCAAGCTGCGGCACTCCCTGAATCAGCATATAAAGAGGCTGAAAAAAAAATTGAAAAAAATAGGGCAAGATGAAGAGAGGTAACTTACCGATCAACATAGTTCTTTCAAGGCCTCCATTGATCTCTGATTTCCTTGGTTTGAATTCTTGGCGCATATCCTCTAAAAATTGCATGGCAACACTTTTTCCCTGTTCTTGATTGGAAATCAAACTACTGGGTTCAGAGATTTCAGCGATTCTTGCTGTTATTTATGGCACTTCTCGACTCAACTCACCGTTCCTCAATCATCTTATATTCTAGGCGAGCTAATGCTGATTTTCTTGTTCGATTTTGACGCGAATTATAGGAGATCATCATTACAAGTATAAAGAATTTTATCCTCTGTTTTTTATCGAATAAAATTCAAACATTATTTCTTGAATATGCTTGTAAATTGGTTGGAAGTTTTTGTGTATTTGTGACCTTGATCTCTAATTTTCTTGGCTGCAATATTATAACCGAATTTGTGTTGATAGTGGCTTATTGCTACATTGATACGGGTTGGAAAAGGATGCATACACGATCTATATAAGATATTTGGTCATGTTTTATTGTGTTTTCTTCATTTTCCTAATCTTTTTGAGCTATTATTCTTCCTATTTCGATATTGCTCTTCTCTGTTTGTTTGTTTTTGTTTTTGTAGGAATAGGGCTCGATTTGCGTGGAATTCGTGTTGATCGAGAGATACTTCTTTATATGGAGCGTTTCTAGTATCCTAAGGCATTGTAGTAGCCTGCTCCACAACGTGGTTGTGGCACGTAACCTTTCGGCCACAACCTGGTTGTGGGCGTCCATTATTGGGGCAAAGGAGAGGCGAAGACAGCCCATTCCACAGCCCGGTTGTGGCGGTTTTCTTTACGCCACAACCCACCTGTGGCAGCTCGTTTTGGCAGCGTTTACGAGTCCTATTAAGATAGAAATACCTAGTTTTATGAGAGAATATAAATAGGTTTTAGATAGTCTTTTATTTATCACTTTTTCAGATATTATTTTTACACTTTTAGGGTATTATATTTTTTTATATTATTTTCTAGGGTTTTGCTTCCAAGATTCAAGATTTCATAATTAATTCCCAGTATTGATTTCTTCTCTCAATTCTTTTATTTTATTATTGTTAATTATGTTTTCTTTATTGATTATCATTATTGATTTCATGAGTATGTGTGAGTAGTTTCTTTATTCCAAGATCTAGCGGAACCCGAATATGATTAATGCTTGATTTAATTCTCTAAATTCTATAATGATAATTGCAATTGATATGCTTAAATGATTGTGCTCATGCCAATACTAGATTAGGGATAATTGGTATTGTTACTAATTCACTGTTTTAATCGCAACAAGAGTTAGGTTTTGACGGGTTTGAATAAATCAATTAAGGGTTTTAAGTTCATCACGAGAGTAGTTGGATGGATGATTAGGAAGTTAGGATGTGCTCAAGGTCTTTAATTTACATGATTCCACGGAAGTAGGCTTAATTGTGATTAGAGAAGTCATTGATAACTCGAGAGAGACCATTGGTACTATTCAAGGATTACTTTTCCTCTTTAATCAATTGAATTTTATGTTAAGGGAACAACTACTATTGCATTAACTGTAATTGTGGTAATGTTTGATCTTTGATGTCTTTAGTATTTTATTATCGTATTATTTAGTTTAATCATCGTTTTTGATATTTAGTTATTAATTCCCAATTATTTGATTTGGTTACTTGCTTCATATTTACTTGAGTCTATTTAACTAGTTGAACCATACTCTCTTGGGATCCGACCCTTGCTTGCCTGTCTACATAGTAGTGGTCTAGTCAGGTTTATTTTTTGTTAGGTACGCGACATGCCTATCATATAGACTTTTTGAAATGTGTCTAAACCAAGGTATTGTAAATGGAACTTGTATGGTGGAGACATATTGTCTATGGATTTTGGGACAAGTTCATGATCCGGAGGTTTTTGCGTATTAAGAGCAACCTTTGATCGCCACTTGGAAAAGAAGTCGATGAATCCTTGTTCTTCCCCCTTCTTAAGTAATTCGATATCGTGCAAGGTAGTTTTGAACTCGATGTTATCTCCATATTGGGTTAAAAACGCTTTTACAACATCCCTCCAAGTGGAAGTTTGATTTGCACCGAGGTTAAAAAACCATGATCTAGCAGTTGGGTCCAATGAAAGATGAAGAGTACATGCATATAGGCTTGGCTCAGCCCCTTTTAATGCCATATTTCCAATAAAGCTCATTAAGTGAATCCTAGGATTGTAAGTAACTTTAAGGTTGGCAAATCCGTAGTTGTAGACACCTAAAAATGTCTCCCCAAAACCAAACCCGATGATGAACACCTTTCACCACCATTATTTGTCGGGTTGATTATTTAATCTTTGGAGTGCTTAAATCCATATTCTATCCAATACATTTCATAAACCAATCCATTTCCTAGCTCATTTCCCTAAACCATAACTTGTTATACACTTTTCGTGTCCACAACACAAAACCGAGAGAAACTGATTTTTTGATCTTATAAATTTAATCCAATATTACTTAGTTGGATAGGCCTTGAAATAAGCTTTCCCACCATATATCATAATCCCAATTCCAAGCCATAACGAAAAAGATATGAGCAAAACACTAAACTCGGCCCAACACCAACACCCTTCCACTAAAACGGTCATATCTAAAAATATACAAATCATTTTGATCTGATTTTAATTGGGTTGGAAACTAGATTTAATATTCGTTCCAATGATATATTATATGCCTTTTAAAAACGTGTAAAAACCTGGAATTACCACGCACAATGCAAAAGCACCATGTCACTGCACCTAATGACGTGGCACAGTTCCTGGTGCCTTGATACAGTACTAAACATCGTGTCACGGTGCTATTTTCGAAGCTTTTTCGCGTCAAGTTCCACTATGCCACGGTACCTGTTGCCGTGACACGGTACTTGCTGCCGTGGTACGGTATTTCTCACCGTGTCATAGTGATTTTTCCGTGTAATTGTGTGTTTTCCCATATCGTGACATGGTGTACTGTACCGTGCCACGGTGGACACTATCGTTTCTTGGTACGTGTGCCGTGTCATGGAATTTTCACGTGCCTTTTCCGCGTAAACCCTTCACCCGTTTAACTTCCCATAGGTCAAATATAACCCGGGTTACTCTAATTTTCCCCACGTCATGGGATTTTCCCCCGTGTGATGGTGCCTTCCCTCGTCTTAAAGTGCCTGGCACTGTGTCCGTGTTCTCTGCCGTGTCGCGGTGTTAATTTTTAGGGTTTTTTTATAAATATATTTAGGGTTCTGTGTGTTCCCTCTACTCATTTTCCCTATAAATACCCTACTCCTTTCTGCAGTACGGGGCATCAAATCATTCTCACTTCCTCTCTTTTACACCAATAATCATTCTTCTTTCTCTCTCTCTCCCATATTCTAAGCCTTAAACCTATATTCCTAATTACACCATTCTTCCCTTAAGCACTCGAAGGAGTCCATACTTAACCCGAGGTTCCGTCCTTAAACCAAGGTGTGAAAGGGACAAATAACTAAGGGTTTGGACCAAATCTACTCTACTTTTTATGTAATTTAATTTCATTTTCATTTGATTTATATTTTTTATTGAAGTTACTAACAATTTATTGATGATGTAGCAATTTAAAGAAACACGCGTAATGTGAGTAATTAATTAAATTAATTACTCTTTTTATTTTTTTATTGCTAGTATCATGATTAGGTTATTTTATCTTCGATTTGACTAAAGCTACTATTGTTAAATTGCTCCCAATATTTATGTTGATTCTATTATGTTGTTTTATTGATTACCACATTGCATATTTAAAGGGAATATGTAATTGAAAATCATGCCTAATAAGATAATTTGGACAACTGATTTAGGTTCCTTTTTAATCTTGTTATTTATTTAAGTGATCACTAATATTTTAGAATTATGTGTTGCATTAATATTCAATCTATTTAGCTTAATAATAGTTTGGAGCAAATTGAATTTTTATTTGCATGCCTTTGAGATCGCAGGAATCACCTTTCACTATAAGAATCGAGTAGAGGCCAATACGGGCGAATGTGATTTCATGACTCACTCCGTACCATCATCCCTGATCCTCCTTTCGTGGTTCCGAACCATATGGAGTTGGTAATCTCATGGATTATGAATGGGGTGTCACCTTCACGGGTCAATCGTTGTTGCTTATCGTTGTCCCTTAATCGTGGTTGCCTTTTATGATCCGTGAACGGTTTACAAGTTCCTTAAAAACTAGTTGGCGGCTCTCTACTTTCCTTGTCCCTAAACGTTGTCCCTAATCATATTATGTCAATTCCAACTTTCTATGAGTGTCAATCATATTCAACACATGCTTTAACGTATGCTCACTTCGAACAATGCCTACAATTTGGGCACTCCACTGGGGAGGATTCTTGGTTTTTTTTATCAATTTTAGGGTTCGGTATTTAATAAAGATGAGTGGGTGAGACTTGAAAGATTCTTGAAAAATATTCCTGTGATTAATTTGGCATTTTTGCATACGCGTAGACGTTTTAACGATGAATTTAGGTCTGTCCCGTAGGAAAAATTGAATAACTAGATTGCGAACGAAGGAAAAAAGGCACCAGTCGAATTTTCTGACTGCAGCGCCACCGCAGATGCTGCCGTGTCACGGCGCTGTGCACCGTGACACATCACATTTTGCCGTATCTGTCCAGTGGCTTATTTTTTCTTTCACATTCAGCTTCATTCAATTTTTCTGAAAAAATGTGTGTGTTCTACATACGTCTTAGCTTCGGGGGATTTAAGCTCTATCAACCCAAAAACGCTCATGGCAATAAGGGTTCATTCGAGTTTTATAAATCCACCCAAACTATGGAGTCGAGTTTGATTTCACTACGAACTTGCGGAGCCGCCCGTTGGTATACACCCTCAAGGGAGGCTGCCTTGCTAACGCGTCCAAACTCTTAACCATGGTACCCTTTTAAAACCAAACAAAATCTGACCATAGTGAAACATAGAACTTGACTTTAGGTTGCGAACTCTTCTTTACATCATTGTGCCTACGTGTTCTATGTGTGTATATTTAATCGTTTTGATCCTAACCTTAACGAATTTTCTTTGTCTATGGTGGATTATTTTATGACTAACGATTTCCAATGGACCGTACTCACTTAGTCATTAGCACAAACTAAAAAAAATAAAAAATGTTGTGCCACGTCGGCATTCACCGCGCTGCGGGAATGTTTAGCGTGTCACGGAACCTTTCACCGTGGCATGGTGGATTTCCCAAAAAAATAAAGTCGTGTCATGTCAGCGTCCACCGCCCCGCGAGAATGTTTACCGTGTCACGGCAATTTTCACCGTGGCACGGTGGATTTCCAGAAAAAAAAAAAATAAACTGGAAATGATCACTGCGTCACCGCAATCAATGCCGCGTCACGGTAGCCATGGTACAGTTTGCCGTGTCACGGTGCAAGGAAATAAGTTCTGTCATCTTTTGTTTAGTCTTCCGTGTTAATTTGGTCCTCGCGTCAGTCATTTTGGTGATTGTTCACAT
This sequence comes from Chenopodium quinoa, assembly GCF_001683475.1. Taxonomy (NCBI): domain Eukaryota; kingdom Viridiplantae; phylum Streptophyta; class Magnoliopsida; order Caryophyllales; family Amaranthaceae; genus Chenopodium; species Chenopodium quinoa. The sequence continues at coordinate 4,484,719 of NW_018743783.1, forward strand.
GTCTAGCCATACGATTATACCACGAGTCTTATAACATCACTTAATCACTCACGAGTCTAGTACTATTCCACACACTTTCTTTATTTTTTCTTGACTCGAGTTATACACCATGTCGTTTATGATCGTATACTAGGTTCATGCATCCCCATTTTCGTCATAATAAAAGATGAGTGGATCGCAGTTATTCTCACCTGTTTTCAAATGACTTTTTTCCCCTTTCTTTCCTATCTTGAGCAATGTGTCAAACAATTAAGTGTAGTTGTTTTATTTTATAGTACTTGGTCAAGGAGCAGGGGTTGATTAATACGGTTTGAGTCATTACCGCAACAATCTCTTAAATCCAAGAGGCGTTTAAAGAGAACTTTGCCATCTCCACGTCATTCATCACCTTCAAACTACTTTCAGTTTGTCCCAATGGCCAATGAGGAAGATATTCAGGACATTAACAAGTCCATTGCGACAAATGGCTAATATGTTACAAGTGATCCGTGCCATTTATAGCACCTTTAGGCTATGTTTTCTTTATATTTCTATGCTCCTTTGTAGTCGTTTAGGTCGTGTTTTTAGAGAATAATGCTCGATTCGCGTGTTTTTGTGTTAGTTTAGAGAAATGCATGCTTTTAATGGCTTTCTTATCATTTTAATCATTTCTCGGTTATTTCTCTTGCTTCTCTGTTTCTTTATCTTGTTTTGTAGGAAGGTCGCGGGCTATATGTATGGGAATTGAAAATAGCACCCACTAGGATCAATATGCACTTTTCGGAATTGAATTTGAGTTTGAAACAAAGGAAAACGAAGGATTGCCAAGTAACAAATAGGACCTTTGTGCATTGTTTTAGTCATATATCAAGTTCTAAGATCAGATTAGGGTGATTCAAGTTGCGTTGCAAACTAGACTTGAAGAGCTTTCCAATGATAGGTTGCACACCTTCATACAATTCTTAGATCAGAAGTTACAGCCTTCTGAAGTTGGCCCTGGTAAACTGCCGCGGGCGCGGGCTACAGTACCCCTCGGGCGCGGGGTTGCTGCAGCTCCAAAACAGCCGTATTTGGGCAGTAAACAGCCGCGGTTGTCCCGAGAGCTCCCCAAGGGCGCGGGCCCTGGCCCCGCGTGCGCGGGCGCGACTGTCGGGGTGTCTGTTCCCCTCCACGGGCGCGGGTTTCCGGCTCTTTTACGATTTTAAGCTTCTTTTCTCCTTTTGTTTATATAGTTTTTGGTTTCCTTTATTCTTCATTCATGTAATTCATTAGTTTTAGAATAGTTTTCTCTCTCTTAGGTTGAGAGCTTCTCTCTCTAGATTAGGCTAGATTAGGAGTAGTTTTAGAGAGAGAAAGTGAGGAATTTCAATGGTGATTGAGAGATTGAAGATGCAAGTGTGACAATTGTGTTGGAGATCTTCTTAATTATCAATGAGCATTTCTAAACTCTATCTCATTCAATTGCTTTGTTTAATTTGATGTTTGTTTGGTTAAATTTTGATGTTTGATGCTTGATTAGTGTAATTGTTCTTCGTATTTTGTTGATTCTTGATTTCCATAGTTGTTAGTTGATATATGATGATTCTTGAATAGTTGTTTGGCTAGGAATTGGGTGAAACTTGTATGATTGATTAATTGTGATTAATTTGGAAGTTGTGTTGATTGATTGTTGAGATTAAAGTGATTAGTGAAGGTTTGCATGTGTGTAATTCAATTTGGCCTTGAGAATTATGCTAGATTGCATTGTAATTGCTAATGACATGAACAATTGATTTAGGAATTGCAATTATCAATTGGTTTTGATTGTGATTATCTTAGTTTGTTATTCATAGTGAACCCTAGCTTAACAATTAGGAGATAGCTCTTTGATTCTTATTGATTGCTCTTATCATTTAGTCCTCACAACCTTTGATTGGCATGCTCTTCCCAAGTTGTTGCAATTGACATGATTACTTGTTGATCCCCGTTCCTAGTGTTTTATTTCCTTAGTTACTTGTTTTGTTAGTTGTTTGTATTCTCTCTTACCTTCGTCTTCGACCTAGCTTAGGTGCATAATTGAAAGTGGTTGAACATTACCGTTCCTTTGGGTTCGACCCTTGACTTGCCTCTATACTCGTATTTAGGTTTGTTAAGTGTTTATAAATTTAGTTTCACCGAGGGAAGATTAGATAACGACCTAGTTTTCCCCTTCGTCAAAATGGCGCCGTTGCCGGGGAACGGTGTCTATGTTTGAGTGTTTTTGATTGTTTGAGTCTAGGTCTTGTGTATACTTTTCTTTTATTTGATTTTTTTTTTGTTTTGTGAAAAAAAAATGGCATGTCTATCATTTCCTAAATATAGCAATGAGCCTTTTTGTGAATATTTCATTAGACTTGAGGGATTTTTGGACTATAATTGTTGTAATATTTGGGAGGCTTGTGAGATTTGTTATTTTGGTTTGAATGAGCTAACTAGGGATGAAGTTGAATGTATGCATAATGGTGAACTTAGAGCATTGTCAATTGATGATGCTTGGGATTTTTATGTTTGGTTTGCTAGGGATGTTTATGATAGGGGTAATCATGAGTCTAATATTGATATGCAATGTCTTGATTCTTCTAATATTAGCATGAATTCCCATGATTTGTCACATGATCCCTTAAGTGAACCTAGAACACATGATTTCTACTTTATTTCTCCTTTTGTTCATGATAATGATGTGCAAGCTCAAGTTGATGCTAATGGTGTGTTTCAATATTCTTCATTATTCACCATGCCTTCTTGTGATGTGCTTCATTCCCTTAATGATGAATCTCATGTTGTAAATTGTGCCCCCACTCCCCAATGTGATGTATATGCTCATGATCTTAATGTTGATTCTTCCAATATTGGTTGTACTGCTTCTTCTCTTGTTGAGCCTCAACCTTCTACATCTTTTGAATCTCTTGTTGATACATTTGAGTCTCAAATTAGGCGCATTAAGCTTAATAATGAGTTTGGGCCTAGTAAGGAGATGCTTCTTAATTCTATGAGAGGTCAATTAGAGATAATGAAAAAGAATGAGGAGAGTATTGAGGAAGAAAAGAGAAGAGGAGAAGAGTTAGAAAGCCAATTGTCATCCTTGATGCTTTTTTCTGATAAATCCCAATTTAATGTGTGTATTGAGGATGATGATGATGATTTTGAGCAACCAAGAGAGTGTGAGGATCCCATTGGTGAGAATTTGAGTGATGGTGAAGGAGTTGAGAATGAAGAGAGTGTTGATATTGAAATTTCTAACCCTCTTTCCCATCTTGATGAGTCTCATGTCATGTTTGTGACTCTTTTATCCATGAGTATTTCGACTCGATTGAGGTTATGACCAATGCATTCTTTGAGAGTCAAAATAAAACCCATAGCCTTTTTAATAAGTTCATTGAGGATGCTTCTTGGGAGAGAGATGAGTTTGAAATGAATTTGCATCCATTCATGCATGGTTTTGAGACCTTAGGCTTTAAAGTTGTTGAGGGAGTTGTTGTTCATAGTTGTGATGGAGGGGATTATGTTGTTCCTCTTGGAGGTTGGATGTTTGAGGGAGATGGATCTCATGAGTGTTCTTCTTTTGAGGACTCTATGATTGGTTTCCATGCTCTTATTGGTGATTTGAGGCATGGTGGTGAGAAAAAGCTCATTTGTGAGACCACAGCCCCTTTTCTCTTTTCTCATACCCCTTTTTCAAGAAGATTCAACCATATTCGTTACACTCCTATTTCCCTCCCTTCTTTTTTCAATGAGCCTATTGGGGACCCTTTTGTCTATGATGATTTGTATGAAGCTCATTCGTCCCAAATTGAGGAAAAGGGTGATGTTGCCACTCAAAAATATTTTGAGGAGAGTTTGCCTTCTTTTTCTTCTTGTTCTTTTTTTTCTTTTTCTTCATATTTTGTTAAATTTTCTTTTGATTCTTCTTCTTCCTTTTCTTGGCATCTCTCTCCTCATTTGCGTGCACTATCCTTGTTGCACGTACTCTTCGCGTCATTTGCCTACCTTCTATCCTATGAAATGTGTAGTAGTGCATTTGACAAGCTCTTGCACACGTTGAATTATTATTTTCTAGAGCGGTCAAACTTGGACCTTAAGCAAACCTTTCTCGGGAAGTAACCCGTGTTTTATTGCTTTTATTTTCTTTTCTTTTTAGAATAGATTTTATCATGGAAATGTTTGTGTTCCTTTTGCTAGGTACATGACTTGATATACTTTGGTTCTTATATTTGGATCAATAATCAAGGAAGATTGACACTACATTTGCTAACATATAGAAGGCAAGATTCAATATTAGAGGTTGTTAGCTTTGAAAGGTTAAAATTGGGTCATTTGCGGGTATTTACACCCACCTAATATCCGGTAATATCCTTCCTTGCTCTTTCTCTAGTGGATGATGACTTGTTGGACATATGTTGGTTTGATTGGATTAATCTCCTTGTTTTTCCCCTCCCGTGGAATATTTGATTTATGTTTGAGCATGTTATCTCATTCAAGCTTGGGGGAGGGTATTCTATCATGTTCGGTGGAATGTTGATTCATATATGTCATGCACCTTTGTATATGCTTTTCCATGTTCTCATATTTTGAAAAACTCCAAAACGATTTTCGTTTTTATCAAGGAAAATTTGCAATGTGTTTTGTTTTGTTCTTGCTTTGGACATAATAACATTTGGACTTGTATACTTGAATGCTTTTCTTACTAAATGGTAGTGGTGTGCACGGTTTGAGATTACGTTTGGTTGATTCTAGGATAATGCATGCTAAGGTAGTTATCGAGAACTAGGGGGATCATGAAGCCGGATTCTACTTGTTTGTGGCATGTTTGGTAGTTGCTCCCTATCTTCGATTTGACAACCTTAGTGAGTTTTTGCTACTACCATGTGAGATTTATATTTGTTCAAGCTTTCATCATATTCTTGCATGAGCGGCATGGGGTCCTTGACTTTGCAAGCCTAATCTATAAAGCTTGATGTATGATTCTTAAACCCGAGATCAAGCTATCTAGGGAGGACAAAGGCACCTTTTTCGGGGTGGTATTTTTCATTTTTAGGTTAGTTTGATTCATATTTGTTTTTGGGTTTCCATTTGCCTTCTTGCAACAATTTGAGCCTTATACCTTCTTTTCAAGCCACATCTTTAGTTCTTTGGCCTTTTGTTTCATTTTCTTTCTATTCTTGGTTTTTTGTGAAGCAAATTGATCATGTATGATGGAGTTTGTGGTGGATAAGTTGGAAATTTGGTTTTTATGAGTGCTAAGTCTTCTTTGTGAATAATGGCAAGTGTTTGAGTAAAATTCGTCCTTAATCATAAAAGGCATGGACTAATAAATTGCATTATAGAAAAAGCCGTCCGAATTTAGCAAAAGGCGAGGACATTGCAAGTTTAAGTTAAAAAAAAAAAGAAAAAAAAATTTGAAAAAAGTGAAAATTCAAAAATATTTTGATGTATTCTTTTCTCCTTCTAAGCATTGAGGACAATGCTTCATTTAAGCTTGGGGGAGAAGCGTTTACGCTTTTTGTATATAATTCTTGTGAGTATAGCTTCAAATAAGCTTGGGGGTGTTGCTTTTGCTTGGTGATTTCTTGATCGTGTTGTTAAGGATTGATCACCCTTTTGCTTCACTTTTTAGGAAAACCTCCAAATTTTAAATTTTAGCCTACCTTCACCGTTTTTACCTTATTTTACAACCTTGGGGAAAGACCTTTCGACCTATAAAGTTGAGTCACTATTCGGGGGAGGAAATCATGGGTCATTGCCTAAGGAAAAGGGATGCGAAGTCAAGATGTCGAGTAGCCCAAAAATTTGATCTTTTTCCGGTTCCTTCGCGAAATCTATGAGATTCTAGACCGTTTGGGATGAAAGTGGAGTGTGATAACTAGTTCCTATGCTTAGCATTTTTATGTTTCAATCAACCTTATGTATCTTATAGCGTGCACTCCCTTACTTGATTAGAAAGATTTGCCTTCTTTGTGCTTGTACATTTGCAAAAGTCCTTTCATGAACATTTTTTTGCTTTTCTTGTATTTTGTTTTCTTTTTCATGCTTTGCCTTGTTTGTAATATTATGAGAGTTATGGGTAAACTCTTAGGATACCCTTCCGAGAGCATCACTCGTCCTCTAGGGCGATCTAGGGGTTTAAATGGCTTGTCTTTAGTTGCTAAAATTGACCGTGATTCCTACGAAAGTGAGTTAGTGTATATTCCCTTCTTCTCTAGTTTTCTAATTTCTTTCTTTGCTTGAATAATGTCATCATTTTTCCTTTGGGTTGGATTTTGTTTTGCTCGAGGACGAGCAAAAATTTAGCTTGGGGGAATTTGATCCGTGCCATTTATGGCACCTTTAGGATATGTTTTCTTTGTATTTCTATGATCCTTTGTGATTAGGGGATTTTGCTCCCACCAATCGGAATGCGCCACGTGGACCAATCAGGTCCTTCCAAGTGTCCCCCAGTTGGAACTGTCAGGGCTTGCCACGTGGCATGCGCTTATTCGTCCACCTTGGACCTATTATGTCATGACATGTGGCATATTCCATGCCTAATGGAGAAACCGGCCACCCAGGCCCAGCTTCCGAGGGAAGCCCAATCGGCCCTAGGTTTACCTAAACCTAGGATGGGCACGTTTCCCAAGGTTATAAATACCTCCCTTAATCCTCATTAAGGGGGATTACAAAATCAGAACAGAAACATTACGGAAAAAACACATTAATTACACACAGTAATAACCGGCTGATCTCGCTAACAAAGCAGATTACCTACATTAACACTCTCACCTAGAGAGACCAAATCTCTTTAATTTCCGCATTAATTACTCCTTAATCAGGTACTAACTTGACCGTTGGAGGCGGAGCTCCCAGGAGTCTCCGTTATTTTGCAGGTACAGGCGTCCGGTTCCAGTCTCGGAATTGTAACTCTCCCGCAGGACATCAAAAAACCCCGAAACATTTGGCGCCGTCTGTGGGGAGAGTACTTCTGAGATGGCATCCAAGTCTGTACCGACTCCTGAAGAGAGGCGTCCCCTAGACGACCCTCAAGTTCAGTCGGACCATGATACCGAAAGTGAATTTGAAGTTGAAGCTCATACAGCTTCAGACGGGACCCTAAGGGCCCGACGTACCCGTCATACCGAAAGGAGGGAACGGGAGCATCTTCAAACAGGAAGCGAGCCAGCAGGCGCACCGCCTGTTCGGCAATAGCCGACTGATGGGTCTGCTCCCATCACAAGGAACGAACTCATGACCTTCATGAGGGACTTCAAGGGAGAGATTCAAGAGTTGATCAACAAGAAGCCGCCTGCTTCAGTCAAGGAGTAGTCGGCCAAGAAACCCTCCACTTCACTGAAGAGGAAGCCAGTTCAAGGGCGAGAGGCGACTCCTCATCCTAAATCTAGGAAGCGGGAGCCACCTGCCCTTGATTTCACAAAATTCCGTTATCCTATAGGAAATAGGAAACCTGTTCGTCATATTCAGGCGGACGGGTCGAAGCAAACATTCACAGATGCTCGGCTACTGTTAGAGCAGAAGAAGAGTGACCGATTGTCAGAGTCGGCCTCTACTTCAAACTTTCAAGACAGTTTGCGAAATGCCTCGATGAGGCATACTCAGTCGTACCATGAGAGTCAGTCAGGCGGCACCTCCCGTCAGTCCGGCTTTCATAGTGACCAGGCGGTACCAAACTTACCATTTGTGCCGCAACAACAGTATTTTTTGCAGCCACCTCCGTTTGGTGGACCTGCAGCAAAAAACGTCCAACCTATGGACTGGCAGCTACGGTTGCTTAGACTTGGTGAACAGCCGTCGGCCTTCTCCAAGAAAATTATTGAAGCCGCTCAGCCGGCCAAAGTGAAAAATGTACTAGTAGGCGCCTATGACGGCACTCCTAACCCAGAAGACCATCTGATGACATTCACCAACCTGATGTACCTTCAAGGGTTGGATGATCCCACTTGGTGCAAGTGTTTCCCAGCGACTCTCAAAGGAATCGCACAGCAATGGTTCGGCAACCTGCCGACTGGTTGTGTAAATAGCTTCAGGACGCTTGCTTACTTATTTGCCTCCAACTTCGCCATGAACATCCCTGCGAAGAAAACGACCCTTGATTTGGGAACAATTCAGCAGGGCAAGAAGGAGGGGCTTCGTTCTTACATCAGGCGGTTTAACCTGATGAGAATACAGATTCAAGGGTTACCGGATGAGGTAGCTTATACTGACTTTTTCAGAGGTCTCAAAGACGGGTCTACCTTCAAATTTGATTTGGTTCGAAAAAGGGTGGCGACTCTTCAAGAGGCCTTGATTGAAGCAGAAGCCTATATACAGGCGACTGATCTTTGTACGATAAAACAGTCGAACGGGAAAAGGTTCGACAAAAGAGAAGGACGACAGAAACAGTCGTCAAACAAAGATGAGAAAAGAAAAGAGGTCTAGGCAGCTGATTCCTCTAAACAGCCGGCCCAGAAAAAGAAAAAAGAATTCAAACCATACTCCCCAAAGTATGCGTTTAACAAGGATAACCAGTTTATCCTAAAAGAAATCAAGGGACGGATCTCAATTGAGAAGCCGGTCCCCATGAAGGGTTCTGCAAACAACCGGAACCAAGATAAATTTTGTGCTTATCATGATGATGTTGGTCATCACACCAATGACTGCATCAGTCTCATGCGGTACCTAGACCGTCGGGCTGAGCAAGGTGATCTTGACACTTATGTCAAGAAATCTACGGGGAACACTTCCTCAAAAAAGCAGTCGGCCAAAAAGAATCAGCAGGCCGACAGCTCTGATACAGATGATGCAGTCGTCTACACTATTGCAGGCGGCTTCTCAGGAGGCGGCCCCACTATTAGGGGCAACAAAGACAATATCAGGCGGTTAGATGTAAATTCCGTTCACCAAGAACGGCCGTCCAAATATTCATTTCCTGAGATTGTCATCACTGAAGAAGATCTAGGAGGGGTAAGGGGGCCGCATGACGACCCTCTCGTTATTGAATGTAAAGTGGCCAACCAGAGAGTTGGCCGAATCCTCATAGATACCGGAAGCTCCTCAGATCTCATCAGTAGCAAATGTCTGTCGAAACTAAAATATCAGACTGAGTTTATACATCCGGCCTCCCACCCTTTAGTAGGGTTTGGAGGAGGAGGTGTCCACCCACTGGGACGAGTAGATTTACCCATCCGCCTGGGCGAAAAAGGGGAAGGACGACACATGGTAGTCCGGTTCCTGGTAGTAGAGGAACTCTCGGCCTACAACATGATTCTAGGTCGACCTACCCTGAATAATTCCAAGGCTGTTATAATCCCATCTCTTATGTTGCTCAAGTTTAAGAGGGATAATGGAACAGTCGGCTCCCTAAGGGGAGATCAGAGGATGGCCCGAGAGTGCTATCTCTCGGATGTCAAGCCCACTGTTATGGCTACTGGGTCAAGCGGTGAAAAAACAGACCTTGACAAGGAGAGTGCGCCTGTTCAAGAAGCAGGCGGCAGAAAGAGAAAGGCATCCCAGACAGGGGCCGCAAGAAAAGAAATAAAATAGCAATCATTGGCAGAGGAGCGGCCGGATGAGTTCCGCCCTCAGCCGGCTGGTGAGCATGCGGACCTGATCTTAGACGACTCACGTCCTGACCGAACAGTCAAATTGGGACGACTTCTCTGAGAAACCTTGGTGACAACTTTCACAAACTATTGAAAGATTACAAGGACATCTTTGCATTCGAAGTCCATGAAATGCCAGGCATTAGTCCTGATCTGGCGGTACATAAATTGGCCGTGGATCCGAAAAAGAAGCCGGTACGGCAAAAGAAGCGGAACCATGGCGAAGAAAGAAGTCAGGCGGCAGCCGCCAAAGTTAAAAAATTACTTGATGCAGGGTTCATTCGGCAATGTTACTTCCCAGACTGGGTTGCAAATGTGGTGCTTGTTAAAAAGCTGAATGGCACCTGGCGAATGTGTGTAGACTACACAGACTTAAACAAGGCGTGCCCCAAAGACAGTTACCCTCTGCCTAAAATTGATAACCTGGTCGACTCAACAGCCGGCCATGCCTTGATGAGTTTTATGGACGCCTATTCTGGTTTCCATCAAATTCCTTTATGGAAGAAAGATCAGGAGAAGACGGCCTTCGTCACTGATCAGGGGTTATACTGTTACACGGTCATGCCGTTTGGTCTTAAGAATGCCCCGGCTACCTTCCAACGAATGATAAACACTGTGTTCTTTGATCAGATTGGGAGAAACGTCGAGGCATACATTGATGATATGATTGTCAAGACTAAACTTCAGAAAGATCATCTGTCGGACCTCCGAGAAACTTTCGCCACACTCAGGCGGCACCATGTCATGCTCAATCCCAAGAAATGTGTATTTGGAGTTGAGTCTGGGAAATTTCTCGGATTCCTTATCAATCAGAGAGGAATAGAGGCGAACCCTGAGAAGGTGCAGGCGGTCATTGACATGCAGTCGCCTCGTACCATCCGAGAGGTTCAGAAGTTAACAGGTTGTCTGGCGGCCTTGGGAAGATTTCTAAGCCGATCAGGCGAAAAATGCCTATACTTTTTCCAGGCAATTAAGAAAAAGGCGAGGTTTGAATGGGGGTCGGATGCTGAGGCCGCCTTCCAGAAATTAAAAGTTCACTTGCATTCCTTGCCGAGGCTGGTCAGCCCTTTGCCCAAAGAAGTACTCTACATGTACCTGGCCGTCTCTGATCATGCGTTAAGCGCTGTTCTCCTTGCTGAAAGAGACGGCTGTCAGCTCCCGGTCTACTTTGTCAGTCACGTACTGAAAAATGCCGAGTTGAGGTATCCCCTAGTGGAGAAATTTGGTCTTGCACTCTTCATGGTTGTTAAAAAATTGAAGCCCTACTTTTTGGCACATGCAGTCGTCGTGTATACAGACCAACCTATCAAGCGGCCACTTACCATCATGGAGTCGTCAGGCCGAATGATCAAATGGGCTATAGAAATACAGAGCCTCGAAGTTACATTCGAGCCTAGAAAAGTAGTGAAGGGGCAAGCCTTTGCTGATTTTATTGTAGAGATGACTCGTCCTCCTGACTCTCAAGTTCCAGACCAAGTATGGAAGGTATATGTGGACGGAAGCTCTACTTCAAATGGTTGTGGAGCAGGCGTCATATGTCAGTCGCCAGAGGGCGACAGGTACGAGTATGCTCTACGCTTCAGTTTTCAGGCTTCAAACAATGAGGCAGAATATGAAGCTTTACTAGCCGGGATCCGCATGTGCAAGGCGGCAGGGGCAAGAAAAATAGACGCCTGTTCCGATTCACAATTGATAGTGAGTCAGTACAATGGCGAATACGAAGCAACCCATCCGGCCATGATCAAGTATTTACAGGCGGTCTGACAGGCAGTCGGCTCCCTTGAGGATTTCCATTTAATCCAAGTGCCGAGGTCAGAAAACAACCAGGCGGATGCACTGTCAAAATTAGCATCATCCGCCTCCTCTGATACTCCTCGAACTGTGTTTTGGGAAGTAATGGAGAAGAGAAGCATCGAGGAAAACCCTATTGGAATCCTAGACAGAAGCTCAACCTGGATGGATTCAATCAGGGCATATTTGACAAACGGTACACTGCCGGATGATCCACAACAGGCGGCAGCACTGAAAAAACGAGCCACCTGTTTTGAAATGATAAAGGGAGAACTTCACAAAAGGGGGTACCTTCAACCCTTCTTAAAGTGTGTTACTCCAGAAAAGGGACGAGAGATATTAGACGATCTTCACTCTGGTTACTGTGCTTCTCATATAGGCGGTAGGACGCTTGCTCAAAGGGCAAGGCGGCAGGGCTACTTTTGGCCTACTTTGGAAGCAGATGCAATGGAGATGGTGAAAAAATGTGACAAGTGCCAAAGGTTTGGAAACTAATTCACCGTCCGGCTACTGACCTCACTACCATTCACAGCCCACTACCGTTTGCTAAGTGGGGCATGGACATTCTGGGTCCATATACGCCTGCTACAGGCGGAAGGAGGTACATACTTGTTGTCGTCGACTACTTCACTAAATGGGTAGAGGCGGAGGCTGTAAAGGGAATCAAGACGAAAGATGTAATTTCATTCATTTGGAAAAATGTCATCACTCGGTTCGGGGTTCCCATGTCTATGGTTTTTGATAATGGTCCCCAATTTGAGACGCCTGTTCTCAAAAGCTGGTTGGGTGACCAAGGAATTGCAAACTACTTTGCATCTGTCGGCCGTCCACAAGCAAACGGCCAGGTAGAAGCCTTTAATAAAATCATCTCAGACGGTCTCAAGAAAAAGATTGAACGAGCAGGCGGCCTATGGGCGGATGAACTAGCACATGTTCTCTGGGCCATTAGGACGACTGAAAAAGGGGCGACTGGAGAAACTCCATTCCTCCTAACTTACGGTGCGGAAGCTGTTCTTCCAATAGAACACTACGAGCCGACTCTTCGAGTAATGTTATATGACGAAGAGGCAAACTGGGAAGCCATGCGCCTGGCATTAGACTCACTTCCTGAAAAGAGGGGCAATGTTGTCTTGCGCCATGAGATCTATCGCCTGAGAATGACTAGATCATACAACAAAAAAGTACACAGGCGTCCACTCAAAGTAGGGGACTTTGTACTTAGAAAAATGGAAGCAGTTGGTAGGGCTAAGGAGTCTGGCAAACTAACTCCCAACTGGGAAGGACCCTACCGAATCTGTGAGGAAGTCAGGGACGGTACCTACCGTCTGGAAACACCAGACGGACAACCGTTGCCTCGAACTTGGAATGTAGATAATCTTAAGAAATATTTCTTTTGAATGATGTAAATAGTCAAGAGCTACTCAATAAAAGTTTGCACTTACTATTCAATTTCGTACTAAGAGGGGCACGCCTACTAACAAATAGTCGGCTACTCTCCATGTTTAATTTTACTTACGAGGGGCGTGCCGTCTGTACCTTTACAGTCGGCTACTCTCCATTGAGTTTTTCACTCTATCTTCAGAGGAGCATGCCGTCTGTACCTTTACAGTCGACTACTCTCCATCGAGTTTTTCACTCTATCTTCGGAGGGGCATGCCTTCTGCACCTTTACAGTCGGCTACTCTCCATTGAGTATTTTACTCACAATAGGGGCATGTCGTTTGGGCATATAGTCGGCTACTCTCCATAAGAAGATGGCCGACTGGTTCCAAACACATAGCCACCCCCCTAATACTTAGCTAAATAGATTAGGGCCTGGCCGACCCTGTGCCTAACAGGCGGCTACCCTCCTTTTACTTAGCACCTACGTTCACCAAGAACTTACCAAGGCCACAGGCCGAATGATCAGACCAGGCGCCAAGCCAACTGATCAAATCTACAAAACTAATACGACCTGTCCCAACATCATAGCAGGCGTCTGGCGGCATCCCTCCGGATGAAATTCGTCGTAGAGAGCAGCTCCCTTTTGGGTGGAACATTGCTCTATAAACTAATTACACGGCACCTATACGACTGTCCCCAAGGGCAACCATGTAGCCGTTTTTGAGACAAGGATAACTCTATCACTAACCAAACTAGTGGTAGCAGTTGACATCTGAGTCAGATGACCGCCTGTATTACTTGGGATAAATACAGGGGGTACCTATTGAGTTAATAGCCAACAAACATTGGCGAATCAAGGGGTCTAGCCGGCCTACGCTGCCTGGTACCTCTACTTCTCAAGAAAAAGTGACAGCGACTGAGTAACTCCAACGTTAACTCATAGTCACTCCCTCAAATTTGGTATGGAACCTAAAAGGTTTGAGTAGACCACCTGTTTTTTGGCAAACAGGGGCACTCAAACCCCTATTCCTACTAGGAAACCTATTGAGTTAATAGCCAACAAACATTGGCAAATCAAGGGGATCAGCCGGCCTCCGCCGCCTAGTACCTCTACTACTCAATCTAGATTGTGACGAAGACTAAGTAACTCCTATGTTAACTTATAGTCACTCAAACTTAGTATGGAGCCTAAAAGGTATGAGTCGTCCGCCTGTTTTTAACAAACAGGGGCTCTCAACCACTACTCCTGCTAGGTTAACAAATTATGAGTTAAAAGCCAACAAACATTGGCAATAAAGGGAAACAACCGGTACCCGCCCCTTGTTATCTCTACTACTCAGTTCCTTGGCGACTAGGTAATACTCTATTTACTGTGTCAGACCACTTTCCTACTTGGTTAAATTTACAAATGACAGGACCGCCTGCCTAAAAAGGATCCAGACAAAATAGTTCGAATACTGATTGGATAAATGGCCGACTGATCGTCTATCCTGGAAACAGACAACCAGTCGTCCAGGGGCATAGGCGGCGTACTAACTATCCGTACCTGTCTGCAACGTTCGGCCATGTAAAACAGTCGGTCTAGTGAACAATTGGATATTAGATATGGAATACTTAGACAAATTTGAAGCAAAACAAAAATTCATTAAAAATAAGCCGGTCATTAAAGACCAGCAAAATATTCAAAGCCCCGGCCCCCTGGCCGGGTAAATACAAAGCAAACGGCACGCAGGCCGTGGAAAGAATACATAAAGCTTAAGAAGGGGGCAGTTCAGTATTAGCAGCTGTCGCCTGGTCAACACTCTTCTTGCTGGACTCGGCTTCAGCTGCATCCTTTTTTGATGCCTTACCCCCAAGCGGCACAAGCGCCACTACCGGCTCCTCCTCCTCCAACGCTTCCTCCAACGCCTCATCTTCAGCAGCCGCCAGGATCTCTTGATTATATGTATCCGAACACTGGCGGTACGTTCTTTCCCAAGAGGCAAAGTCGGCACTGGGGAAGAGGCGGCCCCAGGTCATGCGCTGGATTTGAGCGGAGTCTTCCATCATCTCCCGGACCAGCTCTTTCTTCTCTTGCTCGGCCTTTTCCGAGAGCTCTTGGGTAAGACTCTTCTCCTGGGTCACCAGGCGTTCCTTTACGCTGGCCAAGGATTTCTCCATGGCTTCGTAAGAGTACATTTTCAGGCGAAGAGGTTTCAGCTCGGCCTTGAGATTTGTGATGGTCGCCTCCAGCTAGTCATTCTTCTTTTGGGCCGCCTCTAACTAAGCCCGAACAGCGGCGGTAGCCTGCGCCTGATAATAAAGAATATCAATGGTCAGAACTTCATTTTGGGCAATTTGAAACATTGCCTTATCACAGTCAGAGGCGGCCATAGCTTTTGCAGCCTTTACCTCTTTGTTCTTCCGATCAAGCGGCTTACGAAGGCCGTTAACTCGGAGCAGGGCCTAAGTACAAAGAAACAGGCGTCAGTTTCCAAACAAAGAATAAAACAGGCGTCCAGAAATTCAAATACTCAAAAATATGCTAAGTATACCTCAGCAAGGACCCCTGCAATCCCGTCAAGGTCAAGGGTGCCGACACCCCTGACCGCCTCCCTTTCAGCTGGAGGAACTGCCCTGATCATAGACTTGGCTATCTCTACCAAGTCAGGCTCCTGGGGGCCGGCTGCATCAAGCATAAACAAACGGATTAGACTTAGTAAAAAAGGGAGCAAGTCTAAAATTTACAAGGACAACTTCATACCTCTAGGCGGCCCAGTTGGAGTTTTAGAAGAAGTGGCCGGCTGTTTCTCAGCCGCCACCTGTTTCCTGGAAGAACCAGGAGAGCTTCCAACAGTCATCTTCCGGGCCTTGGGGTCCGGCTGTTGGGAAGATGAAGCTCTTGGAGCACCCGTCTAAAACAGAAGAAAAAAGTCAGTATATGCATAAACACTCCAAAAAGAGGGTGAAAGGTTCGGAGCTCACCAAGGGTGCCCCCTTTTTGGGGGAGTCGGTTGAAGCTTGGTGCATAATAGAGGCCCGGAACATGGCCGCCGCAGTCTTGGAGGCGGTGATTTTGCTCATGGCGTCAGCTGCAAAAACAAACAGCAAAGTTAATAAGAGATAAACAACAAATGTACGGAACAACAGAGTATTCGACAGGCCGACTACCTCTTGAGCACCGACTGCTGAGGCCGCAGGCGGCCAAAAAGTACTCGTCATAGAGCCACTTGAAGCTCGGGACGCAGTGCAGGGGTACTTGCTCTCGTACCCCTGAAGTAGAGTCGACCCTCGACTCTACTTTAAAGAGTCCTTTATCAAGGATCTCTTTCTTAGCCTTGGGGGGAACAGGCGGCATGCTACGGCCGCCTGCAAGAAGGGGCGGATTCCTGTTCCACTTATTGAAGCGCTTGTTCAGCTCAATGTCTGAACTCTCAATGACGAGGAAGGTGCTCCGCCAGTCCTTCCACTTGTTTTCTTTACCTCTTGTCATGAGGTAGCCCCTATGGCTTGTCAATTGATACCAGCCGGTACCGCCTGTCTTAGGGGTCCGGCTGAGATAGTTCATATGGGCGAAAGCCTCGAAGCTCGGCTCCACCCCGTGCAGTTCGCACCCGGCCACATAGCCGAGTACGTTGACCCAGGAGTTTGGGGCTAACTGCCATAACCCCAACTCATACCCATCCAAAATCCGCTGAACAGCCGGATGTAATGGGAAGCGAAGCCCTTCCTTGATTGCCGCCTCGTAGCAGCCAAAGCAGGCGCTATCATAACTGGAACCAGCCGGCCAGACGACTGTGTCTTCTGGATCCGGCACAAACACTAGAAAATCGGGGCCCATGGTGTGGTTTGCAATAAAGCTCTCCACCTTCTCTTGCATGGCTGTGATTCGGCCCCGAGGTACCGTGCAGTAGTAGGGGGTATTTAGCTCTCGGTAAGAGGCGGATGGTTCCGCCCAATTGTCCCCCTTCTCAACTGCGTGAGAAAGTCTCGCCTCTTGCAGGCGGCTGTTTTTCTCTTCTTTATCCAAAGAAGCATGGCCAGAAGAGCTTGACTCGGAATCGTCCTCCGACGAGTCCGAAGAGGACGACTCCTCCACTCTCCCGGAGGGGCCCGCCTCCTCTCTTTGAAAAGGAGCAGATTTGTTAACTGTTAAATGGGAAGGGGTCACTATGACTCCCCCCACAGAATTGCCGGCATCCAGGCCGCCTTGTTTCACTTCCACATCTGGCGCCTGGTCAGATGTTTCACTAAGCGGCACCCTGTGGGAGGAGCCGTCTGAATTTGAGATCCTAGCTATCTTTTTCGTTCTGGCCATCCTGCTCTGCATAGACACAGATACAGTCGGACTTTGTATAAAGGGCAAAGATGGGTCCAAAAAAGGGCAGGCGGCACTCCTAGTCCTAGATTCAGCCGTCCCCGGTGACCGGCTGATCACTAACCTAGGTCGTGTCGTGTGCTTCCGTGGTGCCATTTCAGAAAATAAAAAGAAAATTAAAAGTAAGAGAACTGAGTTACCTGAACGAGTGACGGTTGATGAAGTTCTGAAAATCCTGTGCAGTCAGCTTGTCAGAACAGGCGGTAGGCAGAGAAGGTCCAAAATGTCAGAGCAAGTTCAGGGGTCCGAATGTTCTCAAAAAGTTCTCAAAGTGTGAAAATGACTCAAGACAACTCTCCCTTATATAGGCGAAGTGAGAAGGCGAAGGGTCACTTTCAGAATTCAAAATTTGGGCGGGAAAATCTCTCGTCCTTTCGCCGACTGACACCTGTAGCAGGTCGTCGCCTGTTACAGTGCGACACCTGTCACAGGTAACACGTGACCAATCACGTGCCACCTGTGAGGGGCAAATGATTAGGGGATTTTGCTCCCACCAATCGGAATGCGCCACGTGGACCAATCAGGTCCTGCCAAGTGTCCCCCAGTTGGAACTGTCAGGGCTTGCCACGTGGCATGCGCTTATTCGTCCACCTTGGACCTATTATGTCATGACATGTGGCATATTCCATGCCTAATGGAGAAACCGGCCACCCAGGCCCAGCTTCCGAGGGAAGCCCAATCGGCCCTAGGTTTACCTAAACCTAGGATGGGCACGTTTCCCAAGGTTATAAATACCTCCCTTAATCCTCATTAAGGGGGATTACAAAATCAGGACAGAAACATTACGGAAAAAACACATTAATTACACACAGTAATAACCGGCTGATCTCGCTAACAAAGCAGATTACCTACATTAAACACTCTCACCTAGAGAGACCAAATCTCTTTAATTTCCGCATTAATTACTCCTTAATCAGGTACTAACTTGACCGTTGGAGGCGGAGCTCCCAGGTACAGGCGTCCGGTTCCAGTCTCGGAATTGTAACTCTCCCGCAGGACATCAGAAAACCCTGAAACACTTTGTAGTCGTTTATGTCGTGTTTTTAGAGAATAATGCTCGATTCACGTGTTTTTGTGTTAGTTTAGAGAAATGCATGCTTTTAATGGCTTTCTTATCATTTTATTCATTTCTCGGCTATTTCTCTTGCTTCTCCGTTTCTTTGTCTTGTTTTGTAGGTACGTCGCGGGTTATATGCATGGGAATTGAAAATAGCACCCACTAGGATCAATATGCACTTTTCGGAATTGAATTTGAGTTTGAAACAAAGGAAAACGAAGGATTGCCAAGTATCAAATAGGACCTTTGTGCATTGTTTTAGTCATATCTCAGGTTCTACATATCGGATTAGGGTGATTCAAGTTGGGTTAAAAACTAGACTTGAAGATCTTTCCAATGATAGGTCGCACGCCTTCATAATATTCTTAGATCGGAAGTTACAGCCTTCTGAAGTTGGCCCTGGAAAACTGTTGCGGGCGCAGGCTACAGCACCCGCGGGCGCGGGGTTGCTGCAGCTCCAAAACTGCCGTATTTGGGTAGTAAACACCCGTGGTTGACCCGAGGGCGCGGGCCTTGGCCCCGCGGACGCGGGATTGGGCCGCGGGCGCGGCTTTCGGGGTGTCCGTTTCCCTCCGCGGGCGCGGCCGATTTCTCCGCGAGCGCGGGTTTCTAGGTCTTTTACGATTTTAAGCTTCTTTTCTCCTTTTGTTTATATAGTTTTTGGTTTCCTTTATTCTTCATTCATGTAATTCTTTAGTTTTAGAATAGTTTTCTCTCTCTTAGGTTGAGAGCTTCTCTCTCAAGATTAGGCTAGATTAGGAGTAGCTTTAGAGAGAGAAAGTGAGGAATTTCAATGGTGATTGAGAGATTGAAGATGCAAGTGTGAAAATTGTGTTTGAGATCTTCTTAATTATCAATGAGCATTTCTAAACTCTATCTCATTCAATTGCTTTGTTTAATTTGATGTTTGTTTGGTTTAATTTTGATGTTTGATGCTTGATTAGTGTAATTATTCTTGGTATTTTGTTGATTCTTGATTTCCATAGTTGTTAGTTGATAGATGATGATTCTTGAATAGTTGTTTGGCTAGGAATTGGGTGAAACTTGTATGATTGATTAATTGTGATTAATTTGGAAATTGTGTTGATTGATTGTTGAGATTAAAGTGATTAGTGAAGGTTTGCATGTGTGTAATTCAATTTGGCCTTAAGAATTATGCTAGATTGCATTGTAATTGCTAATGACATGAACAATTGATTTAGGAATTGTAATTATCAATTGGTTTTGATTGTGATTCTCTTAGTTTGTTATTCATAGTGAACCCTAGTTTAACAATTAGGAGATAACTCTTTGATTCCTATTGATTTCTCTTATCATTTAGTCCTCACAACCTTTGATTGGCATGCTCTTCCCAAATTGTTGCAATTGACATGAATACTTGTTGATCCCCATTCCTAGGGTTTTATTTCCTTGGTTACTTGTTTTGTTAGTTGTTAGTATTATCTCTTACCTTCATCTTCGACCTAGCTTAGGTGCATAATTGAAAGTGGTTGAACATTACCGTTCCTTTGGGTTCGACCCTTGAATTTCCTCTATACTCGTATTTAGGTTTGTTAAGTGTTTATAAATTTAGTTTGACCGAGGGAAGATTAGATAACGACCTAGTTTTCCCCTCGTCAACAAGCACTCACTACCAGAGTCAACACTATAGAGCAAAACAAAGTTACCGCGACTGCAATGGACAAGATCAAAGAGCAAATGAGCAAGATTTATGAGGATTTCAGCTATGTGGAACGACATCCCACTCCCTTGGATATGAAGACAGACTGTCGGGGAAGTTCTCTACTGCTGATATCCCCAAGTTTAAGCCAACTGACAACCCAATGTTCCATTTATAGGCGTTTTCTACAACCATGGCTTTCAAAGGATTGGACGTAACACCTTTCCCTACGGTGTTCCCTCTCTCCTAAAGCATGCTTTCCAAGAATGGTTTTATTCTCTAGATGCCAAACACATTGCAACTTGGGAAGATGTGACTGAAAGTTTCATGAATCGTTACAAGTGTAACATTCAAGCTAGAACTTCTAAACGTGAACTCTCCATTATCAAACAGAAAGAGAATGAAGGCTTCACCGCTTATCTAAACAGGTGGAGGGAAACAGCTGCACTACCCTTGGTAGATCCTCCCAAAGAAAAAGAGATAATTTGCCTCTTCATAAAAAATTTGACTCACAAGTACAAGCAACATCTCAATTTTCTTCCTTTGAACACTTTTGAAGTTGTTAATGACGTTGAAATTAATATCGAGGATGATCTAATAAAGACTGTCGGTAATAACAGTAATAACACTTGGGAAAACAAGAAGAACGATCTTCCTTCTTCTTTGTCTTCTAAGCACGAAAATACTACCAACAATATAAGTCAAATTAATCTTAATGACGTATTAGCTCTTGATTCTCCGTTTCCCAAGAAAAGGAGAACCTACACTCCTTTAAGAATGACTTATGATAAGGCCTTTGATCGCCTTTACGGTCAAGGCTTGATCACACCTATTGGGCCATTTCCAGAACCTAAACCTGAAGAAAGGAGCGCCAAGAGGAACCCTAACGCCCATTGAAAGTTCCATCAAGGGAGGGGTCACTCTATCAAACAATTCTGGAATTTGAAGGACGCTATTTGTAGACACCTACTTTTGGCCTCTAGTCCCGATAAGGAAGTGCGATGATGTTACATAAACCCGTTCTTCATGCTAGATCAAAGTTGAAGTGTTTATGGACTACGAAAAGCATTATGAAATAAGTTAAAACCCATATTTGAGACCATGTTATCTTAGATCCTTGTCCGATTACTAATTAGGACTAAAACATGTTCATACATGTTTAAACTTGATTAATGACGGACCCAAATGGTGTCAAATGCAATGATAGGATCCAATGGAACCTACATTGTTGAAAACCAAGCCATAAAGATAAAACAACCATAAAATTCCCATTTAAGGCCTATGCAGATGGATAGCCCTTTCAAAGATCTTTCCAACGGTATATTATAAGCTCAATTCCGAGCAAAAATGAAGAAGTTATGATCAAAACACTAAACTGGGCCCAAAACTGACACCCTTCCACTCCAACGGCCATAACTTTTGATAAATAACCGATTTTAACCTAAATTTAATGGAATTGGAAAGTAGACATCTAGAAATTTCTAATGATATCTCACACGCCTAAATCAAACTTCGCAATCAAAAGTTATGGAAGTTTTAAAAACACACTTTAGTATAAGGCAAACCGCAAACCAGTGCAACTCAATCAGTTGTGCGCGCTTGGCACGCACGACTCATTGAGATGAGAGCGGCACCCAGCGTGACTCAAAGAGTTGCGCGCGTAACCTGAAGGCACGACAAACCTAGATCTCTACGCCTATAAATAGGGGTCTTCGTTCAGCATTACGGGGACCGAAAAATTAAGAATTAAAACCCTAGTATTCTCAAAAACCTAATCTCTCAACTTCTCTTACTATCATACTACTTTTTCTTCTCTCTTCCCGAATACTTTCCAACCCTTATTGAATACATTGAAGTCCTTGGAGGTACGAAGAAGAAAGAAAGTCCATAAACACATTAAACGGAGATTTAACATAAAAGAAGAACGGTTAGTTTCCTAAGCACTTAGATAAATCACTTTTCCTTTATTGTTTAAATAACTTTAATTGAATAAATAGTGATGTTTGATCACTTTAAAAAAACTTTTAATTAATAAATTCACATAGTATTCTTTCGTTAATCAAGAGTAGAATTTGAATAATTAATTGTTGTTTTACCACTTAAGACAAGGCGAATATTGTTTATTTATTGTTCTTTCACGAATATTGATTAAATAAGAATAACGACTTTTGCTATGTAATTTCTACGTGATTAATGCTTGTAAATAAAATCAACTAACTTAGTCTTTAGGTATCACGTTGCATATATTGTTTGGTAATGAAATAGTGGAAAAGGAAGAGCTAGTAGAGGCCGTACTAGGGCTAGAATAGCGATTCCTCCCTAAAAGGAACGTTATTTTAGTACCTTCGCTCCCGAACTCATTTCTGGTTTATGTAGACCAATTTGGGCATGGGTAAACTTATGATTCATGCTAGTTATTCCATGAACTTCACATGGAAGAAAGGCATGAACGAGGTTTATGAGTTTTCCTAAAACTCATTGGCGACTCCTACTGGTTTCTTACAAAAAAGCGTGATGAGAGTTTCATTTCTAATTCAAGGACTCCCAAACAGCCACGAATTAAAATCCTAATACACTCTAACAAGTGTTAAGTTCTAGGCTTCTAAAGGGCCAATGGGCATCTAAGGAAGGACCCCCTTAGGCCCTTACGATGGGATCACCCTCCTTACAGTGGCGACTCCACTGGGGACTTAGAGGTGACAAGATTAGTTCGTAGTTATGGTTCAAGGTTTCCAACACTAGGTTGCCTAAGGAGTGTAACAAGAACTAACTTGGATAATTTCTAGTTAGAGAGCGAGACTCGAACGCATAATATCTTCCGTTTTGACAAAAGTAAAAATCAAACAAGCAACATTGTATCATGCATAATCATAGCACATTTTAACCATTGGGGATTGGCTCATTGACTAGGGGTTGCCGACACTAGGCTTCTATCCCAAAATCAATAACAATCATCCCACCAATATCACCAACAAAATTTTAGGATGGCTATGTCATGGGTCAACACGTTGAGTGACTGATTCGTGTATCGTCCCTTAAGACATGGTACCTTTGAACACCCAAACCTTGACCTTAGAATGACATTGTATGCTTTGACGGTTCCATTTATGTGTTTATATGACTACGTGAATATGTGCTTCTTGTCTAATCTAACTAATTTCATCTTGTTACCAAGAGAGATAAAAAAAATTCGCAAAAATTATTCTTCGACAAAAAAAAATGTTTTTTTTTTGCGTTTTCGCAAAAAAATAAAATAAATAAATAAAAAAAAATGTCGAACCTACCAGGTGGCACGCGCAACTGTCAAAATTGCGCGATCCCTCCTAGCGCAAGTTCAGAAGTTTCGCGCGGCACCTCCGCGCAACACTGTGTCTTGCGCGTGCCCACTGCTCAATGTTGACTTTGACTCGGTACGAGCAATATCATACGGAGAAAACGATACTACCGCTTCAAGGTGAATCGTTAAGTAGGTGCTAAAAATATCTCATTGGCTAACAACGTTGTCTAACTTTTACTATGATCGCCTTTTTTTCGAAAAACATGTTATTTTTATCATTCTTTTTGCGTTTTCGCAAAAAAAAAATAAATAAATAAAAATTTATCGTTCTTTTTGCATTTTTGCAAAAAAAAAAAAATTTGCGTTTTCGCAAAAAAAAAAAAAAAAAAACCTGCATGTGGTAGATGCTACTCTTGAAGATGAAATTTCCACGTTAGCACAAGACGGTAAATTGCGCACGATACTATGTTTGATTATGATGATTCATTAACGTACTTGATAATCAAGCTAATAACATTACTTCTTATGAGGTTCGTCATTAGAAGTTTGCATCTCTTAATAGGACGTCATCAATATGTTTATTCTTTAACGTGCCTATATTAGTGTTCATCATTTTTTTAGTTCTAATTGGTCAACCTTGATTTAAGACTATAATTTATTTACCTCTTCTATGGTTTAAAAAGAAAATCTTGAGAACTTTACTTGGGATGATTGCCTCACATAAAAAAAAAGAGAGAGAGAAAAATAGAACAAAAAAAAAGAGTATGATACAAAAATAATATATATATTATTCTCAAAAATAAATAATGAATGATAAACTGAAAAAATGATTTAATTATTTCTTGGATTTTACATTCGGAGGCCATCATTCTTTTTAAACAACAAGAATATATTATCCTTTAAAGATAAGCAATATGAGAATCATAATTAAAAAAAAAAAAAAAAAAGATACAGATCTCTATTGCAATCAAAGTGATCAACAAATATTATAGTATATTTGATCATTTTAAGGAGAATGTTCGGGTTGATTAATATTCCTAAACTTTGATGAGTATTTTCAATCCAACTTTCTTGACTTTCTCTTCTACTTTTTTCGAAAAAAATTCATTTAAAGTAAAATCCTTAGATGATTACCTTGTTGAAGTCAACACAAATCATGACATTCCATTAATGATTGTCCTTGAATTTTTTGACCTTTTTCATCAACAAACTTGCTTAAAGTGATTTAGTATTACAAGGATTAAAAGAAAGAAATAAAACAATCATTTTGACTTTGGTTCATTATTTGAATGCTTGGCAGAAAAGGTTTAAGTGAACGCGCTCAATTTCTCGTGACATACATTACTAGATCATCTTCCACATTCGCATACTAGTCCAATCATTGGTGACAAAGCAGCATTGGAGAAACTTAGAGAGGAACTCCAAAGAAGAAGAAGCCCAAATGAAGGCTCATAAAAAAGCGAAAATGGCTAAAATAAAAGCAGAAAAAGAAAAAGAAAACATTCTACAAGAAAAAGCAAGAGCAGAAAGAGTAGAGGTCTTGAAGAAACTAGTCCTTCGAGCTAACTCAGGGAATAAGTAATTCAATTATGAGATTACACCACAACCTAGTGGCAAGACACTTCTAGAAAAGTTATTGACTACGGATTTGCCAACCTTTAAGGTTACAGACAATCCTAGGACTCACTTAATGAGCTTTATTGGAATTATGGCATTGAAAGGGGTTGAGCAAATCCTATATGCATGTACTTTTCCTCTTTCATTGGACCCAACTGCTAGATCATGGTTTTAGAACCTCGATGCAAAACAAAATTCCACTTGGAGTGACGTTGTAAAAGCGTTTTAACCTAATATGGAGATAACATCGAGCTTACAACTACCTTAGGCGATCTTGAATTTCTTAAGCAAGGGGAAAAAGAAGGCTTCATTGACTTCTTTTCCATGTGGCGATCAAAGGTTTCTCTACTTTCACTAAGACCTGCAGATCATGAACTTGTCCCAAAGTTCATAGACAATATGTCTCCACCATACAAGTTTCATTTACAATACCTTAGTTTAGACACATTTCAAAAGGTCTATACTGTGGGAACAATAATTGAAAGGGACTTGATAAATGAAACCATTAATCATATAGATGGACTAGATTTTTAGAGAGGATTTCACCTACGTCCGAAACGGATAAAGCTCGAACACACGATCTCAAGAAGTTGTCAACAATTCAAGATGTAGTACCCTTGGTCTTGTTTTGTTTCTTCCTTTGTTAGACTAAGAGATTCATGCTGATGAATCTACTTATTTTGTAATCTCATTAATTAATAAATAAATAAAAAATATATTTTTAAGTACGTCTATCTTATTCTCTTTTCAATCACTTTATCGTTATTGGCTCACATTAAATAAAATGTATACATACGAACAGGAAATATCAAAAGGCATACATACTCAACACTTTAGGAATCTTGATAAGTTTTTGCTTACAAGATGTATTGAATAAGAAGAGGCCCATATTAGGCCCACAAAGAAAGGATATGATGATTTCACCAACACAGGAGGCAACTTGAAACTCCATAAATATAATCCCATGTTCTTAACCTTAGAGAAAACCCGTCTTTTTGGCAGCCCTTTTGAGCCTCGTTAATTGAGCCTTAGTTATTCAACCTACATTATTCCATACCTTGGGATAAGAATGGTGCAAAAATACAAATAGGAAATTGGGGGAACGAAACATACGAGGGAGACACAAAGTTAGTCTAAACCCAAAAGGAAAGATCAAATGCAAAAGAAAAAAGAAAAATTGTTCTAAACCCAAAACAAAATTTTCTAATTTGATAAGCACCAAAAGTAAAGGATTTTGGGAGTATACTTGAGCCTGTGCATTGTTCATAACCCCAAGCCTAGCCACGTTACGAACTTGGAAAGGTGCTCCTTGAGGTATACCATAACCATGTACCAAAATCATCATTCTAGAAAAATATGACCAATCCTAGGCCTTTGCACATATGGACCTACTATTGTATAGTCATGCCCATATATAAAATGCATGAAGTATTGGGTTATGATTAAACGATTTGGGTGATTTGATAGCCAATGGCTTGATGACACCATTTTAGTAAAATAATCGAATCAAATTAAATTTGATATTTTCCATATCTTTTACCAAGAAAAATGAGATGACTATCACTCTAAAAAAAAACAATCATCTTATTTTTTTTTACTAATAAAGCTATTTATTACCAAGGTAATTCAAGTTCTATATACATTGCCTTGAAAGAGAAAAAGCTAATACAATAAATTGATTACATATATCGACAGTCTCGACGTCAACTCTGGATGTCTTTTACAACTATTGAAAATTGGTTTTCTCAGTTATATGTCCGCCTGCGTAGGATATCTCCATCTTCTTTAAGCGAGGAACATTGATTAAACATGATTGCTACATTAAAAAATGATCGTCATCGCTATCACACGTATTAACGTATACCTCATTGGCAAGTCATCACGATGATTATTCAAATATTAAGTCAATAATCCTTGATTTTCGATGACATGTCTAATTTTCTTTCTTTATGCTTCTATGGGAAAGTTGGATTCCCCTTCCATTTTATACAAATCCGTCTTTTTTTTAATTTCTTTTTTAAGGGGTAAGTCGGGAG
Source organism: Chenopodium quinoa (assembly GCF_001683475.1). Classification (NCBI taxonomy): domain Eukaryota; kingdom Viridiplantae; phylum Streptophyta; class Magnoliopsida; order Caryophyllales; family Amaranthaceae; genus Chenopodium; species Chenopodium quinoa. The sequence goes on from NW_018743783.1 coordinate 4,511,463, forward strand.
TAATTGACACACCCAAGAGGTGTAATAAACTCTATACTCCAATTAGGACATCATATGCTAAGATGTTCCAAATGCTCTTAAAGAATGGTAAGGTTGAACCTCTCGAACCGAGACCATTTGAATCTCTAAAGAAGACAGACAAGCTCTACTGTCCATACCATCTATCAGGAGGACATACCATTGAAAACTGTTTTAAATTCAAAGATTTAATTCAGAAGATGATTGATGAAAATAAGCTAGTTCAAAACCCACAAGAAGAAGACATAAGCATCAATAGGGTTTGGGACAGTGATGAAGAAGACGTCTACCTAAAAGACATGGAAAAACCTCCACTTTCAGTGTCCTACTCAGTAGGTGATTTCTGGGATGAAGAAGATTCACCTATAGACCGTCCTCATAAGATCTAGGAGAACGCAGCCTCTAGTCTCTACACAACCTATGCCAACCGTGCAACAAGTTCCCATACCTATCATAGAAGACAATGATATTGTCAAGCAATTCAAAAAGACCAAGGTCAAGATGAATGTATGGAAACTCCAAGCTACGTCTTGAGAACATAGGTTGGCAGTAATGAATGCCTTGGATAAGATAGGGATAGATTCCGACACCAATCTTGAGGGGTTGGCTAACTTCCTTACGAGTGATCTCCCTAGTCCTATCAACTTGATCACTTTTTCTGACAAAGATTTACCTCCAGATGGTGACAAGCATTACAAGGCACTAAACCTCACAGTAGTCTTCAAGAGAATGAATGTCCCAATGACTCTTGTAGACAATGGATCGACAATTAATGTCTGTCCACTAAGAACTGCAAGGATGTTAGGCATAAGGATGAAGACTTAACCCCGTCAAAACAAGGAATAAGAGCTTATGACAATACTCGTCGTCAAGCTCTTGGTAAAATTACTATGAATTTAACAACAGCAGCAATAAAACATGCCACTACCTTCCAAGTGGTAGATATTAAAGCTTCGTTCAACTTATTGTTGGGACGCCCTTGGCTTCATGACCTCAAGGCCATTCCATAATCTCTTCACCAACAGGTAAAGCCATAGTTGGAGGTATCCCTATCACAATCAATGCTTAACCCATGAGGAATAAAGCTATTGAAAATCCGCTCATTAATGTGGAATACAATGAAAATGATGAAGACTTTTGAGGCTTTGATGAAGAGGTCTCCTTAATCGAGGAGGATGAAAGGACACCTCTCTGTCACAACCCTCGCTCCAATATGACAGTAAATGCTATCCTCAAGTGACAAGGGCACTTTCCTAGAATGACTCTAGGAAAGAAGAAGGAGATAGCAAAACAGCTGGAATTACCTGGCCTCCCTAAATTAGATACTTTCGGACTTGGTTTCGAACTGACTTGGGAAGATCTTAAGCGAGCCCAGGAAAGGTCTAAGGCGTGTAGGAACGCTCGCATCCAAAAGAAAGTAATCCCAATGGATTAGTATCCTCTTACTCTCAATGGACAGTTCATAAAAGAAGGAGAGGACTATCCATGCTATGAATTTCCCAAACCTTTTGTTGTAAATGGCATAAGGAAATTGGGGTTTGAAATCTTCTTAGATTGCTACATTCTAGAAGAGATCCCAACTCCTGTTCATAAGGAGAAAGCATCCCCATGCTTTGACTTTAATGTCATAGGATTACTATTTGGGCGAGAAAAAGATGAGCCAAGATACTAGAGGATAACTCCTCGCTCATCTAAACGGTCCTACAAAGCGAAAACTTTGACCCTTCAAAGCTCATCACTCCAGCAGAAGGATTAGTACAAGGGCAGCACAAGATAGTCAAGGTGACTACTCCAAGTGGAAGAAAAATCTCCATAACAACAGGGCAAGGACCGATGTTTGAAGAGTCGTATGAGTCTGAGTCAGAGTTAGAGTCTTTTCCTGTAGAGTCGTCCAAGTCTTTATTCATAGCACCCCCTCCTTCTTCTATTTCTACTCCTAGAATAGTTAGTAATCAAGTCCCTGAGGACATTTTCTTTTTTGATGTAATGATTTTAGAGTTCAATAATATGTCTTCTTCTGCTTACTCCTCGTGTTTTTCTTTAACCCAAGTTGAGGAGTAATGCTTAACTAACAATGAAAATGACAAAGAAATTATTAAAGCAATGGAAACACTTGAAAAGAAAACACCGATAATTGAGGAAATTAAGAGGGTTGATATCTCAAATGATTCAACCATTAAAAGAGAAGTTAAAATCGGATTAATACTTAATGAACAAGAAAGAAACTATTTAATTAATCTACTTAAAGAATTCATTGATGTATTTTCTTGGTCATATGAAGAGATGCCTGGCATTAATAGAGAAATAGCTCAACACACTATACCACTAGTTCCAGGAATGAAACCTGTAAAAAAAAAAGTTACGTCGAATGAAACCCGACGTCGCTCTTAAAATAAAAGAAGAAGTTCAAAATCAAATAACTGCAGGTTTTATCAGGGTATCAAAATACCCCGAATGGGTAGCCAACGTGGTCCCAGTTCCAAAAAAGGATGGAAGGGTACGAATGTGTGTCGACTATTGAGACTTAAATAAGGCAAGTCCAAAGGACAACTTCCCTTTACCACACATCGATATTTTGGAAAATAATACAGAAAACCATGCACTTCTCTCGTTTATGGATGGATACGCGGGATAAAATAATATTCTCATGGCAGAAGAAGATATGGAGAAAACAACCTTCATAACACCATGGGGTACTTACTTTTACTCGGTAATGCCATTCGGGTTAAAAACGCGGGTGCTACTTACCAACAAGCAGCGACTACCTTACTCCATGACATGATGCACAAAGAGGTTGAGGTATATGTGGAAGACATGATTGTGAAGTCAAAAGATTGCCTAGGACATCAAATAGCCTTGAGAAAATTCTTCGAAAGGCTAAGAAAATACAACATGAGGTTGAATCCATCCAAGTGTGCTTTTGGAGTGACCTCAGGCAAGCTCTTGGGATATGTAATAAGTTCTAGACGAATATAAATAGACCCAACCAAGATCAAGGCGATCATGTCAATGCCCAAAATTGAGAAACAAATTCGAGGGTTTATTGGCCGATTGCAATATATGAGTAGGTTCATATCTAAACTAACAACGACATGCGAACCAATATTCAAGAATCTCAAAAAGAATGTACCAGTAATATGGGATGATGAGTGTCAAAATGCCTTTGAAAAGGTCAAAGCCTATCTCGCAAATCGTCACGTATTAGCACCGACATTTCCTGGAATACCTCTGAGGTTATACCTAACAGTCACTAAGGAGACAATGGGATCCATGCTCGCACAAGAAGTAGAAGGTAAAGAAAATGATGTCTACTATCTGAGCAAAAAGATGCTCGAGTATGAAGTACGCTATACACCGCTTGAAAAATTGTGCCTCGCATTAGTGTGGGCCACAACCAAGCTAAGACATTAAATGCTCGTGCATATAGTCGTTATATTTTTCCAAATGGATCCACTTAAGTATCTATTCGAGAAGTCTACACTCAATGGGCGCGTATCAAGGTGGATAGTCAACTTAGCCCAGTTCGACGTGAGATTCATGCCTCAAAAAGCTATCAAAGGATATGTGGTCTCGGATTTCCTAGCGGATTTTCTAATAGAAGATTCAACGGCAATACATGACATTGAATTTCCAGACAAATACTTGATGGTCACGGGAGATGATACTTTGACTTTATACTTTGATGGAGCATCAAACCAAATGGGATGTGGTGTTGGATTATTATTAGTATCACCAAAAGAAGAGCATGTTCCAATCTCCATAAAACTAGATATTGTCATTACCAACAACGCTGCTTAATACGAAGCATGCGCGGTAGGCCTTGAAACAGCTTTGGCATTGGGAGTAAAGAAATTACGAATATTTGGGGACTCTTCATTGATCATCAATCAGATTTCTAAAAGATGGAAAGTAAGGAGTGAAAGTCTAGCCCTTTACCAAACTTATCTGGAAACTCTCACCAATCAGTTAGAAAAGGTAGAATTAACCTATCTACCTAGAGAGGAAAACCAATTCGCTAATGCTTTGGAAAGACTAGCCTTAATGGTTAGGATTCCTACAGAAACCGAGAAAATGCCTCTAACAATAGAGAAAAGGCATAAACCGACTTATATTCAAGCCATAGATAACAGTGAAGTGGTCCAAGAGGAAGAAGAAAAAGAAGAAGAATCGTGGTATAAAGATATACTTAATTACGTCACTAAAGGAGAATATCCTCCTCATGTTGACAAAAGAGCAAAACGAGCATTAAGACTCTTGGCTTCCCAATACGTACTCATAGACAACGAGTTACATAAAAGGGTACCTAAGGGTCGAGTGACGAGGGTTAAATCGGTCGCTACAATCTAACTCTCAATCAAACAATACTTATACGAACACCCTATAACCAAGTACAATGGCAAATAAAGGTTCGGTCCACGAGGAACGAGAGTAATTGCAAATCAATCTTAAACCTAAGCTAGTTCGAAATCAATGGAAAATGGTGTTCTAAAATACTCTAATAAGATGGAATAAATCAATAAACTAAGACACTAGGGAGAACGGGAATTCACCAAACCATCGGTAACTACGCAACAAGGAATCACAGAGACAAACGGGATATGCAAAGACTATATGTCTGATCAATATCATGTGATAGGAAGACAACGGGCAATACTAAGCTTGGATTTCTCATACACTTAACATTACTCGATACATAATTAAACCACATTCAATAATGAAATACTCAATTCACAATCTCTTGTTCAAATCAAGGATATCATGCAATCAAATTCAAGATTCTAGGTTAGCTACTCCTATTATAATGAATTAACATGCAATCGCATATAATCAATTTAATCACAATCCGTTTATCAAAATCAATCCTCAATTACATAGATTACCTAGGCCGAGTTTCATCCCGAAACCCTAGCTAGGAGACTACTCACACATATTCATAATCAAAGCAATAATGAATTCCAAAAGCATAATAGATATAAACATGAATTCTGATTAAGGAATAATAAAGCTTGATTAATAAACAAGAATGAATAATACCAATTGTATTGATGCGAATCAATGGAAAAGTTCAGAACTTTGATATCCGTCGTCAATGAATAATACAAAGAATCTTCACAAATCTTGCTTCAAATCAATCCAAGAAAACTAAAATCGCTAGAATAATCTCTAAGAAAACAAATGAATATCTAAAACTAAGAACGTTCTCCAATAACTCTCTACAAAGGCTCTCAAAAACTATCTCTAAAAAACTGTCTGTTAACCCTTACAATCGGGCTATATATATGTTTTAAATCGGAAAGTAAATCGCAGGCTGCCCTTCGTGAATCGGCACGGCCGTGCTGGAAGTGGCACGGCCGTGCAAGCATGGCAGTAGCTGATCCGCAATATCTTCAATTATGGCACGGCCGTTCTGAATTTGGCACGGCCGTGCTAATGCCTGGCACGGCCGTGCTGAATCTGGCACGGCCGTGCTAATGCCTGGCACAGCCGTGCTGAATCTGGCACTGGCACGGGCATGGAAATTGGCTTGGCACGGTCCTGCTAATGCCTGGCACGGCCGTGCTAAAAGTGGCACGGCCGTGCAGCATAGGCAGGAAGGTTGCAGGCACTTTGGTCTTCTTAAAACAGTCACAACTTCTTATCCAGAGCTCCGTTTGAGGCGTGCAATATATAGTTGGAAAGCTCTTCAAGTCTACTTTCCAATGCAATTAGAATCACTCCATTATCATTTGTATACCGAACGTTGTGAGCAAAATAGTGAACAGGTGTCATATTTGTGAACTGTTCTGCCTTGCCTGCTACTTAACTTGCCTTTCAAGGCCTTGAGAACCGCAGCAAAGCCTTATCTTGGTGGACTAGGATCGATAATAGCCTAATTACGAACCAATGGTTCGGGACTCGACATAACTTGGTCAACTATACCTGTTAACACACCAAAAACAGACCGAAACCCGTGAAGCACGTAATATGAAGGAAACGAGTGTATCAAGGCAATAAACGACCAAAACGGGCCTAAATACATCCAAAATCACCCATTTATATGCCTTAAAGCGCGCCCTAATGTGCGCTTGTCAAAATCCCCCAAGCTACACTTTTGCTAGTCCTCGAGCAAAACTAAGGGATACACACACACACACAAGATCAAATAAACTATTGCCATTACATATAAATCCAATTTAGCACGGAATGAAGTCAATGGATCCTACTTAGAACAACCATGCACGGAATGAAAACTCACTCAAACAAGCAACGAGACACACAATCCAAGGTATTGTTGATCAAAATGCAAACAAAACCTAAACCAAGCATATAGAACAAAGAAGTCATGCTTCCCTCTAAACCCAACCAAACCGGCCACGTCCTCCCCTTTTGCTTCAAATCACCACCCTAATTGGCCCCTCGTGATTCCTCGAAGGAACCGGAAAAAGTGATATTTTGAGGAAATAACAAAGGTATCCTGACATCTCGATTACGCATAATCTTTCCATAGGGTTGAAAGGTATCTCCCTCCACCGTTTGAGAACCGAACACCTCTAAAGTCTAAGGGTCTTAAAGGGTTGTAATGTATTGGCAATGGGTAAGGTAGGTGAAAACAATTTAAAAAATGGGGTTAATTCCTAAATGAAGCGCAAGAATCACAATTCTCAAAAACAATAGTTCAAAAGATGCAATTCACATTCCACAATAAACATTGATCACACTTTTACACATCCCAAAATCTCTATGTTATACACACTCAAATCACCTTTTTCAAACTTCAAAGCTTTTATTCATATGTCCTCGCCTTTTTCACAATTCGGACGGCTTTTCTCCTTTTTTTTTATTTTGATTTTCTTTTCTTTTTTTTTCTTCTTTTTTTTCAAAAACAAATTTTCATATTACATCTTTACAATTAAGCTCACTTTCAAACTTGCTCAAACCAACTATCGATCATTATTCTTGATTTATACACAATAAGCTCAAACAAACCTTGCGAGGTAAACGCTTCACAACTAAGGGTTGGTAAAACATTGGCCATCGGGTTTGTAACATGGGTAACCAAGAATGGAATTAAAGGCTCAACATGGTTAGCAAGTAAGATGATGTAAAAAGAAAATTAATTTGTAACAAAACAAAAGGAACAAGAATAAGAAAAATGAAAAAGGTGCCCTCTTCCTCCCTTAAAAGTGTCAAGTCGGTCTTGGGAGCTACAAGTCAACACAAAGATCGAAACATGCGTAATCAAGGATCCAAATATGTCACTCAAGAAGAATGACGAAGGCTAGAACAATAAAACCTCACGGGATTAAAAAACAAAGCAACTACCAATTAAAGGGATCAAATCCACAAATGGGAAGCGACTCCATCCTACCACAGCCCAAAGGCATAGAGTTTCACATGACAAAAGTGTTCTAACCAACTACCTTCGCCTAGACTCGTCTACATTGATCAACAATAGACTCAAACTGTGTATTCATCACTGGCTTAAGTAGAAATAGATATTCCACACACATTCATTCACGTTTCGAATCCAAATATGAGCATTATTCCAAAAGTTTATGCAATTAGACAAGTTTATCACGATCCAAAAATATAGGAAAAGACTATGAGGCAAATCATATAAACTAGACTACACATTCTCATAACAGAAGCTTTTCCTATATTGCACACATATATAAACAACTAAGTAATCTAAACAAGCTAAATGGCTCATAAAGAGGCATGAAAATCACATAATAATCCCAATCGACAAACAAGTGATCAATTGATATCAACATCAATGATCCCAGGTTCTTTAGAACCGATCAAACATCCTCGAACCATTCAACTTCTTCCTAAACTAAACTATCCTAAGCACACAAAAACAAAAAAAAAACTAAAGGAAAAAGGGAAAGATTTCACCAGATGCTTCTTGAAAACACACTAAGACAACATGAGATGCGGCGAAGCTCCTAATGCTACCTCCACGAGTCTTCATATCTGCACAGGTTAGATAGGAACAAACCAAAACGAAACAAAAAGAAACTCGTTTTTTTTTTATAGGAATATGAAGAAAAACAAGGGAAAATCAACAAGGAAACCATTCACCCCCCCCCCCAAGCTAGTATAGACATTGTCCTCAATGTCAGGCATCGAGAGACTACCTAGAAGGCAAAAAGGGGAAGAGAAAAGTACCTCATTGACTAGGTCTCGGGTTGCCTCCCGGAAGCGCTTCTTTAACGTCATAGCTTGACGCAACACATGGATTACAGGTTACCCATAATCAATACTTGCCATTGCAGTGGAGATAAGCTCACCATTCTTATTCTTGACAATAGTCACCGCCCCTTTCTTAGGTACTACAAACACAGGGGAAACCCTTCCTTGATGTGTTGGAAGGGGTTTAAGCTTTACCTTTGGTGCTTCATTAGCCTCCTTTGCAATGGCCACATCTAATGCATCTAGAAATTGCTCCTCCATGTCCCTGTTTTCCTTGTTCTCATTCAACTCAAAATCATGATTAGTATAGAATAATTCTTTACGCATATCAGAGACAATGGAATTAACAGTGTCAACCATCATGTAATTTTCAGAATTAGAACAAGGATATTTCATAGTTTTATTTAAATCAAAATCTAAAACCTCCTTTCCTACTTTCAATGAAATCTTGGCACCCTTTACATCAATAAGGGCACCCGAAGTAGCTAGGAAAGGACGTCCTAGAATTATAGGTATATGAACATCCTCATCCATATCTAGGACCACAAAGTCAACAGGTATGACAAACTTCCCCACCCTTAGGGGAACATCTTCCACCTTACCCTTTGGAAATTTGATCGATCGATCGGCTAATTGAAGGGATATGTTAGTGGGAAGAAGTTCTCCTATATTTAATCGTTGATAAACAGAATATGGCATGAGACTAACTGAGAAATCTGGCACGGCCATGCTAATGCCTGGCACGGCCGTGCTGAATCTGGCACGGCCGTGCTGAATCTGGCACGGCCGTGCTGAATCTGGCACTGGCACGAGCATGGAAATTGGCTTGGCACGGCCGTGCTAATGCCTGGCACGGCCGTGCTAAAAGTGGCACGGCCGTGCAGCGTAGGCAGGAAGGTTGCAGGCACTTTGGTCTTCTTAAAACAGTCACAACTTTTTATCCAGAGCTCCGTTTGAGGCGTGCAATATATCGTTGGAAAGCTCTTCAAGTCTACTTTCCAATGCAATTAAAATCACTCCATTATCATTTGTATACCGAAAGTTGTGAGCAAAATAGTGAACAGGTGTCATATTTGTGAACTGTTCTGCCTTGCCTGCTACTTAACTTGCCTTTCAAGGCCTTGAGAACCGCAGCAAAGCCTTAGCTTGGTGGACTAGGATCGATAATAGCCTGATTACGCACCAATGGTTCGGGACTCGACATAACTTGGTCAACTATACCTGTTAACACACCAAAAACAGACCGAAACCCGTGAAGCACGTAATATGAAGGAAACGAGTGTAACAAGGCAATAAACGACCAAAACGGGCCTAAATACATCCAAAATCACCCATTTATATGCCTTAAAGCGCGCCCTAATGTGCGCTTGTCATCGAGCTCTCTTATGTGTAGGGAAAAAGGATGCCCAAAGAGCTATGAGGATAGTCCATGATGGCATTTGTGGAACCCATGTTAATGGTAAAATGCTAGTCCAGAAGATAATGCGAGAAGGGTACTATTGGACTACCATGAATAGGGATTGTCAAGAATATGTAAAAACATGCCCTAAATACTAAATTTATGCTAATTTACTACATATTCCTCCATCTCTACTTTACACCTACACTTCACCATGGCCATTCTTTACATGGGTAATGGATATCATTGGTAAAATTACCCCTACAAGAACAGGATGTCATGAATTCCATCCTAGTAGCAATTGATTACAATCATATGCTAAACTCAGCAAAACATGTATCACTCTTTATCGAAAGGAATATCATTTGTCGATACGGAATCCCACATGAAATGATAAGTGACAATAGAGCTCACTTTCAAGATGAATGTGAAGAATTGTTGCAAAAATATGGCATTCAGCATCATCACTCATCCCCTTACAGACCTCAAGCAAATGGAGCAATTGAGGCAGCTAATAAAAATCTAAACACTATTATCGAGAAAATGACAAAAAATTACAAGGATTAGCCTGACAAACTCCATTTCGCACTTTGGGGTTATCGCACATCAATTCGCACATCAACATGAAATACGCCATTCTCCTTGGTTTATGGAATACCTTATATTGTCAAAACAATCCTATAAGGAGGTGCAGCAAAACTAACTGATATAGATGGCAATGAGTTCTCAAACATGACAAATCTTGACCAACTTAAAAAATACTACCCATAATTACTTGAGTAAGATAATCAAGAGATCTACGTTTGGTCTGATTTCTTAAATAAGGATACATAGGCAACCCTTTATAGGGTGCGGCCACTTTAATTCTCGCAAACCTCGCATCCCTGAAATAAAAGAAATTCGACAGAAATTCGATGGAACAGAAGCGTCGCAGAAAAAAGTCTGTCGCCGGCCGAAAGACTGCAGCGCCAAACGACAGACCTTGTCGCCAGACGATAGCTGGCGACAGCCTCTAAACGGCGATCCCACTCTTCTAGAAGTACCTGGGCAAATTTTGGTGTTCTTCGGAAAAATTTCGACTTCCGTACTCGAAAAAATTCTGGAAAATAAAATTTATATTTTCATTGCTTTAATAAATTAAATTTAAAAAAGTTAATTTAATTAAAAGGCTGAAATTTCATTAATAAAATAAAATAAAAATTACATTATTGATGGAATTTAAATAAAAGCTTAATAAAACAAATTAACTTTAAATTTAAAACTAAGTCTAATAAATTGGAAGTTAAGAAATGCTTCAATCTTTCTTTTTTTTCTTTGCTCTTTTCCAATTTTATCTACATCCTCTTCATTGTCCATGACTTTAGCTAGTAGGCATCCTTTAGAGGACCTACATTCAATTTTGGAGTAAATAGTTTCTTCCTTAGCTAGGACTCCATGTTTCTTCTCTACCCAAACCTTCTTCTCTGAAGTGTCAGCTTTTCTTTTCCCTTCATCTTTTGTAGAGTCTTTCTTTTTAGGCATCATAGGTGTTTTGAATTCAATCTTTTAACCCTAACGTTCATTAACAGGAATTACTTTGTCACCTAGACAATTCTTCACATTGTTTTTACTCTGATTTTTCTTCATGTCCTTTGAAGTTTTCTTAAGAAGCCACATCTTTACATCATTGGGCAAGGAAGGAGGAACCTTTTGGGTAATAACTTCCCATAAAGGTCTAGCACTCCAATATGCATCAAATTTCTCTACTTCTTGTGACACAAGGAATTCATAGGGACGACGAAGATTCCCAGAAGAAATTGTTTGAAGTAGGCCGTATTGTCTTTTTACCCTGTATGGATGATAAAAAGTCATCTTGGTTAAGCTTGGAAGACGACAGAAAGGTTGCTTGTTGACACCAACCATCTTCTCTATTTTCCACCAAGGAATGACCCACTTGCTAGAAAAGTTGCAAGAGGCAAAGACTTTATTCCACTCATTGCGCCCCATCTTAGAGAAGCGTTTCTTTCGCCTTACAAAGCAATTTGGAGTATATTATTCAACATTGTCAGGAGGACTAATTAGTTCTAGTTTCTCCATTAGCCATATCTGCAAAATTCAATGCAAATAAATTAAAATTACTATACAAAAATATGTTTTTAATTTCTGTAATTAAAAATATTATTTTTCTACCTGTAATAAAATTAGAGAGCCCTGAAAAGGTGCTTTTGGATTTTTCTTCAATTCATCAAGACTAAGCATAATCTCTCCCATAATTAATGGTATTGGGTTTCTTCCACATTCAATCTGCTCCTAAACAGTTATTATAATTGCTTGACCCTCATTAGTTTTACCACTACTGAGAAGATATTAGTTAAGCATACAAAAGAGAAAAGTCCTTCTTCTACAAACATGAAAATATTCAGAATAGGTTCTATCAATGTAATGGCGTGCAAATTCTTTTAAATTAACTACACTACCATCTACATTATTTGTTAGATATTTGTCTCTTAAATTAAAGAAGAGCTCGAAATATTCATAATAATATTCGTTTATTCTAGTGATTACCGCAAGATCTAATGAAGGGAAGCCTATGATGGAACCAAATTCTTCCGGTAAAGGTCTAATTTCATCACACCCTAGTCTAAAACAATAAGTATCTGTATCCCAATATTCCAAGGCGGTATGCATAAAATCTATATTAAGAACTACCCCCTTGACACCATAAATACCTCCCATGTGAAAAAAGTCAAGTTCTTTTCTCTCTTTAGCAGTTAAAGACCGACACCATTCACGAGTGAAATTGGTAAAACTCCTAGTAACTAAAGTCATGATTATTTGTTGAGAAACTAAGATTATAGCTAATCTGCTGGAATTATGAAGAAATTTGGCAGATTAGGTGGATATTTATGCACAAAATCGACGCAGTTTTACTCCGGTAAGGATTCGGAGTCAGCGCACTGTAGCGCCAAACGACGACCATGTCGCCTGGCGATAGAGTCTGTCACCTGGCGACAGCCGCAACGCCTGGCGCCAACACAAAACGTGTGGCGACACGTGGCGCTGCAGTATTTCCTCAACGTGCTATGTAAATCTCATTTTTCTGGTTATGATTCGAATTCGTACAATGACTTTATGATTTTATCCCTTCCTACAAATACCCTTCCATATTAATTTCATATATTTTCGATCAATCTTTCATTTTTGGATTTATTCAAACTTAATTTAAGTTTAGGTTTGTTTCAAATGCAATTTTTTTTCATTTTTTCTTTTGGTGGAAAAAGTCGGATACCCTCCATTAATAATAAAATGATGGAAATTTTTTCGTAAAATTAATTTTATCACAATTTTTTTGCACACACACACATGCACATATAAAATGAAAAATAAATAATACTAAATAAAAGTATGTATATACAATATGTCTAACAAATGAGTGAATCAGGTAAAGTCTTATACAAGTCAAAATAAATAAAACAAATATACAATTATGGCGCTGGAGGACGCAAATGATGAGGGATGTTCATCATATTAAAGAACTGTGGAGATCGAGGAGTATGCTCCCCACCAGCTCCAGCTCCAGTCTCTCCGGGAGGAGGAAAACTTAGCTCAGACCCATCCACCTAAGGTCGCCCTGATGAATCAACAGAGGCTGAGGCTGCGGAGGCTGCTGCGATGACGAGACGACCTCATACATCCCACCACCTCTCGAAGCCGAAGTGGCCTCTCCTTGGCCTACCGTCCAAGCCCGTGCACCCTAAGATGAAGAGTCTGAGCCCTCCACCACCTTGGTCCGGACAGCGTTAGATCGACCATCACGACCGCCAGAACCAGTGCGGCGATGCCTCGAACTTGACCTAGCTAGCTCTCTCCGAACCTCGGGTCTCATCCGAGTACAAGAAGGAATGGGCTGACCCTACAAGAAGAAGTCAAGTCAGAAGCAATCAAAACATAAATATAAACAATGTAGAAATAAAGAGAAAAAGATACCTCCTGAACAGCGTCGTTGCGACGACTGGTGGCCACGTTCCTCATCCGAATGAGCTGGCTCCAGAAGGCGTCTATGCACCTTGACATCGCCGTGACCACCTCAGGCGAGAACTGACAAAGAAATAAAGTCAGTAACAATGCAAGACAAATATGAACAAATAAAAAGTACAAAACTCACCCGAGTCTGGTGACGAGGAATCGATCGCTCCACAAAGCGCTGATCCTCGGGAGCTGGAGGAATCATCTCCTTGATGGGCCTGTATGTCCCCTACTAGTGGATCTACATACAAGGGGGCACGAACTCAGTAGGCCCAGCCTGGAAAAAACAAACCAAACTGAATAACACACACTTAGGGGCTACTTAGCAAAAGGTAAAAGATAAATACGCCGCTTCCTCAGACAAAACAAGGGCATGAGCTAACAACGGCACCATCTCCTCCTTGTAGCACCGCCCTTGGATCGCATGAGATCGCCAAGGGGTACCAGCAGGCGACCTCTCTGACATGATGAGCAGCCTCATGTCATTGACCATGTGACGTGGCGGAGGAACGAGGAAGACCAAAATCTCTAAGGAATGCTGAATAGCGACTCTGTCTCCTAGGTACGTCGCCGCCCCATATGTCTCTAGTAAGTAGCGACGCTCAGCAGTGTACTACGCGGCCACCCTAGGGATAACCAAACCGCCGCATGGCTGGTACAGCACCTCAGGCTCCTACAAAGAATGTCTATGAGATAAAAATCTACAAACATAATCAAGCAATTTTATGGCATAAAATTCGATAAACAAAGAAAATTAAGCAAAAGAAGTTTTGAATTTTTCAAAGATTCGTGAACAAAAACGCACAAATTCAACGAAAACCAGGGTGAGTTTGAAAAAAACTTACATAGATCGGGAAAGTAGATTATTAAAGCTTTGATTTGCAAAAAATTTGAGAAAATTTGGTTGAAGAAAGATCAAGTTGGAGCAATTTGAACCTCCGTAGCGATTTTCAAAGAAAGAAAGCAACAATAGCAAAATTGGCAAAAAAAAGGGATTTATATGGAAATCCCAATTTTGGCGCCAAACGACAGCTTTGTCACCTAGCGACAGAGTGCAGCGGTTGGCGAAAGAGCATAATCTTGGCGCCAGCGACGCTTTAGTGGCGACACAGCTCTAAGCCACTCAGAATGATTATTTCGACCTCCTACAGCAATTTTGGGTTCCTTGGTACGCCAATTAGCCCCTATAAGCAATTTGACATGATTTAGTAATCGGCTCGGTTACAATCGCATTAAGTAATCGACTTGATAAATGATCGTCTCACTTGGCTTAAAGCGCCTAAACATTAGCTTATCACAAAGGCACTGACATACTGGTTCACAATACAACAAAGGCAACAACATACTGGTTCACAATTAAGAAGCACCGACATACTGGTTCAAAAGCAGCAAAGCGCCGACGCACTGGCATAGAAAAAGCAAAGGATCGCAACAAATGAAGGTAGTTTAAGGCGAAGCAATCTTCGATCGTGTTCCCAGGCTAACGGAAGATGGTCAGAAAGCGCTAGAAGGTCGTTTCAGGCGAAGCAATCTTCGATGGGGTTCTCTAGCATGTAGAAGTCTATCACGGCGGAATTGGAGGTAGTTACAGGCATAGTAATCATCAGATGTATTCTCTAGCTTACAGAAGACCGTCAAAACAAACAGCAGGATGGCGTTCCCTAACTTACGGAAGGTTGTCAACTATAGCAAATGCAAAAGCAACAAATCGGTTACTTCAGAGACGTGTGCTCGACGGTGCAAGATACGCGTTTTATAACTCTTTTATCTGTTTAACCAATGCTAGTTTGAAGGTATCGACGTTACAAGAATGATTAAGGATCGCAGAACGTTCTGAATCATTCTCCGTCCCTATCGCTACTTTTACTTTTGTTTTCGATGCTTGCGTTTCCCCAAACTCATTCAAAGTCGGGGATGCTGTAGACACCCATTTGTGTCTCCCTAAAACCAAACCCTGTGATGAGTACCTTTCACGTCGAATCATAATCGAATGAAGTGAAAGTGTGGAAAGTCTAGTGTTGCGGTTAGTTTTTATTCTTTTCTTTCTCTCTGTTTTTGAAAACCTATTTTAAGAAAACAGCCAATCCATTTTGGTTTGGTTTATATCAAGGGTCCAATAATCTTGTAGTTGGGTCGGCTTCAAAAAGAGCTTTCCAACGATATATTATAAGCCCAATTCCGATGAATAATGAGGAAGTTATGGTAAAATTACTAAACCGGGCCCGGTTTGATCTTTATATGCGGCCCAATGATCTAGGGGATGGCCTATTATGATTTATCATTCCTAATGTGATTAGGATTGATTATAGTCTTTTGAATCATAATTTAATTAGAAATAATAAATTGACTTTAATTGACATTTTAGAGTTTTAATTAGAATAAAAGAAGTGTTTTTAAGGAAAATACAGTTTTACCCTATTGTACGATTAAATTTTATCAAAATAAGAAAATGCGTGGAAATTTGTTTACAGTGCCATACGACATCTCGGTCGCCTGGCAACAGACTTGGCGTCAGGCGACACGGGCAGCGTCTGGCGACAGGCGCGTGTTTGGCGCTGCAGTCGTGTTTTATTATTTTCGAAACTCTAATTCGTTTTTTATCATATCCGGCTGATTTTCTTTATAAATATCCTCCTAAAACAACCGTTTTCAATCATTAATTCTTATGAATTGTCTCTGATTCTTTCCTTGAAGTTACTAACGCGTGTATTTTGTTATTAGAAAGAGGTACGAGGCATCCAAGTAAGAGCTTTAATTGTTTGCATTGTTGTTATGATATAGAAATCATGTCTAGGTTGTTATTATGATTCCTAATGTCATGTTAGGGGGTTTTGATCTTCCTAGTATCACACTACAAGGAAAAAGCCTTTGGGCAACAAAAGAATTCGTCGCCCAAGCCTCAATTGTCGTCGCCCAAAGCCTTGTGCAACGACTAAGGATTCGTCGTGGGCTCGTCGCCCAATGGTCGACGCCCTTACAATTTTGGACGACGACTATATACGGCGTTGCCCATATATAGGTTAGGGCGACAGTTACATGCGTTGCACATAATACTGTTTCGACTACGACTTTTGCTTTTTGTTGACTATAATTAGTTCCTTTATGTGCAACGACTGTGTGCTTCATCGCCCATTAGGATGTTTTGACGACGATTTATATTGTTCCCTTTGGGCTACGAAAGAGTGTTAATCGTCACCAAAAAAAGCTGATTTGCAGTTTGGTACAATAATATGGGCAACAATTTTATTGTCGCCCAAAACGATTTAGGGCAACGAACTATCGTTTATGTTTCCCAAACATACAATGTAGCGCCAAATATAATAGATATGGGCAACAATATTGTTGTCACCCGGTGCGATTTTGGGCAACCAAATTACATCCATGTTGCCCATATTATTAATGTAACGCTAATTTCAAATTATAATTGTAATATGCAGTACTATTTGGTTACCATAAGATGATTTAGGGCAAAAAATGATATTTATTTTATTGTCCTATCGTTCTTGCACCTGAATTTCTCCAACCTGTTTTACGTGACAAAAAATTCACTTCACAATAATAATACTTGTACCCTGGTCCTGTATATTACATTTCAAAGATAACTAATATGACAAATTTAAGAATTTTCATATAGCAGTCATATTATAAATTAATTGTTTCTCAAAACAAAAGGAAAAAGCCTTTGGGATAATTCATGGAAAAATTATAAACGTATTTAAACTCTATCTAAAATTCATGAATACCACTATTATATCATATCCAAAATGCACAGGACGTTCTCGATTTGTTAAGGAAAAACATCATGCTACCTTGTTCCTGTAAGGTAATAAGACAAAAATAGGCATCAATACTTACAAAAAAATGTTACTAAAATATCTAATTACATGTGAACAGAATACTAGAGATAAAATCATTGCATAGTGTTAGTAGGACTTGATTCAAGCCCAAAAAGAAAGAAGAAGAATATTACCTCATTTCCTCACACATTTTTAGCATATCTTCTCTTAGTTTCTTTTCATGTTCAATGGCTTCCTTATTCATTCGAGAAAATTCTATTTTGAGCTCCTCATTTGATGCTTTTAGTTGTTCATTCGATGCTCTAAGCTCTTCACTTGATGCACTAAGTGTCTCATGATTCTTACTAGTATTGGCACCCAATTTCATATAACCATCAGGCTAATCTGCATCAAATCTTAAAGGCCTGGCTAGCCAATCCCACAAATATGCAACATCAATTATAGAAGCATTTTTTTTTATGCACAACACTTTGATGCATAACAAAGTCTGATGCTCTAACTGTGTTATATGCAATCCAAAAGAAATCGTGGGGAGTCCCTCCTTAAAAAAAAATATTCATTGCTGTCTGTTAAAAAATAATTGAATAAACATACTTTTTGGTCTTCTCATATAATCTCACGTAGATGGGATATTGTTGTTGTACTTCAGCAATTTCAGATTGCTCTTCATCTTGATGGAGACATTTGGTGGCTCATTAAGCTGCATATGAAAAAATAAATGAATATCCAAATGAATAATGTTTCATTAATATAGTTTTGTAATTGAAAAGCCAAAAAACACACCAGATCAAAGAATATTCGTGATGTAGACTTTGCTCCATTGGTCGGTGTTTCAGTCAACTTTAGTTTATTTGCTGTGTTTACTTTGCTAATGGCTTATATGTTGAACAAGTTAGTCAATGTAACATAATTGCAATGATATTGAATAAATTAGAAATTAATTGTATCAAGAGGTGTAGCACGTTACCACCCAAAAAAAAGGGAAGCACATTACCTCTTGTTTTGGGGAACTCCAATACTCATAAACCAACCAATCCCATTGTGCCGGATCAATAGTTGGAGGTCTATTGTCTCTAGCCTCTTTCTTAGTTTTACCTCTATAGTATTTTTCCTTTAGTCTAAACCTCCAATGCCTATATAGGATAGAGCATTGAAAGCTCAATGCATCAATCACGTCCGCACCGCCAACCTTTTTAGGTAAATTGTATTTTCCCTAGTAAATCATCATTTAAAATACAGCACACAAAACATATAGTTAGTAAAGTGATCTAATAATTTAAAACTTCAGCAAATTTGTTTTATAAAACTCAAACTCACCAAAATCTTGTCATACAAACTTTGCTTTGCAGAAGAATCCATTTTAGCCCAATTTCTACCAACAAAATAAATAAAAATCATAAATCACATAGATGTGCTCATTAAGACATGCATGTTAGATAAGTGAAATTAATTTTACCAAGCTTAGACTTACAATGCATCTAAAGGACAAAACTCTTCGACCCAATTGCTACAATCGCATATGAACTCATTTGCCTTTTCACCAACCACACGTCGAAGCTCATCCATGAAAGTTATTGTAATTTTTTCATCTGGATTTTTTGCCCTTTTAGAAGCATATTTTAAGTAGGACCACGCCTCTTACGATCTAGAAATTTTTTTCGAAGCTCAGCTTGGTCAATCCTTCGCTGCTCACGATAAGTCAACCTTGGTGGTGGTTGTTGAATCTCACTTTCTTGTTGATTTTGCTATGATGATGTTGGTATGATTGACATTTTCCTACAATAAAATTCATGTCAAATTTATTCCACGTAAATAAATTAATTCTAGAAGAAATCATTTGAATAAGAAAAGATAGGTAATTGAAAATTAGTATCCTTACTAGTTTTGATAATATATTTAAAACGATATAAATATGTATACATGTATTTAACTAAACAAAAGACAAATATATCAACACTAACACTCTAATCATGCATATTATTAATCAATTTATAGTGAATAATGAAAAACAATAAATAAATAATAAAAAAAAAAGCAATAAGGAGTTGTTTAGATGGTTTCAACTTATATAGTTTCCTCCCTCTTGTGGTTTTGCTTCAAAAAAACAAGAAAAAAAAAACTGTTTAGATAGTTTTAACTATATAAATGAAATTATTGAATCTTCAAATTTATGAACTGTGATGCCTTCTAGCTTCCAATCAACTCTTTAGTCATTGTAAAAAGCCATGATGATACTAATTAATCATTAAAATAATAATTGTATAGAAGCAAAATTCTACTTACTACTATCTATATCTTATAAATTAATACCAGTTTAAATGCACCAACTAAGTTATTCAGTAGAACTATCACTTTCATATTCATCGTCTTCAAGATCGTCATCAAGTGCATGCAAAGTACATTCCATTTCAGAGAGCTCCTCCTCCTCCTCCTCCTCCTCATTAATAAAATCATCTCCTTGGTTGATGTCAGCGTGTACTACTTCAACTTCAACAGCATTTCTAACTAAATTAATGTCTTCATCATCTCTATCTTCATAGTTAGTTACAGGTGGTGTCACATGATCCCACAATGATTCATTTTCATGAGTATCTTCATCATTAGGGAAATCAAAGAAGTTTCGTTGATTTGCCTTAATTACATATCTCCAATTTGGTTCATTATGAGTGGGTACATAGAAGACTTGCTTAATTTGAGAAGCTAAAGAAAATGACTCATTAGTTTTTAACTTTTGAGTAACATTGATAAGCACTGCTTCTAAATTGTCTTTTTTAATCCCTCTCTCCTCACTAAACACATCAAACCACTTGCATTTAAATTAAACAACTTTGGGACTTGTTCGATTTTTTAAGGCACCATACTCTAGCACAATAACCTCCTCTAAAATCCCATAAAAAAGAATTTCTCCACTTTCATCATCGCCTTTCACAACTACACCACTATTTTGAGTTTTACGATTTCTTTGCCTTTTTTGGAGTGAAATCTAAACCCATTAATTACATATCCATCAAAAGTCATAACACGTTTCATAGGTCCTCGTGCTAAACACAATAACTCTTCTGTAATCCGTTCATCCCCATCTTTCCAAAGCTTAACAATCTGTTATTCACATGTAATAAGAAAACAATAAAGAAAAGGGGAAAAATGTAATAGGAAAAAAGAAGTATGTGCTTACTTACCCTATGTTTAAACCATTTTCAAAAGTCAATCTTTGGAAGACTCCTATCATTTTCATACTCACTAACCATAGAAATTAAAGTATTAATTAGTCTACTATATATATTTTTAAAATATTTTTTTACATCACTTGAATTAACTTACTCTATAAAAGGTTGTGCTTCATCATAATTTTTTAGAACATATAATTGAGCTTCGTTCCATTCATCAAAATTCAGCTGCTTTAGATTTGTCTTCCCTAAAGACTTGCCCATTATAGAGAAAACCGACATGCTATGGGGTTGTTGATGGTCAATGTCGTCATTTCGATCTAGATGGTTAAATTGTGTCTCAATCTTAGACATACATCTAGAGAAAAATGTTAGACATTCCATTTCAATGTACCCATTAGCAATTGAAGCTTCGGGGTGAGATTTGTTTCGAACATATGATTTAAATGTCCTCATTGCCCTTTAAAAAAAAGTATAGTTATAATTTATGTATTTATATATGTAAGTAATTAAAAACTATCATTACTAGATTACTTACCTTTTAAAGCGATACATCTAGCGACAATGCACAGGGCCAGCCATCCTAGCTTCAGTGGCTAAGTGCATTGGATGATGTATCATCACACCAAAAAATGCAGGAACGAATATACGTTCTAACTTGAACAAGGTGACTGCAATGTTTGATTCCATTTGCTTTAAGTCGGAAACCTTCAAAGTTTTTGAGCATAATTGTTTAAAAAATAAACTAAGCTCCCTGAAAGGTTCCAAAACCTTCTCATCTATGACACCTTTAAAGGCAGGCGTGAGCAAATCTTGCATGAAAACATGATAATCATGAGTTTTCATTCCCATGATCTTTCCATCTTGTAAAGAAGTACACCGCGATATATTTGAAGCATAAGCATCTGGAAAAGCCAGCTTTGACAGAAAGGTAACTATTTTCCTCCGTTCATTCAAAGTTAGGTTGTAAGATGCCGGAGGGATTTTCCACTTTTTATCTCCTAAATATGTTGCACGTAGCTGACTATGCATCTTCATACTATCTAAGTCCAATCGAGCATTTAAGGAGTCTTTGTTCTTTCCTGATAAATCAAGTAGTGTGCCTAATATGCTTTCACATACATTTTTTTCAGTATGCATAACATCTAAGTTATGTCGCACTAAAAGATGCCTCCAATATGGAAATTGAACGAAACAACTTTCCTTCTTCCACTGATGCACGATGTATTGTTCGCCTTTTTTCCTTTTTTTAGTAACACCTTTTCCAAACTCCACATTTGAATAGCCACTTAATTTCTCTAAAACATCATGTCCTGTAAGTGGAGTAGGAGGAGGACCCCGTTCGACTTTCCCACCAAATGCACTCCTATTACGTCTCCATTTGTGATCTGTCTCTAAAAACACTCGATTATCCATATAACAGTATTTGCGCCCATGTTTTAACCAAAATGATCGTGTATCTTTATGACAATAAGGACATGCAAGTTTCCCTTTAGTGCTCCAACCAGAAAGATTAGCATAAGCTGGAAAGTCACTAATAGTCCACACCAACACTGCTCGCATATTAAAAGTGTGCTTGGTATGAGCATCAAAAGGTTTTACTCCTATCTCCCACAATTCTTTAAGTTCATCAATTAAAGGTTGCAAAAAAACATTTATATCATTCCCTGAAGATTTAGGACCAGGAATTAGCAAAGATAAGATAATTTTGTCACTTTTCATGCACATCCAAGGAGGTAAATTATATGGCACTAACATTACTGGCCAAATGCTATATCTGCTGCTCATGTTAGCCCCAGGATTAAATCCATCACTTGCTAAACCCAAGCGTATATTACGAGCATCAGCAGCAAATTCTGGATATAGGGTATCCAAAGACTTCCATGCTTCTAAATCAGCTTGGTGCCTCATTACCTCATCATTTGGGCGTTCATCCTTATGCCATCGCATATGCTTTGCTAATTTTGAGGACACAAACATTCTTTGCAACCTTGGAATAAGAGGAAAATGATGTAAAACTAATTGAGGAATTCGAGTTTTTTTTCCGGCAACACTTTCGTCGCCTTCATCCCCTGAAGATACATCACCACCTTGCACAACTTTGTCCTTCCATCTAGGAGCCAAGCATTTAGGGCATTTTTCTTCATTTGCAAACTCCTTCCGAAACAAAATGCAATGGTTTACACAAGCATCAATCTTTATATAATCTAATCCTAGTGCTTTTGTATATTTTTTTGATTCATAAGAATTTGCTGGAAACTTTTTATCATGATTAAATGCCCTATGCAATGCACTCAATAACATTGAAAAAGACTTATCACTCCACTTGTTACTAACTTTGATGTGTGGTAATGTGACAAGAAACTCCAATCTTTTAAATGTCTTGCACCCTGGATACAACTCGACCTCTATATCTTTAAGTAACGTCGTCATGAACTCCTTATTAGGGGTTTCATCATTGCAACTACTAGAACCAAACTCCATGGTGTTACCACTATCAATGGGAACTTCAGAAGTTGTAGTATTATTATTCCATGCATTTGTTGCATCAAAAACCAATGGAGCCATGTCATCAAAAGGCATTTCATCCTCTTCGTCATTTGAGACCTCCATCGTGTTCTCATCATTTTCGATATTACCATCTTGTTTATCATTTTCTCCGTAACTCACCCATGGGTTATAACTACTGTCTGTACCATATACTAGTAAGTAACATTGCATAGTTTTCCGATCTTGGGCCATCATTAATCGATAGTTCAAACATGGACATTTTAACAATGTCCTGTCATTTTTTTCTTTGAAAGCAAATTTTAAAAACTCATCAACCCCTTTTCTATACTCTTGTTTTTGCCTATCCTTTATACCATTGTAGTTCATCCAAGTTCGATTGACAAGCGCACTTTAGGGCGCGCTTTAGAGCATATTTTAGGATGATTTTGGATGTATTTGGGGCCGCTTTGGCCGATTATTACCTTGTTATGTTTACGTTCCCCATATTACGTGCTTCACGGGTTTTCGGTTTGTTTTTGATGTGTTTTCAGGTAATATCAACCGAGTTTAATCGGATCCCGAGCCCTTGATGCGTAACCGAGCTAGCCTTGACCGGAGTCCGAGGAGTTAAGGAAGTTCAAGTGTCGTGCATTGATTACATAGCACAGGTAGCACGGCCGTGTTACCATAGGCACACCCGTGCTGGCCTATAAGCAAGCAACCCCAGGCAAGGCAGCACGGCCGTGCAAGCAAATAGCACGGCCGTGTCAGTATCCACGCACCCGCACGGCCGTGCAGGCCATTAGCACGGCCGTGCCAGATGTTGCCCGTGCCCGTGTCAGCTTCAGTATGAGCCCCGTGCTAGAGCATATTCAGCACGGCCGTGTCATTTTTAGCACGGCCGTGCCATATATAGCACGGCCGTGCCAATTTGAAGAAGAAACCCGGTTTACTTACTGACAAGCTAGCACGGCCGTGCTGATCCAGGGTTAACTGCGCGCTTGACTTCTCCGAATTAGAAGACGTATATAAGGCCCGAATTTAAGAGGATTAAAAGAGAGTTTTTAGAGATAGTTTTGAGAGCCTTTGTAGAGAGTTATTGGAGAACGTTCTTAGTATTAGAGATTCTTTAGTTTTCTTAGAGAATTTCCTAGAGATTTTAGTTTTCTTGGATTGATTTGAAGCAAGATTTGCGAAGGTTATTTGTATTATTCATTGACGACGGATATCAAAGTTCTGAACTTTTCCATTGATTCGCATCAATACAATTGGTATTATTCATTCTTGTTTATTAATCAAGCTTTATTATTCCTTAATCAGAATTCATGTTTATATCTATTATGCTTTTGGAATTCATTATTGCTTTGATTATGAATATGTGTGAGTAGTCTCCTAGCTAGGGTTTCGGGATGAAACCCGGCCTAGGTAATCTATGTAATTGAGGATTGATTTTGATAAACGGATTGTGATTAAATTGATTATATGCGATTGCATGTTAATTCATTATAATAGGAGTAGCTAACCTAGAATCTTGAATTTGATTGCATGATATTCTTGATTTGAACAAGAGATTGTGAATTGAGTATTTCATTATTTAATGTGGTTTGATTATGTATCGAGTAATGTAAAGTGCATGAGAAATCCAAGCTTAGTATTGCCCGTTGTCTTCCTATCACATGATATTGATCAGACTTATAGTCTTTGCATATCCCGTTTGTCTCTGTGATTCCTTGTTGCTTAGTTACCAATGGTTAGGCGGATTCCCGTTCTCCCTAGTGTCTTAGTTTATTGATTTATTCCATCTTATTAGTAGTATTTTAGAACACCATTTTCCATTGATTTCGAACTAGATTAGGTTTAAGATTGATTTGCAATTACTCTCGTTCCTCGTGGACCGAACCTTTATTTGCCATTGTACTTGGTTATAGGGTGTTCGTATAAGTATTGTTTGATTGAGAGTTAGATTGTAGCGACCGATTTAACCCTTGTCAAAATGGCGCCGTTGCCGAGGAGCGGTGTTTGTTAATTGCTTTTTGATTTCTTGAGTCTAGTTCATCATAAAAAAAAAAGCACAAAAAGATTTTTCCCTTTTGGCTACACTTGTAGCCCTGCTATTTAATTGGTTTGGTTAGTGTGTATGCGCAGGTCTAAACAGAGAGAATTAATACCCTTCGATCCAGAAATCGAAAGAACTTTGAAGAGCAATCGTAAATCTCGATTGACGTCATCAAACTCTCAAGGAAAGGAACACAACACACAACAGGTTCCAATGGAAGACATACCGCGCCAACCTAATCGGCCAGCACCACGACCCCTTAACGAGTTGGGAACTCCTGGAGCGTATATAGCTTCAAGTGGGATTTCTCCACCCACTAATGAGGCCAATGATTTCGAGATCCGGCCAGCTATGATCACCCTCATCGAGAGAAGGCAGTTTAGTGGTGCCAAGCATGAGATCCCTTTGGCTCATTTGAACGAATTTGAGAAGTACTGCAATACCATCAAGGTTAATGGGGTGAATCAAGAGTTCGTGAGATTGAAGCTTTTCCCCTTTTCACTTATTGGGAGAGCTCTCGAATGGTTAGAGAAGGAGGTGAAGCCAAACTCTCTACACACTTGGGATGATGTCACGACAGCATTTTTGGGAAGATTCTATTCTCAAAAGAAGACGGTCGATGCTAGAGCCTTGATTCAAGGGTTTCGGAAAAGGAGTGGGGAGTCGATCTATGAAGCATGGGAAAGGTACAAGGAGTACCAAAGAGAGTGCCCACACCACGGAATCCCAACATATCAAGTTTTACAGATTTTCTATGGAGGATTTAGTCCTCAAGGGAAGACCAGTTTGGATGCGGGAGCAGGTGGCCCCATTATGAACAAAACCGAAGAGCAAGTCATAGATATTATCGAAGATGTGGTACGACACCACATGGATTGGCAAGACGGCGAGCGAGATGCTGTGAACAAGAGTGGAGGAGCGGTCTATTCAGTGGACCACCTCAATGCCATTAGCAACCTGACATCACAAATTACGAACCTCGGGAAGGAGATGTTAGTGATTAAAGCCAAGCTCGATTCCGTGCCATTGCAAGATCTTCCCTCCCAATCTAAGGGGAGAGGTATGAATCCTAATCCTTCCGTTTCTAATATGCTTGTAGGATGTATTTTCTGTGAAAACTGTGGGTCTTATGATCATTATACTAATGCTTGTAATTTTGATCCCTCATATGATCCTAATAATAATGATGGTAATAGATATAATAATGAACAGGTCAATGCTATGTCTTATGATAACGGACCTAGGAATGACAATAATAGATATCTGCCACCTAATCAAAGAGGGAACAATTATAATCAGGGAGGCAATGATTTTGATTATCAAAACCAGTGGGGAAATAGGGGCCAAAGGGACCAAAATTCCCAAGGACCCTATAATCAACATGGTGGTTTTGGAAATCAAAACCAATACCAACAGGGTAATTAAATGAATCATAATTCCCAGGGGCAATTCAATCAAGGGGGAAACGGCATTAATAACAGGGAAAACTGGAATAATAATAAGGGGTACTCTAATCAAAATCCCCAACAATCTAATGTGCGTGGTTCCCGAGCTACAAATGATAATTATTATGCTCATGGACCACCACAGAGATCTAGCTTGGAGGAAATGATGGAGTCCCAGGCCAAAATGTTCAACACTTTTATGTCCACCAGTGATAAAAAGTTTAGTGAAGTGATGACACATAATAAGATGCTTGAAACCCAGATTTCTCAGTTGGCTAGTGCTATAAAAGATGGGGTTGGAGTTTCAAAACTACCGCCTCAAGGTATTGACCCTAAAAACTCTGTAAATGCTATCACCACTAGGAGTGGAAAGACATTGAGGGGGAGCGATGAAGTAGTACCCCCTAGGAGTCAACCTGTGACTCCACCTATCACTGATAATGTTGTAGGAAGTGAGGATGAGAGGACCAGAGAAAAAGATAAAATTAATGAGGTCCCAAAGGAACAGGTGGGAGCACAAACCAATGAACCCGACCTATTACATAGACTCCCCTACCCCCAAAAATATGTGAGACATAAGCTAGATGCCCAATTCGGGAAGTTTTTAGAGACCTTGAGAGAAGTCCACCTTTCTATACCATTCACTGATGATATCAAGCAAATGCCTAACTATGCTAGGTTTTTAAAAGATATATTGAGTGGTAGAAGAAACTGTGAAGGGGTAGAAACTGTTAACCTCACTGAACACTGTAGTGCTATAATAATGAACAAAATGCCTCCTAAGTTAGGAGATCCGGGTAGCTTTTCAATCCCTTGTGCTATAAACAAAATGAATATTGATAATGCTTTGTGTGATCTTGGAGCTAGTGTTAGTCTCATGCCATATTCTGTTTATCAACGATTAAATATAGGAGAACTTCTTCCCACTAACATATCCCTTCAATTAGCCGATCGATCGATGAAATTTCCAAAGGGTAAAGTGGAAGATTTTCCCCTAAGGGTGGGGAAGTTTGTCATACCTGTTGACTTTGTGGTCCTAGATATGGATGAGGATGTTCATATACCTATAATTCTAGGACGTCCTTTCCTAGCTACTTCGGGTGCCCTTATTGATGTAAAGGGTGCCAAGATTTCATTGAAAGTAGGAAAGGAGGTTTTAGATTTTGATTTAAATAAAACTATGAAATATCCTTGTTCTAATTCTAATAATTGCATGATGGTTGACACTGTTAATTCCATTGTCTCTGATATGCGTAAAGAATTATTCTATACTAATCATGATTTTGAGTTGAATGAGAACAAGGAAAACAGGGACATGGAGGAGCAATTTCTAGATGCATTAGATGTGGCCATTGCAAAGGAGGCTAATGAAGCACCAAAGGTAAAGCTTAAACCCCTTCCAACACATCAAGGAAGGGTTTCCCCTGTGTTTGTAGTACCTAAGAAAGGGGCGGTGACTATTGTCAAGAATAAGAATGGTGAGCTTATCTCCACTGCACTGGCAAGTATTGATTATGGGTAACCTGTAATCCATGTGTTGCGTCAAGCTATGACGTTAAAGAAGCGCTTCCGGGAGGCAACCCGAGACCCAGTCAATGAGGTACTTTTCTCTTCCCCTTTTTGCCTTCTAGGTAGTCTCTCGATGCCTGACATTGAGGACAATGTCTATACTAGCTTGGGGGGTGAATGGTTTCCTTGTTGATTTTCCCTTGTTTTTCTTCATATTCCTATAAAAAAAAACGAGTTTCTTTTTGTTTCGTTTTGGTTTGTTCCTATCTAACCTGTGCAGATATGAAGACTCATGGAGGTAGCATTAGGAGCTTCGCCGCATCTCATGTTGTCTTAGTGTGTTTTCAAGAAGCATCTGGTGAAATCTTTCCCTTTTTCCTTTAGTTTTTTTTTGTTTTTGTGTGCTTAGGATAGTTTAGTTTAGGAAGAAGTTGAATGGTTCGAGGATGTTTGATCGGTTCTAAAGAACCTGGGATCATTGATGTTGATATCAATTGATCACTTGTTTGTCGATTGGGATTATTATGTGATTTTCATGCTTCTTTATGAGCCATTTAGCTTGTTTAGATTACTTAGTTGTTTATATATGTGTGCAATATAGGAAAAGCTTCTGTTATGAGAATGTGTAGTCCAGTTTATATGATTTGCCTCATAGTCTTTTCCTATATTTTTGGATCGTGATAAACTTGTCTAATTGCATAAACCTTTGGAATAATGCTCATATTTGGATTCGAAACGTGAATGAATGTGTGTGGAATATCTATTTCTACTTA
This sequence comes from Chenopodium quinoa, assembly GCF_001683475.1. Classification (NCBI taxonomy): domain Eukaryota; kingdom Viridiplantae; phylum Streptophyta; class Magnoliopsida; order Caryophyllales; family Amaranthaceae; genus Chenopodium; species Chenopodium quinoa. Next base: position 4,540,297 of record NW_018743783.1, read on the forward strand.
AGCCAGTGATGAATACACAGTTTGAGTCTATTGTTGATCAATGTAGACGAGTCTAGGCGAAGGTAGTTGGTTAGAACACTTTTGTCATGTAAAACTCTATGCCTTTGGGCTGTGGTAAGATGGAGTCGCTTCCCATTTGTGGATTTGATCCCCTTAATTGGTAATTGCTTTGTTTTTGAATCCCGTGAGGTTTTATTGTTCTAGCCTTCATCATTCTTCTTGAGTGACATATTTGGATCCTTGATTACGCATGTTTCGATCTTTGTGTTGACTTGTAGCTCCCAAGACCGACTTGAAACTTTTAAGGGAGGAAGAGGGCACCTTTTTCATTTTTCTTATTCTTGTTCCTTTTGTTTTGTTACAAATTAATTTTCTGTGTACATCATCTTACTTGCTAACCATGTTGAGGCTTTAATTCCATTCTTGGTTACCCATGTTACAAACCCGATGGCCAATGTTTTACCAACCCTTAGTTGTGAAGCGTTTACCTCGCAAGGTTTGTTTGAGCTTATTGTGTATAAATAAAAAATAATGATCGATAGTTGGTTTGAGCAAGTTCGAAAGTGAGCTTAATTGTAAAGATGTAATATGAAAATTTGTTTTTGAAAAAAAAGAAGAAAAAAAAAAGAAAAGAAAATCAAAATAAAAAAAAAGGAGAAAAGCCGTCCGAATTGTGAAAAAGGCAAGGACGCATAAATAAAGTCGTCATGAACTCCTTATTAGGGGTTTCATCATTGCAACTACTAGAACCAAACTCCATGGTGTTACCACTATCAATGGGAACTTCAGAAGTTGTAGTATTATTATTCCATGCATTTGTTGCATCAAAAACCAATGGAGCCATGTCATCAAAAGGCATTTCATCCTCTTCGTCATTTGAGACCTCCATCGTGTTCTCATCATTTTCGATATTACCATCTTGTTTATCATTTTCTCCGTAACTCACCCATGGGTTATAACTACTGTCTGTACCATATACTAGTAAGTAACATTGCATAGTTTTCCGATCTTGGGCCATCATTAATCGATAGTTCAAACATGGACATTTTAACAATGTCCTGTCATTTTTTTCTTTGAAAGCAAATTTTAAAAACTCATCAACCCCTTTTCTATACTCTTGTTTTTGCCTATCCTTTATACCATTGTAGTTCATCCAAGTTCGATTGACAAGCGCACTTTAGGGCGCGCTTTAGAGCATATTTTAGGATGATTTTGGATGTATTTGGGGCCGCTTTGGCCGATTATTACCTTGTTATGTTTACGTTCCCCATATTACGTGCTTCACGGGTTTTCGGTTTGTTTTTGATGTGTTTTCAGGTAATATCAACCGAGTTTAATCGGATCCCGAGCCCTTGATGCGTAACCGAGCTAGCCTTGACCGGAGTCCGAGGAGTTAAGGAAGTTCAAGTGCCGTGCATTGATTACATAGCACAGACAGCACGGCCGTGTTACCATAGGCACACCCGTGCTGGCCTATAAGCAAGCAACCCCAGGCAAGGCAGCACGGCCGTGCAAGCCAATAGCACGGCCGTGTCAGTATCCACGCACCCGCACGGCCGTGCCAGATGTTGCCCGTGCCCGTGTCAGCTTCAGTATGAGCCCCGTGCTAGAGCATATTCAGCACGGCCTTGTCATTTTTAGCACGGCCGTGCCAGGAAGCTGCACGGCCGTGCTATATATGGCACGGCCGTGCCAATTTGAAGAAGAAACCCGGTTTACTTACTGACAAGCTAGCACGGCCGTGCCAAATACAGCACGGCCGTGCTGATCCAGGGTTAACTGCGCGCTTGACTTCTCCGAATTAGAAGACGTATATAAGGCCCGACTTTAAGAGGATTAAAAGAGAGTTTTTAGAGATAGTTTTGAGAGCCTTTGTAGAGAGTTATTGGAGAACGTTCTTAGTATTAGAGATTCTTTAGTTTTCTTAGAGAATTTCCTAGAGATTTTAGTTTTCTTGGATTGATTTGAAGCAAGATTTGCGAAGGTTCTTTGTATTATTCATTGACGACGGATATCAAAGTTCTGAACTTTTCCATTGATTCGCATCAATACAATTGGTATTATTCATTCTTGTTTATTAATCAAGCTTTATTATTCCTTAATCAGAATTCATGTTTATATCTATTATGCTTTTGGAATTCATTATTGCTTTGATTATGAATATGTGTGAGTAGTCTCCTAGCTAGGGTTTCGGGATGAAACCCGGCCTAGGTAATCTATGTAATTGAGGATTGATTTTGATAAACGGATTGTGATTAAATTGATTATATGCGATTGCATGTTAATTCATTATAATAGGAGTAGCTAACCTAGAATCTTGAATTTGATTGCATGATATTCTTGATTTGAACAAGAGATTGTGAATTGAGTATTTCATTATTTAATGTGGTTTGATTATGTATCGAGTAATGTAAAGTGCATGAGAAATCCAAGCTTAGTATTGCCCGTTGTCTTCCTATCACATGATATTAATCAGACTTATAGTCTTTGCATATCCCGTTTGTCTCTGTGATTCCTTGTTGCTTAGTTACCAATGGTTAGGCGGATTCCCGTTCTCCCTAGTGTCTTAGTTTATTGATTTATTCCATCTTATTAGTAGTATTTTAGAACACCATTTTCCATTGATTTCGAACTAGCTTAGGTTTAAGATTGATTTGCAATTACTCTCGTTCCTCGTGGACCGAACCTTTATTTGCCATTGTACTTGGTTATAGGGTGTTCGTATAAGTATTGTTTGATTGAGAGTTAGATTGTAGCGACCGATTTAACCCTTGCCAAAATGCTAGCACGGCCGTGCGGGTGCGTGGATACTGACACGGCCGTGATATTGGCTTGCACGGCCGTGCTGCCTTGCCTGGGGTTGCTTGCTTATAGGCCAGCACGGGTGTGCCTATGGTAACACGGCCGTGCTGCCTGTGCTATGTAATCAATGCACGGCACTTGAACTTCCTTAACTCCTCGGACTCCGGTCAAGGCTAGCTCGGTTACGCATCAAGGGCTCGGGATCCGATTAAACTCGGTTGATATTACCTGAAAACACATCAAAAACAAACCGAAAACCCGTGAAACACGTAATATGGGGAACGTAAACATAACAAGGTAATAATCGGCCAAAGCGGCCCCAAATACATCCAAAATCATCCTAAAATATGCTCTAAAGCGCGCCCTAAAGTGCGCTTGTCATCGATCTCTATTCATTCTTGAAATGAAAATAAAAGAAAACCATTAACAAATTGAATGTAAGAAAATTAAATGGTTAAGTACACATCTAATCAATTATATGATTATGTCACATAAGTTTTATAGATCACCATAGTCCGATCCCCTAACTGGATTATTACCAATGTTTATCCAAAGAATCAAATTAAAATTAACGAAAGCTTTTTAAAACAGAAATAATGAACAGCCTAAAAGGACATTTGTCGGGCACTATATATCCAAACTATACTTTTGATAACCATTAAAAAGAGGCTAAAAATCAACAGAAACAATTAGGACCTAATCAAAGGACACAATCCAACCGTTTGTCCCTTATAACCGATGTTAACCGATATACAAAACTAGGGCTGGCTAAGGGCCTGTGCAACCAGACCCTTAGCACAGGGCCTTAACAATTTGAGGGCCCAATTTGATTGGGAGCCCATACATGTATTAAAAAAAACATTAGTTCAGCCATCTTCTGTGTCCCGAGTCCCGACTCCCAAATATTCTGTTTGAATTTCCTCCAATTTAATCTACTCCATAATTGCCGCAATTAATTTGCAATTCCTATGGAAAACTTTTCATCTTCCCATGTTAATTTAAAGCTTGTCTTTGATTTTTATGTTTTACCAAAGATATACGAGTAATTTTTTTCAAAAAATCAATTTAACATTTCAACTACACCTTCTTCTCTTGATTTTAAAGGTGATTAGTGGTATTTTCATCATGATTTGCTTCTAATAGAAAAATTAGTTTCATCTTGCATCTTGGTTTACTTAGTTAAAATGAGAATTTGTCAAATAAGGAGAGTCGGTTGATTGTGAGGTAATAATTTTTATTTATTATTATTATTATTATTTTAATATGAAAGAATTTCTTATATTTGAGACTTGCTAAGTGTTTATTGTAGTTGTGTTTTCTTAAGATTGAAACAAGAAGTAAGAAAATTTGGTACTTCATACGTAGTATTTTCGATTTGCAACAATATATTTTTGTGTTTTTATATGCACAAAAAACAAGTGCTTTTGATTTTTTTTTGGTGCACATAATGTACACTGTACTTGTAAATCGGAATAAGATAATGCAGAGTTGAAAAAAATTTCTCATACTAGTAATTAAAATTTCATTTTTTAAAAAATAGGGCCCAACTTTTAGAATTAGAACAGGGCCTCTAATATGTTTAAGACGGCCCTGCACAATACCACCCACATTACACGAACGAGAGTGCATTTCAAACAGAGCATTAAAATCAAGTCTCCTCTACTTTTTTCTACCAAAGGAGAACACAAAAACTGAACTTACAAACTCACTGTCAGGCAAACCAAGGTTATCCTTTTAATATGTAATCCTAACAACTTTAAACTCATTCGACACCGCATCAAACCCACTATGGTTTTAATTTCTAGAAACATATGATTATCATAATATAAGCTATATAATTTTCCATTCTACAATCTTGACAATATTTCCTGAACAACACAACATAATTTCCAGATTCCATATTATGTTGCAATTGTGAAAGTATGAATATGAATTTTCCAATTTGAGAATACCAAAATTTTATACCTTTGATTTTAAATTAAAAAGGGGGATAAAAATCAACAAAAACAGTTAAATCCAAGGAAAGTCACCGAATTATGGTTTTCAAATCAATGAAAATTTTGTATACAATACATCATGATTAATCTACAAAATCAATAATACAAGGATAATTCACAGAAATTAAAAAATTAAAACCATAATTCAAGAGATAACAAATAATTAGTAGTAGTAAAATAGATAACTACATAAAAGAGAGAGGATAGGTAACCGACCTACTACCTCACCACCGTCAATGCGTCGACCTTAAATTTGCTGTCACCGCTGCCTCACGGCCGTCAATTGCTTTGAATCCGAACCGCCGGTCACCGCTACCTCACATACATATTACCTCACATACATATTAAATAAGTTAGGGTTTATGGCTGAATTAACGAATGAAATAGCTAAAGAAATACTGAATTTTACAAAGCAATGCAAAAATAATGGAAGAACAACCTCTTCAATGGCGGCTTTTGGTTTGGTCAGAGCAAAGAGAAGAGAAGTTGGGGGTTTTTTTAACGGATGAGAAGGGAAAATTGTTTGATCGTGGGTAAATGGTTAGTTCTTTAAGCAGTACTAATTTTTTTTTTTTTTTTTTTTTTTTTTTTTTTTTTTTGGGGAAGTAATACTGAAATTTTTGCATCACTAGTCTTATGAATTTTTTTTGGGGAATTTCAATGAAAGCGGTGTTTTTTCCGCCAAATGTTTAGTGGGATTTGGGCAACCAAATAAAATACCACTCAGCTTTTTTTAATAAAAATAGACAACGAATTAAGTTATTTGTCGCCCAACTATGGAAATAGGCAACCAAGTTATATTTCGTGGCCCAAAAAAATAATAAAGGGCAACACATAAACTGTTTTGTTGCCCATATATCTCTATAGGGCAACAAAGAAATAACTTGTTGCCCATAATTTTATTTTGGGCGACACATTAAATCTCGTCGCACAAAATATCAACAATGTGCAACGAAAGGAAGTTTCATTGCCCTTACTAAACGCACCCGTCGCCCAAAAAGCTTTTTCTTGTAGTGTCATGTTTAGGGAAAAGGTTATAATATCAAATATGTTTATTATGATTTTTGTGATGCTTCCTCTTTTATTTCTTAATATTCATGTTAGTATCCTGTTAAGTTTAAAGCTTTGATCTTTGATGTTTATTGACATTAGGGGTTTGTTATTAATCTTGTTAGAATCATGCCTAGGATCTTGCTATTATTATTATAATTATGATTGTTATTATGATTACAATTATTATTACGAATATAATTATTATCATGATGATCTTTATTATTATGTTGCTTGATATTATATTTATTGTTATTGCTTGATCACATCTTTTATGCATGTTTTAAGAAAATTTATACAAGATAATTAATAATCTTGTTTAGGGTTAATTTGATTATAATTCAAGTGATCACCAATAATAGTTTTATTTGTTCATTAATATTCAACCAACATAGTTAAACAGGTTTAGGGTTAATTTATTGATTACATGTTAGTCAGAAAGTGCACATGAATACGATCAGAATAAAGTAGAGGCCTATTATTAGGGCATGTTCTTTCTCTTTTAGATAGGATTTGTACTTTCATCCCCGAACTTCCACTCATGGTCCCAGACCTATTCGAGTTAACGATCTCCTGGATCGTTAAGGGGTGTAACCTTCACCTTGTGAACGGTTTATAAGTTCCTAAAACTTGTTAAAGACTCTTTTGCTCTAGCTTCCTTCCCTTTTGACGCCACCATGCTTAACTGTATGATCACAGTGGGGTTCAAGTTTGGGGTAATGCTTGAAATATTCCCTACACCTAAGCATACGTTTTGAATGTTTTTCGTAAGAGTTCCTTAAGACGTTTTGTGGTGGTGCTTTACATAAAAGCACCCATAGAAAGCTTTGTCATTTTACTCTACTAACGTTACAAATGTCCGACTTTTCTTTTTTCACGTCCGAAGCAAAAAGGAAGGCGTTTTTATGCAGCATAAAAATGCAAATGGTGTATCGTACGGCTTAGGTGTTGTTTAAAATTTCACTGCAGCCCAAGCTTTGCGAGATCTATCTCTCGGAACTAAAAGGTAGAGAATTACTGTAGGCGTAAGCTTACGAGTCGACAGGCGCGCCGAACCATCAGGAACAGGCACTTCTTGAATGGAAGCAAATACAGTAGTTAGTGCGATAACTAAATTACCAGACAATTAGGTTGTCCGACCACCCCTTGTATAAAGAAGCGACGAGACGATGTCGCGCCTATGTATTCACGTGCCCCTTGTCCTGAGAAACGAGTACTCATCTTGTGGACAAAACTGCTGAGAGAGTTTCTGACTTTCTTCCCTCTCACTGGATTTGGATATGTGCCTCCTTTCCTGAGACATGTAATTCTATCTTGTAGACATCCGACTCGAATATCGTACCCAGCTCGAATACCGGATTATTTCGGCTCGAATACCAAAAACACCTTTTTCATCTTTTTACTTTGTTAAAGTCAAGCTAAAGTTTCAATGACACATCGAGGGACTTTAGACCTACGATGACACGATTAAGAGGAAATCATCCCCGTTTATTCTTTTTTAAAACCGATCTCTTCTCATAACTTGACATCACCTAGAACACCTTTACTTTTTAAAGAGTTCTACAATTGCAAAGGATAAATCTAGATTTTTCAGTGCGTTAAGACTAGAAAAAAAATTCAGGCCTTAATAGCTACTTGTTTTAAACACTAAGCGAACCAAGGATCATTTCGACATCCTTAACATTTCTAAAAGATTCTCTATTCTTAGGGAACTTCACAGAATGAGTCTCGGATTTATTTCCTTGACTACTTTGATCATCGCCTATTCTAGACTCGATCAAAGTTGGGGCTAACTGTAGACACTAATTTTGGCCTCTTGTCCCGAAAAGAAAGTGCGATGATGTTACAAAACCCGTTCTTCATGCTAGATCAAAGTTGAAGTGTATGGACTACGAAAAGAATTATGAAGTAAATTAAAACCCATATTTGAGACCAAGTTATCTTAGAGCCTTGTCCAATTACTAATTCGGCCTAAAACGTGTTCATAAATGTTTAAACTTGATTAATAACGGACCCAAATGCGTCAAATGCAATGATTGGATCCAATAGAACCTATATTGTTGATAACCAAGCCAAACAGATAAACCAATCATCAATTTTCTGTGGAAGTCCTTTACATATGGATAGCCATTTAAAAGAGCTTTCCAACGGTATATTATAAGCCCAATTTCGAGCCAAAACGAAGAAGTTATGATCAAAACACTAAACCGGGTCCAAAACTGACACCCTTGCATTACAACAGCCATAACTTCGCAATCAAATGTTATGGAAGTTTTAAAACGCATGTTCGTATAAAGCAAACCGCAAACCAGCGCAACTCAATCAGTTGAGGCGCTCGCAACTCAATGAGATGCACGTGGCACCAAGAGCGACTTAGAGAGTTGCGTGCGCCACATGAAGGCGCACCCTAAACCTAGATCCCTACGCCTATAAATAGGGGTCTTCGTTCAGCATTACGAGGACCGAAAGATTCAGAATTAAAACCCTAGTATTCTATAAACCCTAATCTCTTAACTTCTCTTACTATCATACTACTTTTTCTTCGCTCTTCCCAAATAATTTCCAACCCTAATTGAATCCATTGAAGTCCTTGGAGGTACTAAGAAGAAAGAAATTCCATAAACACATTAAACGGAGATTTAACATAAAAGAAGAACGGTTAGTTTCCTGAGCACTTAGATAAATCACTTTTCCTTTATTGTTTAAATAACTTTAATTGAATAAATAGTGTTGTTTGATCACTTTAAACAAACTTTTAATTAATTAATTCACATAGTATTCTATCGTTAATCAAGACTAGAATTTGAATAATTAATTGTTGTTTTACCACTTAAGACAAGACGAATATTGTTTATTTATTGTTCTTTCACGAATATTGATTAAATAAGAATAACGACTTTTGCAATGTAATTCCTACGTTATTAATGCTTGTAAATAAAATTAACTAACTTAGTCTTTAGGTATCACGTTGCATATATTATTTGGTAATGAAATTGTGAAAAAGGAAAAGTTAGTAGAGGCCATACTAGGGCTAGAAGAGCAATTCCTCCCTAAAAGGAACGTTATTTTAGTATCCTCGCTCCCAAACTCATTTCTAGTTTATGTAGACCAATTTGGGCATGGGTAAACTTATGATTCGTGCTAATTATTCCATGAACTCCACATGGAAGAACGACATGAACGAGGTTTATGAGTTTTCCTAAAACTCATTGGCGACTCCTAGTTGTTTCTTACAAAAAAGCGTGATGAGAATATCATTTCTAATTTAAGGTCTCCCAATCTGTCAGGAATTCAAATCCTAATACACCCTAACAAGTGTTATGTCCCAGGCTTCTAAAGGGCCAATAGGCATCTAAGGAAGGACCCCCTTACGATGGGATTACCCTCCTTACACTATTCAAGATCTTGTTGATGCCAACAAACTTCTAGTCCCTCCAGGCGGCAAGGAATAGTGAACACAAGGAGCACAGCAGATCCTTCGTGCAAGATTTCATGATTCCTTTCTTTATCATTCATCTCCATTCCCCCATTCATGTCTAGCATAGGTTTTCCATTTCAAATTTTTGTATGTTTCGTGCGTTTCGTTCACCTTTTCCATTAATAAAATGAGCAAATTTGCTTTACATCTCAATCATAGCACTTTTCATTAATTCTAAAAAAATGAAAAAAAAATCAATCACCAAATTAAACACAAGGTACACCAATGAATTGAGGCACCTTTGCAACCCTGTCAATCCCTGTTAACCGTTCAATCATATTCCATTTCTTCAACAACCACTTTGAGCCTCGTCTAACGTTTGGCTTTAATTTCTTCAACCCACATTCACTTAACCCTGGGATTGGAAGATGTATAATTGTATAAAATTCAAAAAGCAAGTAAAAAATAAGAGGCATCAAAGCAACAATAAAACAATGTCTAAAGGCAAGTGTTCCATTGTCTTTGATACGAACACGTCTTGAATTGCGTCTCTTATCGAGTGCTTGGTACCGTGCCTGAGAAACATGAATGCTAAGTGAGTGATGAGCCGCATGATCTGAGATTGCCTACATTGATTCAAAAGAATAAAAAAAATAAAAAATATACTTGCAAAATTCAAAATTTTCAAATTCACAATTACACATCTTGGGGATTCTCTCGGGTCTTGTGCCTTGTACCCTTTTCTCCTTTAAACCATAAAATTATTTATATTATAACCCTTGAAAGACCTCTTTGAGGTGTACATACACTTGTGCAAAGTTCGGTTTGAGCTTGTTTGGCGTGATTCCTAACGGATACATAGGCAACCTCACATCGAGGTGCGGACACATTCATATGCATGACCGAGTCAAAGAATATCCAATGCTTATCCCTATGACCCTATACGTCTAGAGAAAGATTTAGGGGGCTTGAACCTACATAATTTAGCTTACCTAGACTAAAGAGTCACCATGTCGACTCTTCTCACATCTATTTCCCTCACCATAGCCTTTGTAGCCTCACCTTAGTATCATTTTCACACACTTCTTTCACAGATACATAGCCATATCATCTTTCCCTTAGGAACCCTTTATCATGAAATCTTATTTCCCTACCGCGCATGATTCATCATCTTTCAAGACAACATTCATTAAAAGAAACGTTTTGCTTGCTTAGCTTCCCCGCGTCACCAGATGATTCATAGGCAACCTAAGCAATGTTCATTATTTCATGTATCCCATAATGTGCTGAGCAACATTTATATATCAATGATTTGTAATCATACAAAGCATATCGTCTTGGTTTGTAATCATAAAAGCATATCGTGCCTAGTTCCTTGACCTAAGAAACGTTCATAATCACTTCATCTATATACGTGCTTAGTTTCCTGACCTAAGTGACGTTCAAGATCGCTTCTTTACATCATATACATTGCTTAGCTCCATTACCTAAGTTCATTCATTTATCGTGTCACATGATGTAATTTTCCTTAGCCTCCTGGCCTAAGAACATGCATCATTCAAACATTATTTTTAGGACAAGCAATTCAGTCAATACGATTCATTTCGTCTTGCTTAAGGAAGAAGTTCAAAACTTCTTCCCTTTTTCATTATTTTCTTTTGGGGAAGTTCAAAAACTTTTTCAAAATTTTTATCGAGGAAAGTTCAAAATAAAATTTCATTTTTCACTTCTTTCTTTTTCGGGAGTAGGTCGGTACCCTCCACTCGTTTCATGACAAAAATAACGAAAATTTTTTGCTTCTTGCATTGTTGATTGCTTGTGTTTGTTCATACATTAAATCGTACTTATACACACACAATCACAAGTTATACACATGTCATGTCGTGTAAAGTCAATGCTTGGTCAAGTCAGTTGGTCAAGTCAATCATAGTCTATATGAGTCCCTTGAAATATTTTATTTTGCAGGTCTCAATTACAACCCACGTCCGGGGACAAGCAGACCATCTACAACCCACGTCCAGGGATAAGTGGACCATCTACAACCAACGTCTGGGGACAAGCGAACCATTTACAGCCCATGTTCGGGGATAAGCGAACCAACTACAGCCCACGTTCAAGGACGAACGAACCTGCCAAAATCAGACAAGTATTTCCTGAAGCATTGAAAGTGTCATCTGGTGGATTTCTTCAAGCATAGAAAGCCGCCAAATTCATATGTCGACTTTCCTTAAGCATGGAAAGTATAATCCAGTGGATTTCTTTAAGCATAGAAATCCACTAAATTCATATGTCGACTTTCCTCAAGCATGGAAAGTATCATCCGGTAGATTTTTTCAGGCTTAGAAAGCTACCAAACTCATCAGTCGACTTTCCTCAGGCATGGAAAGTATTTCAACAAAATGTCATTTGGTGGATTACTTCAAGCATAGGAATCTACCAAACTCATTTGTCACCGATACAATAGTGTTAGATAAGCATTCTATTCCTTTACTCTCTTATCTGTGGAACTAACATTTTTCAGCATGTATCGACGTATACAGAGTGAGTTAGGATCACAGAACGTCTTAAATCATTCTCCGTCCCTATCAACTACTTTGACTGTTGTTTTCAGAATTGACGTTTCTACAAACTCAGTCAAAGTGGAGGCTTCAGTAGACACCTAAAAATGTCTCCCCAAAACCAAACCCGATGATGAACACCTTTCACCGCCATTATTGGTTGGGTTGAGTATTTAATCTTTGGAGTTCTTAAATCAATTTTCTATCCAAAAAATTTCATAAACCAATCCATTTCCTAGCTCATTTCACTAAACCATAACTTGTTATCCACTTTTTCGTGTCCACATCCCAAAACAGAGAGAAACTGATTTTTTGGTCTTACAATTTTGATCAAATTATTATTTGGTTGGATAGGCCTTGAAATAAGCTTTCCATCCATAGATCATAACCCAATTCCGATCTATAACGAAAAAGATATGAGCAAAACACTAAACTCGGCTTAAAACGACCCCTTTTACTAAAATGGCCATATCATAAAAAAAATAAAAATCATTTTGAGTTGATTTAAATTTTGTTGAAAGGTAGACTTGATAATCTTTCCAATGATATATTATTTTCTTTATTCCAAGGTACAGTTAAAAAGTTATGATGATTTTAAAAACGTGTAGAAAATAAAATTACCGCGCACATTGCAAAAGCACCTTGTCACGGTGCCTGATGACGTGGCACGGTGTCTGGTGCCGTGACACGGTACTAAACATTGTGTTATAGTGCTATTTTCAAAGCTTTTTTGCGTTAAATTCCACCATGGCACAGTACCTTTTGCCGTGACACGATATTTCTCACCGTGTCACAGTGCTTAGTCCGTGTAATTTCCGTGGAATTTTCTCGTAAATCCTTCACGCGTTTTAACTTTCCATAGGTTAAATATGTCTCGCGTCACTACAATTGTCCCCGCGTCACCGGGTTTTCCCCCGTTTGACGGTGGCTTCCCCCGTCTGACGGGATCTGACACCATGTCACGGTATTCTCTGCCGTGTCAAGGTGTTAATTTTTAGGGTTTATTTTATCTTTTTAGGGTTTCGTGTGTTCCCTCTACTCATTTTCCCTATAAATACCCCCCTTCATTCTGCAGTACGGGGCATCAAATCATTCTCTCTTCCTCTCTTTTACACTAAAAATCATTCTTCTTTCTCTCTCCCATATTCTAAGCCTTAAACCTATATTCCTAATTACACTATTCTTCCCTTAAGCACTTCAAGGAGTCCGTACTTAACCCGAGGTTCCGTCCTTAAACCAAGGCGTGGAAGGTACAAATAACTGAGGGTTTGGAACAAATCAACTCTAATTTTTATTAATTTAATTTATTTTTCATTTGATTTATATTTTTTATTGAATTTAATAGCAATTTATTCATGATGTTGCAATTTACAGGAACGCGCGAAATGTGAGCAATTAATTAATTTAATTACTCATTTTATTATTTTATTGCTAGTATCATGATTAGGTTATTTTATATTCGATTTGACTAACGCTATTATTGTTAAATTTTTCCCAATATTAATGTTATTGAAAATCACGCCTAATAAGATAATTTGGACAACTGGTTTAGGTTCCTTTTTAATCTTGTTATTAATTAAAGTGATCACTAATATTTTAGAATTATGTGTTGCATTAATATTCAACCTATTTAGCTTAATAATAGTTTGGAGTAAATTGAATTTTTGTTTGCATGCCTTTGAGATCGCAGGAATCACCTTTCACTATAAGAACAGAGTAGAGGCCAATACGTGTGAATGTGACTCCATGACTCACTTCGTACCATCATCCCCGATCCTCCTTTCGTGGTTCCGAACCATATGGAGTTAGTAACCTCATGGATTATGAATGGGGTGTAACCTTCACGGGTCAATCGTTGTCCCTTAATCGTGTTTGCCTTTTATGATCCGTGAACGGTTTACAAGTTTCTTAAAAACTTGTTGGCGGCTCCCTACTTTCCTTGTCCCTAATCATATTATGTCAATTTCTACTTCCTATGAGTGTCAAGCATATTCACCACATGCTTTAACGTAGGCGCACTTCAACGACGCCTACAGTAGTCAAGCACTTTTCTAGGAGAGTCTTGCCACTAGGTTGTGGTGCAAGCTCATAATTGGAGTACTTATTCCGTGAGTTAGCTCGAAGGACAAGTTTCTCTAAGGTCTCTACTCTTTCGGCTCTTGCTTTTTCTTGAAGAATGTTTTCCTTTTCTTTTTCAGCTTTTATTTTAGCCTTTTATGAGCCTTCATTTGGACTTCTGCTTCTCGTAGGGTCTTAGGTTTTGGAGTTCCTCTCTAACTTTCTCTAATGCTGTTTTGTCACCCATGATTGGACTAGTATGCGAATGTGCATGTGGAAGATGATCTAGTAATGTGTCTCACGAGAAATTAAGCGCGTTCACTTAAACCTTTTCTCCCAAGCATTTAAACAATGAATCAAAGTCAAAATGATTGCTTTATTTCATTTTTTTAATCCTTTTAATACAAATTCACTTTAAGCAAGTTTGTTGATGAGGAATGTAAAACATTTCACGAAAAATCATTAATGGAATGTCATGATTTGTGTTGACTTATTTTAAGAATGTAATCATCTAAGGATTTTACTTTAAATGAATTATTTTCAAAAAAGGTAGAAGAGAAAGACAAGAAAGTTTGATTGAAAATGCTCATCAAATTATAGGAATATTAATCAACCCGAACATACTCCTTAAAATGATCAAATATACTATGGTATTTGTTGATCACTTAGATTGCAATAGAAATCTATATCAATTTTTTTTTCAATTAAGATTCTCATATTGCTCATCTTTAAAGGATAATATTTTACTATTTGCTTAAAAAGAATGATGAACTCCGAATGTAAAATCCAAGAAATAATCAAATCATTTTCTCGGATTTATCATTCATTATATTCTCTCTCTTTTTTATTTTTTTGAGAATTTATAATTAATTTTTTTTTGTATCATACTTTTTTTTAAAGAACAATTTTTCTTTTTCGTGCTATTTCTCTCTTCTTTTTTTATTTTTATTTTTTTGTGTGATGCAAACATCCCAAGTAAGGTTCTCAGGATTTTCTTTTTAAAGCATAGAAGAGGTAAATAAATTATAGTCTTAAATCAAGGTTGATCAATTACAACTAAAACATGATGAACACGAAAATAAGCACGTTTAAGAATAAACATATTGATGACATCCTATTAAGAGATGCAAAATTCAAATGACAAACTTCATAAGAATTAATTTCATTAGTTTGATTATGAAGTACGTAAACGAATCATCATAATAAAAATAGTATCTCGTGCAATTTTCCATCTTGCGCTAAGGTGGAAAGTGCAACTTTTTTTTTTCTTTTTTTTTTTTTTTTTTTTGCAAAAACTTAAAAAGAACGGTAAATTTTTTTTCCTTTTTTTGAAAAAACAAAAATGACGATCAAAGTAAAGGTAACTAAGTTAGACAACGTTGTTAGCCAAAGAGATATTTTTAGCACCTACTTAATGATTAACCTGTTTCTCCGTATGATATTGCTCGTAACGAGTCAACGTTGAATAGTGGGTTCGCGCAAGACAGAGAGTTGCGTGGAGGTGCCGCGTGTAACTTCTTAAGTTGCGCTTGGAAGGCGCGCGCAACTTTGACAGTTGCATGTGCCACCTGGTAGGTTCGACAATTTTTCAATTTATTGTTTTTTTTTTGTCGAACCTTTTTTTTTCGAAGTGCAGACAACATTTTTTTTTTGTCAAACCATAATTTTCGCGAATTTTTTTTAATTATATCTCTAGGATACAAGTTGGAATTAGTTAGATTAGACAAGAACTATATATTCATGTAGTCACAAAGCACATAAAAGGAACCGTCAAAGCATAAAATTCCATTCTTAGGTCAAGGCTTGGGTGTCCAAAGGTACCATATCTTAAGGGACGATGCACGAATCAATCACTCAACGTGTTGACCCATGACATAGCCCTTCCAACATTTTGTTGGAGATATGGGTGCGATGATTGTTATTGATTTCGGGATAGAAGCCTATGGTTGGCAACCCCTAGTCAATGAGCCAATCCCTAAAGGTTAGACTGTGCTATGATTATGAATGATGCAATCCTCTTTGTTTGGTTTTTTACTTTTGTGAAAAAGGAAGATATTATGCGTTTGAGTCTTGCTCTCTAACTAGAGATTATCCAAGTAAATACTCATTACAATCCATAGGCAACCTAGTGTCAGAAACCTTGAACAATAACTAGGAACTAATCTTGTAACCTCTAAGTCCCAGTGGAGTCGCCGCTGTAAGGAGGGTGTTCTATCATAGGGGATCTTGTTAGGACTTTACACTTGTTAGGGTGTATTAGGATTTTAATTCTTGACTGTTTGGGAGACCTTGAATTAGAAATGATACTCAAATCACGCTTTTTTCTAAGAAACAAGTAAGAGTCGCCAATGAGTTTTAGAAAAACTCAAAAACCTCGTTCATGCCTTTCTCCCAAGTAGAGTCCAAGGGATAATTAGCACGAATCATAAGTTTAACCATGCCTAAATTGG
Organism: Chenopodium quinoa; assembly: GCF_001683475.1. NCBI lineage: Eukaryota > Viridiplantae > Streptophyta > Magnoliopsida > Caryophyllales > Amaranthaceae > Chenopodium > Chenopodium quinoa. Next base: position 4,556,630 of record NW_018743783.1, read on the forward strand.
ACTACATAAACCCAAAATGAGTTCGGAAGCGAGCGTACTAAGATAACGTTCCCTTTAGAAGAGAATCGCTATCTTAGCCCTAGTACGACCTCTTCTAGCTCTTCTTTTTTCACAATTTCATTACCAAACAATATATGCAACATGATACCTAAAGACTAATTTAGATGATTTTATTTACAAGCATTAATCACGTAGGAATTACATTGCAAAAGTCATTATTCTTGGTTTATTCAATATTCCTGAAAAGAATAAAATAAACAATATTCGCCTTGTATTAAGTGATAAAACAACAATTAATTATCAAATTCTAATCATGATTAAACGAAAGAATACTATGTGAATTAATTAGTTAAAACTTTTTTTAAAGTGATCAAATACTTATTAAATTAAAGTTATTTAAACAATAAAAGAAAAGTGATTTATCTAAGTGCTTAGGAAACTAACCGTTCATCTTTTATGTTAAATCTTCGTTTAATGCGTTTATGAAATTTCTTACTTCTTCGTACCTCCAAGGAGTTTAATGAATTCAATTAGGGTTGGAAAGTATTTGGGAAGAGAGAAGAAAAAGTAGTACGATAGTAAGAGAAGTTAACAGATTAGGGTTTTGAGAATGCTAGGGTTTTAATTATGGATTTTTCGATCCTCATAATGCTTAACGAAAACCCCTATTTATAGGCATAGGGATTTAGGTTTAGGATTTTAGAGTCGCGCCGTCAGGTGGCACGCAAAACTCTCTGAGTTGCGATGGGGTGCCACGCGCATCTCAATGAGTCGCGCGCGCCAGGTGTGCGCAACTTATGGAGTTGCGCTGGGATGCGGTTTGCTTTATATGAAAACGCGTTAGTAAAACTTCCATGACTTTTGATTCAAAAGTCGGATTTTGGCGTGTGAGATATCATTGAAAGATCTCTATGTCTACTTTCCAATGCCGTTAGAATTAAGTTAAAATATTTTATGGATCAAACGATATGGTCGTTGGAGTGCAAGGGTGTCGGTTTAAAGCCCGGTTAAGTGTTTTGAGCATAACTTCTTTGTTTTAGCTCAGAATTGGGCTTATAATATACCGATGAAAAGATCTTTGAAAGGGCTATCCATATTTACAGGCCATGCATGGAAATATGATTGTTAGTTTATCTGTTTGACTCGATTTTCAACAATGTAAGATCCGTTAGATCATTTGACACCTACTTCATAATGCATTTTGTAGTCCATAAACACTTCAACTTTTATCTAGCATGAAGAACGGGTTTTTGTAACATCATCGCACTTCCTTTCGGGACAAGAGGCCAAAAGTAGGTGTCTACAATGACTACACCGGGTGGAAGAAGAATCTTCATAACAATAGGATAAGGACTAATGTTCGACGAGTTTGAGTCATCTGATTCTGAGTCTTAGACTCATTCGGAATTCAAGTCTCTCTTAGTCGAGTTCTCAAAACCTTCTCTGTAGTATCTCCTTCTCTCCATTCTACTTCAAAGTCTACCCCTAGGATAGTTTGTAGTCAAGTCTCAAAGGCCATCTTTTTATTTGACGTAATGATTTTCGAGTTTAATAATTTGTCTTCTTCCACATACTCCTTGTGCTATTACCATACTCAAGATGATGAGCATTTCTTAGCTAACAATGAAAATGACAATGAAATAATTATAGGAATGGAAACACTTGAGAATAAAACACTAGTAATTGAAGATACTGAAACGGTTGACCTCTCAAAAGATCCAACCATTAAAAGAGAAGTTAAAATTGGTCTAACTCTAAGTAAAGGATAAAGAACCAATTTAATAAACCTACTAAAAGAATTTATAGATGTGTTCGCTTGGTTATACGAAGATATGCCAGGCATAAATAGAGAAATAACTCAACACATAATACCACTAATCCCAAGAATGAAACCTGTAAAACAAAGTTTCGTTGAATGAAACCCGACGTAGCTCTAAAAATTAAAGAAGAAGTTTAAAAACAAATACCAGCATGTTTTATAAGGGTATCCAAATATCCCATGTGGGTCTCAAATGTGGTACCAGTCCCTAAGAAATACGGAAGGGTAAAAATGTGTGTCGACTACAGAGATCTGAATAAAACAAGTCCAAAGGACAACTTCCCTTTACCACACTTCGATATTTTTGTAAATTCTCGTTCAGTCTTCGCCCTCTGCATTCACTGATAGTGGTCACGATGGTGACGGTGGTCGCGAGCAATAACGACGGTGCAGTTCAATTTTAATGTTTTTAATTGGTGTTCATGGTATGAGATTTTTTAAATTTTTCCCTGTAAGTTTCAATTTTAATGTTTAACTTTGGTTTATCATCTTTGTGTTATTGTTATCAGGTTCTTTAATTTGTCCCCTTTTAAGGTTTAATCTTGAGCTAATTCTTATCTTCTGCATTTCTGATTTTTATGATTTTCAATTAATTTCTTTGTTGGGGTTTTTTTAATCCGATTTTAATTCATGGATATTATAAATTTTGTATTATAACTTGATTATAAAGGATTTTTGACGTTGTTTGAATTTGGGAAATGGGGTTTGATTTTTTTTTTCAACAAAGTTGTTGATTTATGCTGGTAGATGTTTATTATTGAAATTAAATTGAAATATTGAAGTGGGTATTATTTGTTGGGCTTAAAAGTTGATATGTGAATCGATATGAAGGTGTTTTTGGGTTTCTAGGAAGTATTATTAGCTTTGCTATACGAATTTGATTGTAAGACCTGAATTTGCAATGTGGTAAGGCTTGAACTTGGTTGTTAGTCTAGTGTTCTCAGTAGAAATAGATTGAGCTAGTCATCCCCTTACTTTCAATGTTGTCAACATCTTAGTATAATTGAAATATTGAATGGTTGAATGTAGCGAGGTTTGATATCGGAATCCAATGTGCTTTATTGTTTGGAACTTAGGTACCGCATTGCCGATGTAGTATATAGCATGATAATGTTTATTGGTTGCCACACTTTAATTTTTGGGAATTTACGAGTCTAATTAACTATTATTGTCATATTGTGTGATTTTGATTGTTTTATCTTGTGTTGTTGTGGTATCAATTGATTCATGTGAGTTTGTAATCTTAAAAAATTCAAGTCCTTAATATAATAGAATCTTGCTTAATGCTACGATTGATAATTAAATTGAGAATTATTTTTTTTTTGAATAAATTAGTAACTTGAGATTATTAAGACCTCAATTTTTATAGATAAATAATGTATTTTTTTATTTATTTGCACAGGAAAAGTCAAGGAGCTGAACAACATTTGATGAGGGAGCTATATCGACACTTTTTAGGATTTTTTATCATAATTTGTTGTAATGAAATGATATAACGTGATAGAATAAAATTTACTTTGTATCTATTAATTGAAAGGATGATTATTATTCCACATAATATTCACTTATTTATTTTTATAATTATCTTTTTGTTTGTTGAATTTTTTTCCCATAATAATAATAATAATAATAATAATAATAATAATAATAATAATAATAATAATAATAATAATAATTATTATTATTATTATTATTATTATTATTATTATTATTATTATTACATCAACCTAGCATTTGCTAGGTATTTTTTTTTAATATCGAAAATGAGCAGTTGTAACCAACATTTGATATGTCGGTTAAAAATAGGTACCTATTTGTAACTGACATATCAAATGTTGGTTACAAATAGTAACCTATTTGTAATGAACATAATAAATGTTCGTTACAAATACATAACTATTTGTAACTAACAATTGAAATGTTAGTTACAAATAGGTACCTATTTGTAACGGAAAATGTCCGTTACAAATGATAGGACTATTTGTAACCCCAGTACTTGTAACGGCCAAAGTTGGTTACAAATAGCCTGTTTTTGTTAGTTACAAATAGCGTTTTTTCTACTAGTGGTTACTGCTTCAATAAAGCAACGCCTATACTTTGAAAGCCACCCTATCGAGTACGGACCAACTACCTCATCAAGGCCATCGTGAGAAAGCCAGAAATGTCAGGAAGGATGGAGAAATGGGCCCTACATCTAAGTAGGTACAATATACATTATGAGCCTAGAACCGCAATCAAGTAACAAGCTCTAGCAGACTTTGTAGCAGCTCAGCCCAACCCTTAAGGAAGAAGCACAGAAAGAGGTGTTGGCCTTACAGGAACCAAAGGCTACGCAGAAATTGACACTCCATACAGATGGTGCAGCAAACATACACGGTGTAGGCCGGGGAGTGGTACTGACGTCACCACAGGGAGACAAAATATCACGAGCAATAAGGTGTAACTTCAAAGAGACCAACAATGAGGCCGAATACGAAGCACTAATCACAGGGTTAACTATCGCAAGAGATATGAAGATACAACATCTAGAGCTAATCTCAGATTCTTTACACATGTAAATCAAATCAATGGGGAATACGCAACAAAGGACTCTAGGATGATAGCCAACCTAGAAGTCATAAGAAGGCTCATTAAGGAATTTAAGGAATTCAAGATAGACCAAGTACCCAGGAACTTAAACACTAAAGCAGATGCCCTGGTTAACTTGGGGTCAAATATTAACCCTAAAGAATTTAGAGCCATCCCCCTAGTACACGTACTCTCTCCAGCTATAGAAAAGGAAGAAACTATGAATGTCCACAAAATCCAAATAGACCCTACAGGGGAGAAGAAAGCAGTTGGACAAAACCTCTCAAGGATTACCTCCTGGAAAAAACAGTACTAGCAATGAAAGTAGAAGCCCAAGCACTTGCCCTAAAGGCCTCAAAGTATTTCCTAATCAGCAACGTACTCTTCAAAAAGTCTGTAGCAGGTCCCTTCTTACGATGCTTAGAAAATGAAGAAGCGCAGCAGGTCCTACAGTCCCTACACAGTGGTGAATGCGAAAACCATTTAGGAGGAAGAAACCTGGCCAATAGAGCACTCAGGATGGGATACTACTGGCCTAGCATGAGAAAGGACGCCGCAGAATTTGCCAAAAAGTGCCTAGCATGCCAGAAACACGCACCTTTAACACATAAGCCATCTGAAGAGTTGCACCCAACATTGACACCTTGGCCATTCATGAGGTGGGGAATGGACATAGTAAAATTACCTCCGTCGTTAGGACAGAGGATGTACTTCTTAGAAATGTTGGATTACTTCTCAAAATGGATCAAAGCAGAAGCGTACAAGGAAATCAAGGATAAGCACGTCATCTCATTTATCAAAATTAACATACTAAGCAGATTTGGAGTTCCAGCAGAGATCATTACAGACAACGGGTCCCAGTTCATTAGCAACAAAACCACAAAGTTTTGTAAAGAATGGAACATTTCCCTTATCACCTCTACACCAAGATACCCATAAGCAAACGGATAAGCAGAGTCAAGCAATAAGGTTCTAATAAGAAACATGAAAAAAGGTTACAAGGAGCAAAAGGGAAATGGGCAGATGAACTACCCAACATATTATGGGCAGACAAAACAACTCCAAAAGGCGCCACGGGTCACACCCCCTTTTCATTAGTGTACAGATGCGAAGCAGTAATCCCAACAGAGGTAGAAGTCCCCACAGCAAGGTACGTGTTGATGACAAAAGAAAGGAACCAAGCTGAACTAATGCATAACCTAGACACGGTAGAGGAATTAAGGGAAGATGCAAGAATGAGGATGGCGGCCTACCAGCAGAAAGTAGCAAGATCCTTCAACAAGAATGTTAGAGAGAAAGTTTTCAAATTAGGAGATTGGGTCCTCAGAAAGGTATACGAAAATACCAGTGAAGTAAACGCAGGAAAGCTAGCACCCAACTGGGAAGGACCATACGAAATCATCAAGGTAGTAGGCAACGGAGCCTACAAACTTAAGAGTGTAGAAGGAAAAGAGGTACAAAGAAGTTGGAACGCATCACATTTAAAACTCTATAATTTCTAAAAAACAAAAGTACGTAGTTATCATTTAAATTTCATTTTCTTTTTGCAAAAATACAAAAAAAAAAAAAGCAACAAAAAAAAAAAAAAGAAAAACAGAAAACCAAAAATCTCCAACAGCCAAAGGCAGCACGACATGTACTCTTCTTCACCTAAACTTTGTCAATTCAATTTATATTCACTATGAGTACTGACTTTGGCATTAGAGTGTCATTGGGGAAACCCACGGCCACCCCTCACCCAATTCTGTTTTGCAAGGACAAACAACAAACAACTACACTGCCATACAAATGACAACAAAACACAATAAGACGACGACTATCTGTCCCTGCAAGGAGCAAATAAATTATCCCCACAAAACAGGAAAACACTAGCAGCACATATATGTAAGCAATATTACATACGTACTAAAACTGTAATACAACTGTAACACAACATTGATACAATAAGAAAGACAAGCACAACATAGCAAAAGAAGTAAGAATACTTAGTTACGAAAAGCAACAAAATAAGCAAATTATCCAGCTGAAACAAGGCAACACAAGAACAAAATAAATTATCCAACTGCACTAGGGCAGTAAAAACAAACATTCTTCAAAGAAACTTAAATATTGTTCACAACTAACAGGTGACACAGCACCATTGAAACTAATTCTCCCTAGTGTTATCAGCAGGGACCTTCTCTTCAGCAGCAGACTTGGAATCCTCAAGACCATCCTTGATATCCTCGTTCATGGGGGAACCAACCTCTTCATCAGCATAGGCTAACAGCAACGTACCAGGAGCAGCAATCCCTGCTAGGAAAGTTTTCTCGAAGGCAGAATTCTTAGCATCATAGTCCCATGCCCCATGCTTTCCTTGCTGGTAATCCTCCATCATCTCCAAGCACGCCTTTCTAAAATAATAACTAGCTGCATCAAGAGAGTCATTTGCAGCCTCCTTTAGAGTATTCTTCATCCCTGAAAAGCGCTTGGCAGCTTTGCATCAATTCCAAACCTACCAACAGCGTATGGCGCGACATTTCAATAAAAAAGTCAAGACTAGGAACATCAAATAAGGTGACCTGGTGCTTAAGGCACTTCGCAAAAATGTGTTGGATCCAAGAGGAAAATTCAGACCAAATTGGTCAGGCCCGTACATTGTTAAAGCCATCTTGTCCGCGGAGCGGCACAATTAGTAGACATGGACGGTAACGGTTTCCACAATTTAACCAACTTGGATCAACTCAAGAAATTCTATGCCTAGTTGCATGGGTTCATGACCCAATAGAGCTACGTTTGGCCTGCTTCCTTTTTAGGGATACGTAGGCAACCCCTCAAGGGGGCCCGACCACTTTAAAAAATAAAATCATTCCTCCGTTGATCAAGTATACGCGCAAGTTCAGCATTGCGTCACGACAAAACAGAGCTAAAAAAAAGGTGGGGAGGATTGCCACGACACGGAAATATCCACTGTATCACGGCACAGTCCACCGTGGCGCGGTAGAATTGCGAAAAAAAAAGTTTGCCGCGCCTCGGGAAATTCTATCGTGTCACGGCAAATATCCACCGTGGCACGATGGACCTACAGCAAAAAAAAATTATAAAAAAAAAATTTGCCGCGCCACGGGAAACTCTACCGTGTCACCGAAAATATCCACCGTGGCACGATGTACCTGCAGCAAAAAAAAAAAAATCTTTGCGAATTCAGTTATTTGTTCGACGTTTTTTTATTTTCATTCTTCCATTGCGTCCTACTTCTTGATTCGGATACTTAAAAAAAAAAGTCATTGCAATTTTTATTTAGGTCGAAAATAACTATGCTACTATTATTGAAATAAATGTGACTACAATTATTGGCATAATGCGCCTTATTTTAAAAATTATAAATCATAAAAGCGAAACAATACTGATCTAATCCTTCTTCACTTTAGGAACCTCCTTCTCTTTTTCAACTAGGTCGGCCTTCACCATTAATGTGTCTTTTGTAGCCTGAACCGTTACACCCCTAGTCGAGCTTTCACCCCTTTCACCTTTCTTAAAATTCTTTGGTTGCTTCTCTCTATAAATCATCTTTTGATTACCCTTCCCTTTCACATAATTCTTCCTTTTAGGCATTATAGGAGTCTTAAACTCAATCCCTTGTGTTCTTGGACCTACACGATCTTTAGGAGACGCTTTCTTATTTCCAAGACGGCTCTTCACATCAGATTTGCGTGATCCGACTCGTTCCCTTCTACTTCTAGGTTTCAACCATGCTTTGTATGCACTAGATAAGGGAGGAGGAGCTTGGTTACTTGCAGAAATGGTCCACAAAGGTCTTCCAATCCAATAAGCCTCGTACTTGTGAACGTTACCTTCATGCAACGATACTTCACGAGGACTATCGTTATAGTGTGGAACTACTTGTTCAAGTCCATACTGTTGCATCAGTCGAGAGGGACAATAAAAAGACAGTCTTGAGATACTAGGAACACGGCAATACGGAGTATCATTCGTACCAACCATCTAGTAAGCCTCATCAAAGGCACCACCCAACGAATGGAAAATTCCCTCTTTGCAAAGAAATTCTTCCAATCCTCATACGACATGTTCACATAGTAATTTTTCTTCCTGCGGACTAGATCGTTAGGGCCATATTTTTCAATATCATCGGGGGCTTCAAAAAGTTCTAAACACTCCATCAACCAAATCTGGGAAAAAAAATTAATTACAGATTCCATCGTGACACGGCACAGTTCACCGTGTCACGGCAGAAGGCCACCGTGACACGGTGCCTGTTTTGTGTCGCGGGGGCTACTCGGAGTGTGTTTTTACCTGCAGCAATACTAGAGAGCCCTTCCTGATGGCTTTCTGGTCAGCTTTTGCTTCGTCAAGGCCACGAAATGTTTCTCCGAGGCACGTAGGCATAGGAGACCTTCCAGATTCAATATGTTCAAGCACAGACGCTAGACAAGCATGCCCTACCCTACCGTTTGCAAATAAAAGCTTGCTAAACATGCAAAAAATATAAGCCCTTCTACGGTATACATGATAAGACTCAGAGATAGGGCGAATGCAATATAAATTAGCAAGTTTTTCTAAGTCTACCTCATTACCACACACAATTCTATTTAAGTCTGGATCTTTTAGATTTAGATGGCGTTCAAAGTCTTGGTAATAATACTCACGTAGGGTAGGCATGGCAATGGGATTTCTGGCAGGAAATCCAAAGATGGCACCGAATTCCTCCGGCAGGAAATATATTTCATCGTAATCAAATTTAAAAAATGTGTTTCTGGACTCCAATAGTCTAATGTTGCCCTAAGAAAATTATGTTCAATCTCTACATGTCTCAGGGCTAGTAAACCCCTGACATGAAACGATTCCAACTCTCTTTATTCAGCATTGGTCAAAGAATAAGACCAGTCGCGCAATGTATTATAAAAATTATGAGACATTATTATTGAAATATGAAATTCTAATTATTTTGTGTTTCATAATTAAGCATATCACGAATATACTGCTCTTATTTTATAGCAAAAACGTTCGGAATTACTCAGAATCTATCTTTCTATACGCGTAAAACACACTGTTGTAGAAGACGCGCACCGTGACACGAGAATTTCCGCCGTGTCACGGGAATTTGTGCTGCGATAGGAAGATTTTGCCGTGACACGGTGTACGGTGCCGTGTTGCGGCGCCCACGCATTTTCTTTTTTTATCCTTTTCCTGTATCTATCCGGATTTTTTTTAGTGTTTTATCTTCACCGTTATTTTTTTTTAATTCTGTTTTTTTTCGAGAGTTTCATTCCTAATAAAATTCTCAACTTTTTTTTTATTAATATTTTTATTTTTTATTTTTATCATTTTATTTTTTATTTTTATTCATCTTTATTTATTATTAATTTTTTTTTACTCTTATTTCTATTATTATTTTCTTTTCTTTGGGGAAGTTATAAATCTTGTCCCATTTCCAAACATATTTATTATGGAGTAGTTGTAAAACTTATTCATATTTTTCTTTTCTTTTTATTTCTTTTTTCTCTTGGGGAAGGTCGGTACCCTCCACTTACTCCACTTACGTTTTTTTTGTCGCGTCATTAATAACTACATAATCACACACAATGAGTCTCAAGCACACACTAACACGCACTAATAAATACATAAACTGTGAATAATGTATAAAATGAGTTATAATAAGTGAGCAGTGTCAAGTGTCATCACAATATGTACAAATAAAGACCCTTGGTAAAAAAATCTGTAGAACTAGAAGAGTTAGGATCAGTGTCATCTCCAGCCGTGAATATGGGAACGATGAGCCAAAGAGTCCCGCCATCATCCAAGTACGAGAAGTAGTATCTCTACTAGTCCTTGTAACTCCAGTAGCAGTCAAACTCAAAGCAGGACCCGTCAAACTGGCAAACGATGTAGACTGACTCAAAGAAACAGGAAGCGTCGATGGAGGCATCGTCCCATACACTGGAACTGAAAAAAAGCCCGACACCGGTGGAGGAATCCTAGACGATGGAGCTGAATATAGGTCCTGATCCATGGGAGTGATAACTTACCTGAACTCAGGCTGTGAAGGTTGTGAAAACGACTGTCGATGCCACTGACCCTGACCCTGAAAGCGCTGGGAAGATTGAGGCTGCTGCCACTAAGCCTCTTGAAACGGCTGAGAAATCTGAGGCTCTAGCTGAGACTGAGAATGCCGATGAACCTGAAGAGATCGTCTCCCACGACTAGGCTCCCCCTCGTCAGAGCCTCTATGCCTCGAGCGCAAGCGGGACCTCCGTCGCTCCTGAAAGACACAAAATCAAAAGATGTTAATGGCGAAAGACAAAAAAAATGGTAAAAATGAAAAAAAGTGAACATACCTCAAGAACATCGCCAAAACCGCCTCGACAGCTCGCGCCACGCCGAAGCTTGATGATACACTACTTCAAAGCATCAACCAGCTTCATGAAGCCCATCATCTCCGGGTGAGTAGACTAAGAATAAAGCAAAGAGAAAAATCAGTAACAAGCGGTATTAAAAAGGATGAATAATGTATCAAAAGCTTATCGGCTCAAAAACATCAGTTAGAGACTTCTGCGCCTGTCTCAAACCCTCCGGCGCGTCAGCAATATGGTCTGCGGTAATACCAATCGGCCCTGGGTAGCGGACAGATTGAGGCGGAATCTCAATCCTCCCACACGGCGAACAGTCGTCCAAAAATACGATCGAATAATCAAGTTATTCGACTATTTAAATAGAGACTAGCAACAAACTCCTCAAAAGACATCATACTTCAGGAAGACGGGGTGTAGGAGCCAAAGAGGGAAGCAAGTCTTGCGCATAATCGCCCTCCATTCGCACAAGCTCCTGCCAAGGAAAAGTGTAGCGCTCTCCCTTATTTTTCAACTCCCTAAGCAAGCGCGAGTCCAGCATCGACTCCGGCGGAGACAAGGGCACCACAAAGCGATCACCACTGTGCTGACGAACGACATGCTCCCCCAGATACCAAACAAAGCTTCCGGTGCCAACAAAAACATTGCGGTACGCTGAAAGCTGCAAGGCCTCAGGAAGATTAGTCATCCCAGCCCAAGGACGATATTGGACATCAATAGCATCCTGAAAACCACAAAAAGTTACAATGAAGCGCCGAAAATAATGTCAAGATAGAAAATAACAGGCTACAAAAGTAATTCTTACACCAACAAAAGAAGTGCCTCGGCGTAGCAGCCCGCGTAGCGAAGAGACAGACTCCACCCGTGACTCTCCTCGGTCACACCATCTGGCCCCGACACGGAAGTCGTGAACCGCCCCACAACGCCGTCGAGGGGCCAATCCCGGAAAGTACTCGTAAAACCATAGCTGCAATGAAAAGTAATCTTTGAGCACGTGAGTCGAACAAGAAGAGGAAAAAAAGCAAGAACAGGAAAGGATCGTCACCTCTACGACTCTCCATAAACCGTAGACAGTGATAGGGGACTCGTCGTTCAGCTGCCTACAGGCATGACGTAACGACAAGAGATGTTCGGCATATCTAAGGCTGGCCCAACTATAGGATCCTATCTAACTGATCCTAATCAAAGAAGGAAGGTAGCAAAGGAGCGCACTCGAACTCTTATCAGGAGAAAGAGTCATGGAAATGAGAATCAAAATGAAGATCTGCACTCGCTGCTCAGGCGATGTCTCCTCCATGTCAAAACCACGGGCCAGAACTGAAGCCAACTCTGATCGCCTGCTCCTAGGACCACCTCGAGACAATGGCTGAGTCGGGGAATCAAATCATCGGGTCCAGAACCGTGATGGCGAAGCGTGCCGTTGATTATGCCGGCAAGTGGACGATGAGAAACGTGGTTCTCACGACAGAAAACCAACTGGTCTAATGTCCACGGAGGTGAAGCCTACCTACCTCTACCCGTAGAGGGCCGAGGCTCAGACTCTAAGACATCATCATCCATATCCTCGGGAATCGTCGGAGTGTCCTCGCAAAAAGCCTGACGCCGACCATGAGTGGAAAGATCGCGATCTCGTCGTCTAGGCATGTTATTTTAAAGATAAAAATCTAAATGCTTAGCATCATTTCCTAAGATATTTAATTATTTATATCGAGTTGCATTTTAAGAAAAAAACCTAAATGCTTAGCATCATTTCCTACGTTATTTAGTTATTTATTGCATTTTCTATTATACACTAAATTTTTACCTCAAGGCTAAAAATTAGCAAAATAATGGAATTATTTATGGTATTTAGTTTCTTCATGACGAACTAATACTATGTTCTCCTAATTGCATGATACTATGTCCTCCATGACAATATAGTACATACACAACACAAAACATGTTTCAAAATTGCACAATCAATACATCATCATTTCAAGTGCAAAAGAACAACATAAACAACAAGAACACCATTTCCCACAAGTAGTACCAAAAATGGTGATTTGCTCAATTCTTCGCCAAATCATGCAATTTTTGTCTCAAATTGCTCACAAACACACATACATACATATTCAAGTAAATTCATGGCAATAATTTCAACATAAACCTCAAAATCAAAAAATCCCCAAAATGATTTTTAAGGGTTTTTTTTCTTGAAATTACTTATTTGAAACAAATTCGAGACAAAATCAAAGGAAACTTACATAGTTCCTTGTGGAGAACAAAAAATGAAGAAAGTAGCAAAAATTTAGAGCAAAATTGATGAAAATTTAAGCTCCAAAACTCGAAAATCCGTGAAGACAACAGAACAACCGCCGCGACACGGTCAGCAACAGTCGTGATACGGTAACCAAGGCCCGTGTCACGATGAGCCTGGGACTTGATGGAGCTCTGGCGGTAGTAGCGGAGACCTCAGGTGGCGGCGATAGCAGAAGCATCAACGAGCAGTAGCGGAAATAAAAAAAAAAAGAAACAAGAACCCAGCAGCACCGCCGTGTCACGGTGAGAGGATTCGTGACACGGTATAAACTAACGTGCGCCGGTGACGATCCGCCGTGGCACGGGAATCTAAGAAGCTTAAAATGAAAAATGGAGAGGAGAAGAACAAGAAATGGTGAATGAAAAAATGGGAGTAATGTCTGATATTTAAAGCCAAAAAATGATCGTTACACGACCCCGTTACCGTTCCACGTTTCCTATTACTGAGTAACGATGTTTAGGCGCTTGGTACGGGGAGCGTGGGATTTTTGTGCCAAAAGAAATCCCGCGACACGGGAATCCCTCCCGTCTGACGGCAATCGAGCACCGTGTCGCGGGATTGATCCACGTGGCACGGATTTCAGGCTTCTGTCCTGCAAACTTTTCGAAGCTGACATCGAATATTCCTGGTATTTTGACCAAAATTGCACGGTTTTCCGCGCAAATTGGACAGTTAATTTTTCAGTAAAATTATGCGGATAATTCTAACTTACATTTGAAGGGTATCAAAATTACTATTTTATCCCTAGGAAGCACCAAACTCAATTTTGTCGATATTTTAAACACCTAATATGGTCGGATAGTTGACTTGAAGGTGTGAATCATCTGCGCCCCACGTTGGGGGATAATCGAATCATCATACACTTGAAAATTTCAGCGATTACAGTAGTTGTCGGCTTTCTAGAAGCATGGAAAGCGTTATCGGTAGATTTTTCTTCAAGTATAGAAAACCGCCAAGTCGGCTTTCCTCGAGCATGGAAAGCATTATCGGTGGATTTTTCTTCAAGTATAGAAAATCGCCAACTCGGCTTTCCTCAAGCATGGAAAGCGTTATCGGTGGATTTTTCTTCAAGTATAGAATACCGCCAAGTCGGCTTTCCTCGAGCATGGAAAGCATTATCGGTGGATTTTTCTTCAAGTATAGAAAACCGCGAAGTCGGCTTTCTGCAAGCATGGAAAGCGTTATAGGTGGATTTCTTCAAGCATTGAATGACACCAAATTCATACGTCGACTTTCCTCAGGCATGGAAAGTATCATCCGGTAGGCTTCTTCAGGCTTAGAAAGCTACCAAATTCCTCAGTCGGCTTTCCTCAGGCATGGAAAGCGTTTCAACAAACGTCATCCGGTGGATTCCTTCAAGCATAGGAAGCTGCCAAACTCATTTGTCACCGATACACTGGTGCCAGATACGTATTCTATCTTTTTACTCTTTTATCTATGGAATTAACATTTTTCTGCAGGTATCGGCGTATATAGAGTGATTTAGGATCTCAGAACGTACACTACGTGAAAAAATGAATTTGGCACCGGTTCAAACCCGGCCTAAGGCACCGGTTTGAACCGGTGCAAATTTGGGATGCCAAAAAGGGGATTAAAAAGGCACCGGTTCAAACCGGTGCCAAAAATCAAAATTAGCAGCGGTTAACCGGTGCCAAAAAGGCCCACATGAAATTATTTCATAAATTTTGGCACCGGTTAACCGGTGCCAAAACCCCCCAAAAATCATTTTTTTTGTTATCATTTTTTCACTTAAAAATTAAATTGACTAAAATAAATAAGAACACCAACATATTAATCGAATATCATTGAGAATATAACCAAAATTTACAGTATATAATCAAGAAAAAATTACAATATACGAATTATAAAATTAAATAATTACAACATATAAATAAATAAAAAAGAACTACAATATAAATCAAAAAAAATATTAAAACATCACAATTAAAAAAAAACCCAAACATCTAAATCAATATTCTTGATTCTTGATTCTTCGATTATGTGCAATATTTTGGGCTTGCAAAGCAAATAGTATACCTGCGCCAATTAGTTCATCCAAAAAAATCAATTAAAATGTAATAGCTGCGAAAATTAGTTAAAAACCCTGAAAATTTTAAAAATATTGAAAAAATTAAAATCGAAAAAAATTAAAACCCAGAAAATCGAAAAAATTAAAATCGAAAAATAGTTAAAACCTAGAAAATCCAGAAAATCCAGAAAATGAAGAAAAAATTAAATTAAAACCCAGAAAATAAAAAAAATTAAAACCCAGAAAAATAAAAAAAAACTAAAATAAAAAATTAGTTGAAAACCTAGAAAATTTAAAAAAAAAACCGAAAAAATCCCAAAAATTGAAAAAATACTCAAACCCTGAAAAAATTTAAATCGAAAAAACACAGAAAAAAAAACTTGAAATCGAAAAAAAATTCAAAATCTAAAAAAAAAACCAAAAAACAACCCCAAAAACGCATACATGAACCCAAAATAACGATTATTTTAATCGAAAATTAACCAAGAAAAATTGAAATGCTAGCCATAACCCAGAACTCGATTAATTAACCAACAAAAATCGAAAATAAAATCGAAAATTAACCAAGAACTCGATTAATTTGGGAAGAACGAAACGGTGGTCTTGGTGGTGGTCTTCGCCTCTTCGGTGGTGGCCTTTGGTGGTGGAAACGAGTGAGAAGGGGAGGTTAATCTGGGAACAACGCAAGAGGAGAAAGAGAGAGAGAAGTAGATGAGATCGAAGGAGATGAGATCGAACAGAGATAGAAGGAGGAGAGAGAAAGAGAAGGAGGATCGGCTGAGGAAGTGAGGGAGATTAGGGTTTTCTTGGGTTTAATTGGGGCGGGGTTTTTTTTAATTATATAGATGAACCGGTTTAGTGGCACCGGTTCAAAACGGTGCCCTTTGTATTTTTGGCCCCGGTTTGAGCTGAACCGGTGCCATTGCTCTTGGTCTGAAATTCCGCCCATATTTAGGCAGGTATTTGGCACCGGTTTGGCCTGAACCGGTGCCTTTTGGGGGTTGCCTTTTTGTATTTTTCTCATAGTGGTATTAAATCATTCTCCGTCCTTATCGGCTACTTTGACTATCGTTTTCGTGTTTCTACAAACTCAGTCAAAGTGGGGGCTTCTGTAGACACCTAAAAATGTCTCCCCAAAACCAAACCCTATGATGAACAATCTTTCACTGCCATTATTGGTCGGGTTCAGTATTTAATCCCGAGAGTACTTAAAAAATTGTATTTAATTAAATTCGTATTTTTGAATAGTCCAAGGATCAGTCTTGACGTTTGGTAAAAGTATAGTTTTAATTTTAGCCCAAACTTATTTTACTGTCTTATTATTTAATTTTAGCCCAAACCTTTTTTTTATTGTTTTATTATTTATTTTTGGCCCAAACTTTTTATTTATTTTTATTTACTTATTTTCTTATTTTAGCCCAAATAATAATAAATCAGAAAATGGCCCGAAATTATCAATCGTCACTTAAAATGCTGAACGAAATTAGGGTTAAAAATGAATTTAGACGGAAAAATGGACTGAAAACTCCCTCGTCACGGCAACAGTTCACCGTGTCACGGGAAGCTGTCCCGTCTGGTGGTGGGTTTCCCCGTGACACGAGACATTTGCTGTGACATGGAGGTTTTCGTGTCCTTTCCGCGTAAACCCTTAACGCATTTTCTCCCCCCGTTCACTAAATTTTTCCCGCGTCACACAAAAGTGCACCGTGTCACGGGAATGTTTCCCGTTTGGCGGTGGATTTTCCCGTGTCACGGTACACTTTGCCGTGTCACGGTATACTTTTTTAGGGTTTTTATCATTTTAGGGTTCCGTGTGTTCCCTCAACAATTTTTTATATAAATACCCCTCATTTCTGATGTACGGGGCATGAATTAATTCTCTATTTTTTCTCTCTTCTATGCTCTAGCCTAAACACTAGCCTACCCTTCTTCTTTCAAAATTCCTTTTTCAAGCACTCCAAGGAGTCCGTACTTTACTCGTGGTTCTATCCTTAAGCCAAGGCGTGAAAGGTAGAACCATTTGAGGGTTTGGCCCTAAATCAACTCTACTTAATTTAATTTAATTTTATTATTATTTTATTATAATTTTCTTGAAGTTACTAACTCGTTTATTATTTTGTAGTTGCAAGCAAACAGAATCAAAGTAAGAATTATGTTCCTTTTATTTCTATTATTTTTCTAACGATTTTATATTGTTGGAATTATTGTTAAATTGCTTCCAATATTGATGTTATTATATTATATTTATTGATCACTATATTGCATGTTTAAAGGGAATATGTAATTGAAAATCACGCCTAATAAGATAATTTGGACAACCGGTTTAGGTTCCTTTTTAATCTTGGTGCTTATTCGAGTGATCACAATATTTTAGAATTATGTTATGCATTAATATTAAACAAATTTAGCTTAATAAAAGTTTGGAGCGAATTGAATCTCTGTTTGTATGCCTTTGAGATCGCAGGTCTAAATTTTCACTATAAGAATCGAGTAAAGACCAATACAAGAGAATGTGACTCCATGACTCACTTCGTACCATCATCCCCGATCCTCTTTTCGTGGTTCCGAACCATATGGAGTTAGTAATCTCCTGGATTATGAATGGGGTGTAACCTTCATGGGTCAATCATTGTTGCCTATCGTTGTCCCTTAATCGTGGTTGCCTTTTATGATCCGTGAACGGTTTACAAGTTTCTTAAAAACTTGTTGGCGGCTCCCTCTTTATTTGTCCCTAATCGTATTATTTCAATTCCCACTTCCTATGAGTGCCAAGCATATTCACACATGCTTTAACGTAGGCGCACTTCGAACGACGCGTACAGCAGCCGAGTTAAATAAGCCAAACGTCTGGTTGTTCGTTCTCAAACAGCCTACTCTTCCCATTTGTTATTTTCATATTTATTTTTGACAAATCTTTGGAAGAGTAATATCATATTTACAAGGCTATACATGCGGCATTAATCATCATGTATATAAGTATATATTAACCGCATGTAATAGCATGAATTACTGATTACAGCCGCTCTTGTTAATCATCAATTGGCACCATTGAGTTCATCACTATCATTATTCAATCATTACCAATGATTGAATTTGTCTTTTGTTATTCACGTGGATGACAATAATATACATGCAGCAAAAAGCTTGCTTGAATTCTCAAGCATGACGATTGATATTACCATATTTTAAGATGTATTATCAATGCGGCAGTCAGCACTTGATCGTTGAGGCAGCCGGCACTTGGTACCCGGATGACCATGAAGGAAGAGCAAGTTAAATCACCTTGTGAGAGTAACCAAGCGGCATTATACAGCCAAGTAGCTTCTCCAATAGTTAGGAGCCCAAGCTTACTCTAATACAAGCGGCAAATACGCGGACTCAAATTCAACCCGAGAGCATAATGAGAATGGTGGCATTATGATTGATATAATCATAAACACTAATAATGCAATTATCTTTCAAACATGTACTCATGTAATCAGTGAGATACAAGCGGCAAGAGTGTACTCACGCACTTCCTACATTTGGCTAACAAGGGTGTAAAGCTCTTAAGAAATTTCAAGCTCGTCTACCTGGTAGGCCGCATGAGTATTCTTCAAAATAACAAAAATCATTATTATGATTAAAAAAAAAGAGCTATCAAAGGGCTCGATTGTAAGCTTGGTCAAGCGGCAACCAAGCTAAACAAAGTCAGACGGCCATGAAGCCAGATGTAGGGTCTGCTTTGTTCAAGCGGCTGACATTACATAATCCTCGAGCATATGGTATCGAGCGGCTGTGGGACTGCTTTGTGCCTCTATTAAGCCAGCTATGTGCCACGTGCCGACTACTTTGTCCTAGTCACGCACCGTGCGCCACCCGCTTACAGTCCGTCGTAAGACGAGTCAGGCTCTCTCCTTGGCACTAACTCCTTGTGCCCACGTAACACAACCCTTTGAGCTGATCAAATAAGTTTTCTAGAACGTCCCCTTGGTGCTAACAAGTCCCCTTAGTTGAACTAAGCACTCACCCTTAGTGCCTTAGTCCGGATTTACGACTAAGTGTCATAGACAATTGAGCACACGAGATATCACCTTTGCTAGTATACCCGATCACTCACTTGGCACCCTCGTGCCTTGGTTTTCCTCACACTCTCTAAGTGTTGAAGGAAAGAGATTGAGTTGCAAGAGAACACAAGTGCTTATGAAAGGATGTTTGTATTACTCTCAACTTAAATGTACAAATGACGCCTTGGAGCCAATTTATAGTGCTCCTCCCTACTTACAAAGCTTCTCTAGAACGTTCCTAACCTCCTCAAATGGAGGGTTCTAGACTACAATAATCTGAAAAGTTCCCACCTCCTTAGGAACTACATACATGGAGGTTTCTACAAGCTTCCTACCTAGAATGCTAAGGACTAGCCTAGAATATTCTAGAAACTTTACATACAAAATGTACATACATAAAAGACCCTAGAGACTTTTAAGATGCACCAGATGAACCTTGAATATTCTAGAGACTTCCCGCGTTTTCCGGGCTACCTGCTGCACAAACTTGTATTTTGGGACCTCATTTTGAAAAACCGACACCACCATCGTCTTCCTTGGCCCAAAATATGGTGGACCACCAAATTTGGGCCCATTTAGACTTCATTTGGGTCTCCAAATGACCCATTATTACGTTACTGTCACTTGGGTATTCACTAGGAATTTAAGCAGGGTGCTAAATAAAGCTCTTTAGGGGGAAGTGCTTACCTGGGCACCAAGGGCAAGCCCCCTAGCCACGATTATGCCCTGTTGCCTAGTGACCCAAATGACGCCCATGATTGGCAAGGGAGATGACCCGTGACATGTGGGCTGCTTGGTTCATACTCAAACCCAGCCGCAGGGGTGCTTTGTTCTTCATTAAGTCCGGATGTGTCATTAGCTCATTGAGCTTCATGACGGGCTGTTTTGTTCACCAACACACCCGGCTGCTCTAATCATCATTATCATTATTAGCTGCTACTTTCATATTCATCCTTTAGAATATGGCACCCCGCAAGTACAAGCTATTTGCTGAAGAATATGTGGGGCGGCAGCCATATGTGTCTAGCAGGCAGCATCAAAATTTACTAACCAAGTCGGCAAAGCTCCATTTGAGTGAAGCTATGAGTGTCAAGCGGCACAATCATTGAAGATTGTTCAAATAGACCCATTACTATGTGCTATCGACACATACGGCAACCGGGTTGAGTATCAAGGCAAAATACCATGAATAGACCTTTAATTTTAGGCGGAAATCGTAACCGTTTGAGCAGCTCACTTGAAGCTAATATGGTCAGCAGGCCAAGATCATTATGCTTTCATGGTAGAACACTCCTCACTTATACATGCCGCCTAACTATTCTACCATGTATGTAAATACAATATTGGTGAATATATCTATTTATTCTCACATTATAAATGTGAGTAGCATAATACATACGGAAAAGTTCCATTCGAGACTTGAAGGAAATCAAGCAGACATACGGATTTTGATGAAAGCATCCGACCATGCTATGGTACGAGAGATGAGGCCAAGCTTGTAAGTTGTTCTTATTATCATATCACTATTATGAATGTCTAGATAAGACAATAATTTTGATAAAAAAATATATATACATAGTGAGCAGGCCATGCATGGTTACTCACATACTCCTTAATCCTTGATAATTAGTGTTTCGGGGTTTTTTCGTCACTCGGGAGAGATACAACACTAAGACTGGATCCAGCAAGGGGCGCCTGTACATGAAAAACAAACGGACCGCCGGTTGGTCAGTGGTCCGCCTCCAAAGATTAAGTGAAAACGTGCGGAAAAAAAGTTATCTGGTCGGATTCCAAGCTCGGGTATTGTGCTGTCTCTTGAGAACGACAACTCTGTAATAAATGTTGATGTGACGTGTTATCTCGTGTTACGCAATCTGTCTCATAAATAGGGAATTGTCCCTATTTATAGGGTCTTTTGGGGAAGTGTGCCCTCCTTAGGGTTTGATGACCTAGGGATTAGGGTACGCAACAAAACGACGCCTCATAATTTGGGCCTTTGAAGGCCGCCATTTCATAAGCGATATCTGAGTCACACGTGTCACTCATCCCAAGAGGCCATTTGGGCGTCTCTTAGGGTGACATGTGTCGCTCTCCTATTGGTCCACTTTGGATCATCAGACAACCCAAATCAAAGGTGATATCTGTCTGACACATATCACCATCTGGAAGGTCCAAGGTGGCGCCCCTTCCAGCGACACGCGAAAGGCTCCGATTGGGCCACTTGGCCGGGTATAAAATACCCAAATTATTACTGTGACGTGCTTGGCACATGATGACTGTGACAGGTGTCGGCGTCTGATTGGCCGAATTATTACTTTTTACTGTTTGGAGAATCTAGAATTTTAACCCAAGGGTTTCACCCCCTCTATAAATAGAAGGTTGACTTCTTCTTCGATTCACACTTGCGTGAATCTTCAAGAGAATCTTGAATCTTCTGACTTTCAAAGACTTTGACCTTCCAGAGCATCCGACAGTCGGCCCCCTTTGTTCGCCTGCTTCAACAAGCGCCCAAGACCGATGACTCTCGTTACCTTCTTCTAAGGTAACCGCCTGCTCGCTTTTTACTTATTTCTTTGCATTTTTTCTTTATCAAAATGGTTTCCCAAACGCATCCGTCACGGCCTAGGTTAGCGATCAACCGGTCACCGGGGACGGCTGAATCTAGAACTAGGAGTGCCGAATGCTCGTTCGAGAACTTTGCTTTAAGTGCATCTCAAAATCTGATAGTGTTTGTGCCTCTACAGCACACGATGGCCAGAACAAAACAAACAACAAGGAGATATAGGGCGGATGGTTCTTTTTACCATTCGGACAGCGAGACTGTTAATTTTTATGGCTCCATTAAGGTGCCTCTCACTGAGATTAGTAGAGACCCGCCTACCGCCGTCAGCACTCCAAATGACTCATTTTTGGACGAGTGCGACGAGAAATTTATGAACCCTGGGCCGAGTGGATCGGTGCCGGATGATGAGCTGGGGGAGTACACTGCTGCCAACAACCGGCAGTCCCCTAGCTCCGAAGAGAACTCTAATGATGACTCTGCGTCATCATCTTCAAACTGCGTCCCCCTTGACTCAGAGGAGGCGCAGTCGAACCTGAAAGCTGCTAGAGAGTCCCTCTCCCTTGAGAAGGGAGAGGGCTAGGAGGAGCCATCTGCTACCAGGCGGCATGAGCGTGCGCTTTACTATCTGCACGTCCCAGAAGGCAGGCGGAAGATCATGAAGGATGATCTTCCCAAATTTCTTTATGACCATGTCATGGGACAAGGCTTTCTTCTGTCCGTGCCGGATGCTATGGACACTTTCACCTGGCTTGAGATGGCTATTTATGGTGACTAGTGCTTCGATTGCTACGAGGCGGCCATCCAGGCAGGACTTTGCTTTCCTCTCCATCCGGATGTGGAGAGTATCTTCGACGGATACCGACTGGGTATCTGGCAACTAGCCCCTAACTCTTGGGTAAATATCTTGGGCTACGTTGCCGCCTGTGAAATGCTGGAGGTGGATCCCGGCTTCGAGGCGTTTGCTCACATGCACTATCTGAGCAGGATGCCTTATCCAAGCGGGATTGGCTGGTTCACTTTGACCAGCCACACCTGGAACATGATAACGCTGGGGAAAGAGAATAAGTGGAAGGACTGGCGGACAAAGTTTTACATAGTCTCTATCCCAGATGCCCAAAGGAATAAGCGGTACAACCGTTGGACACAGTATCCTCGCCTCTTAGCTGGGAAAAAGTCTCTTCCGCCTGTTCCCAGGCGGGCTCAAGAGGAGATCTTTGATCGGGGCCTCTTTACCGTGGCCGTCCGAACAAACAATGAGACAGGGGTTAAGGAGGTCACCCTCTAAATCTATATTCCTTGATTCAAGTGGCTCTCGGACGGGACGTAATTGGCCACCTACGGGCTTAGTACTGAGATGCCGAGAGGTATCAGGCCACATGATTTTATTACATTTGCTTGCTTTTGTTTATTTTTTTCTTTGCTAACTCTTGGTTTTTTGTTGCAGACAAGGCAATGGCCAAGCTCCTTGCTCACAAGAGTCCAGCCCTCTCAGCCACATTCTACCGCCCAAACCTTACGCAGGCGGATGAGTAGCCACCAGGCGGCACTCCAAAGGTAACGAGCTTGCAAAGTTTTAGGTTAATGAGATGTGTAACATTTTATGTTTCTGAGACTCACACATAGAATTCTTTTCAGAGTGCCTCATCAAAGCCTGCCCCCTCTTCTCAGCTAGACCCGAAGCTGCAAAAGTAGTCGGTTGGCGACAATTCCTACAGCCGGAAGAAACACGTCGCCACCAAGCCACCAAGAAAGGAACAGGCGCCTCCTCCCCACCAAGACTCCTATAAAGCCGGACGCTCAACATCGAGTGTCGAAGAGTGGCAAACAGCCTCTCACCATTGCTGGCGGCACATCAGGCGGCAGCGAAGCTGCAGGGGGAGAATGAGGTAAGTTATTCGACCATTCGAACATGCGCTTCATAAAATGTCATTCTGCTTAGTCTTGACTTAGCTGTATTTGGTTTAATAGATGCCCCAGCGAGGCCAACTGTCCTCTAGATGGCCAGACGGATGCTCAGGACGCTTGATCCTGAGGACAAGGCGGTCGTTAGAGGGGTCGGCACCTTGGACCTTGATTGAATTCTGGCGCTTCTTTGCGAGGTACAATTTCTTACAACTTGATTAATTTACATATTTTTAACGAATGGTTTCTGACGAGTTTTTTTTTTTGTTTAGACGCCTGCACGCTATGCTGCGCGTGAGCGGTCTCAAAAGGCCCATCAATGAGAAGACCAGGAAGGTAAAGGTAGCAAATGCTCGGGCCGCCTCTACTCTGGAGAAAGCTCAGTTTGAGTTTGCTCAAAATGAGTTTTTGACACTTGATATGTTGTATTCCCAGGCGTCTGCCAACCTACAAGTTCAGCAGAACTTGGACGCGGCCAAGCAGCGAGTGAAGGAGCTCCAGGACCAAGTCAAGGGTCTTAACGAGAAGCTGGACAACCTTAAGGAGGCGGAGTCCAAAACGGCTAGCCTGGAGGCGACGATCAAGAGACTCGGATGAGTGGCATTTATGCCACGATTAATGTTCATTTTGATGGTCATTTTCCCACATTTGCGACTTGTTTGCATCCTTTTCATTGAACTTAGTTCCCTTTCCCTTTATGCTTCTACTTTCCTAGATTTTGCCCCTTTTCCTACTCTTTACTTTGATTTCCATGCTTATGCTTTGTAGGAACCAACGGGGTTTTCAAGAGGAGGAAGCCAGGCTCAAGGAAAGCTGAAGGAAGCAAGATTCAGGAGAGGTTCGGCCGAACCTCCTGAGGATGTGGCCGAATCTGCTCTGTGGTCCGGCCGAACGTCGAGGCAGAGTCAAGAAGAATTTTGGCAATTTTGCAGGAGTGGTCAAACCTTAGAAGTTCAACCAGACTAGGATCAGGGAGGTTCGACCGAACCTACCCATGGTTTGGCCGAACCTACCCTGTAGTCCGGCCGAACCTTCCCAATGTTCGGTCGGACCACTCCTCTATTTAAGCTGGCCTTGTACGGACTATATAAGTCCCATTTTTTGAACGTTTTGATGTAATTAGATTAACTTAGTTTTAATTTTTTGCACTTTTTAGCTTAATCTAGAGAGAAACACTATTAGTCTTCATTTGGTAGAGAGAGAAAGTGTGGATTTCTTCATTGATGAACTTGGATTTTGAAGAAGAAGCTTGTTTAATCTTTTGTAGATCTTCAACTTCAATTAATGAGCAATCTCTTACTCTTTCTCTTTACTTTTGCATTTAATTTTTCTTGTTTACTATGATTTTCTTCTTTTCTTATTAATCATGTTGATGCTTATTGATTTGGTGATTGATATTGTTTTCAACATGATTTGTGAGTAGTCACTTAGCCAAGGGTGTGGGGATGGTGTAGTTGCTTTTTGTTCATGCTTATAATATTGGGATTAAGTTAATTGTGATTAAAATCTTTTCATGCTTGATATTCTTTGAACTTCTTCCAAGTGCACATTGTTAGTTGATTAAAGGTGAATCTTTGCTAACAAGGAACGGAAGTTGACTTAGTTAAGGTTCATTCCTATCGATTGTTATTTAATTGCACCTCCCAATATATGGTTCTAGTGTGGAAACATAGAGGCTATGTTAGGAGAAATCGATTAACCCCGGAAGGCGGTTAGATTGAACCTTATTTCGATATTCATGCATGTTTAGTTCACTATTGATTTGCTTTTATGTTATTGCATGATCAAACGGCTTCTACATCTACCCATTTCCCTTGGTGTTTAGTTATATTGATTTAAACTCGTTTATCTTTAGTCTAACCTCTTACTCATTCCTATCCTTTGTCCCGAGATAGCTTAAAGTCTAGTGATGAATGTGGTGTTTATGTGCTTCTCCCTGTGGTTCGACCCCTCTTCTTTCCATATACTTGTATTAGGATAAGTCGAGTGTTTTAAATTGAATTTGATTTAGGTGTAGTTGTCTAACGACGCAATTATTCCTCTATCAAATTGGCGCCGTTGCTAGGGAGATGGCTTCCATTGCTATTTCATTGCTTGTTTGAGACTATCTCACCTTTTATTTGTTAGTGTTTGCTACTTTTGTTACTTTTCAGTGCTTACGTTCTTCTTAGCTTTGTTATATGAACAGAGGACGAACCCGCTCAAGATCTTTGATTCCCATCGATCTAGAGCTAGAGACATCTTTGTCCCTACTTCAAAGAGAAGCAAGAGCAAGGAGTAGAAATTCTCACACCCCGACGAGAGGAGTAACAGAATTAGAAGATAATCCACCCTCTTCACCCTCAATTGAAGAATTAGATAGCCCTAACTCATCATCGAATCCGGAAATTAACCCTTTCTCACCCTATAAGTTCGAGAGTGAAGAAGGTCCTAAAATGGGAGAAAATACACCTTTCTATGGGATACCCAAGTATCAACTCATTCAAACTTTCTATGGAGGTCCCACACCTCAAGGAAGAACAAGCCTGGACGCTGCGGGCGGCGGTCCAATCATGAATAAAAAAGAGAATGAAGTGGAGTGTATTATAGAGGAGGCCTCAAAGCACTATGATGATTGGTATGAAGAAGAAAGGGATGCTACTTCTAGTAAGGGTGTTTATGCATTGGAGCAAGCAAACACAATCAATAAGCTTTCTTCCCAAATATCCAAAATGACCAAGCAAATGGATGAATTGATGAAAGAAAGGTCCAATCCTCATGGTAATACCTCCCCTTCAACTAAGGGAGGTAATGGTATGGATACTTCCTCCCCTCTTCTTACAATACAATGCCCCAAGGATGCATGTTTTGTTCTTGTAGGGAATAGTTTCAAGCCTTTAAAATCCCACTGCTTGAACCCCACTGTGATCATACACTAAAGTATGGTGGCGTCCAAAAGGGAAGAAGATAGAGCAAAAGAGTCGCCAACAAGTTTTTAAGGAACTTGTAAACCGTTCACGAGGTGAAGGTTACACCCCTTAACGATCCAAGAGATCGTCAACTCCATAAGGTCATGAACCAAATAAGGGTCCGGGGATGATGGTACAAATCCAACCTAAAAGAGATTAAACCTGCCCTAATAATAGGCCTCTACTTTATTCTGCTCGTATTCATGTGCGCTTCCTGACTAACATACAATCAATAGGATTAACCCTAAACCTGTTTATCTATGATGGTTGGACATTAATGCACAAATAAATCTATTATTGGTGATCACTTGAAATTATAATCACAATTAACCTAACAAGAATATTAAATATCTTATGAAGCGTGGTTGCAAATACCAATTCCCTTTAACCTGCAATAAAAGGTGTGATCAAGCAATAACAATATAAAATAATATGCATATCAAGCAACATAATAAATAATCAACATCATAAATATTAGGAAGAACATAGGAAGCATCATACTTAATCATACTTAATATTAAAGATACCTTAGAAATGATACTAGGAATCATAATAACAATATAAGCATGATATCTACCTCAGGAAATCAATTAAACCATCAAAGCACTTACTTGGATGCCTCGTGTCTCTTTCTAATAACAAAATACACACGTTAGTAACTTCAAGGAAAATAATAATCAAACAATTAAATTAAATAATTGAAAGAGATATTTGGGACCAAACCCTCAGAAATTAAAACCTTTCACGCCTAGGGCGAAGGCAACTTCGAATATGGCTAGGTGTTTCTAGATCTTGTGAATGCGGAATTTTGTATGAAAAAGTAAAGTTTAGAAAGAATGCTAAAAGATTAATGTTATTGAGAATTGATGAAAGAAAGATGATGAATGAATGAATTGTGAAGAATTAGATGAATGATAATTGGTGAATGATGAAGACTTAAGAATAAGGAGAATTGGTGAATGTTGGTGATTGTTGATCCATGAAACCGGAGTTTTTGATACGATATTTATAGAGAAAAATATCCAAAAAAGATAATTTATCAAAACAGAGTCTGAAGATCGCAAAACCACCTTGGCGACAACCCTGGCTCATTGGCGCCAGGACCAGTGGCTAGCGCTAGGCGCCGATGGCTGGCATCTGGCACCAATCCTGATTCCAGGCGCCTAGGCCTGGGGTTGGACGCCAAATTGGATTTCAACGCGTTTTCGAAAATCTGATAAATTTCCCGTACTAGAAGATAAAATAATATAATTTCAGTCGAAAATGCTATTTGATCTTGATTAAAACTTTGAATAATGTTCTAGAAGACCAAAACCATTCCTAATTACATTAGGAATGATAAATCATATTAAGCCCTCCCTAGATCATTGGGCCGTACTTAAAGCTCAAACCGGGCCCAATTTAGTAAATTGGCCATAAATTCCTCAATATTCATCGGAATTGGGCTTATAATATATCGTTGGAAAGATCTTTGCAAGCCCCATCCAACTACACCACTATTGGACCCATATCATGGACCAACCAAACTAGATTGGCTGTTTTCTTAAAATAAAGTTTTAAAAAACAGAGAGAAGAGAAAAGAAAAGAAAAGAAATAAAACTTTCCGCAACACTAGACCTTTCCACACTTTCGTTTCATTCGATTATGATTCGACGTGAAAGGTACTCATCACTGGGTTTGGTTTTGTGTAGAAACAAATGGGTGTCTACAAAAGCCCCTACTTTGACTGAGTTTGGAGAAACGCAAGTTTCGAAAACGAAAGTCAAAGTATCGATAGGGACGGAGAATGATTCAGAACGTTCTGCGATCCTAAATCACTCTTATAACGCCGATACCTGCAAAACTAGCATTAGTAAAATAGATAAAAGAGTTAAGAAACGCGTATCTTGCACCGTCGAGCACACGTCTCTGAAAGTAACCGATTGCTGCTGCTGCTGCTGTTTTGATGACCTCCTGTAAGCTAGAGAATGCCATCCCGCTTGAAAACTGCTACGCCCGTAACTGCTTCCAATTAGAAGATTGCTTCGCCCGAAACTATCCTCCTCTACATTGATTATATTCCACGTCCAAGGGAATACCACCAAAGATTATTTCTCTTGAAACAATCCTCATCCGCATTGATAATATTCCACGTCTAAGGGAATACTATCGAAAATTGCTTCCCTTGAAACAATCCTCAGTTGTTTGTGACAACTCTCCACAATCTAGGGAACGTCGTCTTGCTGTTTTTTTTTTACAATCTTCCACAATCTAGGGAACGTCCTCGATCAATGCTGCTACATCTTGAGCCTTTTCTTGAATCATAGTGACAACCTTTCCAATCATAGCAAAAGTCGTCGAAGACTGCCCATATCGTGCTATTTTTTTCAAATCTTGGCTGACAACTTCCACAATCTTAGCGAATGCCGTCGAAGACCGCCCATCTCGTGCTATCTTCTCAAATCTTTGGTGACAACCTCCACAATCTTAGCGAATGCCATCGAAGACCGCCCATCTCGTGCTATCTTCTCAAATCTTTGGTGACAACTCCCACAATCTTAGCGAACGCTGTCGAAAATAACTTTACTTGAAGTCATCCCCAATGTTGCGATAATATTCCAAAGAAAATTACCGAAGACCAACACTTGTCGATCTTTAAAGCTCGCTCGAACTTTGCTTCCGCTATGCCTGTACGTCGGCGCTTTCGTTGCTTTGAACCTATACGTCAGTGACTTTTCTGCTTTTGAGCCAATGCCTAGGCGCTTTAAGCTAAGTGAGACGATCTTTCATCAGGCCGATCACTTATTGCAATTGTAATCAAACTGACTACTTAATCATGTCAAATCGCTTAAAGGGGCTAACTGGCATACCAAGGAACCGAAAAAATATATTGCAGAAGGCTAGCACAACCCCAACAGGTGGTTGGCTGCTTTAGCGTCGCTGAAAATCAATCAGCGCCAAACATATGGCATTAGCGCCAGGCGCTGGAATTGGCGTCTGGCGCCAAGCACAGAATGTGACGCCAATGCCTAGGGACTTGCGCCAGCACGAATTCTTCTTTAAATTTAGTTTTCCGTTTTATTTCTTGCTCTGTTCGTCACAAACGCTGCGATAGGGTCTTCCCTGTTCTGCTGCACCTGTATTTATTTTGACTATAGAACTTTGCAAATCTATTTAATCATCTTAGGGTTGACCTAAGGCTTAACGTTGCTTGACTCATTGACTTGACACGACTCAAGGTATAAGCTTGACTCGATGTGATTGACCGACTCGAGGTTGACTCGACTCAGAGTGAAATGACACGTGTGACTCAAATCAAAGTGATATGGCACGACATGAATCAATGTGTACATGACTCGTGTGTGCATTGTAATGTGATCGTGCGACTCGAAAATGCAAAAAAGCAAACATTTTCCGTCAATTGTGTTGAGGGTACTGACTTTCTCCCGAAAAAGAAAGACGTGAAAAAGAAAATCAAAAGTTTGAAGATGCATGTTGAATGAGCTTAGCCAAATGTCATTCGATACTATCTCTCAAGGTGCAAGGATTAATCCATCCTAGGCTATCTCAATGGTTGACTCCATGATGAAAGTATTTGGGTAACTTAGGCACGGAGGCTAAGCACATCATGCTTCGTGATGCAATGACAATTATGAGTGATTTTGATATGACAAGGCATGCTTCAGCGTTGTATTAAGATTTCATGACAAAGGGTTCCTAAGGGAAGTATATTTGGTCATGTATGCGTGATGTGTGTGATAGTGACACTAAAGTTAGGCCGCAAGAGCTAAGTGTGTGAAAAGACATATTGTTAGAAAAGCCAAATAATGGTGACTCTTAGGCTAGGTAAGCTAATTATGTAAGGACCAAGCCCCAAAGTCTAGCTCTAAGTGAAAAGGGATGAGCATTGGAGATTCCTTGATATGATCATGGTGTAAGTGTGTGAATGTGAATATGAATGCATGTTTATTACGGCCGCACCTCAATGTGAGGTTGCCTACGTATCCGTTAGGAATCAGGCCGAACGTAGCTCTAGCCAAACCTCGCACAAGTGTGTATACCTCAAAAAGGTCTATTTAAGGGTTGTAACGTGGTTAGGCTAAAGGTTTAAAGAAGAAGGGGATAAAGGCTCAAGACCCTAGATAAGCCCCAAAGGTGTGCAACCTTGCTTTTGAATATTTGTATTTTCATGCTTGAGGTTTTCTACTCTTCTTTTTTTTATCTCTTTCTTTTGCTTTAGCATTTATTTTATTTTAATAAGTGTGGGCAATCCCGATCATGCGGTCTATCACTCACTTGGCATTCATGTTTCTCAGGCACGGTACCGAGCACTCGATAAGAGACGCAATCTGAGACGTGTTCTTATCGAAGATATATTCACATCAAAGACATTGGAACACTTACCCTTTTGTACACTTTTATTTATTATTTTGTTATTGCTTATTTTTTGCTATTTCTTTCTTTTGAATTTGCTCAAGATTTCTTTAGAATTGCATAAGTTGCACGCCATCCCATCCCAAGGTTAGGTAGATGTAGGTTGAAAAAAGAAGGGTCTATTGTTAGACGAGGCTCAAAGTGGTTTATGAAGAAAGGATGTGTAAAATTGAAGGGTGAAAGGAGATATGATGTGGCTACAAGGGGTGCCTCAAATCATTGGTATACCTTGTGCTTAGCTCGACATGGATTATATATATATATATATATATATATATATATATATATATATATATATATATTTATATATATATATATATATATATATATATATTTTTTGTGAATGCAATGTAATGAAATGATCATATGTAAGGAAATAAATGCTCATTTTAAAAAGGGAAAAAGGGAAAACCTTAAAAATTAATCTAAAAGAAAAGAAAAGGTGCCTATGCTAGACTTATTGGGGAAAGAAAAGATGAAAAAGAAATATAAATAAGAGGTCACGAAATCTTGTCGTTGCAGCTCGCCTCTTGTCTTGTGTCATTTGCTTCATCATCACCCAGTCTTCTTGTTAACTGGAGGCATGGGAAGCTTGTTATTATCAATCAAATGTTGGATAGCCTCCTTTAGCTTCCAACAACTCTCAGTAGTATGACCCCTACCTTGATGATACTTGCAATGTTCGTCTGGATTCCAACTAGGCAATCTTTTTTCAGGTGCGGGATCTTGAATAGGTCCAATGGGAGTAATGAGTCCTTTGGCATGGAGTCGATCGAAGGCAGTATCGTAGCTCATCCCAATGGGGGTGAATTCTTTCCTTAGTTGCTTCTTAGATCCTTGGTTATCTATGGCTAAAACTTCACTGAGATCAAAGGTACTAACATTGTTACTAGAGTGGGCATTTTCGGAAGAAGAAGGATTGTCGTTCTTCTTTCCTTTCCAGCCACCGTGGTTACTATTGTTAGTAGCTTTTTTCTTTGCCAGGTCATCTTCGATTTGAATTCCAATGTCATAAACGGCCTTGAAAGTATTCAAATTGTGTTGATATTTTAGTTGCTTCGAATACTTTTCTTGGAGATTCTTGATAAACATCCTCACAGATTCCTTTTCGGTGGGGACCTCAATCATCTTGGCGGAAGTTTCCCTCCATTTATTAAAGAAAGAAGTAAAGCCTTCATGTTCTTTTTGTCTTAGCATCTCAAGTTGTCTATGATCGGTTTCAACTTGGATATTGCACTTGTACCTATCAACGAAAGCGTTTGCTATTGATTCCCAGGTAGAGGTTTTCTCCTTGTCAAGGGAAAAGAACCATTGTTGGCAAACGGTTTCAAGAGATAGTGGGAACAAAGAGGGGAAAACCTTCTTATCGATACCCTTAATGGTCATTATAGTTTCAAAAGCTCTTAGATGGAAGTAAGGATTATCTGTTGCCTTGAATTTTGGGATGTCGTTGGCATTGAACTTCTGCGGAAGAAGATCTTTGTCCACCGAGACCCCTTGTGATGTAAGCTCTTGAAACTTGTAATCGCTAGACAACTTGCTTAGGCTCTCTTGCATGAGGTCCATCTGTTGTAGCTTCAAGGGATCATCAACCTTGAGGGTGAGTAGCTTCAGTGTTTCAGTCATGGTAACCAATTGGTTCCTAAGCTCATTGAATTCTTCTTGAGTTGCCATTATCTTCTTAACCTTCGTCTTTTGACGAATCGGTTTATCAAAAAGCGAGACTTGAATAAAGAGGTTGTCCTTGATTAATTGCCTTTCTCTCCTCGACCAAGTACTGTGGAAAAGGAATTTGGGGATACTTATTGTTAATTATTTGAATCAAACTTTATTCAACATGCAATGGATGGAGGAGGTGAAGAAAGATGGAAGAATGTGAAGAAAGATTTAGAAGGAGGGATATGAAGGATTAGGAGTAGAATGTACCCCAACTCAAATGACGGAAAAGACCGACTTATGCATGAACATAAGACATGGCCATGGTGATGTGTACTCAAAGTGTGTGCTAAGACTAGTGAGTGTAGGTGACATGTTAAGACTCGTGTCATGACCATGTGGCTAGACTATGTGACCAAGACTCGATTAATGACCTGAAAAGGTGTTATTGACAGCGGGAATAACCGAATTAATTAGATAACTGGTTAATTAGACATTAGGTGACGACTCGACAAATAATCCGAACTGTCGGCCAAGCGACAGGACTGGCGTCACAATATGGTGGTTGGCGCCAGACTTTTTAGTAGATGTCTGGCGCTACACACCATACAGTGGCGCTACAGCTCAGATTTTGGCACCAATATTGGAGCCTCGGTCTGGGACTTTTTTCGACATTATTAGTCAACTAGGGTATGCCTAAAGTCGTACTAGGTCAATTCCGATTAAAAGAAGAAAAAAATTTATTGACTCGAATTAATTAATTAATTAATTAGGCAAAGTTCTTTAAGTCATTAATTATAATCTCAACACAAATCAACAAACGGTTAGGAGGAGCACAACAAATAATGCACAATTAGGCAAGTAAGCACAATATGATGCAATGAGTTCGCAACCTAACCATGGCTCTAGTTCTCTAAAGTTCGGGATATGGTTTAGTCAAACAGGGTCCATGGTTAATTGTCCAGATGCACCGCGTAGAACCCTAACCGTGAAAGGTTAACGCGTGTGGATAGAACACCGCGATTTTTTAGAAAAAACTCGCTTCCATGGTTTGGTGAATTCAACCTCTCAGATGTACCCTTTGTTGCCAGGAGCGTTTAATCAGGTAGATACAGCATGAATTCCCAGAGGGTTATGTCCATATGTAGAACACATATGGGTTTCAGAAAAGTGAGAAAAAATTCAATCAGGAAGCAGGATCGAGCAAACAATACGAAAAACCGGTCGAAATTAGAACGCATATTTCTGGCTCGGTATTGGGGGAAATTGGCGCTAGCAAACAGAGACTGGCGCCAACTTTTAACTATAGCGCCTGGCGCCAATATTGGCGTCTGGCGCTACGGCTAAAAGTTTGGCGCCAAGCTCTGGCCCCTGACGCTACTTCCCACATGCCTCAGCAGCTTTCTGTGCTCAATAAAATCATTCAGTTTCGCGCGGTGTTATTTCAGTCCTAGTTGTGAAAGACATTTCTCAAATTTTCTACGTGTAGAATCCTATATTTTTGATTCATTACGGATGGTCTTTCCAATGAGAACCTTTTTATGCATATGACAATAATGTTAATCAAAATTACGCACATGAAATACTTAGAACTTTTCGAGTCTCATCCACTTATTCTAAATCATTGCCGAAACAAATTCAGGAATAAAAATAGATATCCTCCCCAGTGGAGTCGCCAAAAACTGTAGGGAATAGTTTCAAGCCTTTAAAATCCCACTGCTTGAACCCCACTGTGATCATACACTAAAGTATGGTGGCGTCCAAAAGGGAAGAAGATAGAGCAAAAGAGTCGCCAACAAGTTTTTAAGGAACTTGTAAACCGTTCACGAGGTGAAGGTTAAACCCCTTAACGATCCAAGAGATCGTCAACTCCATAAGGTCATGAACCAAATAAGGGTCCGGGGATGATGGTACAAATCCAACCTAAAAGAGATTGAACCTGCCCTAATAATAGGCCTCTACTTTATTCTGCTCGTATTCATGTGCGCTTCCTGACTAACATACAATCAATAGGATTAACCCTAAACCTGTTTATCTATGATGGTTGGACATTAATGCACAAATAAATCTATTATTGGTGATCACTTGAAATTATAATCACAATTAACCTAACAAGATTATTAAATATCTTATGAAGCGTGGTTGCAAATACCAATTCCCTTTAACCTACATTAAAAGGTGTGATCAAGCAATAAAAATATAAAATAATATGCATATCAAGCAACATAATAAATAATCAACATCATAAATATTAGGAAGAACATAGGAATTGAAGCATCATACTTAATCATACTTAATATTAAAGATACCCTAGACATGACACTAGGAATCATAATAACAATATAAGCATGATATCTACATCATGAAATCAATTAAACCATCAAAGCACTTACTTGGATACCTCGTGTCTCTTTCTAATAACAAAATACACACGTTAGTAACTTCAAGGAAAATAATAATCAAATAATTAAATTAAATAATTGAAAGAGATATTTGGGACCAAACCCTCAGAAATTAAAACCTTTCACACCTAGGGTGAAGGCAACTTCGAATATGGCTAGGTGTTTCTAGATCTTGTGAATGCGGAATTTTGTATGAAAAAGTAAAGTTTAGAAAAGAATGCTAAAAGATTAATGTTATTGAGAATTGATGAAAGAAAGATGATGAATGAATGAATTGTGAAGAATTAGATGAATGATAATTGGTGAATGATGAAGACTTAAGAATAAGGAGAATTGGTGAATGTTGGTGATTGTTGATCCATGAAACCGGAGTTTTTGATACGATATTTATAGAGAAAAACATCCAAAAAAGATAATTTATCAAAACAGAGTCTAAAGATCGCAAAACCACCTTGGCGCCAGCCCTGGCTCATTGGCGCCAGGACCAGTGGCTAGCGCCAGGCGTCAATGGCTGGCATCTGGCGCCAATCCTGATTCCAGGGGCCAAGGCCTGGGGTTGGACGCCAAATTGGATTTCAACGCGTTTTCAAAAATCTGATAAATTTCCCGTACTGGAAGATAAAATAATATAATTTCAGTCGAAAATGCTATTTGATCTTGATTAAAACTCTGAAGAATCCTAATTGAATTAAGAATGATAAGACCTTCTAGAATGTTCTAGAAGACCAAAACCATTCCTAATTACATTAGGAATGATAAATCATATTAAGCCCTCCCCTAGATCATTGGGTCGTACTTAAAGCTCAAACCGGGCCCAGTTGAGTAAATTGGCCATAAATTCCTCAATATTCATCGGAATTGGGCTTATAATATATCGTTGGAAAGATCTTTGCAAGCCCCATCCAACTACACCACTATTGGACCCATATCATGGACCAACCAAACTGGATTGGCTGTTTTATTAAAATAAAGTTTTCAAAAATAGAGAGAAGAGAAAAGAAAAGAAAAGAAATAAAACTTTCCGCAACACTAGACCTTTCCACACTATCGTTTCATTCGATTATGATTCGACGTGAAAGGTACTCATCACTGGGTTTGGTTTTGCGGAGACACAAATAGGTGTCTACAGTTCTAATTGTGAAACCTATGATCATGATACCTCTCATTGTGTATATGCTTGTGAAGTTCAACCCCTTCCCCATGAACATGATGATAATATGGAAAATGTCAATGCTGTGAATTTTTCTCCTAGAATGGGGGATGTAGGGAACTTGAGGCCAAACTCCAATTAAATGGGGAATTGGAATCAAGGTGGAAACCGTGGTTGAAATCAAAGTGGTGGTGGTTATGATAACCAATACCGTGTTGGGGGAGGCCCTTCCAATTTCAATGGAAGAGGCTAATCTAACCAAAGGCGGTATGGTAATCAAAACCAACAACCTAATTCGCGATACCATGACCATCAAAATCAAAATTTTGGTGATCAAGGTATCATAGGAAATAATCAACAAAGCAATGTTCCTAACCAAGGCACCGGAGGCAATAGGGGTCAATATGTTTCTAACTATGCCCAAACTAATAGGCCTCCGGGTTTCCATCAACCCCAACTTCCTCCACCTCAACAACCTCTTCAACTTGAAGCCCCTCAAAATGATCCCGTGATGGCTAAATTAGATGCTCTATTGAAAATGCGTGAGGAGGATCAAAAGAATAATGAAGAGGCCCAAAAACGCACCAATGCTCACATGAAAATGCTTGAGACCCAAATTGCTCAACTTGCATCTAATTCATCCCCTTCTTCTTCTTCTTCTTCTTCTTCTACTTCTTCTTCTTCTTCTTCTTCTTCTTCTTCTTCTTCTTCTTTCTTCTTCTTCTTCTTCTTCTTCTTCTTCTTCTTCTTCTTCTTCTTCTTCTTCTTTTCTTTTTCTTCTTCTTTTTTTTTCTTCTTCTTCTTTTTCTTCTTCTTTCTTCTTCTTTTCTTCTTCTTCTTCTTCTTCTTCTTTTTTTCTTCTTCTTTTTTCTTCTTCTTCTTTTTTCTTCTTCTTCTTCTTCTTCTTCTTCTTCTTCTTCTTCTTCTTCTTCTGTCTTCTTTTTTCTTCTTCTTCTTCTTCTTCTTCTTCTTCTTCTTCTTCTTCTTCTTCTTCTTCTTCTTCTTCTTCTTCTTCTTCTTCACGTTCCATTTCAAGGAGTCAACCCAAAACCTTTGTATGCCGTGACAACTAGGAGTGGGAGGTAGTAGGAAGTGATCCTTTAGTTGAGGAAGAACCCCAAGAGGAGGTGGAGTTAGAGAATTAAGGATGAGCGAACCAATGAGCCATTGAGTGTTGAAAAGGAAATAGATGTTGAGGTGCCAAAGGAAAAATAATCCACTCCTTGCCCCTAAATTACCAACCTAGAGAGGAGAAGCTACCCTTTCCACAACGATCCGTGAGAGCTAAACTTGATGCCTTATTTGGGAAGTTTTTGGAAGTCATTAAGAATTTGCATGTTTCCGTTCCTTTTGTTGATGCTATGAAGCAAATGCCCACTATTCCAAATTATTGAAAGACCTTTTGAGTGG
The DNA here is from genome assembly GCF_001683475.1 of Chenopodium quinoa. Classification (NCBI taxonomy): domain Eukaryota; kingdom Viridiplantae; phylum Streptophyta; class Magnoliopsida; order Caryophyllales; family Amaranthaceae; genus Chenopodium; species Chenopodium quinoa. The sequence continues at coordinate 4,594,182 of NW_018743783.1, forward strand.
GAGAAGGGAGTGTGAAACGGTTATCTTGACCTCCAATTGTTGTGCAACTTCTTTCCAACAAACTTCCTACCAAATTGAAAGATCCGGGTAACTTCTCCATCCTTTGTTCTATTAATGGCATTGAGTTTGATAAAGCCTTGTGTGATTTAGGAGAAAGTGTGAGTCTCATGCCCTATTCTGTATACCAAAAGCTTAGAGTAGGAACCTTCTCCCCCACTAACATAACTCTCCAACTAGCAGACTGTTCCATTAAGTTCCCCATGGGCAAGGTTAGAGGACATTCCCCTTAGGGTAGGAAAGTTCACATTCCCCGTGGATTTCTATGTGTTAGAGATGGATGAGGATGAGTGGATTCCTATAATATTAGGTAGACCATTTCTAGATACTTCTAGAGCTATCATCAATGTGAAGGAGGGCAAGATATCCTTGAAAATTGACAATGATTCCATTGAATTTGATTTGAATAGTGTCATGCAACAACTCTCCTCAAGTGGTGAATGCTTTAGAGTAGATGTTCTTGATACCGTTCTTAATAAATTTTCTCACTCCCACTTGCATGCTACTAATGATCATCTCGAAAGTGTGTTGTTGAATGAATTAAAGATAGGTTCTCACAAAGAAGACATACAATTCTATGAGGATTTTCTTCAGGAAAGAAAGAGGGAGTACAACGATGCGAGCATGGAAGAAGAAGCTCCTTACATTCATGATCTCTTTCAAGTTGAAGAAAGAGAAGAGAGCCCCAATGTAAGGGAAAACCAAAGGTAGACTTAAAACCTCTACCTTTGGGATTGAGGTATGCATTTCTTGGTTCCGATGAGTCTTTCCCCGTGATTGTCAATTCTAACCTAACAGAGGAGAAAACCTCCCTCTTGATCGATGTTTTTAGAAAACACAAGAAAGCTTTGGGTTATACCATTGATTATATCAAAGGTATAAGTCTGTCTTTATGCATGCACAAAATTGATCTAGAGCGAGATGCCAAACTCGTAGGACAAAGGCAAAGAAAGCTTAACCCTTCCATGAAAGAGGTTGTGCGGAAGGAAGTGGCTAAGCTTCTTGATGCGGGAATTATCTACCCAATTGCTCATAGTGATTGGGTATCTTCTGTACAAGTTGAGCATAAGAAAGGGGGCATGACGGTAGTGAAAAATGATCATGATCAACTAGTGCCTACTAGGCTTGTTACCGGTTGGCGCATGTGTATTGACTATCGCCAACTTAACACAAGTACATGCAAAGATCATTTTCCACTACGGTTCATTTTATTGTTGCAAAGGCTTATAGAGCATTCCTTCTATTGTTCCTTGATGGTAACTCGGGATTTTTCCAAATCTCGATTGACCCCAAGGATCAAAAGAAGACGACTTTCACATGCCCCTACGGTACTTATGCGTATCGTAGGATGCCTTTCGGTCTTTGTAATGCCCCCGCAACATTCCAACGTTACATGATGTCTATTTTTAGTGATATGATTGAGGATGAGATAGAAGACTTCATTGATGACTTCTCCGTTAGAGGAGCCACCTATGAAGATTGTCTATCCAATTTATCTCGTTGCTTAGAAAGATGTGAGAGGGTCAACCTCGTGTTAAATTGGGAAAAGTGCCACTTTATGGTGGAAAGTGGGGTTGTTCTTGGGCAAAAAATTTCCCATGCCGAAATTGAGGTAGATAGAGCCACTCCCCCCACCAACGTGAGGGAAGTGAGATCCTTTCTTGGCCATGTCGGGTTCTATCGGCGTTTTAATAAAAGATTTTTTATTGATTGCTAAGCCTCTCACATCCCTATTGCAATAAGATAAGGAGTTTGTGTTTGATGATGCTTGTCAAGAGTCTTTTTGTAGTTGAAAGAAGCCCTTTGCACCGCTCCTATTGTCCAACGTCCGGATTGGTCTTTTCCATTTGAGCTCATGTGCGATGCAAGCAACGAGGCCATTGGATTGGTTCTTGGGCAACGAAAGGATGGGAAACTTCATGTCATACATTATTTGTCTAAAACTCTCAATGATGCCCAATGAAACTAAACAACTACCGAGAAGGAGTTCCTAGCGGTTATTCACTTGTTTGAGAAGTTTAGACCTACCTCATTGGTTCGAGGACAATTGTGTATACTGACCACTCGGCTCTCAAATATTTGATAGGAAAGAAGGAAGCTAAACCGAGGTTGTTGAGATGAGTTTTAATCCTCCAAGACTTCGGTTATGAGATGAGTGACAAGAAGGAAGCCGAGAATGTGGTGGCGGATCACCTCTCAAGGTTTTGGCGGTGAAAGGTTTGAAGATGATGGTTTTCCATTAGAGGATTCTCTAAGGGATGATGTGCTATATGTCCTTGAAGTGAAGCCGGAGCCATGGTATGTGGATATTGTGAATTACTTGGCTTGTAGTGTCGTACCTCCCGGATTTCACTTCACAACAACGTCGAAGACTCAAGAATGAGGCCAAGAGATACATTTGGGATGATCCCACTTTATTAAAGAGGGGGTCAATGATTTGTTGAGGAGATGCGTCCCCAACGACGAGGTTCAAAAGTGTTCTTCATATGTGCCACTCTTCTCCTTGTGGTGGGCATATGAGTGCTTAAAAGACCGACTCAAGAGTTCTTACAATCTATGCTCTTTTGGCCTTCTCTATTCAAGGATGCTTGGATTTTTGTTAAGACTTGTGATAGATGTCAAAGGATGGGGAATATTTCTAGGAGGGATGAAATGCCGCAAAACCCAATCCTTGAGCTTGATGTTTTTGATGTGTGGGCTATAGATTTCATGAGCCCTTTTATTTCTTCACATGGGAACAAGTATATTTTGGTTTCTTTGACTATGTCTCAAAGTGGGCGGGGGCCGTGGCTTCCCCTACGAATGATTCTAAGGTAGTGGTTAATCTCTTCAAGAAAGCAATTTTCCCAAGATTTGGTGTTCCAAAGAGCCATAATTAGTGATGGGGGGGTCACATTTCAAGCACCACACCTTTCGTTCGACTTCTTATTAGATATGGAGTGTCTCATAAGCGGGGGCTTGCTTACCACCCTCAAACGAGTGGTCAAGCGAGATCACCAATAGGGAGCTCAAGGTGATCTTGGAGAAGACGGTTGCTAGAACAAGAAAGGATTGGTCTTCTAAACTCATCGACTCTCTATGGGCATATAGGGACCACCTTCAAAACTCCAATAGGGACCACTCCCTATAAGCTTGTTTATGGAAAAAATTGTCACTTGTCCGTAGAGATGGAGCATCGAACCCATTGGGCGATCAAGCAAATCAACTTTGACCTCCATAGTGTGGATGAATGCTTACCATAGCGCAAGAATGTATAAGGCGCAGACTAAGGCTTGGCACGATGCTCAAATTGTCAAGAAGGATTTTGTCAAAGGCCAAAAAGTCCTCATATTCAAAACTCCCGCTTGAAGCTTTTCCCGGGCAAGCTTAGGTCAAGGTGGAGTGGGCCATACGTTATCACGGAAGTGTTTCCATATGGTGCTTATGAGATTTCCCAAGACGGGCATACTCCATTCAAAGTGAACGGTCACCGACTCAAGCCCTACTATGAAGGATTCCCAAGTGATGAACCAATTTTTGTAACTCTTATAGATATGGACTATCAATTTGACCCTCCTTAATTGATTCAAGGAACGTCGAGCTAACGACGTAAACCAAAAGCGGATTGTTGGATTTTTGAGTTTTGATTATGTTGGAATTTTTGGTATGCTTTGCCTTAGCATGATGGTATGGTGTTTAGTGTGTTTTGAAGAGGTGTGTTTGTGCATATTGTGTTGCAAAATGAGCATATTTTTGAAAAAGCTAGGTGGTTCGACCGAACTCCCTGAAGGTTCGGTCGAGCGTTTTGAAAGGTTTGCCCGAACCTTCTTGAGTTCGGTCGCACCTCCTCTAGAACCTAAATTTGAAAACTTTCTGCCAGAATTGCAGAAATTAAGAATTTAGAGTAGATTCGACTGAACCTTAGGGGGTTCGACCGAACCTTAGGGGGTTCGACCGAACCTCAGTTTGCCCAAATATTGCTGAGTTCGGTCGCACCTCCTCTGGAATTAAAAGCTGGAAAGTTTCTGCCCATTTTGTGAATTTCGAGTTAGAGAGAAGGTTCGATCAAACCTTGAGCAAGTTCGGCCGAACTATTTCAAGAGTTGGATCGAACATACCCAAGGTTCGGTCGAACCTTTGTCGAATTTTTTTAAAAGGGGGGGGGGGGCTGTTCTTCTTTTCGACCCTCATTTCATTCAACCCCCTCTCTCTCTGTATTCTCCTCCTTCTCACTCTAAACCCCATTGCAATCCCCTCCTACAACCTCAAACCTCAATCAAAATCACTCCAATTTTCTCTTTTTCTTACTTATTTTCCATCCTCTACTTAATTTCTACAATCTCCACCAAAAATTCCACACATAAATCCCATCTTTTCATTTTTCCCCAATTTCTAGGGTTTGAGTGCTTTGGTGTTTTTGGGTTTCTACTTACTTAAAATCAATTGTGGTATGGTTTTCCTACCTTTTGCAAGTTTATTTCTTCAATTTCTCATAATTTTATCATGTTTTGCATGTTTAACTATGAATTGTGGTATTCTTGAAATTGTTGGTAATAGCTTGTTTGATACATGTGGTTCTTTGGATTTACTTGTTGCAATTGATTGGTAATTGATAGTAGAACATGTTGTTATCATGATTATGCATGTATACCTTGGTTTTATTTGATCTTAATGTCTTTGCTTAAAAATGTTGATTTCATGCTAGGGTGTTCATGCTACTATTTGATGATTGAGAAATTCATGAGTTGGATGTTTTTGGAGATTGATTCTTGTTGTTTTTGGTTTGATTTTGATGGTTTGGTGAATGATTATAACATAATTAGGGGACATCATGCCAAAATTCACCTAGACTTTGTTAGGACTTACATATGAATGTCATAGGCTTTCTTACCCATGCCTTGGTTTAATTGTGTCCATTTATGCCTTGAATTGTATTGTTGTTATACTCTACATCTATTTCACAACTCAAGGTAACTACTTTCATGCATACACTTTTACCGTGGCTAGTTTCTTATGTCATCTCTTATCAAATTTTCCAAATAATAGCTCTTGGTAATTTTGTAGAATCATGGTATTTGGCAAGAGCAAGTCAAAGAGGAAAAGAGTGGGTGAATCTTCATCAACGAGTTTCCCGCCACCTCCCCGCATAAATGATCATATCATAATTGCTCCGAATGAGCACTTTTGGGATGTCTATGATAAGGATAAGATAGGTCGTTAAGCTACTGCCCTAATCAAATTAATCATTTATAATATCTAAACCCACACTAAACTAGTTAGTGGTAAGTAAAGGGTCGAACCACTAGGGATGCACACTAATTCAACATCAATAATCACTAATGCAATAGTAAAAAGGGATTGTTTTTGTTGGTTTTGTTGAGTAAGAACACTAAAAATACAAATGAGCAAGAAATTGATGATTAAAATAAAGGAAAAATGACGCTAGGGATACGGGGGGTGTCAAATATGATTAGAAAGAGAAGAATAATTATGATTATCATGAAACACATGTCAAAGAACACAATATTCTACCTAAACAATTCATTCTCATGCAATAGTCTAGGCAAATCAATGAAAGAGGTCTACACTAATAAGGATCATTCTCATGCATCCTATTAGTTATAATCAAATCAAGAGAATAAAGAAGCACGATCCATAAAAACTCCACATTAATAACCCATTCTCATGCAATCATTAAAATAGAGATGATCTTAATCTAGTTCAAATAACTTTCATGCATTTAAACTAGAAAACATCAAATAGAGTGCAACAATAATCTCAAGCTATTAAAAATCATGTCTTTCATCAATTTATGGCATAAGTTCAATCCAACCATCATCATTCATCCAATATCAACTCATATTTTCCACCCCTTCCCCTAGCTAAAAGATTTGCCTAGAGAAGGGAGTTTAAAAATAATATCAAAACTAGAAACAAACTCAAGAAACTCAAAACAAAACATGATTAAAAACAATGAAATCAATAACAACTAGATAAACTAATAAGATTAATAAAAATAAGCAACAATAAGTGCAAATAAATAAAGCTAAAGGAAAGGATTAGAGATTACTAAAGAAAGAATGAAAGGTGAAAACATGAATTCTTGCTTGATTGAAAATTAAACTTGAACAAAGTTGAATACTTGGAAGAAAATTGAGAAATAATCTACTTTCTCTCTCTAAAAATTATCTATTCTAACCCTAAGAGAGAGAAGCTCTGCTAAACTAATTTAGAAAAATAGCATCATAAAATTCCCCCCCACTTAATTAACCCCCCAAAATAGGTATATATACAAAGCTATAGAAAGAAACTAAATAAGTAAAGAGAAATAAAATAGAAAATAAAAAAGGAAAAATAAAAAGGAAAGAAATAAAGTAAAAGGAAAAGGAAATTAAAAAAAAAAAAGAAAAGAAAAAAGAAAGAAAAACAAATCAAGTCCACCAAAACCAAAGTCAGACCCCCTCTAATTCCCCTTCTTCGAATTGAACTGCTCTAAAATGAGGAAAATGATCCCATGCTTCACATCCCATCAAAAAATATCAGCAACAATTACCCTTCAATCAACACCGCTCATTATCATAAAAAATCGGCATCAATGAATCAACACCTTTCGATCTTCATAAGTAATCACGTGAAAAGCTCGTGATTGAACCCACATTTGTGCGCCCGCAAAGACGTCGCGCAGAGGTCGCGCAAAATTACTTCCTACAATCTGAATTTGGACTCCATTTGTGCGCCTTCTGACAGGGTTGCGCGCCCGCGAAGCCCCAATCAAATTGGAGCTAAATTGAGGCTTGTGGCTATAAGTTGCGGGCTGCTGTGTTGCTACAATCATAGGGCTTTTTGGTTGTGCGAATTGGTGGTTGTGCAGCGGTGGTGAATGGAGAGGGGTTACTGCTTGGATGCTGGTTTTGGTGGCAAAAAAGGATGCGCAGCAGGTGCTGCGGGCTGCTCTGATTGGAGGCCGCTACTGGCGATTTGTTGTTGTTGGGTAGGTGGTAATTGATGGCTGGAGATGTTAGGATTTGGTTTTCGTGGACAGCATTGCTGCTGGGAACGGCTTTAATTGGTGGTTGACGGTGGTTCTGGGTGTTGGGTGAGTTGAGTTGTTGTTGTTATTATTGGGTGGATGGTGTTCGAATAGGGTTGTGGGCTGGTGAGCGTGGCTGATGATTGTTGCTGGCGGTTATAGCGGGCAGCGTTGCTGCAGTTGGTGTTGTTGTTGTGGAGTGTGTGGTGGAGCAGGGGAGAAGTAGAGGAGTAGTTTGTGTGTTGTTGAGGGGAGCAGGGGAGGTTGTGAGAATGATGTGTGTTGTTTGGGGTGGTGTAGGATAGTTAAGGGTTGGTGAAGGTTTAGGTGGCAGCAACTATGATGGCTTGGAAGGTTTTGAATTGTGAAATTTGACACATGACTCAATCCCGGAACACCAAACTTGATTTGAACATGAAAACGGAGCATCAACCTGAACACACCTACAACCAAAGACAATCATGAGGGTAGATTTACATATAAAATAAAAATAAAAATAAAGTAAAATAAAATGCTAAACTAAAATAAATAAGAAAAAGAGAAAAGCTAGAAATTTATTATATAACAAGAACTAAAAACTTAAAATATAAACATAGAAAATAAGAGAATTTAAATAAATTAAGAAAATAAGCTAAAAACTATTAAAAATTACTGAAATACGTAAAATAGAGATCAAATAAGGAAAATAAAAAAAGAGAAAAAGAGAGAAATTAAGTATAAAACTAGGGAAATTATTAGAAACTAAACTAGAAAATAAGCATAAAAATACCATAAAAGTGACATAAAAGTTACGTACCAAACTCCCCCAAGGTAAACATTTGCTCGTCCTCGAGCAAATTAACATGAAACACGAGAGAAAGAGAGTGAATTATTTACGCAAAGCTAAGACACTAAAGGAGATAAGAATGTACACTAACTCACTTTCGTAGGAATCACATTCAATTTTAGCAACTAAAGACAAGCCCTTTAAACCCCTAGATCGCCCTAGAGGACGAGTATGCTCTCGTGAGTGTTTCCTAAGAGCTTAACCCACAACTCTAGACAAAAACCAAGGCAAAACAAAAAGAAAAAAAAAAGCAAACACAAAAAACAAACACAACCATGACCAACATAACATGGCAAGGTTTAGGAAAACCAATCGAGCTCAAAGACAGAAAAAACTCCATTTGGACTAAAAAAGAAGAGACATGCACCAAAGAATACTCACCTTTCTCAATTCAATGAGGGAAAACATGTTCTAAGATGCTCATGGTTGAAAGAGACAAACCTAAGCTAAGCATAGAGAACTAGAGAATTCATTCTCCGCCCTAGCCCCATCCAAAATGGTCCACGTTCTCTCCACTAGCTTCAAATCACCCCCTAGTTAGCTCCTCATGATTCCACGAAGGAACCGGAAAAATATTCAATTTGTGGAATTAGTGGGTCATCCCGACATCTCAACTATGCATACTCTCTCCATAGGGTTGAAATCTATCTCCCTCCACCGGAATTTGACCTCACCCCTGTAAAGTCTAAGGGTCTAAACTAGGGTTGTAATGTAAGGCAAGGGTTAAGGCGGGGTAAAAATTTGAAACTTTTGGTGATATTTCCTAAGTGAAGCAAAAGGGTGATCAAACCTCAAAAATAAACTCAAGAAATCATCAAACATTAAACAAAAATACCAATAGTGTCATCTCCCCCAAGCTTACTCAACACCAACATTCCATAAAAAAGAAAAAGAAGTAACGCGCCCTCACCCCAAGCTTGAATGAAGCATTGTCCTCAATGCGTAACTTAGGGAAGAAAACGAAACCTACTTTTTCTTTTTATTTTCTTTTCATTTTTTTTCTTCTTTTTTTAACTCTTATTTTATGTCTTTGCCTTTTTTAACTAAGGATGACTTTTTCTGGGATGCATTTGCTTTATTACACACACTATGTACAATTTACTTTCTTGTTTGGTACAAAGAGCATAATACTTTCTCATTTTCATTACAACAAAAAACAAATCTCAAACAGAAATGCATTACATACTAAGGGTTAGGGAAACAAAAGGTCATAAGGCTTGTAATGTGGCTTATAATCAAGAAGGGAATAGGGTCAAAGGGTTAGCAAGAGGAGAAAATGCAAAATAGAAACAAAATATGTGACAAAACTAAAAGAAGATATAAAAAAAATGAGAAAAGGGTGCCTTTTTCCTCCCCTAGAGCTGCTTGGTCACGATCTTGGGAGTTAGAGGACAACACAAGGATTAAGATATGCATAAACAAGGATCCTAAACGTCACTTAACAAAATTGATGAAGGTTTGAATAGTTTAAACCTCACAAGGGATGGGAAGTAAGCAAATACTAACTAAAGAGCTTCAAATCCACTATAGAGAGCAACACCATCTTACCACTTTTCCGTGAACTAAGGGTTCAAACGTCCTCAATAATTCTTGACCTTGCTACATTAGCTTAAAATTTTTCTATCTCAACCACAAGCACTCTCAAACCATGTAGGCCATCATCAATTAGGAAGAAAAACATTCTTTGGCACATTATCAAAGCAATCAATTCCAAATGCATGAGCGAATTCCAAAACAAATTCATTTAATCTTGCCGTAGTCATGTTTGCCACAAAAAAAAGGAAAACAAAACAAAAGAAAGAGGAAGAAATTAAAAAGGTTCACAAACAAGGCACATAATCCAAATAAGTCCCAAACGTCAAACAATTGATCGTTCGATAACAACATCAACGATCCCAGGTTCCATAGAACCAATGCAAACAACCTCAAACCATTCAACTTCTTCCTAAACTATTTCTATACTAAGCACTCAAATGAAGAGTAAAAGAGTAAAAATAAGAAAGGTATCACCAGGAGGTTGGCTTAAAAGAATTAAGGAGCATAAAATAGAGTTCACCAAATGTCACTCCACTCCAAACTTCCAAAAAGCAACTTACAAGGCAAGACAAGACGCAAAAGAAAACATTAAAAGAGAAAAAAGAAATAAAACAAAAAGAAAAACAAAGGAGGGGGGAGAAAAAGGGTTAGAAATCCTCCGGGTTGCCTCCCGGGAAGCGCTTGTTTATGGTCTCTAGCTTGACCCTTCACCTCATTCAAGGTGGATTAAAGAACATCACCCTCATCAACTTGAGGATTGAATCATAGATGCCCCAAAGCTTGAGAACTAGCACTCCTTGGGGTCTCACATCACCACAATGAAAAGGAGGGAATGAATCAAGAGCCATTGGTGGCTCATCTTTTCTCTTTCCTTTCTTCTTGTTGATTCTTCTTCTTTTATTAACTCTTCTCTCTTTTCCTTCTAAAAGGGGGATCGAGCTTGGAATCCTCAAAATTAGGAAGGGCAACCTCACCTTCCTTAATAGAGCCTTCAAACCAAGCGGGAACTTCAAGGAAGTCATCATACCTCATTATCACCTTATCATCACGTGGAGGTAAGCTCTCATTATCCATCACATCATCAACCACATCAACTTTACATACGCTCACCGCCATAGGGCTCTTCAAAACGACATTCTCAAATAGCCTAAAAGGAAAGGGAACCAGGCCTTCAAATTTGTTTGGTTCACTAAAATCAGATGGCTCCTCATTTTTATCTTGAGAGTTCTCTACTTGGTTGGAAAGGTAGGAAAAGTTTTGGGTTGGTGGATTGAAGAGAGGTCCATCTTGGGGGTAGGAGTTTTCTTGCCTTGGAGGTTGTCGAAGTTGTTGGGATTGAGCTTGGGTTACAAACTCTTTTCCCTTCAAAGTCAAAACTTCACCATGCTTGAGATTGAACTCTCTACAATAGGATGCATCATGACCTGTCCCACCACAACAAGCACATGAGACATCAATGATTTGTGAAGGTTTTGAACACAAACTAACACTTGAGTTCAACTTGGAAAGACCTTCATTAAAGAGCTCAACTATGTGCTTAAGTTGGCCGACTTTCTTCAACTCATAAATATCTCCCTGCTTCCCTTGGGACCTTCTTTGGCCTCCCCAAGAATAGCTAGTAGCCACTTCTTCAATTTTTGCTTCAACTTGGGTTTGAGGGATCTTAATCAATTGGCCACCGGCACCCGCATCTAGATTGGTCCTTGACATTGGCTCCAAGCCATCATAGAAGAATCTCATGAGCAAATTACAGTTAAATTCATGACGAGGACATGCTATAATCAAATCCTTAAACCTTTCCCATGCTTCCCCAAGAGTTTCATCAGGTTCTTTCTCAAAGGAAGCTATCTTGCTCCTCATTTTTGTGGTTTGCTCATCGGAAATGAACCTCTTGAGAAAGGCCTTCGCAACTTCCTTCCATGTGGTTAGAGAGTTGGGCTTCAAAATCTTGAGCCATTTCTTCGCTCTTCCGGTGAGGGATTGCTGAAAGAGATGCATATGAATGTAATCTTGGCTTACTTCATTTGTTTGCATCATTGCACACAACTCAAGGAATCGGTCCAAATGCTCAATGGGGTCTTCACTTACGCCTCCGGAAAATTGCTCAATTTACACCATCCTAGCATATTGTGGATGGATTGTGAAATTAGTCTCGGTGGTCAGGAGAAGTATACCACTCGTGAGCTCATAGATTTCCGGATTTCCGAACTCCCTAAACCAAAGGTCATCCTCTTGTCTTGCCATATCTCTCTTTGAATACAACAAAACTAAGCACACGATTAGTAATGACAAGTTGGATTAAACAAGCAAAATAAAAGAAAGGAAAGCAAATAAAAAGACTCTAACAATAACAATAATAAATGTTAAACAAGTCGCTTTCCCGACAACGGCGCCAAAATTTGATCAGGATAAGATAGGTTGTTAAGCTACTACCCTAATCAAAATAATCATTTATAATACCTAAACCCACACTAAACTAGTTAGTGGCAAGTAAAGGGTCGAACCACTAGGGAAGCACACTAATTAAACATCAATAATCACTAATGCAAGAGTAAAAATGGATTGTTTTTGTTGGTTTTGTTGAGTAAGAACACTAAACTACAAATAAGCAAGAAAATGATGATTAAAATCAAGGGAAAATGACGCTAGGGATACGGGGGTGTCAAATATGATTAGAAAGAGGGGATTATTATGATTATCATGAAACACATGTCAAAGAACACAAGATTCTACCTAAACAATTCATTCTCATGCAATAGTCTAGGAAAATAAATGAAAGAGGTCTACACTAATAAGGATCATTCTCATGCATCCTATTAGTTATAATCAAATCAAGAGAATAAAGAAGCACAATCCATAAAAACTCCACTTTAATAACCCATTCTCATGCAATCATTAAAATAGAGATGATCTTAATCTAGTTCAAATCACTTTCATGCATTTAAACTAGAAAACATCAAATAGAGTGCAACAACAATATCAAGCTATTAAAAATCATGTCTTTCATCAATTTATGGCATAAGTTCAATCCAACCATCATTCATCCAATATCAACTCATATTTTCCACCCCTTCCCCTAGCTAAAAGATTAGCCTAGAAAAGGAAGTTTAAACATAATATCAAAACTAGAAACAAACTCAAGAAACTCAAAACACAACATGATTAAAAACAATGAAATCAATAACAACCAGATGAACAAATAAAATTCACAAAAATAAGCAACAATAAATGCAAATAAATAAAGCTAAAGGAAAGGATTAGAGATTACTAAAGAAAGGATTAATGAAAGATGAAAACTTGAATTCTTCCTTGATTGAAATTAAATTTGAACAAAGTTGAATACTTGGAAGAAAATTGAGCAATAATCTACTTTCTCTCTCTAAAAATTATCTAATCAAACCCTAAGAGAGAGAACCTCTCCTAAACTAATTTAGAAAAATAGCATCATAAAATCCCCCCCTCCACTTAATTACCCCCCAAAATAGGTATTTATACACAGCTATAAAAAGAAACTAAATAAGTAAAGAGAAATAAAATAGAAAATAGAAAATCAAAAGGAAAAATAAAAAGGAAAGAAATAAAGTAAAAGGAAAAGGAAATTAAAAGAAAAAGAAAATAAAAAAAAGAAAAACAAATCAAGTCCACCAAAACCAAAGTCAAACCCACCTCCAATTCCCCTTCTTCTTCGAATTGAAGCTGCTCTAAAATGGGGAAAATGATCCCATGCATCACATCCCATCAAACAATATCAGCAACAATTACTCTTCAATCAACACCGCTCATTATCATAAAAAATCGGCATCAATAAATCAACACCATTAGATATTCATAAGTAATAACGTGAGAAGCTCGTGATTGAACCCACATTTATGCGCCCGCAAAGACGTCGCGCAGGGTCGCGCAAACTTACTGCCTACAATATGAATTTGGACTCCATTTGTGCGCCTTCTGACAGGGTTGCGCGCCCGCGAAGCCCCAATCAAATCAGAGCTAAATTGAGGCTTGTAGCTATAAGTTGCGGGCTGCTCTGTTGCTACAATTCATAGGGCTTTTTGCTTGTGCGAATTGGTGGTTGTGCAGCGGTGGTGAATGGAGTGGGGTTACTTCTTGTCTCCTGGTTTTGGTGGCGAAAAGGGAGGCGCAGCAGGTGCTGCGGGCTGCTCTGATTGGAGGCCGCTGCTAGCGATTTGTGGTTGTTGGGTAGGAGGTAATTGATGGCTGGAGATGTTGGGGTTTGGTTTGCGTGGGCAGCGTTGTTGCTGGGAACGTCTTTAATTGGTGGCTGACAGTGGTTCTGGGTGTGGGGTGAGTTGCATTGATGTTGTTGTTATTGGGTGGATGGTGGTCGAAGGGGGCTATGGGCTGGTGAGCGTGGCTGATGGTTGTTGCTGGCGGTTATGGCGGGCAGCGTTGCTGCTGTTGGTGCTGTTGTTGTAGAGTGCGTGGTGGAGCAGGGGAGAAGTAGAGGAGTAGTTTGTGTGTTGTTGAGGGGAGTAGGGGAGGTCGCGAGAATGGTGTGTGTTGTTTGGGGTGGTGTAGGATAGTTAAGGGTGTGGTGAAGGTTTAGGTGACAGCAACTATGATGGCTTGGAAGGTTTTGAATTGTGAAATTTGACACATGACTCAATCCCAGAACACCAAACTTGATTTGAACATGAAAACGGAGCATCAACCTAAACACACCTACAACCAAAAAAAATCACGAGGGTAGATTGACATAAAAAAAAATAAAAATAATAACCTAAAAACTATTAAAAACTACTAAAATGCATAAAATAGAGATCAAATAAGGAAAATAAGAAAAAGAGAGAAATAAAGCGTAAAACTAGGGAAATTATTAGAAACTAAACCGAAAAATAAGCATAAAAATACCCTACAAGTGACATAAAAGTCACTTATCAGTCTACAAAGCCCTCATCAATCGTCCCATCCGTTCAATAAGATTCTTTTGTCCTACAACGTTGCAAAAGCTCGGTATCTTGGATGAGGTAGTCTAGTTGGCACAAAATTTTTGATGGGGTGACTTCATCCACCTCCACGCTCACACCTATGAGCGAGTGACTTTGGAATTCCTTGACTTTCTCCGCAAGGAAGTCATAGGGCTGTAGTTTAACGATGAAGAACCTAAGCTTGTGATACATTTTCGCATGGTCTATGAGGATCATTCCCTCACCGAGAGTGATCAAAACGAGATCTTCCATTGGCATGCGACCAGGCTAGATCATCCTTGCGAGATGACTTCCACTCACCGTATTTACTACAAAAGCAAGAATGGTGGAGGAGCATATCCACCAAGGATAGTTTTCGAACTAACACCTCTAAGGTCAACAACATCATCCACATAGCCATGAGATACTTTGCTCGGCTTCTCCAATACGCCGTGTTCTTCAAAGAAAACCTCGGCTCAATGGTTAAGGATGAGGTAGCTTGTCTATTTTTGGCCGACAACCCTCACCGCCTCAATTTTCAATGCTCCTCCACCTTCATCCAAAGGCTTTTGGATACTCGGGACAACCTTCTTGGTGACAATATTTTTATGGGGCACATGATCACTATCATTGCCCTTTCCTTGAAGAATGGAACTTACAAGGAACAAATAGAAATGATCCCCTTTGTGCACCAAACCCGAGAGGAAGTCACCGACGATTTTCCTCCCTATTCTATCTCCCTTAGTGCTCTCCGTCACAACCGCTTCATCAACTACACCACAAGCAAGCGTAAATTCATCATCTTATTGGATAAAGAGGTTGAATGGTGTGTCCTTCCGGACCCCTCTCTCAATACGGTGGACCACTCCACTCCTCTTAAATGGAATATCCCCCGACAGCATATCCCCAATGATTTGAGAAGAACCCGAGCTCGGGGTGCAGTTCCTCATCCTCCGCCGGTTCACCGCCAGGAGCAAACCGTCGCCCCCTTAGCGGGGGAGGTGAGGCATCTTCTTGTTCCTCTTTTCCTCCTTTTGATATGAATGCCCTCCGTAATACCCTCGAGGATATCCGCCGGGATAACCAAGCTTCCTTTGAACAATTGGGGAACTATGGGAGGATGAATTATGATAATCTTGTACAAGCGGGCATCCAAGCGACCTATGTTAACTACCCCTACCACCCTCCTCAAGAGGGTCCGGTTCCTCATTGGGACCCCTATGACCCCAATAACCCTACCCCCAATATCTACCCCTATTCGGAAGGTCCCATCGACCCTTCTCAACGTATTGGCACCCCACCTTACGATCCTTATCGCCCGGGTGGGTGTGATCCGGCTCGCAAGTCAACCCCAAATCCTTTCGACGGTGGTTAAGGTGGCCATGAGTGGCCCTATGAGCATTTCAACCAACCCTTCCACCCATTTATGGATACTCCCGGGTTTGATTTTGAAAACCCCCCTCGACCTAGAGGGCAAGGAGATAGGAACCCATGATGAGGGTTCCCTTCCTCCCCCCGGAACTTCTAACTTTTAACTTTTGCTCGGGACGTGCAAAAGACTAGTGTGGGGGAGGATGTTCCTTTTGGGTTGGTTGAAGTGTACATAGGAGGGTAGTGTGGTAGGGTAGCGGCTTGTACATGTGGAGGACTATTGAGGATAGTGGCCTTGTTTTAGTTGATGATGTTGTGATGATGATGTTGTGATGATGATGATGAAGATGGTGATGTGATGATGATGTGATGGTGATGATGGTGATGTTTTGATGATGTTTTATGATTATTTTTGCTGATATTTTATGATTTTTGATGATTCTTGAGCTTTGTGTAGGCGAAGATGCTCCCAAGGAAAATCCAAAATTCCCGACAATCCAAATTCCTTTAATCTAAACTTTGTAGATAACTTTTATTTATTTTTCTTTTTATTTATAACTTTAGTCTTTTTCTTTGGTTTCTAACTTTTTCTTGTTTTGTCATAGTCTCTTTTGTTTTCGCTCACTTTTCTTGAAGCTTGAAAGCGGAGACGAAGGAAGTTAAGGAGCAACACAAGCTCCCTTGGTGAGATTGTATGAATTATCTTGTCTTCCATTTCAAGCGGCATTTGGTGAGACCTTTCCTCTCTTTTATTTTCTCTTTCTTTGAGTGTTTAGTCTAGGTTTAGCTTATGAAGAAGTTGAATGATTCAAGGATGTTTTCTTTTGGTTCTATGGAACCTGGGATTGTTGATGTTGTTATCGAACAATCAATTGTATGACGATTGGGATTTAATTAGATTATATGCCTCGTGTGTGAACCTTTTTGATTTCTTCCTCTTTCTTTGGTTTTTTATTTTATTTTATTTTTATTTTTATTTTATTTTTTTTTGTGTTACAAACATGACTATGACAAGTTGAAATAATTTTTGATGTGGAATGTGCTCATTCATTTGGTTATGTATGCCTTTTATGATGTTGCATCTTTGAATGCTTATCTTCCTAACTGATGAGGTTTTGCACGGTTTGAGAATGCTAAGGGTTGAGTTAGATACATTGTAAGCTAAGGTAGCCCGGTTTAGAACTTTTGAGGACATTTGAACCCCTAGTTCACGGGAAAGTGGTAAGATGTAGTTTCTCTCTATAGTGGATAGGATTCCCTCTAGTTAGTATTTGCTTATTTCTTATCCAATGTGAGCGTCATTTGTTCTAGCCTTCATCATTCTTGTGAGTGGCATTTTGGATCCTTAACTATGCATGTCCTAATCTTTTTGTTGGTATCTAGCTCCCGAGATCGTGACCAAACAACTCTAGAGGAGGAAGAGGGAATTTCATCTCATTTTTCTTTGTTTTCTTTGTGTTTTGTTACAAATTTGGTTTATATTTTTGCATCCACCTACTTGCTAACCAATTTGAGCCTTATTTCTCTTTCTTGACTTAGCCATATTAAAAACCTATCGGCCTATGTTCTACCAACCCTTGTAGTTAGTGAACATTTGCTTTTGAGGTTCGAGTTTGAGAGTGTTGGTTTTGAGCAAGAAAGTTGTGTAATCGGTTCATTTAAGGTTATGAAAGTTGGTTATGAATAGAATATGCAAAAAGTTTGTGAAGAAGGTTGCAACACATGAAAGCCAAGTAAAGTTGAAAAAAAAAGAGAAAAAGAAAAAAAAATGATGAAATAAATGAAATGAAAAGAAAAAAATCATGAAAAAAAAGATGAAAGAAATGAAAAGGGATGAAGTAATGTTGTGAGGTTTGTATTGAAGGTTGTAATTTGAGGTTAGGTTCAATTCTTAGGTTGTTCTTAAGAGATGGACACTCTTTTGCTTCACTTAGGATTTGCCACCAAAATTTTCAAATTGATTTCCAACCTTAACCCCTAGCCATGACATTACAACCCTATTTAAGACCCTTGGACTTGGAGGAGCGCGGTCAAAGACCGGTGGAGGGAGATAGATTTCAACCCTATGGAGAGAGTATGCATAGTTGAGATGTCTGGATGACCTTATGATTCTACACAAAAAATATCTTTTTTCCGGTTCCCTCAAGGAATCATGAGGAGCTAGCTAGGGGATGACTTGAAACTAGTGGAGAGAACGTGGACCGTGTTGGTTGGGGCTAGGGCGGAGAGTGAAGTCATTAGTTCTCTATGCTTAGCTTAGGTTTGTCTCTTTCAACCCCGAGCCTCTTATAACATGTTATCCCTCATTGAATTAAGAAAGGTGAGTATTCTTTGGCGCCTGTCTTTTCGTTTGAGTTCAAATGGAGCATTTTCTACATAAGTGATTAATTGGATTTCCTTAACCCTTGTCATGTTATGTTTGTTGTGACTTTCTCTTTGTTTTGGAATTCCTTGCTCGAGGACTAACAAGAGTCAAGGGTGGGGGAAGTTGATGGGTTGCATTTATGCCACGATTAATTAAGCTTCATTTTGATGATCATTTTCCCACATTTGCGGCTTGTTTGCATCCTTTTCTTTGAACTTAGTTCCCTTTCCCTTTACGCATCTTCTTTCTTAGATTTTTCCCCTTTTCCTAATCTTTTCTTTGATTTCCATGCTTATGCTTTGTAGGAACCACCGGGGTTTTCAAGAGGAGGAAGCTAAGCTCAAGGAAAGCTAAAGGAAGCAATATTCAGGAGAGGTTCGGCTGAACCTCCTGAAGGTGTGGCCGAACCTCCTGAAGGTGTGGCCAAACCAGGGTGTGGCCGAACCAGCTCAGTGGTTCAGCCGAACGTCGAGGCAGAGTTAAGAAGCATTTTGGCAATTTTGCAGGAGTGGTCGAACCTCAGAAGTTCGACCAGACCAGGATCAGGGAGGTTCGACTGAAACTACCCATGGTTCGGCCGAACCTACCCTGTATCCGGCCGAACCTTCCCAATGTTCGGTCGGACCACTCCTCTATTTCAGATGGCCGTGTACGAACTATATAAGTCCCATTTTTAGAACGTTTTGATGTAATTAGATTAACTTATTTTTAATTTTCTACACTTTTTAGCTTAATCTAGAGAGAGAAACATTATTAGTCTTCATTTGGTAGAGAGAGAAAGTGTGGATTTCTTCATTGATAAACTTGGATTTTGAAGAAGAAGCTTGTTTAATCTTTTGTAGATCTTCAACTTTAATTAATGAACAATCTCTTACTCTTTCTCTTTACTTTTGCTTGGTTACTTTGATTTTTATTCTTTGCTTATTAATCATGTTGATGCTTATTGATTTGGTGATTGATATTGTTTTCAACATGATTTGTGAGTAGTCACTTAGCCAATGGTGTGGGGATGGTGTAGTTGCTAATTGTTCATGCTTATAATATTGGGATTAAGTTAATTATGATTAAAATCTTTGCATGCTTGATATTCTTTGATCTTCTTGCAAGTGCACATTATTAGTTGATTAAATCTTTGCTGACAAGGACGGAAGTAGACTGAGTTAAGGTTCATTACTATCGATTGTTCTATTATTGCACCTCCCAATATATGGTTCCAGTGTGGAAACATAGAGGCTATGTTAGGAGAAACCGATTAACCCCGGAAGGCGGTTAAATTGAACCTTATTTTGTTATTCTTTCATGTTTAGTTCACTATTGATTTGCTTTTATGTTATTGCATGATCAAGCGGCATCTACATCTACCCATTTCCCTTGGTGTTTAGTTATATTGATTTTTAAGTCGTTTATCTTCAGTGTAATCTCTTAGTTATTCCTATCCTTTGTCCCAAGATAGCTTAAAGTCTAGTGATGAATGCGGTATTTATGTGCTTCTCCCTATGGTTCGACCCCTCTTCATGCCATATACTTGTATTAGGATAATTCGAGTGTTATAAATTGAATTTGATTTAGATGTAGTTGTCTAACGACGCGATTATACCTCAGACAGACTCAGAGGGCGGCTAAGCAACAAGGAGAACCAACTCCAGACCAAGTATAGGTCCTTGATGAAGGAGGAGAAACAAGCCTTGGTCAAACAAATGATGGACGACAATGAGGTCATCATGCGTGCGGCCTGGGCGGGTTCTCCGCTGTCTGCCGATTATCAAACTTGGAAGGTCCAGTTTGATAAGGCTAATGACAAGTTTAATGCCCGTCTCGTCAGAGTAGCTCAGGAGGCGTCCGAGAAGGTAGTGGCTGCCAAGAGTGCCTTTGAGAAGTCCATCTCGTCTGGCGCCTCGTCGTCTGGGGACGAGGAGGAGAATGATCAGGAGGGAGATGCAGAACCTAAGGAGCATGAGCCGGAGGGCAAGGGGGATGTCGATGCTGAGAAGCTCCCCTGATCTTTAAGCTTTATGTCTGTTTTTTCTGCGGCCGAACGGCTAGTAACTCTGCTTTTCTGGCCTGTGTGCCGAGTAAATATGTATCTTTACCGACCAGGGGGTCGGATAATTCAACAATTCTCCTGGCTTAGTGTAGACACCCATTTGTGTCTCCCCAAAACCAAACCCAGTGATGAGTACCTTTCACGTCGAATCATAATCGAATGAAGTGAAAGTGTGGAAAGTTTAGTGTTGCAGATAGTTTTAATTTCTTTTCTCTTCTCTCTGTTTTTGAAAACTTATTTTAAGAAAACAGCCAATCCAGTTTGGTTGGTCCATGATATGGGTCCAATAGTAGTGTAATTGGATGAGGCTTGACAAGAGCTTTCCAACGATATATTATAAGCCCAATTCCGATGAATATTGAGGAAATTATGGCCAAATTAATGAAATGGGCTCGGTTTGAGCCTTATATGCGGACCAATGATCTAGGGGAGGGCCTAATATAGATTTATCATTCCTAATGCAATTAGGAATGGTTTTAGTCTTCTAGATTCTTCTAGAAGGTTCTTTTCATTCCTAATTCAATTAGCGTTGATAAATTGACTTTTGTTGACTTTTCAGAGTTTTAATTAAAATAAAAGAACATATTTTGAGGAAATATACGATTTTATCCTCCTGTACGGCAATTTTTATCTGATTTTAAGAAAATGTGTGATTTTCTGAATAAGCGCCAAACACCAGCTGTAGCGCCTGGCGCTACGCTTGGCGCATGGCGCTAATGTTGGCGTCTGGCGCCAATAGCCAGCGTTGACGTTAATCAAGTTTTACGTGCGCCAGAACTCTATTTTGATATTTTATCTTTTTGGCTGGTTTTTTCTATAAATAACGTCGTAAAAACTCTGTTTTTCCTAACCAGTTTTCATCAAAATTCAGCTACAATCTACCAACTCTCATCAAGATTCTCTTGATTACTCTCTCTCTCTCTCTTTCTCTTTTTCTAAACTATCTTCTCTCAAATATAAAAATTCCGCATTCATTAGATCTAGATACACCTATCCATATTCGAAGTTGCCTTCGCCCTAGACGTGAAAGCTTTAATTTCCGAGGGTTTGGTCCCAAATCTCTCTTTCAATTATTTAATTTAATTGTTTTGTTTATTATTTTCCTTGAAGTTACTAACGCGTGTATTTTGTTATTAGAAAGAGGTACGAGGCATCAAACTAAGTACTTTAATGATTTTTATTGATATTATGATGTAGAGATCATGTTTAGGTTGTTATTATGATATTCCTAGTATCATGTCTAGGGTAAATTTAATGCTAAATATGATCGTTACGATGCCTTCTTATTTTCTTCCTAATATTTATGATTGTTAATATCATGTTAGGATTAAAACTTTGGTTTTTATTGTTAGTGACATGCTAGGGTTTGTTATTTATCTTGTTAGTATCATGCCTAGGATCTTGTATTATTATGCTTTAACATGATTATTATAATTTTAATTATTATTATTATGGTTATGATTATTATGATTATCATGTTTCTTTATATTTATTGTTATTGCTTGATCACACCTTTTATGCATGTTTAAAGGGAATTTATACTTGTAATCACGCTTAATAAGATAATTAATAATCTTGTTTAGGGTTAATATGATTAAATTCAAGTGGTCGCCAATAATAGTTTTATTTGTGCATTATATTCAACCAACGTAGATAAACAAGATTAGGGTTAACCTATTGATTGTATGTTAGGCAGAAAGCGCACGTGAATATGATCAGAATAAAGTAGAGGCCTATTATTAGGGCAGGTTCAATCTCTTGTAGGTTAGATTTGTACCTTCATCCCCGAACCCTATTTGGTTCAAGACCTTATGGAGTTAACGATCTCTTGGATCGTTAAGGGATGTAACCTTCACCCTGTGAACAGTTTACAAGTTCCTAAAAAAACTTGTTGGCGACTCTTTTGCTCTATCTTCTTCCCTTTTGGACGCCACCTTGCTTTAGTGTATGATAACAGTGGGGTTCAAGTTAGGGGGATTAACACTTGCAATTATTCCCTATAGTTTTTGGCGACACTACTGGGGAGGATTTCTATTTTAATTCCTGAATTTGTTTTGGCAATGATTTAGAATGAGTGGATGAGACTCGAAACGTTCTAAGTGTTTCATGTGCGTAATTTTGATTAACATTATTGTCATATGCATAAAAAAGATCTCATTGGAAATACCATCCGTAATGAGTTAACAACATAGGATTTTACATGTAGGAAATTTGAGAAATATCTTTCACAACTAGGACCGAAATAACAATGCGCAAAATTGGAAAATTTTATCGAGCACAGAAAGCTGTTGAGGCATGTAGGAATTAGCGTAAGCAACCAGAGTATTGGCGCCAGACATTTAACTGTAGCGCCAGACGACAGGCTTGTCGCCAGGCGCTACAGCTAAAACCTGGCGCCAATCTCCGATTGCTGGCGCCAAATTCTTCTAATACCGAGCCAGAATATGCGTTCTAATTTCAACCAGTTTTTTTGTATTGTTTGCTCGATCCTACTTCCTGATTAAATTTTTTCTCACTTTTCTGAAACCCATATGTGTTCTACATATGGACATGACCCTCTGGGAATTCATGCTCCATCTACCTAATTGAACGCTCTGAGCAACAAAGGGTACATCCGAGAATGTTGAATTCACCAAACCATGAAAGCGAGTTTTTCTAAAACTCGCGGTGTCCCATCCACTCGCGCCAACCCTTCTCTGTTAGGCTTCTGCGCGGTGCATCTGGACAATTAACCATGGACCCTCTATTGACTAAACCATATCCCGAACTTTAGAGAACTAGAGCCATGGTTAGGTTGCAAACTCATTGCATCATATTGTGCTTACTTAACTAATTGTGCATTATCTGTTGTGTATACTCTACGTGATTTTTCCTAACCGTTTGTTTGACTTGTGTTAAGACTAAATAAACTAATTAATAACTAAAGGACTTTGCTTAATTAATTGACTAATTAATTTGAGCTAATAAATATTCCTAAAATCGAGTAATAGTTCCTTTAAATCAACCCGGATTATTATTCTCGTATACTACACAAACGTCAACTTGTTTTGGTCATAGGCGGAGTTCTAGGAAGAACTACGAGTCATACAGCCTATGGATATGTAGTGCCGAGTTTATCTTTAATTTGGCGTTGGTTTCATCCCAATCACAGGCACAGATCAAAAGTTATATATAAAATCCCACAGCCTGTCCAGTTTAATTCATATACGTGAGGTCTTAACTTAGTCTTTGTTCGAGTCTAGTCACATAGTCTAGCCACATGGTCATGACACGAGTCTTAACATGTCACTTGCACTCACAATAAAGCACTCACTAATATGTATATACACCATGACCATGTCTTAGGTTCATGCATGAGTCGGTTTTCTCCGTCATTTGGGTTGGGGGTACATTATATTCCTAATTTTTTTCATATTTCTCCATCTACATCATGTTTCCATTATCTACATGCTTTCTTCACATTACAACCTTCATCCTTCCTACCTTCCTCCATCCATTGCATGTTGAATAGAATTTGAGTCAAATAATTAACAATTAATATCCCCAAATTCCTTTTCCACAGTACTTGGTCGAGGAGAGAAGGGCAATTAATCAAGGACAATCTCTTTATTCAAGTCTTACTTTTTGATAAACCGATCCGTCAAAAGAGGAAGGCTAAAAAGATAATGGCAAGTCAAGAAGAGGTCAATGAACTTAGGAATCAATTGAATGACGTGACTGAGGTGTTAAAGGCTTTAACTCTCAAAA
This sequence comes from Chenopodium quinoa, assembly GCF_001683475.1. Classification (NCBI taxonomy): domain Eukaryota; kingdom Viridiplantae; phylum Streptophyta; class Magnoliopsida; order Caryophyllales; family Amaranthaceae; genus Chenopodium; species Chenopodium quinoa. The sequence continues at coordinate 4,618,065 of NW_018743783.1, forward strand.
TTGATGACCCTGTGAAGCAACAACAAATGACCCTCATGCAAGAAAGTTTGAGCAAGCTATCTAGGGCATGAGTTCACAAGGGGTCTCGCTGGACAGTGAACTTCTTCTGCATAAGTTCAACGCCACTGACATCCCAAAATTCAAGGCAATAGATAACCCTTACTTTCATCTAAGAGCTTTTGAAACTATAATGAGCATTAAGGGTATCGATAAGAAGGTTTTCCCCTCTCTGTTCCCACTATCTCTCGAGATCGTTTGTCAACCATGGTTCTTTTCCCTTAACAAAGAAAAAACCTCACCTGGGAGTCCATAGAAAACGCTTTCATAGATAGATATAAGTGCAACATCCAAGACAAAACAGATCATAGACAACTTGAGATGTTAAAACAAAAAGAAAATGAAGGGTTCACTTCTTTCTTCAACAAATGGAGGGAAACTTCTGCTAATATGGTCAAGGTTCCTACCAAAAAAGAATCTGTGAGGATATTTATCAAGAATTTCCAAGGGCAATATTCAAAGCACTTAAAATACCAACACAACTTGAATACTTTCAAGGATGTGTATAATATAGACATTGACATTGAAGATGACCTTCTGAAAGATAATAGTGCGAGAGCAAAGAAGAACGGCCATCCTTCTTCTTCCTCTCCTATTAATGAGGTACATGATACGAACGCCTCCAAATGACGAATCCAAAGGTTGAAAAGAGTGTTCACTCCACTTGGTATGAGTTATGAAACAACTTTCGAGAAGCTACATCACAAAGGACTAGTCATGCCCATAGGGCCTATCAAAGATCTAGCTTCAGAAGCCAGGCCACCAAAGTGGGATCCCAATAAGCACTTCAAATATCACCAAGGAAAGGTTCACGAAACTGAGGAGTGTTGGAAACTCAAAGAAGCTATTCAAGATCTGATCGATGACAATAAAACTTCCGAGGTTCTAGCCATTGAAGAAGATCAAACATCCTTTGATCCATCACTTCTTATCACACCTGTAGGAGAGCCCACGATCGAGACAGCTTATGTAACCTCTCTCGATGAAGTGGCCATGATTGAGGAGGATGAAACTCTTTTCTTAGATAATACCAGGGAAGACTCGTCAAGTCTAAAAGAGGACGTTTGAAAATTGCAAGATGTCATTGCCATGCTCCTGAATGTGGTAGAAGGAATAGCAAATCGGGTGATGGTCATTGAACAAAATTCTCGCCAAGAGTTCAATGAAGAACTCAATGCTCCTAAGCCACAGGCAAAATGGACCATTGAAGAATACACGCCAATAGGATTGACTTACAATGAAGCTTTTGATTGTCTTCATAATCAAGGTCATATTCACTCCATTGGTCCCAGTCAAGACCCTCTATCTGAAAAACAATTTCCCAATTGGGATCCAAATTCCTATTTTCGATACCATAAAGGTCGCGGTCACACTACTGAAAAGTGTCTTGCCCTCAAGGATCGTGTTCAAGATCTCATTGATTCAAATCTCCTTCATGTTCCTCCGCGCGATAAGAAGGCCAAGATTAATAACGATAATAACAGTGGCGGTAAAGGGAAGAAGAACGACTATCTTTCTCCTTCCGAAAACGCCTACTCTAGCAACAGTGTTGGTACTTTCGACCTTAATGAGATCTTATCCATTGATAACCGAGGATTTAGAAAGCAACCTGTAGGTGTCGTTCGAAGTGTGTCTACGTAAAAAGCATGTGGTGAATATGATTGGCACTCTTAGGAAGTGAGAATTGAAATAATACGATTAGGAAAAAATAAAGTAGGGAGCCGCCAACAAGTTTTTAAAGAACTTGTAAACCGTTCACGGATCATAAAAGGCAACCACGATAAGGGACAACAATAGGCAACAACGATTGACCCGTGAAGGTTACACCCCATTCATAATCCATGAGATTACTAACTCCATATGGTTCGCCCGTATTGGCCTCTACTCGATTCTTATATTGAAAAGCATTCTTGTGATCTCAAAGGCATACAAACAATAATTCAATTCGCTCCAAACTATTATTTAACTAAATTGGTTTAAGATTAATGCACACATAATTCTAAAATATTGGTGATCACTTCAATTAATAATAAGATTAAAAGGATCCTAAACCGGTTGTCCAAATTATCTTATTAGGCGTGATTTTCAATTACATATTCCCTTTAAACATGAAATATGGTGATTAATAAATATAATAGAAAAACATTAATATTAAAACCAATTAATCACAATTCCAACAACATAAAATCGTTAGAAAAATAATAAAAATAAAAGGAGCATGACTCTTACTTTGATCCTGTTTGTTTGCAACTACAAAATAATAAACGAGTTAGTAACTTCAAGGAAATAATAAAACAATAACTAAATAAAATAAAATAAAATAAAGTTGATTTTGGGGCCAAACCCTCAAACAGTTCTACCTTTCACGCCTTGGTTTAAGGACAGAACCTCAAGTAAAATATGGACTCCTTTGAGTGCTTGAAGAAGGAATTTTGAAGTGAAAAAGGTAGGCTAGTGTTTAGGCTAAAGCATAGAAGAGAGAAAATAAAATAATAGAATTACTCGGTGCCCCCGTTCATCAGAAATGAGGGGGGTATTTATAGGGAAAATGTGCTGAGGGAGCACACGGAACCCTAAAATGATAAAAACCCTAAAAATGTATCCCGTGACACGGTCAGACAGTACCGTGACACGGGAAGCTCTACCGTCAGACGGTACACTTTCCCGTGACACGGTACACTTTTGGCGTGACGTGGGAAATTTTTAGAAAACGGGATAGAAAATGCGTCAAGGGTTTACGCGGAAAAGATTCCCACCGTGTCACGGGAAATCCAACCGTAAGAAAGGAAGGATTCCCGTGACACGGTGGCAGTTTGCCGTGGCGCGGGAATTTCCAGTCCATTTTCAGTCTAAATATATTTTTAACCCTAATTTCCTTCGGCTTTTTAAGTGCCGATTGATAATTTCGGGCCTTTTCTGACTTTTATTATTCGGACTAAAATAAGAAAATAATTAAATAAAAATAAATAAAGGGTTTGGGCAAAAAATAAATAATAAAACAATAAAATAAAAAAGGTTTGGGCTAGAATTAATTAATAAGTTTGGGCTGAAATTAAAACTATGCTTTTACCAAACATCAAGACTAATCCATGGACTGTTAAAAAATATGAATTTAATAAAATACGAATTTTTAAGCACTCTCGGGATTAAATACTAAACCCGACCAATAGTGGCGGTGAAAGGTTGTTCATCATCGGGTTTGGTTTTGGGGAGACATTTTTAGGCGTCTACAGAAGCCCTCACTTTGACTGAGTTTGTAAAAACGTCAGTTTCGAAAACGATAGTCAAAGTAGCCGATAGAGACGGAGAATGATTTAAGATGTTCTGCAATCCTAAATCACTCTGCATACGCCGATACCTGCAGAAAGATGTTAATTCCACAAATAAAAGAGTAAAGGGATAGAAAACGTATCTGGCACCAGCGTATCGGTGACAAACGAATTTGGCAGCTTCCTAAGCTTGAAGGAATTCACCGAGTGACATTCGTTAAAATGCTTTCCATGCTTGAGGAAAGCCGACTGAAGAGTTTGGTACCTTTCTAAGCCTGAAGAAAGTTACCGGATAATACTTTCCATGCCTGAGGAAAGTCGACAAACGAATTTGGTGTCATTCTATGCTTGAAGAAATCCACTGATAATGCCTTCCATGCTCTAGGAAAGCCGACAAAAGAATTTGGCGGTTTTCTATACTCGAAGAAAAATCCACCGATAACGCTTTCCAAGCCTAAGGAAAGCCGACTTGGCGGTTTTCTATACTCGAAGAAAAATCCACCGATAACGCTTTCCAAGCCTGAGGAAAGCCGACTTGGCGGTTTTCTATACTTGAAGAAAAATCCACCGATAACGCTTTCCAATCCTGAGGAAAGCCGACTTGGCGGTTTTCTATACTTGAAGAAAAATCCACTGATAACGCTTTCCAAGCCTAAGGAAAGACGAGTATTGCTGAAATTTGTAAGTCTATGATAGTTCGATTATCCCCGAACTTGGGCCGCAGATGTTTCACAATTTTAAGCCGATTATCCGACCATATTAAGTGCTTCAAATGCCGAAAAATAGACTTTGATGTTTGCTAGGGGTAAAATTGTAATTTTAGTCCCCCTTAAATATCAGTTAGAATTTTCCGCGTAATTCTAGCGAAAAATAATCGCCCAATAAGCTCGAAAAATCATTCAAACTAGTCAAAAATGTCAGGAATATTCGCTGAAAATGGACAGAGTATGCCGTGCCACGTCACCACTTTGCCGTGACACGGGAATATTTTTTTTTCTGCTTTTTTTTTTTTTGTTGAATTGGTCAACGTGAATCAGCGCGCCACGTCGGCAGTGTACCGTTACACAATAACGGTAATCGTGGCACGGTGAAAGGGGTTTGCAACGAGTACTTTTTTGCTTTAAATTCACGTTTTTGCTTCACCATTTCGCCATTTCTCATCTGATTCTCACTCCAAAAAGTTCAAAAATTTTCCTTGGGTTGCTGTGTCTCGTCGAGTGCTCACCGGTTCTCGGTTTGTCTTCCCGTCGGCCGGTTTCCACCACCGTGTCGCGGCGTTCTGTTGGTGGCCGGAGCTTTTTTCGAGCTTTTGGAGTTCGAATTTTCACCAATTTTGCTGTAATTTCTTGCTATCTTCCTCATTTTTGACCCTCTACAAGCATTCATGTAAGTTTTCTTCGATTTTTATCTTGAATTTTGCTTCACATAAGTAATTTCATGAAAAACCCTTAAAAATAAATTTGGGGATTTTTGATTTTGAGGTTTTATGTTGAAATTCTTGCCATGATTTTACTTGTATATGTATGTATGTGTGTTTGTGAGAAATTTGAGACAAAAATTACGTGGTTTGATGGAGAATTGAGAAAATCACCATTTTTGGGTACTACTTTGTGAAATGATGTTCATGTCATTTCTTTTGTACTTGAAATGGTGAAAAAACGGTGGTGAAGTGTTTCATGATGTGTTGATTCATTGTTTTTGTGCAACTTCGAAACATATTTTGCGTATGTACTATATCGTCATGGAGAATATAGTATCATGCGGCTAGGAGAACTGTAGTATTAGTTTGTCATGGAGAAACTAAATACCATAATTTTGCCAATTTTTAGCCTGGAGGTAAAAATTTAGCGTATAATTCAATAAATAACTAAATAAATTAGGAAATGATGCTAAGTATTTAGATTTTTATAATAGCATGCCTAGGCAACGAGATTGCGATCTTTCTACCCTCGGCCGGCGTCGGGCTTTTCGGGAGGACACTCCCATCATTCCTGAGGGTATGGACGACAATGCTTTAGAGTCCGAACCTCGGGCATCCGCGAGTAGAGGTAGGTGGGTTCCACCTCCGTGGACTCCTGACCAGTTGGTTTTCTGCCGTGAAAACCATGTCTCTCATCGCTCACTCTCCGGCATAGTCGATGGCACGCTTCGCCACCACGGTTCTGGAGCCGGCGGTTTGATCCCTCGACTTCACCAGATCATTACGAGGGATCCTGCTACGAGCGCCCTATGGGAATCAGCTGGTTTAGTAGATTTCTATACGGCGGTTGTAGGGTTTCGAAGCCCCCGGGGTTGCGGTGCGACGGTCGTTCGCACATTGTTGGAGTATTTCTGGGATACTACCAACACTTTTCATTTTCTTGGGGGGAGATGACGGTGACCCCCCTAGACTTCAGTATGATCAGCGGGTTGCGCTTCACCGACCGGGTTGTAGCTTAGATGTCTGATCTATCTTGGGGATCGGCTGAGACAACTAATTTCTTAGGTCCGATCGTTCAGTATATCAGGTCCTGACCGGTGTCTCGAGGTGGTCCTTGGAGCGGACGATCGGAGCTGGCTTCAGTTTTAGCTCGTGGCTTCGACATGGAGGAAACGACGGCTGAGCAGCGAGTGCGGATTTTCATCCTGATCCTGATTTCTATGACCCTTTCTCCCGATAGGAGTTCACGTGTACTCCTTTGCTACCTCCCCGCTCTGGTCAGGATCCATGAGATAGGATCCTATAGCTGGATCAGCCTTGGATCTCCGATCTCCTCTTATCGCTACGTCATGGCTGTCGGCAGCTGAATGACGAGTCTCCCATCACCGTCTATGGTCTGTGGAGAGTCGTAGAGGTGATGATCTTTTCCCTTTTGTTTCACTTTAACTTGTTCTACTCATGTGCTAAAGACTACTTTTCATCGCAACTATGTTTCTATGAGTACTTCCCAGGCTTGGCTCCTCGCCGGCGTCGTAGAGTGGTCCATGATTTCCCTGTCGGGGCCAGCTAGCGTGATTGAGGAGAGTCGAGGGTGGAGTCTGTTCCTGCACTGCGTGGGCTGCTACGCCGAGGCACCTCTTCTGTCGGCGTAAGAATCAGTTTTGTTGCTGTTATTTTCCCTATGACGTTGTTTCTGTTGTTTCACGCCGACATTTATGGTTTTCAGGTTGCCATTGATGTCCAATATTGTCCTTGGGCCGGGATGACTGATCTACCTGAGGCCTTGCGTCTTTCTGCGCACCGCACCATTTTGGTTGGTACCGGACGCTTTGTCTGGTATTTGGGGGAGCGAGTCGTTCGTCAGCATTGCGGCGATCGTTTTGTGGTGCCCTCATCTCCACTAGAGTCGATGTTGGACTCACGCTTGATCAGAGAGTTGATCAACAGGGGAGAGCGCTGTACTTTTCCATGGTAGGAGCTTGTACTCATGGAGAGTGACTATGCGCGGGATTTTCTTCCCTCTCTGGCTCCTCCACCCCATCTTCCTGAGGTATGATTTCTTTTGAGGATCTTCTTTATTAATCTCTGTTTTAAATAGTCGAATAACTTGATTATTCGATCATATTTTCAGATGACTATTCGCCCTTTGGGGAGGATCGAGATTCCTCCTCATTCTATTCTCTATCCAGGGCCGATTGGTATCATAGAGGACCATATTGCTGACGCGCCAGAGGGTTACAGACAGGCGCAGGAGTCTCTGCCCGAGGTCTTTGAGCCGGTGAATTTTCTTGGATGCATTATTCATCCTTTTAACAATGTTTGTTACTGACTTTTCTTTGTTTTATCTTCATCCTCCACGACAGAAACGAGACTTCATAAATTCAGGGACTTGAGAATGGAACAAACGGCAGGGAGACTCGCTCGTCTCGCAAAGAGAGATGCAGCGGTACCAGGGAGCGCGCAAATCCCAAAACCGCATAGTTTCTCCCCCAAAAATAACTTCTCCAGTCGGAGAACGCATTAGATACTTACCTAAACCAGTAGGTCCTTGAGCGGATCCCACGTTAGCCCCAAGACGTTGGTCAGAAAAAATTGCAAGTTCTTCCTAAGAAAGGATTTTCAGTCCTCCAGAAAGAATTTGAAGATCTAACCGCCCAGAGATGATGGGACTCATGAAGCTGGTTGACGCCCTGAAGTATTACATCATCAAGCTTCAGCGTGGTGCGAGTTGTCGGAGCTCTAGCGACGTTCTTGAGGTATTATTCTGTAGACACCCATTTGTGTCTCCCCAAAACCGAACCCAGTGATGAATACCTTTCACGTCAAACCATAATCGAATGAGGTGAAAGTGTGAAAAGTCTAGTGTTGCGGTTAGTTTTTGTTAAAATTCTTTCTTTCTGTTTTCAAAAACCCACTCTATTTTATGAAAACGTCCATTCCAGTTTAGTTTGGTCCATGATAAGGGTCCAATAATGGTGTAGTTAGATGGGGCTTGCAAAGAGCTTTCCAACGATATATTATAAGCCCAATTCCGATGAATAATGAGGAAGTTATGGCAAAAATACTAAACTGGGCCCAAACCGGATTTTGCTTACGACCCAATGATCATGAGGAGGGTCCAAAGATTTAATCCTATTCCTAAACTAATTAGGATTGATTAGAATCTTCTATAAGTTTTTAAAATATCTTAATTATCCTTTTTTGAAAGGATAAGATTAAGGAATTTGATTTAAATATAAACTTTCCTTTTTTTATAAACTTTCCTTTTTTATAAAACTTTCCTTTTTTAAAGTCCTAATTCTATTTGGATTTAAACATGTTCGAAGACTGTCAGATATTATTTTCGTGGCTCATATTTTTTATCCAAATTTTATATGGTTGGATAGATCTTGAAATTATCTTTCCAATGATATATTATAATAATAATTCCGAGCTATAACGGAAAAGATATGAATAAGATATCAAACTCTATCCAAAACTGACACCGTCTCACTATTTCGTTCATATCTTTTATTATACAACATATTTTAATCTGATTCTAATTGGGTTAGAAACTAGAGTTCAAGATCTTTCCAATGACATCTTATTCATCTTATTTTGATTTCTGGATCAAAAGATATGATAAAACCAAAATCCGCAAAAACTGCTGTCTACGAGTTCTATTTCGATTCGAATTTGGATTCTTTTCTTAATTCATCGACCCTCTTTTTTTTCCTATAAATAGAGGTCATATCTCCTTTTTTTCAATCATCAACTCTCATCAAGATTTTCTTGATTATTCTCTCTCTCTCTCTTTTTCTAAACTAGCCTTTTCTCAAACACAAAATTCCGCATTCACAAGATCTTGAGACACCTAGGCATATTCGAAGTTGCCTTCACCCTAGACGTGAAAGGTTTTAATTTCTGAGGGTATGGTCCCAAATCTCACTTTCAATTATTTAATTTATTTGTTTTGATTATTATTTTTCCTTGAAGTTACTAACGTGTGTATTTTGTTATTAGAAAGAGGTACGAGGGATCCAAGTAAGTACTTTAATGATTTAATTGATATTATGATGTAGATATCATGTTTATATCGTTATTATTATATTCCTAGTATCATGTCTAGGGTAACTTTAATATCAAGTATGATTAAAAGTACGATGCTTCCTATATTCTTCCTAATATTTACGATTATTAGTATCATGTTAGGGCCGAAGATTTGATTTTTATTGTTTAGTGACATGCTAGGGTTTGTTATTAATCTTGTTAGTATCATGCCTAGGATCTTGTTATGCTTTAACATGATTATGATTATGATTATTATAATTATTATTCATGATATTGATTATTTATTATGTTGCTTGATATGCTATTTATTATTTATTGCTTGATCACCTTTATTGCATGTTTAAAGGGAATTTGGTACTTGTAATCACGCTTAATAAAATTATTAATAATCTTGTTTAAGGTTAATTGTGATTATAATTCAAGTGATCGCCAATAATATATTTGTATGTGCATTAATATTCAACCAACATAGATTAAAAAGGTTTAGGGTTAATCCTATTGATTGCATGTTAATCAGAAAGCGCACATGAATACGAGCAGAATAAAGTAGAGGCCTATTATTAGGGCAGGTTCAATCTCTTTTAGGTTGGATTTGTACCTTCATCCCCGAACCCTTATTTGGTTCATGACCTTATGGAGTTGACGATCTCTTGGATCGTTAAGGGGTGTAACCTTCACCTCGTGAACGGTTTACAAGTTCCTTAAAAACTTGTTGACGACTCTTTTGCTCTATCTTCTTCCCTTTTGGACGCCACCATACTTTAGTGTATGATCACAGTGGGGTTCAAGCTAGTGAGATTTTAAAGGCTTGAAACTATTCCCTACAGTTTTTGGCGACTCCACTGGGGAGGATTTCTATTTTAATTCCTGAATTTGTTTCGGCAATGATTTAGAATGGGTGGATGAGACTCGAAAAGTTCTAAGTATTTCATGTGCGTAATTTTGATTAACATTGTTGTCATATGCATAAAAAGGTTTTCATTGGAAAGACCATCCGTAATGAGTCAAAAACATAGGATTTTACACGTAGGAAATTTGAGAAATGTCTTTCACAACTAGGATTAAAATAACACCGCGCGAAACTGGGTGATTTTATTGAGCACAGAAAGCTGCTGAGGGATGTGGGAAGTAGCGTCAGAGGCCAGAGCTTGGCGCCAACATTTTAGTCGTAGCGCCAGACGCCAGTATTGGCGCCAGGCGCTACAGCTAAAAGTTGGCGCCAGTCTCTGTTTGCTAGCGCCAATTTCCCCCAATACCGAGCCAGAAATATGCGTTCTAATTTCGACCGGTTTTTTGTATTGTTTGTTCGATCCTGCTTCCTGATTGATTTTTTTCTCACTTTTCTGAAACCCATATGTGTTCTACATATGGACATAACTTTCTGGGAATTCATGCTCTATCTACCCAATTGAACGCTCATGGCAGCAAAGGGTACATCTGAGATGTTGAATTCACCAAACCATGGAAGTGAGTTTTTTCTAAAAACTCGCGGTGTTCTATCCACACGCGTTAACCCTTCACGGTTAGGCTTCTAGGTGGTGCATCTGGACAATTAACCATGGACCCTATTTGACTAAACCATATCCCGAACTTTAGAGAACTAGAGCCAGGGTTAGGTTGCAAACTCATTGCATCATATTGTGCCTACTTGACTAATTGTACATTATTTGTTGTGCATACTCTATGTGATTTTTCCTAACCGTTTGTTTAACTTGTGTTAAGACTAAATAAACCGATTAATGACTAAAGGACTTTGTTTAATTAATTAATTAATTAATTAATTTGAGCTAAAAAATAAACATAAAATCGAGTCATAGTTCCTTTAAGTCAACCCAGATTTTTATTCCCGTATACTGCACAAACGTCAAATTGTTTTGGTCCTATATGGGGTTCTAGAAAGAACTACGAGTCTTAAAACCTATGGATCTATAGCCCCGAGTTGTATCTTTAATTTGGCGTTGGTTTCATCCGAATCAAAGTCGTAGATCAAAAGTTATGACTAAAATACCACAGTCTGTCCAGTTTAATGCATATACGTGAAGTCTTAACTTAATCTTTGCTTGAGTCTTGTTACATAGTCTAGCCACATGGTCATGACACGAGTCTTAACATGTCACCTACACTCACTAGTCTTAGCACACACTTTGAGTATACATCACCATGGCCATGTCTTAGGTTCATGCATGAGTCGGTTTTTTTCCGTCATTTGAGTTGAGGGGGTACATTCTATTCTTAATTCTTCACATCCCTCCACCTAAATCTTCTTCACATTCTTCCATCTTTCTTCACCTTCTCCATCCATGTGTGTTGAATCGAGTTTGAGTCATGTGATTGACAAACAAAAAATGAGGGTAATGATGAAACAACACAAGAGAAGAGGCGAGCTTCAACGACAAGATTTCGTGACCTCTTTTTCTATTTCTTCTTCATTTTTTCCTTTCCCCAATAAGTCTAGTATAGGCACCTTTTCTTCTCTTGTAGATTAATAGGATTTTTCCTTTTTCCCTTTTTAATAAAATGAGCATTTATTTCCTTATATATGATCATTTCATTACATTGCATTAAAAAAAAAATCCATGTCGAATTAAGCACAAGGTATACCAATGATTTGAGGCACCCCTTGTAGCCACATCATATCTCCTTTCGCCCTTCAATTATACAATCCTTTCTTCATAAACCACTTTGAGCCTCGTTTAACGATAAACCCTTTTTTTTTCAACCTACATCTACCTAACCTTGGGATGGGATGGCGTGAAACCTATGCAATTCTAAAGAAAGCTTGAGCAAATTCAAAAGAAAGCAATAGCAAAAAATAAGCAATAATAAAAAAAACGAAAACAAGTGTACAAATGGGTAAGCGTTCCAATGTCTTTGATATGAAAGTATCTTCGATAAGAACATGTCTCAGATTGCGTCTCTTATCGAGTGCTCGGTACCGTGCCTGAGAAACATGAATGCCAAGTGAGTGATAGACCGCATGATCGGGATTGCCCACACTTATAAAAATAAAATAAATGCTAAAGCAAAAAGAGCTAAAAAAGAGTAGAAACTCATGCATAAAATTATAAAGATTCAAAAGTAAGGTTGCACACCTTGGGGGCTTGTCTAGGGTCTTGAGCCTTTAGCCCCTTCTTCTATAACCTTTATCCTAACCGCGTTGTAACCCTTAAAAGACCTTTTTGAGGTACACACACTTGTGCGAGGTTCGGCTAGAGCTACGTTCGGCCTGATTCCTAACGGATACGTAGGCAACCTCACATCGAGGTGTGGCCGTAATAAACATGCATTCATATTCACATTCACACACTTACACCATGATCATATCAAGGGATCTCCAATGCTCATCCCTTTTCACTTAGAGCTAGACTTGGGGGCTTGATCCCTACATCATTAGCTTACCTAGCCTAGGAGTCACCACCATTTGACTCTTTTCAATAATATATTTTTCCACACTCTTAGCTCTTGCGGCCTAACTTTAGTGTCACTATCACAGACATCACACATACATGACCAAATATACTTCCCTCAGGAACCCTTTGTCATGAAATTTTAACACAACGCTGAAGAATGCCTTGTCATATCAACATCACTCATCACTCATAATTGTCATTGCATCACGAATTATGAAGTGCTTAGCCTCCGTGCCTAAGTTACCCAAATACTTTATCATGGAGTCAACAGTTGAGATAGCCTAGGATGAATTAATCCTTGAACCTTGAGAGATAGTATCAAACAACATTTGACTAAGCTCATTCAACATGCATCTTCAAACTTTTAATTTTTCTTTTTCACTTCTTTCTTTTTCAGGAGAAAATCGGTACCCTCCACAATTGAGGGAAAACTTTTGCGTTTTTGCTTTTTTCGAGTCGTACGATCACATTACAATGCACACACGAGTCATGTACACATTGAGTCATGTCATGTCATATCATTTTGATTTGAGTTTAACACATGTGTCATTACACTTCGAGTCGAGTCAACCTCGAGTCAGTCAATCATATCGAGTCAAGTTTATGCCTTGAGTCGTGTCGAGTCGATGAGTCAAACAATGCTAAACCTTAGGTCAACCCTAAGATAATTAAAGAAATTGGCAAAGTTCTACAGTCAAAAATAAATACAGGTGCAGTAGAATAGGGAAGACCCTACTCCAATTCTTGGTGCCAGAGATATCTCAGCAACGACAGAGCTCGAAGCCTACCAGAAAGGTGTATTCGACCTCATGCAGCAATTTCGGGTTCCTTGGTACGCCAGTTAGCCCCTATAAGTAATTTGACATGATTAGTAGTCGGCTCGATTACAATCGTAGTAAGTGATTGACCTGACAAAAAATCGTCTCACTTAGCTTAAGCGCCTAAAACACTGGCTCATTACAATCGGTTCAAAAGCAAGCACTTAAACGACAATATTTCCAAATATGGATTGTCGCGCATTCTTATTAAAACGACAAAGTTTTCCAAAAATTGGATTGTCATCCCCAACTGACAATAATTCCAAAAATGGATTGTCGTGCATCTTCTTCAACGACAATTTTTCCAAGATTGGATTGTCATCTCTGGCAAAGTTTCCAAGCGTGGATTGTCGTGCTCCTTCTTTGTTTGGCAATTTTTTCAAATATTGGATTGTCATCGCTGGCAAGTTTTCCGAAATTGGATTGTCATACACCCAGTTCCCTATAGCAAAATTTCCCAAAGGATTGTCGTAGGTCTCTATTCATTATAAATTTTGGCAAAGTTCCTCAACATGGATTGTCATTCATTTCAATAAGTGGCAAATTTTCCCGAAGTGGATTGTCGGTCGACTCTTTTTTGTAAATGTTCCAAGACGCGAATTGTCAATTGTGGCAATATTTTCCCGAAAGGATTGTCGCATAGCGTTGGCAAATTTCCAAGGTGGATTGCTTTCAAGAGTTATATTCCAAGATGTGGATTGTCGTAGCAAAGTTCTTATGAAAGATTGTTACGAAGCATTGGCAACTTTTCCAAAAATTGGATTTTGGCAAATTTTCCGAGGTACAGATTGTCGCTTCATCGTGACAACATTTCCAAGGATGTATTGTTACGTGGTATTGACAAATTTCCCTAAATCGGATTGTCATACATCATACAAGAGTTGTGTTGGCAACTATTTCCAAAGAAAAGAGGATTGTCATCACAGCAAAAGCACCGACATACTGGTTCACAAGCAGCAAAGCGCCGACGTACTGGCATAGCAAACATTAAGAAGAAGTGATCTTTTCGAAGACTATCACAGCGGAAATTAGAGTCATATTAAAAAGAAACTCTTTTTTCAGAGACAAGTGAACATCGAAACGGCAAGGTGGCGTTCCCTAGATTGTGGAGAGTTGTCACAAACGGATGAAGATTGTTTCAAGAGAAATAATCTTCGATGATATTCCCTTGGACGTGGAATATTATTATTGCGGAGGAGGATCGTATCAGGCGAAGCAATCTTCTAATTTGGAAGCAGTTACAAGTGTAACGATTTTCAAGCAGGATGGCATTCTCTAGCTTGCAGAAGGTCATCAAAACAGTAAAGCAGCAGCAAATCGGTTACTTTCAGAGATGTGTGCTCGACGGTACAAGATACGCGTTTCTTAACTCTTTTATCTGTTTAACTAACGCTAGTTTGCAGGTATCGGCGTCACAAGATTGATTTAGGATCGCAGAACATTCTGAATCATTCTCCGTCCCTATCGATACTTTGACTTTTGTTTTTTCGAAACTTGCGTTTCTCCAAACTCAGTCAAAGTGGGGGCTTCTGTAGACACCCATTTGTGTCTCCCCAAAACCGAAACCAGTGATGAATACCTTTCACGTCAAACCATAATCGAATGAGGTGAAAGTGTGAAAAGTCTAGTGTTGCGTTTAGTTTTTGTTAAAATTCTTTCTTTCTGTTTTCGAAAACCCACTCTATTTTATGAAAACGTCCATTCCAGTTTATTTTGTTCCATGATAAGGGTCAAATAATGGTGTATTTGGATGGGGCTTGCAAAGATCTTTCCAACGATATATTATAAGCCCAATTCCGATGAATAATGAGGAAATTATGGCCAAAATACTAAACTGGGCCCAAACCGGATTTTGCCTACGACCCAATGATCATGAGGAGGGTCCAAAGGTTTAATCCTATTCCTTAACTAATTAGGATTGATTAGAATCTTCTATAAGTTTCTAAATTATCTTAATTATCCTTTTTTGAAAAGATAAGATTAAGGAATTTGATTTAAATATAAACTTTCCTTTTTTTATAAACTTTCCTTTTGTTATAAAACTTTCCTTTTTTAAATTCCTAATTCTATTCGGATTTAAACATGTTCAAAGACTGTCAGATATTATTTTCGTGCCTCATATTTTTTATCCAAATTTTATATGGTTGGATAGATCTTGAAATTATATTTCCAATGATATATTATAATAATAATTTCGAACTATAACGGAAAATATATGAATAAGATATCAAACTCTATCCAAAACTGACACCGTCTCACTATTTCGTTCATATCTTTTATTCTACAACATATTTTAATCTGATTCTAATTGGGTTAGAAAGTAGACTTCAAGATCTTTCCAATGACATCTTATTCATCTTATTCCGATTCCTGGATCAAAAGATATGATAAAAACAAAATCCGCAAAAACTGCTGTCTACGAGTTCTATTTCGATTCGAATTTGGATTCTTTTCTTAATTCTTCGACCCTCTTTTTTTTCCTATAAATAGATTTTCTTGATTATTCTCTCTCTCTCTCTTTTTCTAAACTAGCCTTTTCTGAAACACAAAATTCCGCATTCACAAGATCTTGAGACACCTAGCAATATTCGAAGTTGCCTTCGCCCTAGACGTGAAAGGTTTTAATTTCTGAGGGTTTGGTCCCAAATCTCTCTTTCAATTATTTAATTTAATTGTTTTGATTATTATTTTTCCTTGAAATTACTAATGTGTGTATTTTGTTATTAGAAAGAGGTACGAGGGATCCAAGTAAGTACTTTAATGGTTTAATTGATATTATGATGTAGATATCATGGTTATATCATTATTATGATATTCCTAGTATCATGTCTAGGGTAACTTTAATATCAAGTATGATTAAAAGTACGATGCTTCCTATATTCTTCCTAATATTTATGATTGTTAGTATCATGTTAGGGCCGAAGATTTGATTTTTATTGTTTAGTGACATGCTAGGGTTTGTTATTAATCTTGTTAGTATCATGCCTAGGATCTTGCTATGCTTTAACATGATTATGATTATGATTATGATGATGAATATTATAATTATTATTGATGATATTGATTATTTATTATGTTGCTTGATATGCTATTTATTATTTATTGCTTGATCACCTTTATTGCATGTTTAAAGGGAATTTGGTACTTGTAATCACGCTTAATAAAATTATTTATAATCTTGTTTAGGGTTAATTGTGATTATAATTCAAGTGATCGCCTATAATAGATTTGTATGTGCATTAATATTCAACTAACATAGATTAAACAGGTTTAGGGTTAATACTATTGATTGCATGTTAATCAGAAAGCACACATGAATACGAGCAGAATAAAGTAGAGGCCTATTATTAGGGCAGGTTCAATCTCTTTTAGGTTGGATTTGTACCTTCATCCCCGAACCCTTATTTGGTTCATGACCTTATGGAGTGGACGATCTCTTGGATCGTTAAGGGGTGTAACCTTCACCTCGTGAATGGTTTACAAGTTCCTTAAAAACTTGTTGGCGACTCTTTTGCTCTATCTTCTTCCCTTTTGGACGCCACCGTACTTTAGTGTATGATCACAGTGGGGTTCAAGCTAGTGGGATTTTAAAGGCTTGAAACTATTCCCTACCGTTTTTCGGCTGGACGGGTCCTCCCTTGAGCTTGACTACAGCTGGGGTTACAGGGACTAGTAGGGACACTACTCCCCGTACTCGGATGGTGGAGGGACTCTTCGGTTCGCCATTCCCATATGCGTAGGGTGGAGATGATACTGATTCTAGCTCTAGAGACTTTTGACCGAGGGTTTTTATTTCTACATACTATGATGACACTTGACATGTTTATTTATTACGACTCTTTTGTACATTATTCACGACTTATGTATTTATGTTAGTGTGTGCTTGAAACTCCTTGTGTGTATGACGCGACAGAAAGAAACATAAGTGGAGTAATGGAGGGTACCGACCTTCCCCAAAAGAAAAGGAAATAAAGAGACAAGCAAAAATGAAAATACCTTCCCCAAAAGAAAAAGAAAAAAGAAGACAAGCAAAAATAAATAAAAATAAATAAAATAAATAAATGAAATTAACATCCCCAAAAGAAAAAGAAATAAAAAGACAAAAAATAAATAAAGTGATAAATAAATAAAATCTTAAAGTGGTGAATAAATAAATAAATAAAATAAAGATAATAATAATAATAATAAGAATATAGATAAAAAAAAGTGAGAATTTTATTATAAATAAAAATCTCAGAAAAATTGAAAAATAAACGGTGAAGATAAAATACTATAAAAAATCCGGATAGATACGGGAAAAGATGAAAAAAAAAACGCGTGAAGTGCCGTGACACGGCACTGTGAACCGTGTCATGGCAGAATTTGCCGTGTCACGGCAAAAGTTCCAGTGACACGGTGGAACTTCCCGTGTCACGGGACGCGTATTACTCAGCGGTTTGTTTTACGCGTATAAAAAGATAAATTCTGGGCAGTGTCGAGCGCTTTTGCTATAAAATAAGACCAGTTTATTCATGATATGCATAATTACGAAACACAAAATAATTTAGAATTTCATATTTCAAAAATCATGTCTCAGAATTTTGATAATACGTTGCGTGACTGGTCTTATTCTTTGATAATGCTGAGAAAAGAGAGTTAGAATTATTTCATGTCAGGGGTTTGCTAGCCCTGCAACATGTAGCTATTGAACATGATTTTCTTAGGGCAGCATTAGATTATTGGAGTCTAGAAAAGCACTGTTTCAAATTTGATTATGATGAAATCTGTCCCCTGCCGGAGGAATTTGGTGCAATCTTTGGATTTCCTGCTAGAAACTTTATTGCCATGCCTACCCTACGTGAATATTATTACCAAGATTTCGAACGCCATCTGAATCTAACAGATCCAGATTTAAATAGAATTGTTTGTGGTAATGAAGTAGACTTAGAAAAACTTACTAATTTATATTTTAATCGCCCTATCTCTGAGTCTTATCATGTATATCGTAGAAGGGCATATATTTTTTGCATGTTTAGCAAGCTCTTATTTGCAAACGGTAGGGTAGGACATGCTTGTCTAGCGTCTGTGCTTAAACATGTCGAATCTGGAAGATCTCCTATGCGGACGTGCCTTGGAGAGACATTTCGTGGCCTTGACGAGGCAAAAGCTGACCTGAAAGCCATCAGGAAGGGCTCTCTGGTACTACTGTAGGTAAAAATACGCTCCGAGTAGCCCTCGTGACACAAAACAGGCACCGTGTCACGGTGGGTGTCTGCCGTGACACGGCAAAACCTGCCGTGTCACGGGAATCTGCTTGATATATATATATATATATTTTTTTTTTTGCCGTCGTGACATGGGAACTTCTCCCGTCAGACGGGATGAAATCCCGTGTCACGGGAATATTTTACACTTTTTTTTTTAGACTGATTTTTTCTTTTTTTTTTTTTTTTCCAGATTTGGTTGATGGAGCGTTTGGAACTATTCGAAGCCCCCGACGACGTTGAAAAATATGGCCCTAACGACCTAGTCCGGAGGAAAAAGAATTACTCTGCGAACATGTCGTATGAAGATTGGAAAAAATTCTTTGCAAAGAGGGAATTTTCCATTCGTTGGGTGGTGCCTTGGTGGAGGCTTACTAGGATGGTTGACACGAATGAAACTCCATATTGCCGTATTCCTAGTATCTCCAAACTGACCTTTTATTGTCCCTCTCGACTGATGCGGCAGTATGGACTTGAACAAGTAATTCCACGCTATAACGATAGTCCTCGTGAAGTATCGTTGCATGAAAGTAATGTTCACAAGTACGAGGCTTATTGGATTGGAAAACCTTTGTGGACCGTTTCTGCAAGTGACCAAGCTCCTCCTCCTTTATCTAGTGCATACAAGGCATGATTAAACCCTAGAAGTAGGAGGGAACGATTCGGATCACGCAAGTCTGATGTGAATAGTCGTCTTGGAAATAAGAAAGCTCCTCCTAAAGATCGTCTAGGTCCGAGAACACAAGGGATTGAGTTTAAGACTCCTATAATGCCAAGGAAGAATAATTATGTGAAAGGGAAGGGTAAAGAAAAGATGGTCTATAGGGAGAAACAACCGAAAAAATTCAAGAAAGGTGAAAGGGGTGAAAGTTCGACTAGGGGTGTGACAGTTCGGGCTACGAAAGACACATTAATGGTGAAGGCTGACCTAATTAACCAAGAGAAGGATGTTCCTAAAGAGAAGAGAGATTAGATCAATAGTGCTTTGCTTTTAATGATTTAATTTTTATTTAAAATAAGGCATAGGATGCCAATACTTGTAGTCGCATTTATTTTAATAATAAAAGTACATTTATTTCAGCCTTAAAAATAAAAATTACAATGACTTTTTATTATTATTTATTTATCCGAGTCAAGGAGTCGGACGCAATGGAAGAACGAAAATAAAACTCGAACAATGAATCCGCAACGAATGTGCCACTATTCTACAAATAAAACGGAAAACTGAAATTCCACCGTGTCACGGTGAAAGGGTCCCGTGACACGGTACAAATTCCCGCGTCACGGCAATTTTCCTTTTTTTTTTTAACGACAAAAGGTGACGTGGCACGGGAACTTCTCCCGTCAGACGGGATAAAATCCCGTGTCACGGGAATATCCCTTCCCTTTTTTTTTGTTCAGGCCCACCGTGTCACGGTGAACAGTACCGTGACACGGTGGGATGTCCTGTGTCGCGGCAATTTTCCCTTTTTTTTTTTTTTTTTTTTTTTTTTTTTTTTTTTGTTGGCCGTGACGCAATGCTGAACTGACGCGCATATTTGATCAACAGAGAGAGGATTTTTTTATTTTAATGTGCTCGGGCCCCCTTAAGGGGTTGCCTATGTATCCTAAAAAGGAATCAGGCCAAACGTAGCTCTATTGGGTCATGAACCCATGCGACTAGGCATAGAATTTCTTGAGTGATCCAAGTTGGTTAAATTATGGAAGCCGTTACCGTCCATGTCTCCCAGTTGTGCCGCTCCGCCAGGCAAGATGGCTTTAACAATGTACGGGCCTGACCAGTTTGGTCTGAATTTTCCTCTAGGATCTAACACATTTTTGCGAAGTGCCTTAAGCACTAGGTCACCTTCTTTGATATTCCTGGTCTTGACTTTCTTATTAAAATGTCGCGCCGTACGCTGTTGGTAGGTTTGGACATGATGCAAAGCTGCCAAGCGTTTTTCATCAAGTAAGACCAGTTCATCGTATCTTGCTCTAATCCAGTCGACTTCATCTAGTTGGCTTTCCAATGCGATTCGAAGAGAAGGGATTTCGAGCTCGATTGGTTGTACAGCTTCAACTCCATAGACCAAAGAGAAAGGGGTAGCCCCGGTTGATGTACGAACAGAGGTTCGATAACCCCAAAGGGCGAAATGTAGCTTACTTGGCCAATCCTTGTAATTTGTTGTCATCTTTTCGATGATAGTTTTCACATTTTTGTTGGCCGATTCAACTGCTCCGTTTGTTTGTGGTCTGTAAGGTGATGATCAGTGATGCTTGATATGATATTTCTATAATAATTCCGCGCATTCAGCTTGGAAATGTGTTCCATTATCATTGATCATCTCATGTGGTACCCCATAGCGGCATCTGATATTTTTCTCAATGAATTGAGCTACGTGTTTTGCCGTTAGCTTAGCATATGAGGCAGCTTCGACCCATTTGGTGAAGTAGTCGATTGCTACGAGAATGAATTCATGCCCCCCTTGTCCTGGTGGTGTTATTTTTCCAATGATGTCAATGCCCCAAGTGGAGAAAGGACTTGGAGAAGTATACGTGTAGAGAAATGAAGGTGGAACATGCTGTAAGTTTGCATAGACTTGACACTTCATACATTTCTTAACGTATTCGTGACAATCTTTCTCCATAGTAGTCCAATAGTAACCTTGTCGTTGAATCTTTTGGACTAACATCTTTGCATTCATGTGTGTTCCACATATACCAGCATGAAGGTTTTCCATGGTTTTATGTGCTTCTTTCTTGGCTATGCATAAGAGATTTCTTCCCATTGTAGTTCTCTTGTGGAGTTCTCCCCTGATAAGCACATACTGTGAGGCCAGGAGCCTCAAAGCACAGCGTGCCCTTTTATCACTATTAGGAGGGTATTCTCCTCTTGTCACATAATTAAGGATGTCCGTATACCATGGCTCTACATCTTCTTCTTGTGGTTCTTGTTCATCGTCAAGTGCATGAACATAAGCCGGCTCATATCTTCTTTCTATGGTTAGTGGCATTCTGATTGTATCAGTTGGAATTCGCACCATTGATGCTAATTTAGCTAGTGCGTCGACGAATTGGTTTTATTCTCTTGGAAAATACGTATACTCCACTTTATCTAGTTGCTCCGTGAGAGTTTCTAAATGAGCTTGATACGTAGCGATACTTTCACTTCTAACCTTCCATCTCTTGGAGATTTGGTTAATGATTAGTGAAGAATCACCGTAGATTCTGAGTTTCTTAATTCCCAAGGCGACATCTGTTTCTAACCCCAAAATGCATGCTTCATATTCTGCGGCATTGTTGGTAACATCAAAGTCGAGCTTCATGGAAATTGGGATGTGCTCTTCATTGGGTGATACCAGCAAGACTCCTACACCACATCCCTTTTGGTTTGAAGCTCCATCGAAATAGAGCGTCCAGCTATCATCTTCGGTCATGAGTAAATCTTCGTCAGGGAAATCGTACTCATCTTCTTCTTTTTCAGCTTCTTTTAGCGGAAAGTCTGCTAAGAAGTCAGAAACTGCAGAACCTTTGATGGCTTTTTGTGGCACAAATCTCAAGTCCAATTGAGCCAGATTGACTATCCACCTTGATAATCTGTCGTTGAGCGTTGCTTTCTCGAACAAGTATTTGAGAGGGTCCATCTTGGACACGACATGCACTGTATGAGTGAGCATGTAATGTCTTAGTTTCTGTGCGGCCCATACAAGTGCGAGACACAACTTCTCAAGTGGTGTGTATCGCGTCTCATATCCTTGAAGTTTCTTGCTCAAGTAATAAATTGCATCCTCCTTGCTTTCGATTTCTTGTGCTAGCATTGCCCCCATTATTTCTCTTGTGACTGTAAGGTAGAGTCGAAGAGGAAAGTCAGATATTGTTGGCGCTAGCACGGGTGGGTTTGCCAAATACTCTTTGATTTTGTCGAAAGCCTTTTGGCAATCATCATCCCATGTGACTGGGACATTCTTCTTAAGCTTCTTGAATATAGGTTCACATATCGCTGTGAGCTTTGATACGAACCTACTTATATACTGCAAACTTCCAATGAAGCCTCGAATCTCCTTCTCATTTTTGGGTGGTTGCATGGCCATGATCGCTTTCAATTTCGAAGGATCTATTTCAATCCCTCGAGAACTGATCACGTATCCAAGTAATTTGCCTGACGTGACTCTGAATGCATATTTTGCTGGATTTAATCTCATGTTGTACTTGCGGAGTCTTTCAAAGAACTTGCGAAGGGCAATAATATGGCCTGGGCGATCTTTAGACTTAACAATCATATCATCGACATAGACCTCCACCTCTTTGTGCATCATGTCATGTAACAATGTTGTAGCTGCTGCTCTTTGGTTGGTGGCGCCCGCGTTTTTCAACCCGAATGGCATTACCGTATAGCAATATGTACCCCATTGCGTGATGAATGTGGTTTTCTACATGTCTTCTTCGGCCATCAATACCTGATTATATCCGGCGTAACCATCCATGAATGACAGGAGTGCATGGTTTGCTGTATTATCGACCAGAATGTCAATGTGAGGTAGAGGGAACCCATCTTTTGGGCTTGCTTTATTGAGATCCCTGTAATCAACACACATTCTGACCCTTCCATCCTTCTTTGGAACTGGAACCACATTTGCTATCCATTCCGGATACTTGGATACTCTGATGAAACTTGCGGCCAATTGCTTCCTGATTTCTTCCTTTATTTTGAGAACCACATCTGGTTTCATTCGGCGCAGCTTTTGTTTGAAAGGCTTCATACCTGGAATGAGTGGTATTATATGCTGAGCTATATCCTTGTCAATTCCTGGCATATCTTGGTATGACCAAGCAAATATATCAACAAATTTACTAAGCAAGTTAATTAGCTCTTTGCGTTCATCTTGACTTAGTGTTAATCCAATTTTTACTTCTTTAACAGTCGTATCATTGGAAATGTTAATTGTTTCTGTATCTTCAATAACTGTTGTTTTATTTTCGTGTTCTTCCATTGCTTTTATTATTTCTTTGTCATTTTTATCATTAGCAAAGCAATATTGATCAGGGCTAGGGGAATGGCACGCATCGTAAGCAAAGGTACTCATTTTATGGAATTCACTGGCTAATACATCAAGAGAGGCAAGGTCGACTGCGACCTCACCAGAATTATTAGGACTAGAAAGAGAGGACTCAACAAGATACTTAGGGTTGAACTCTATATCAGAAAGAGAATCGGCCTCACACTCTAAGGACTCGCCTACAGACTTAGACTCAGACTTGGACTCGGACCCAGACGACTCAGACTCATCAAACATAGGACCCTCGCCAGCAGTTATTTCCAACTTCTCTCCACTCGGCGTAGTGATCCTCAATGTCTTGCGCCATCCTCTTGAAATGTTGTCAGCTTGGACGATTAACTCGGAGGGGTCAAAATCCTTGTTCGCTATGACAGCTTGAACGAGGTCGGAGTTATCATTGCGGACCGTCTTGGGCTCATTTTTCTTCATTCCAAAAAGAAGGTTGATTCCTAGATCATTAGAGTTCAGGCTAGCTGGCTTCTTGGTTGTGAAAAGCTCTTCGTCTTTGTCAACGAAGTCACAATCGAGGAACACCTCGAATCCTGGTTCACGGATCCCATCATGGACGAATGGCTCAGGGAATTCATAGCATGGGAATTTTTTCCCTTCTTTGATGTACTAGCCATTGAAGGTGAACGGTTACGGATCCATGGCCATTTCCGTCTTCGTGATTCGAGCATTATTGCGAGCCTTCATCTTCAATGCAGCTCGTTTCAGATCTTCTTTTGTTGGCTTGAATCCCAAGCCGAAAGTATCCTTCTTGAGCGCACCAGGATAGCCCCAAGATTCATCCATTTTCTTCTTGAGTCCAAGGGTCATTCCAAGGAAATTACCTTGCTTCTTCAAAATGGCATTGATACTGGTGTTTGGATAGGGATCGAAGTCGAGACGGCACTTTTCCTCCTCTTCGATCACGAGAACATCATCTAGTGAAAACCCCCAAAGATCTTCATCTTCTTCGTCATGTTCAACATGGACGATAGGAGTATCAATAACTTGAATGCGCATAGGAGAAGCATCGATAGTAATCGGAACCCCTCCAACTATGGCTTTCACTTTCTGGTGAAGCGATGACGGAATCGCCTTTAGCTCATGAAGCTAAGGGCGTCCTAACAACAGATTGAAAGAGGCCTTAATCACCACCTGAAATTTGGTGCGACGTTCAATGGCTCCAGTAGTTATATTCAGTATGATAGTACCCACGGCTTGACGGCGAGTATTATCATAAGCTCGAATCCCTTGAGTGGAGGGAGTCAATTCTTCATTCTTTATACCCAACTTCTTTGTAGTACGGAGTGGGCAAACATTGATTGCAGAGCCATTATCAACCAGGCTCATGTGAACATTCATCTGCCTATACACTATAGTGAGGTGTAAGGCCTTATTATGTTGGTCCCCTTTCGGGGGTAGATCCTTATCAGAAAAGGAAATCAGATTGCTAGTACTTGGCAGCTCAGTAGTAAGAAAGTTGACCAATCCTTGAGAAGTCATGTCATCATCGACTCCTATTTTCACCAGAGCATTCATCACAACCTTTCGATGCTCGTGGGAAGTGGCCAAAAGCTTCCATACATTCATCTCCACCTTGGTCTTTTGTAGTTGTTTGACCACATCACTGTTCACAGGGTCAATGGGATCAATTATCGGATGTGATTGTGGTGGAGGTGGAGGTGAAAGTGGGTTAGGTTTTTGCCACCGTCCACTTTTGGTGTCAAACATCTTCACTGGTGCCAAGAGATGAACAAGCTATGTCTTTGAGATAGACGTCTTCATCATCACTATCCCAGATCCCATTCACTTCTTCAGTACTTGAGATAAATACAACTTCCGGCAGAGGTTCATTCACAGGTTGAATGAGTATTGATGGATCAAAGGAGAATTCATCTCCCATGATAGCCAAAGCATCAGAAAGAGGACCTGTTTGAATGTTAGGCTTCTTGCCCCCTGGAGGGACAGGAAGTTGGTTAGCATCAATCAGGTCTTGGATTTCATCTTTTAGCCTCCAACACTTCTCAGTGTTATGACCCTTGCCTTGATGAAATTTTCAATAAGCATTGGGGTCATAGCTAGCGGTCCTATTCTCAGGTCGAGGTTCTGGAAATGGTCCGATTGGCATAATCAGTCCCTGACCATGCAAATGGTCATAAGCAGCATCATAAGTCATTCCCAAAGGTGTATAAACCCTCCTTTGCCTTTGGAATCTTTGAGGAGGAGCATTAAGGGCCAGCACATCATTGATGTTGATATTGTTGGTAGCATTATTGGGCTAAGAAGACAAAGAAGAAGGAGTGTCGTTCTTCTTGTTTTTCCAAGTGCTGTTGTTATTGTTGCTACCAACAGACTTCATCAGTTCATATTCGATATATATTGATTCTAATATCGTATACAGCGTCAAAGGTACTTAGAGGCAGAAACTACAAGTGTTGCTTGTACTTATGAGTCAGAATGGCAATGAACAAGCAAACCATTTCTTTCTCCTTAGGGGGATCCACCAGGAGAGCAGCAGTTTCCCTCCACCTACTTAAGTAAGTGGTGAAGCCTTCATTCTGTTTCTGTTTGAGAATGGAGAGTTCACGTTCAGAAGTCTTGTCCTGGATGTTACACTTGTAACGATTCATGAAGCTTTCAGCAACATCCTCCCAGGTCGCGACATGTTTAGATTCCAATGAATAGAACCACTGTTGACAGGCATGCTCTAAGGAAAGAGGGAACACCATAGGGAAGAGTGTCACATCTACTCCCTTAAGAGCCATAGTTGCAGAAAAAGCCTTCAAATGGAAAAGCGGATTATCAGTAGGCTTGAATTTGGGAATGTCAGCAGTGGAAAACTTCTCAGGAAGCTTCTCTCTTATGGACGAAGAGGTGACAGGCTGTTCCACATAAGTGAACTCTTCAGAGATCTTGCTCATATGTTCCTTAATCTTGTCCATTGCAGCAGTAGTGACATTGTTTTGATTGTCTTGTTCTACAGTTCTGACTCTGGTGGTGAGTGTCTGCATCATGTCAGACAATCTTTCAATTGTCTTATTGAGGTTCTCAATGTCTTCCTTAGTGGCCATTGGTTGAAAGTAGACTGGAGATGGATCTTGTGGAGATGATTGAGGTGGTTTCCTTGTATGCCTCATTGGTATAAGAGGTTGTTGAGGTATGGACTCGAACCGTAACAATCTACCCCTGCTTCTTGACCAAGTGCTGTGACACCGAAACAAACACACCTTTAATGACCAAACTTAACCTTAACCTATCTGGATAAAAAAAAGAAAAAAAGAATTTTTTTTTTATTAAAAAAAATCTATAGTTTTGAAATTCTATTTTTTTTTTTTGAAAAAAAAAAACATATGGGAGGATACCATCCGACTTACTCCGAAAACAAAAAAACGACACAAAAACGAGATTTCTCTAAAATACGGTCAAGAAGTGGTGCACGACTAAAAAAAAGTGTGTGAACACGATATGTGAGTGACTAAGTGAGGTTATAGACGCGTGTTTTGACCGTATAGCTAGACATGACACAAAACTGGACACAACATTCACACAAAAATCGAAAAAAAAAAGACTGACAGAACACTTTCATGGGCACCGTGTCACGGTGCAGAACATGCCGTGACACGGTGCGCAGTTCCAGGTCAGTTTTGTGATTTTTTCAGATTTTAATCGATTTTAGGTCCGTACTAATTACTATGTGAGAATAAAAACCCTCGGTCATGGGTTAAACAAAAGAGCAAACACATGAGGGTTAGCACCAAACAACCACATAGCATTTAGGCACGATGATGTAAAAAATAAGTTCGCAACCTAGAGTCGAGATCTATTTTCAACTATTGATCAAGCTTTAGGTGTCAAAAAGGGTACCATGGTTAAGAGTTTGGACGCGTTAGCAAGGCAGCCTCCCTTGAGGGTGTATGCCAACGGGCGGCTCCGCGAGTTCGTGATGAAATCGAACTCGGATGAACCCTTATTACCATGAGTGTTTTTGGGTCAATAGAGCTTAAATCCCCCGGGGCTAAGACGCATGTAGAACACATACGTTTTTTTAGAAAAAGCGAAGGAAGTCGACTGTGAGGAAAGAAAATAAGCCACCGGACTGATTTTAGGACTGCCGTGACACGGCAAAAATTCCCGTGTCACGGTACTGTGCACCTTCAAACGGTGCACTGTACCGTGACACGGCAGACTCTGCCGTGGCACGGGAGTCAGAAGATCTGACTAGTGTCCTGTTTTCCTTCGCGCGCAACCAAGTTATCCAATTTTTCCTACGGGACAGACCTGAACGCGACGTTAAAACGTCTATGCAGATGCAAAAATGCCAAATTAATCACAGGAATATTTTTTCAAGAATCTTTCAAGTCTCATCCACTCATCTTAATTAAATACCGATCACTCAAATCGATAAATAATTAAGAATCCTCCCAAGTGGAGTCGCCAAATTGTAGGCGTCGTTCGAAGTGCGCCTACATAAAAAGCATGTGGTGAATATGATTGGCACTCTTAGGAAGTGGGAATTGAAATAATACGATTAGGGACAAATAAAGTAGGGAGCCGCCAACAAGTTTTTAAGGAACTTGTAAACCGTTTACGGATCATAAAAGACAACCACGATAAGGGACAACGATAGGCAACAACGATTGACCCATGAAGGTTACACCCCATTCATAATACATGAGATTACTAACTCCATATGGTTCGGAACAACGAAAGGAGGATCGGGGATGATGGTACGAAGTGAGTCATGGAGTCACATTCGCCCGTATTGGCCTCTACTCAATTCTTATATTGAAAAGCATTCCTGTGATCTCAAAGGCATACAAACAATAATTCAATTCGCTCCAAACTATTATTTAACTAAATTGGTTTAAGATTAATGCACACATAGTTCTAAAATATTGGTGATCACTTCAATTAATAATAAGATTAAAAGGATCCTAAACCGGTTGTCCAAATTATCTTATTAGGCGTGATTTTCAATTACATATTCCCTTTAAACATGCAATATGGTGATCAATAAATATAATAGAACAACATTAATACTAAAACCAATTAATCACAATTCCAACAAAATAAAATCGTTAGAAAAATAATAAAAATAAAAGGAGCATGACTCTTACTTTGATTCTGTTTGTTTGCAACTACAAAAAAATAAACGTGTTAGTAACTTCAAGGGAATAATAAAACAATAACTAAATTAAATAAAATAAAATAAATTTGATTTTGGAGCCAAACCCTCAAAAAGTTCTACCTTTCACGCCTTGGTTTAAGGACAGAACCTCGAGTAAAATATGGACTCCTTTGAGTGCTTGAAGAAGGAATTTTGAAGTGAAAAAGGTAGGCTAGTGTTTAGGCTAAAGCATAGAAGAGAGAAAATAAAATAATAGAATTACTCGGTGCCCCCGTTCATTAGAAATAAGGGGGATATTTATAGGGAAAATGTGCTGAGGGAGCACACGGAACCCTAAAAAGATAAAAACCCTAAAAAGTATCCCGTGACACGGTCAGACTGTACCGTGACACGGGAAGCTCTACCGTCATACGGTACACTTTCCCGTGACACGGTACACTTTTGGCGTGACGCGGGAAATTTTCAGAAAACGGGATAGAAAACGCGTCAAGGGTTTACGCGGAAGAGACGCGAAACGTCTCGTGTCACGGCAGACCTCCCATGTCACGGGAAATCCCACCGTAAGACGGAAAGGATTCCTATAACACGGTGGCAGTCTGCCGTGGCGCGGGAATTTCCAGTCCATTTTCCGTCTAAATATATTTTTAACCCTAATTTCCTTCGGGTTTTTAAGTGCCGATTGATAATTTCGGGCCTTTTCTGACTTTTATTATTCCGCTAATATAAGAAAATAATTAAATAAAAATAAATAAAGGGTTTGGGCCAAAAATAAATAATAAAACAATAAAATAAAAAAAGGTTTGGGCTAGAATTAATTATTAAGTTTGGGCTGAAATTAAAACTATGCTTTTACCAAACATCAAGACTAATCCATGGACTGTTCAAAAATATGAATTTAATAAAATACGATTTTTTAAGCACTCTCGGGATTAAATACTAAACCCGACCAATAGTGGCGGTGAAAGGTTGTTCATCATCGGGTTTGGTTTTGGGGAGACATTTTTAGGTGTCTACACAACCGAAAAGGGAATTTACCCCTATTGGAATTAGCTACGATGATGCTTTCGATCCACTCCATGCCAAGGGACTCATTACTCGTATTGGACCTCTTCAAGATCCCCCGCTTGAGAAGAGGGTGCCTAGTTGGAATCCAAATGTGCGCTGCAAGTACCATCAAGGTAGGGGTCATGCTACTAAGAGCTGTTGGAAGCTAAAGGAGGCTATCCAACATTTGATTGATGATAACAAGCTTCCCATACCTCCAGTTAACAAGAAGAGCGAGTGATGATAAAGGAAACAATACAAGACATAAGGCGAGCTTCAACGAAAAGATTTCATGACCTCTTTTTTTCTTTTTCTTTTTCAACTTTTCCTTTCCCCAATAAGTCTAGCATAGGCACCTTACTTTTCCCTTAGATTATTTTTTTAGATTCTTTATTTATTTTCCTTTAATAAAATGAGCATTTATTTCCTTACATATGATCATTGCATTGCAAAAAAAAAAAAAAAAAAAAAAAAAAAAAAACAAAAAACAAAAATCCATGTCAAACTAAGCATAAGGTATACCAGTGATTTGAGGCACCTCTTGTAGCCACATCATACCACATTTCACCCTTTAATTATACAATCCTTTTTATTTTATAAACCACTTTGAGCCTTGTCTAATGACATACCTTTCATTTTTCAACCCATATCTACCTAATCTTGGGATGGGATAGTGTACAACTTATGCAATTTTCAATATCATAAAAAGCTTGAGTGACTTCAAAAGATTAAAATAGCAAAAAAAATAAGCAAAAACAAATAATAAAAGTGTACAAAAGGGGCAAGTGTTCCAATGTCTTTGATATGAACATGTCTTTGGTATGAACACGTCTCAGATTGCGTCTCTTATCGAGTGCTCGGTACCGTGCCTGAGAAACATGAATGCCAAGTGAGTGATAGACCGCAGGATCGGGATTTCCACATTTACAAAAATGAAAGAGCTAAAAAAGAGTAGAAAGCTAAACCTCAAGCATGAAAATATAAAGATTCAAAAGCGAGGTTGCACACCTTCGGGGCTTATCTAGGGTCTTGAGCCTTTATCCCCTTCTTCTATAAACTTTAGCCTAACCACGTTACAACCCTTAAAAAGACCTTTTTGAGGTATACACATACTTGTGCGAGGTTCGGCTAGAGCTACGTTCGGCCTGAAACCTAACGGATACGTAGGCAACCTGACATCGAGGTGCGACCGTAATAAACATGCATTCATATTCACATTTACACACCATGATCATATAAAAGGATCTCCTATGCTTATCCCTATCTTCTTAGAGCTAGACTTGGGGGCTTGATCCCTATATCATTAGCTTACCCAGCCTAAGAGTCACCATCATTTGACTCTTCTTGAAATAATATCTTTCCACACACTTAGCTCTTGCGGCCTAACTTTAGTGTTAATTTCAAACACATCACAGCTACATGACCAAATAGACTTTCCTTTAGGAACCCTTTGTCGTGAATCTTAACATAACACTGAAGCATATATTGTCATGTCAACATCACTCATAATCATCATTGCATATCGAAGTATGAAGTGCTTAGCCTCCGTGCCTAAGTTACCCAAATACTTTCATCATTGAGTCAACCATTGAGATAGCCTAGGATGAATTAATCCTTGCACCTTGACAGATAGTATCGAACGACATTTGACTAATCTCATTCAACATGCACCATCAAAAACTTCGATTCTTTTTTCGCGTCTTTCTTTTTTGGGAGAAAGTCGGTACCCTCCACAAAAATGACGGAAAATTTTTGCTTTTTTGCATTTTCGAGTCGCACAATCACATCACTATCCACACACGGTTCGGGAGTCACACGTGTTATTTCACTTTGAGTCGAGTCAACCTCGAGTCAATCACAGCAAGTCAAGTTTATACCTTGAGTTGTGTCAAGTCGATGAGTCAAGCGACGCTAAACCTTAGGTAAACCCTAAGATAATTAAAGAAAAATTAGCAAAGTTCTATAGTAAAAAAAAAAATACAGGTGAAGCAGAATAGGGAAGACCCTACTCCAGCGCCAGACGACAACATCTAGCGTCTGGTAATAGCTTTTAGCGCCTGGCGCTAGATCCCAATGTCGCGACAGAGTCAATTCTTGGCGCCAGAGATATTTCAGCAGCGATAGAGCTCGAAGCCTCTCAGAAAGGTGATTTCGACCTCATACCGCAATTTCAGGTTCCTTGGTACGCCAGTTACCCCTATAGGTAATTTGACATGATTAAGTAGTCTGTTTGATTACAATCACAATAAGTGATCGACCTGATGAAAGATCGTGTAACTTAGCTTAAAGCGCCTAAGAATTGGCTCATCACGGAGACACCGACGTACTTGTTTTAGCGGAAGCAAAGTTCAAGCAAGCTTTAGAGATCGGCAAGCGTTGGACTTAGGTAATTTTTTTTAGAATATTATCGCAACAAACATTCAAGCATCGAAGCTCTATTGTTCAGAGACGCGTGAACATTTTCATCAAGCTCTTTTGTTCAGAGACGCATGGACATATCATCAAAGCTCTTTTGTTCAGAGACGCGTGGACGTATCATCAAAGCTCTTTGTTCAGAGACGCGTGAACATTCCATTCAAGCTCTTTTGCTTAGAGACGCGTGGAAATTTCATCGAAGCTCTATTGTTCAGAGACGCGTGGACATATCATTCAAAGCTCTTTTGTTCAGAGACGCGTGGACATATCATTTGAAGCTCTATTGTTCAGAGACGCGTGAACATTTCTTGCAAGCTCTTTGCTTAGAGACGCGTGGACATTTCCTTTCAAGCTCCATTGTTCAGAGACACGTGAACATTTCCATCAAGCTCTTTTGTTCATAGACGCGTGGACGTTCCATCAAAGCTCTATCGTTCAAAGTAGCGTGAACATGTATTTCAAGCTCTATTGTTCAGAGGCGCGTGGACATATTAAAAAGAAGAAGCTCTTTGTTCAGAGGTGCGTGGACATACTCAAAAGAAAAAAGAAGCTCTTTGTTTAGAGACGAGTGAACATCAAAACAACAAGATGTCGTTCCCTAGATTGTGGAGAGTTGTCAAAAACAACTGAGGATTGTTTCAAGCGAAGTAATCTTTGATAGTATTCCCTTGGACGTGGAATATTATCAAAGCGGAAGAGGATTGTTTCAAGTGAAGCAATCTTCGATAGTATTCCCTTAGACGTGGAATATTATCAAAGCGGAAGAGGATCGTTTCAGGCGAAGCAGTCTTCAATATTAGAGGCAGTTACAAGCGTAGCGGTTTTCAAGCGGGATGGCATTCTCTTGATAGAAGGTCATCAAAACAACAGTAAAGCAGCGGCAAATTGGTTACTTTCAGAGACGTGTGCTCGACGGTGCAAGATACACGTTTCTTAACTCTCTTATCGGTTTAACTAACGCTAGTTTTGCAGGTATCGGCGTTACAAGAGTGGTTTCGGATTGTAGAACGTTCTGAATCATTCTCCGTCCCTATCGATACTTTGACTTTTGTTTTCGAAACTTGCGTTTCTCCAAACTTCGCCAAAGTGGGGGCTTCTGTAGACACCCATTTGTGTCTCCACAAAACCAAACCCAGTGATGAGTACCTTTCACGTCGAATCATAATCGAATGAAGTGAACGTGTGGTAAGTTTATTGTTGCGGATAGTTTTAATTTCTTTTCTCTTCTCTCTGTTTTTTGAAAACTTATTTTAAGAAAACAACCAATCCAGTTTGGTTGGTCCATGATATAGGTCCAATAGTAGTTTAGTTGGATGAGGCTAGACAAGAGCTTTCCAACGATAGATTGTAAGCTCAATTCCGATGAATATTGAGGAAATTATGGCCAAATTACTGAACTGGGCCCGGTTTGAGACTTATATGCGGCCCAATGATCTATGGGAGGGCCTAATATAGATTTATCATTCCTAATGCAATTAAGAATGGTTTTAGTCTTCTAGATTCTTGTAGAAAGGTTCTTTTCATTCCTAATTCAATTAGCATTGATAAATTGACTTTTGTTGACTTTTCAGAGTTTTAATTAAAATAAAAGAACATATTTTGAGGAAATATACAATTTTATCCTCCGGTACGACAATTTTTATCTGATTTTAAGAAAACGCGTGATTTTCTGAATCAGCGCCAAACGCCAGCTGTAGCGCCTGGCGCTAATATTGGCGTTTGGCGCCAATAGCCAGCGTTGGGGATAATTAGGTTTTACGTGCGTCAAAACTCTGTTTTGATATTTTATCTTTTTGGCTGATTTTTTCTATAAATAACGTCGTAAAAACTCCGTTTTACATAACCAATTTTCATCAAAATTCATCTACAATCTACCAACTCTCATCAAGATTCTCTTGATTACTCTCTCTCTTTCTCTTTTTCTAAACTAGCTTCTCTCAAATATAAAAATTCCGCATTCATTAGATCTAGATACACCTAGCCATATTCGAAGTTGCCTTCGCCCTAGACGTGAAAGGTTCAATTTCTGAGGGTTTGGTCCCAAATCTCTCTTTCAATTATTTAATTTAATTGTTTTGTTTATTATTTTCCTTGAAGTTACTAACGCGTGTATTTTGTTATTAGTAAGTACTTTAATGGTTTTTATTTATATTATGATGAGGTCATGCTTAGGTTGTTATTATGATATTCCCAGTATCATGTCTAGGGTAAATTTAATGCTAAATATGATCGTTACGATGTCTTCTTATTTTCTTCCTAATATTTATGATTGTTAAATTAGTATCATGTTAGGGTTAAAGCTTTGATTTTTATTGTTAGTGACATGCTAGGGTTTGTTATTAATCTTGTTAGTATCATGCCTAGGATCTGGCTATTATTATGCTTTAACATGATTATTATGATTATGATTATTATAATTTTAATTATTATTATTATGGTTATGATTATTATGATTATCATGTTGCTTGATATTTATTGTTATTGCTTGATCACACCTTTTATGCATGTTTAAAGGGAATTTTTTCTTGTAACCACGCTTAATAAGATACTTAATAATCTTGTTTAGGGTTAATATGATTATAATTCAAGTGGTCGTCAATAATAGTTTTATTGTGCATTATATTCAACCAACATAGATAAACAGATTTAGGGTTAACCTATTGATTGCATGTTAGTCAGAAATCGCACGTGAATACGATCAGAATAAAGTAGAGGCCTATTATTAGGGCAGGTTCAATCTCTTTTAGGTTGGATTTGTACCTTCATCCCCGAACCCTATTTGGTTCAAGACTTTATGGAGTTAACGATCTCTTGGATCGTTAAGGGGTATAACCTTCACCCTGTGAACGGTTTACAGGTTCCTAAAAAAACTTGTTGGCGATTCTTTTACTCTATCTTCTTCCCTTTTGGACGCCACCGTACTTTAGTGTATGATCACAGTGGGGTTCAAGCTAGGGGGATTAACGCTTGAAATTATTCCCTACACTTAGCTAGTTAACACTTTACATTCGTCGATTTTGACGGCTGGTAATTTTTATGAAGCATCCGGTCGTTTGGCCGGTTTTATTTATATTGGTGTTTATTCTTGAAAATTTTAGCTAAGTATTTTAGCCTGTATGGTATGCGAATGTTCTTGCCCCTGAACGGATGTCGATTAGTGTCGGTTGATTAGATTGATTGACTTAGAAATTATTGAATCTTAGGAGAGTATGCATGGTTTCTAAGTCAATCAATCAATCACTATGGTGATTGCCCCAAACCAAGCGACAGATGGCCATGCAGAGCAGTCGATCCTTTGATTTCATCCGGCCTTAAGTCTTGTTAAAATAAGATGCTATGTTTTAACTTAGCTTATTTGTTATGGAAAAATATTTCGCCTGGTTTGCCCCAAAGCAAAGCACATGCGCATCTGGCCTGAGGCTTCTCTTTTGTATATATAATCTGCTAAGTATTTTAGCTCGCTTTCTTAATAAGAAAAGGTCCGCCTGACCTTCCTTAGAGCAGAAGCAGGCGCATCCGGCCATAAGTCTCGTATTCGTAGAATGCTAAGTTATTAGACTTAGCTTTTTGATTGAAAAAAAAATTCGCTTGTCTTGCCCCAGAGCAAAAACAGGCACATCCGCCCTTATGCCTCGATAGCCTCTAATCATGAAACAATGACCGCTTTCCAATTGTACTAGAAAAGTTGAAAAACTCTCGGCCTTTTAGATTTCATTTTAGATTAAATCAAACAACTGCGAATGCTGCCTTAGCATTTGGTAGGGCCGTTTGATGTATTAGTAGAGCAATGTGCCACCCAAATGGGAGATGCTTCTCCTCAACGAATTCGCCCGAATGGACGTCGCCGGTTATCTGACTCATGTTGGAGTAGACGGTCGTACTCATGTTGGAGTAGACTGTGGTCGTCGACCTCTATTGTTTTATTAATATCCGTCCATTGGCCTCTTTAAAAATGGTAAATAGCCGTTAAGTGTTGGACTCAATTTAAAAATAAATTCGTAGGGTTGACTGCTCTGGTGCAGTCGGCTCGTTCAGATGGATTGGGGCGTCTGCTGTTGGAGTAGAAGCTTTGCAAATAGGGTGGTTGTCTGCACTTTGTACAGGCGACGCTAATATATTTTATAATGATTAGTAAAAAGACATGTTGGGAAACGAAGGAATATTCTCATTAACAAAATTTCGGGACATTTACAAAAATTCGTAGAAGTAGTACTTTTTTAAGTTATCTTCGTTACAAAATCTAGGCAGCCGCCTATCGTCTGGTTCTTCCAGGCGGTAGGTGCCGTTTCTTACTTCATCATAGATTAGGTACGGGCCTTCCCAATTTGGGGTTAGCTTTCCCTGCTCATTCGCCCTACCGACCGCCTCCATTTCCGTAGCACAAAGTCCCCCAATTTAATAGGACGCTTGTGTACTCTTTTGTTGTAAGCCCGAGTCATTCTCAGACGGTAAATCTCATGGTGCAAGGCAGCATTGCCCCTGCGCTCTAGAAGTGAGTCTAACGCTAGCCGCATGGCCTCCCAGTTTGCATCTTCGTCATACAACATGATTCGAAGAGTTGGCTTATAGTGTTCAATGGGCAGGACAGCTTCTGCACCATACACCATAAGGAATGGGGTTTCTCCAGTTGCCCCTTTTGCAATGTTCTGATGGCCCAAAGGACGTGTGGTAATTCATCCGCCCAAAGGCCACCATCTCTCTATTATCTTTTTGATCCCGTCAGAGATTAACTTGTTGAAGGCTTCGACTTGGTCGTGTGCTTGGGGTCGGCCGACTGATGCAAAGAAGCTTGAGACCCCCTGTTCTCCCAACCATGTCTTGAGCTGAGGCGTCTCAAACTGAGGACCATTGTCAAAAACCATAGACATAAGCACCCAAAAACGAGTTATAATATTCTTCCTTATGAAGGAGATGACATCTTTAGTCTTGATATTTTTGACCGCCTCCGCCTCTACCCACTTGGTAAAGTAATTCACAGCAAACAATATGTAGCGCTTGCCACCTGGGGCGGCTATGTAAGTCCCAAGTATATTCATACCCCATTTAGCAAAGAATATTAGGTTGTGGATGGCCATCAGGTCTGTAGCCGGACGATGGATGAGTTTGCCAAACTTTTGGCACTTGTTACACCTTTTGACCATTTCCATTGCATCCGACTCCAGGGTTGGCTAGAAATATAGCCATCTGGCCTTGGCAGCTAGGGACCTGCCGTCTATATGGGAGGCGCAGAAACCCGCATAAAAATCTTCGAAGACTTCTTTACCCCTCTCTGGGGTAACACACTTCAACAGAGGTTTCAAAAAACCAGTCTTGAAGAGTTCTCCTTGGCTCAGCTCAAAGTTTGCCGCTCGTTTCTTCAGAACAGCCGCGTCTTTGGGTGAATCAGGGAGCTTGTCGTCTGCAAGATAAGACCGAATGTTGTTCATCTAGGTTGAGCTTCGGTCAATAATTCCAATGGGGTCTTCATTAGATATACTTCACTTTTCCATGACCTCCTAGAAAACTGACCGAGGAGTTTCACAGGAGGCGGATGATGCCAGTTTGGACAAAGCATCCGCTTGATTGTTTGAAGACCTTGGCACTTAACTTAGATGAAATTCCTCAAGTGTCCTAACTTCATTTTAGAACGCCTGCAAATATTTTATCATGGTCGGGTGAGTGGCATATATGCCGCCTTGCAATACCGGATGCCGGCTAGTAGGGGTTCATATTCGGCCTCATTGTTAGAGTCTTGGAACTTAAACCATAGTGCATATTAATACTTATCTCTCTCAAGAGATTAACAGATAATCCCTGCACCACAGCCGTTCGTAGTAGAGCTCCTATCCATATACACTTTCCAAACCTGATTGGTATTGTCCAGTGCAACTAGCCTTGTCATTTCAACAATAAAGTCGGCGAATGCTTGCCCTTTTATTTCCTTCCTTGGTTCGTAAGTGATTTCCAATCCTTGCATTTCTATCGCCCATTTGAGCATTCGTCCAGAAGACTCCAAGGTTTTAAGTGGCCGCTTGATCAGTTGGTCATTATAGACTACTAACGCATGCGCCAAGAAGTAAGGTTTTAGCTTCTTGATGGCCATGTAAAGAGCAAGAAAAAAATTTTCATCCATGGGGTAACAAAGCACTGCATTCCTAAGAACCGGGAGTTGGATGCCGTGTCTTTCAGCTTGGAGAACGACACTGAGGGCATGATCGGAGACGGCTAGATACATAAAGAGCTTCTCTTTGGGCAAAGGGCTAACAAGCCTCGGCAAAGAGTGCAGATTAGTTTTTCAACTTTTAAAAGGCCGCCTCTGCGTCATAACCCTATTCAAAAATGGTCTTCTTATTGATTGCCTGGAAGAAGTAGAGACACTTGTCACCTGACCGGCTGAGGAATCTCCCCAAGGCCGCCAGACAACCTGTTAGATTTTGCACTTCCTTCACAGTACGGGGCGACTGCATGTTGATTATCGCCTGTATTTTTTCAGGGTTGGCCTCTATTCCCCTTTGGTCGTCAAGAATCCGAGAAACTTCCCAGACTCAACACCAAAGACACACTTTTTTGGGTTCAGCATGACCTTGTGCAGCCTCAGTGTGGCGAATGTTTCTCGGAGATCAGCAAGGTGATCCGCCTGTTGTTTGGATTTGACTATCATGGCATCCATGTACGTCTCTACATTCCTTCCAATTTTATTAATGAAAATCGTATTAATCATTCGTTGGAAAGTAGTAGACTCATTCTTCAAACCAAATGGCATCACCATATAACATAATAACCCCTGATCAGTGACGAATGTTGTCTTTTATTGATCTTTTTTCCACATGGAGATCTTTGTGGAATCTTGAATAGGCGTCCATAAAACTCATCAGGGCATGTCCAGTTGTTGAATCGACTAGACTGTCGATCTTAGGAAGTGGATATCTATCCTTCGGACATGCTATGTTGAGGTCAGTGTAGTCTACACACATGCGCCAAGTCCCATTCGGCTTTCTTACTTAAATAACGTTAGCTACCCACTCAGGGAAATTGCATGGACGAATGAACTTGGTGTCCAACAGCTTTTTTACTTCGTCGGCTGCAGCCTGACTTCTTTCCTCGCCGTGGCTTCATTTCTTTTGCTGAATAGGCTTCTTTTAGGGATCCACGACGAGTTTGTGGACAGCGAGATCCGGGCTTATGCCTGGCATCTCTTCCGCTTCAAAGGCAAAGATGTCTTTGAATTCTTTCAGCACCTGGTGCAGGCTCTCACCCAGCTTAGAAAATGCAACCGTCCCCACCTTAACCGTCCGCTCTGGCCTCCTAAACTGGGTAATCTAAAGAACGACTAAGTTTTCGGGAACCGAATGTCTAAAAGACATTAGCCAGACCGGCCAAAGTTCTTACCAAGATTGCCATCCAGAAGTATACGAGTCCACCCAATGAGGTAAAACGGACATCGAAAGTATAATTACTAACTTACCAGGCGGCCATTTGCCTCCTACTCTACGATATGTCAGGTGACCATTTTGCCTCCTGACTTACTAGACGGCCATTTGCCTCCTTCTCTATTGTATGTTAGGCGACCATTTTGCCTCCTGTCATACCAGGCGTCCATTTTGCCTCCTGTCCTACAAGGCGGCTATTTGCCTCCTGCCCTATGATATGTCAGGCGGCCATTTTTCCTCCTGTCCTACCTGGCGGCCATTTGCCTCCTGCTCTATGATATGTTAGGCGGCCATTTTGACTCCTGTCCTACCAGGCAGCCATTTTGCCTCCTTTCTTGCTAGGGGGCCATTTGTCTCCTACTCTATGATATGTTAGGCGGCCATTTTGCCTCCTGTCTTGTCAGGCGGGCATTTGTCTCCTGCTCTATGATATGTCAGGCGACCATTTTGCCCCCTGTCCTACCAGGCGGCCATTTTCCTCCTACTCTATGAAATGTCGGGCGACCATTTGCATCATGTCTTAACAGGCGACCATTCACCTCCTGCATTATGAGATATCAAACGCGTCAAAAATATTCTAAGTCACCCAAAGGTGATATAACCACCATAATAGGGCTAAAAGAAATAAAAGTCGTCATCTGTCTAGTTCAAGCGGCAATCATTATCATGATTGATTAACTTAAAAAATATCGTACCATTTAAGGTATCAAATTTTCCAAGTTAATCAAATCTCTCTTTTATTGAACTAGACATATGCCGACCAAAGAACTTTTGAGCAAGTGGAAAATAAAGCCTTGATTTTGAAAGGAGCAATTCCTCTTGAAAGAGATATTACCCCTTCCGAGGGGCTAATGTTTGGGGGTAAAAATACCCTCTATATGTGGACCAATGCCACCACGACACGTGTCCGCAAGCTTAGCGTTCAATGAGCTAATTAAAGCATGACACGTGTCACTCAATGATAGAAGGGTGAAAATGGGTTGTAAGCCCACAACCCTAGAGCCTTTAGGGATAAATGACCTAAAAGGCACATATCCCAATGCTTTATAAATACTGATCTTCACATCAGTTCAAAGGGTGTTAATTCACTCTCTAAGGGCAATTTCCCCCACAATTACTCTCCCTTCTCTCTACTTTCTCTCTCTAAAATACATTATTTTGATCACTAATTTGATCGTTGGAGGCGGACCTCCGGCCCCCCAAGGTCCGTTGTTTTGAAGGTGACCGGGCCGTTCGAGTGTTGCATTACGGATCTGTTTCCTGAGGGTCGTACACACCCTCCATTCGGGTACGTACAAAAAACTCCAAAACACATGATTTGTTTGAATTTTTAAAAATATATATTTTTTATGTATGTACTAAAATTTGTTATATATTTAGATAAAATTCATAATATCAAATCGTATATGCCTCTCTAAAAACCCGAGAAAAAACTCTCCTTTATGTATATATATATATTAGATTTTATTTTATTTTATCTCTTAATAATCCTCTCGTGTTTTTGTTATAGGTCGCGTTGGTGTTCCAGGTTTGAGTCAAACATCACAAGCTGCTTCCCTTGCTGCCACCCTAACCTACACCAAACCTATTCTTAACCTCCACCACACACTCCTCACCATCTCCCCTACTTCACCATTCGCCAATTAACCCAACAAAACCAAGCAGCCAACTCCCACGCAACATCAAACCCCCTTATCTCACAGCCACCACAACCACCACTTCGCTCACTCACCCAAAATACCACGCACTAAACAGCAGCTTCCAATTCCCCTCCAAACAACAACAATACACCACCACGCACAGACGCTCTAACCACCACCCACCAGCCGCTCCACTCGCAACAACAACAACAATAACAGCAGTGTCATCAACAGCAACAAAACTGCACCACCTCCACTTCCATTCTAACCCTAGCAATCACAACCAAATTCCTGACAAAGCAGCAGCTCGCAACCACCACAAAGCCCGAATAGAGCAGCCCCGAATTCCACCAGCAAACCGCCACAAATCAGCCCCAATTCGCACCTAGTTAGCCCGGGCACGGCCTCTTCTACCGCGGGCACGGTTTCAATTACAACTTTACGTTTGAAGCGGAAGATGCCGAAGAGATGTCTGGGAGAAGGCGCGGCTCAGGTCACCGCGGGCGCGGTCTTTGGGGTGTTTAAAAACTATGTCACGAGCTTCTCACATGTTAACTAATAAGATCGAATGGTTGAGATTGGAGATCGAAGATAATGCTTGATGATAGCCATTGATGTTGTGATGTGCGGTGGTGATGCACTTCAATGGAGAACAGAGCAGCCAAAATAGAGAAGGTCGTGAGTCTGATGTTTTTGGGGGGATTTTGGTGGGTTTTATTTTTGTTCACTTTTCTTTTTTTATTTTCATTTCCTTTTAGTTTCTTTATTTTAGTTTTGTTACTTAAATAAGTTAGAACATGTACGACGCACGGTTAATATAAAACCTATTTTTAATTTGTACATTTTAATAATAAATCGCTATTATACATGAATATAAATAAGAATTACGTACATTTTGTAATTTAAAATCTTTTATTTTCATCACAACTATGATATAGTATCTGTTCGACATCGTCTAATTCATAGTTCAATGTTTATTAGTGTGTTATTAAAAAAAATTCAATTTCCTACAATAAATTGATTGGTTTTAGTTGTAAAATAGAAGTTTCTAATATTTAAATTTAAAAAATGTTAAATAGAATAACTCTACAAAAAAAAAAAGAAAAAAAACTGACATCATCATTGCTTTTAGGCGGTAAAATTTTTATTAATAGAATGACACGTGGAAAGTGATGATGTCATCATCTTATGTTTTAGTAATAATTAATAGATTAATTTAATTAGTTTTATTTTTTTTTATTTTTTTTATTTTAATTTGTAATAGAAATACCCTTTGGGTTTAATACTCTTTGAACAATTATTGACCTAGTTTTAGTTTAGTTTAGACTCTTTTATTTTCTCTGTCTTAGGGTTAGATTAGGATTTTCTCTCTCTACTTTAGGAGTACTTTTAGAGAGACTAAGATTGGATTTTTCATGGGGTTTTTGAGAGGTTGAAGAAGCTAATTGTGGATTTTTCTTCTCATCTATTCAATGAGCATTTCTTACTTTATCTCATCTTTATTTTTTTCCTTTATTTCTTGTTATGTTTAATTGTCCATTGATAGTGTTGTTAATTAGTTTAATAGTTAAAATCTAGCTTTAATTCTAGTTTTACCTAGCTTTTCATGTTTTTATCATGTTAGTTTAAATTTTATTCTAGGGATTCTGGTGAAGATTATGTTGATGAATTGAATGATTTATTGTGATTTATATGCAATTGATTCTTGATTATTGTGTATGGATGATGCTTATATGGATTAGAATCTTTGTAGCTAATTGATTCTACGTTCTTAATTGTGCTTTCAATCAATTGTGCAATAGTGAGTTGTCTGAGAGTCTAAATTCTTCCATGCCTATTCTAGTCTAGTTGCACGAGATAGAATTAGTCTACTAGGATAATTAACATGCTAAATTGCGCGAGAGTGAGTTGAGTATGTTGATTGTTCCTAATTGAGGTCATTTTCATCTAATTGCAACGTCATTGTTGAATGCATTAATGTAATTGGATTCCAATTTCCCTAGTCTTCGTTGTTTGCTCTAAGTAGTGTTTAGATGTTCCTCTCTCTATATCTCAATCATTCTAGTAGTCTAATTAGCATAGATTGATACACTTAGTCCTCGTGGTTCGACCCTATACTTGCCACTAACTAGTTTAATGAAGAGTTTAGGCACTATAAAAAACTAATCTAGTTAGGGTTAGTAGTCGTGACGACCTATTAATCCACGATCAATAAGACGTGTACCATTGCAAAGGCTAGAGGAAGGAAGTATATTGCGTAGCAAAATCACAGGACACACTTTCTTTAAGACCAATTCATGTAGCCTCATACTGTTGGGGTTTGGTGATTCCGACTCACCGTGGAAACAAACCTAAAATAAGACTGCACTTGCAATAAATAAAAACATAAAGTATAAATAACTTAATGACAAGATTAGGATAGTAATTATACCTTTGACGCGTGCTTTGCCCGACCTCAAGGGGCTCTTACTTCGAAAGCAAGTCTCAAAAGTACGACGACCTCCTACGGAAGTCCACCTACAACTTGACCACCCACAAGGGTCTAACGCCTTGGAGTTAAAGAGGCCAGACCTAAACCCGAGTAATTTATGAGTTCAAAGGTTTTCACAATGGTGATGCCTTTTTCAACTCTTCAAGTGCTTTTCCCAATACCCCAAGTTGTGTATTTATAGGGTAATGCAAGAGTGTGAAAAGCTCTCCTATCAATGTGGGAGAATTTGATTTTCCAATTTTATTTTAAAGATAAAATGAAATTAATAATTAAACTAGTAATAAATGAACAAGTGGAAAGCTCATAAGAAGGAGTAGGTGAGAACCATTTGGAGGAGGGGGGACCAAACTTGCTCCCCACTCCCACTCCTTTTCTCAAAACTGACCACCTCAATCCCATAGTCCCCAATTAATTTGCGCCATATGGCAGCTCACTTGGGCACCAAGGCACCCTTGTGGGTTTCCACGGTGCTGCTTGAGCGTGCCTAGGCCTAGCACACCACGCCCCAAATGGCAGGGGCTTCTTGTGCCTCGGTCCAGCACGCCATACACCAAGTGGTGCGGGCTTCTAGTTGTCGTATGCTACCATGCCACCCATATTGGTGCGGGCTGCTAGCATGGTCGCGCCCCTAACACTCGGTATTCTAATGCTGGGGGTATTTTTGTCATTGTTGATTTATTATTATTTTCACGTCCTGTCTTTTTACTATTTTTGACTCGACTTCCGACGCTTGGTTTCAACGCTCCAATCTCGAATTTCTAATTATTTTGTCGCTTTGGCTCGTTATTTTCTTGGGTGTGACCCAAAGGGTTGATTTAAGATTAAGTTGTAATATTAATTATACATTAATACTACTGATCGGAAGCGGCCTTCGCCCAGGCATTTCGATCACTTGACCTCACTAAATAATTAGCTTTCTAATAATTCTGAACCCCTTATCGGAATAATACACTTGTTCGAAGGACACAATTCCTTTCAATCTCCCACTTGTCCTTCCGGACAAGTGAGCTTTTAGTGTATAACCCTTTTCCTATGTCGCTTAATGTCTCTTAATGAACTATAAGGTAATATTTTATTTGTCATCCTTATTATGTCCAGAAGTGTTTCGCGATTACGAGTCCGACTATCAATAAACAGATGATTTCTAAAATCCATCCGAGCACGGCCATGCATTTTACAGTCTCGCTCTTCGAGAGGCCTTGTAAACAACAAAGACATCTTCTCTATTTTTAATAGGGGGACATTTCCAATCTTGTAATGTAGCTTCTCTTACTGAGAGGACCTAGCCGCCCGATTGTTTCCATTATAATCCCCTATTACGGTAGACGTTTGACAATCATTAAAGCGGACTAGTACTCAAACAAGAAAGCTCACAATACTCATGGTCGAGGAAAAAGGTTCCGATAGTAATAATGAGAAGTATACTTATAACGATTTTTAATCTCTTATTCTCATAGGTCGATCCAGTATGGTGCTTAACCATTACCTGTGTAAATGATTTATGACGATCATGTCCTTATAGCACAAGAAACGGTCATTAATCGTCCATCGCTTAAATAA
The DNA here is from genome assembly GCF_001683475.1 of Chenopodium quinoa. Lineage (NCBI taxonomy): Eukaryota > Viridiplantae > Streptophyta > Magnoliopsida > Caryophyllales > Amaranthaceae > Chenopodium > Chenopodium quinoa. The sequence goes on from NW_018743783.1 coordinate 4,663,043, forward strand.
CCTCGATTAGGGATAATTTTCAATTGTAATATTCAATGTTCACTTAATGGGTGTTTCCTTATCCAAGACATTGTCTTGATACCCTATTTGAAGATTCTCAAAAACGAATGGACTCATTATTTAATTCTAAACCATAATTAAATAGCAAACGTATCAGTGATAAAATTACATGAAATTTTAAATTACTCCAAAACCTGAATGGTTCATCTTATGATAAATGATTTTTCCGAATATTTTAAGAGTAACACTCTATATAAAACAATTACAGAAATCACACCTTTATCTAATATGCTTGATTTCTTTCATGCAATTGTGAATGTTTTTGTTCACTTATTGCATAGGTTTAGTTATAATTACTTTGTTAATCTTACCATCTTCATTACTGATCACTTTCATAATAAGATGATAAAATTTGAGAGTGTCATGGATTATATGTGATTTAGGATTTATTGTCCAAGTGATAGCTCCCACTCATTTTCATGATTGAGATCTTCAACTTGACAACCTACAATCATTAACATTCAACAACGAACTTTCCATAGAACATCTTCTATATTATCGCCTTTAAGGCAACAATATTCTCAACAAATATTTTTAGTAGACTTTCTGATGATGCTTTGCTTGGGTTTCACACCAAACAACTCACAATGATTTGGGATACCCTAATCACTTGTGATCATGGAAATTTACTTTAATTTCCCGCACATTACACATGGATGCACATCCATGTTACCATTCTCAAGACACGACTCATTGTTAGCTCATGCTTATAAACAACTTCCTTGTTAACTATCTAATCCTTGTTAAGGTTTGTGCTTGCAACATTGATTCTTAAATTGTATTTGTTTCCACAAGTCAAGAACTCATCATGTTACTTATCCAAGTACTTTGGATGTTCTTGGCCATAATCTAACGATCTATTACATAGATTTAGGTTTATTGGTACTACATACATACTTCACATGTTCTAAGCAAGTAAGTCGTGCGAAGATTCCATATCATAGAGTACATGATGGATTAAGTTGCAGAGTAATTCTTAATCTTATTCCAGCCATGTGACATTTTATCTCATTCAGTTTCACTAAGTCTTGCTTAAATTGTTTGGTATATGATATGGTTGAAAGTCTCTATTAGAGTCTTTCTGGTTTGACTTATTATTTAGCCTAGCTCATACTTAGTTTAAACATTTACTTAGTTTTATACATATAGGTCGAAAGTCTTTCAATGTCCTTAAATTCATGTTTTACACGGTGAACTCCTTTACACGTTCAAACATTCTATTAAGTCTATTGATGAGTGTCATTTATGACACTCATTTGTTCTCCTTTAGGATTATTTTAAATTGCTTTTATAGTTCTTTTATTTACTTTTTCCTTAGTCTTGATCTTTATTTCTTTAGTTTCCTCTTTACTTAGTTGATTTTCCATTTTCATGCATTTCTTGGTTTTTCTTGTCTTTTTCTCTTTGGAAAAATGTAATCTAATAATCCCACCTTTAGTCAGTATTCCATAAACAATCCCACCTTTTGAAATTCCAGAAACAATCCCACCTTTGACATAAATCTTCCACTAACAGTCCCTAACTGGTTGGATTATTTTAGTAACCGGTTTTCTTAGGTTATAAGACACGTGTCAGATTTTAATAGGTTTATTTTAATATTTAATAATAACTTAAAAAACAAAACTAATTAAAAAAGAAAAAAAAAAACACAAAAACCCCAGCCTTAGCCACGCCACCATATCTCGTCCCCATCCCAACCACCGTATCCCCTCCCCATCTCCGCTCTTACTTTCTCTGGAAATCCAACCCCTACTGTAGCCGCCTTGCTTCCCCAAAAACCGCAGCCCATATCTCGCTCTTTTTCTTCGCACGCTACTACTCTAGCACTAGAACCCTTCTTTCTCCTTGTCTTTCTCTCTTCTCTTGGGTACGTTTCTCTCTCCTCTAAATTCATCAATTTTCCTTTCAATTCGATTTTTTCAGATGATTGAAACCATAATTTGCTTTTAATTTCAAACCGAAAATCGAATTGAGAGGCAATTGGGGCTGTCGGGATTGAGTATTTAGGGCTGGGGGTTGAGTTTTCAAGATGGGTGGCATTTTTCGGGCTTGTGGATAGAATTTTCGGGGATACGGTAGAGTATTTTGGGGCTGAGGGTTTAGTTTCAGGGCTGAGTGGGGTTTTTTGGGGCTATGGGTGGGGTTTTCGGGGCTGTGGTTGGGTTTTGGGCGTGGTTATAAAATATTCCGGCGTGGCTTGGTGGGTGGGGTGGTGGTAAGGTGTGAGTGTTGGGGTGGCCATGGTAGTGGGCTGGTGGCTTGAGAAGAATGTTTTTTTTGTTTTAAAAAAAAAAATCAACATGTTTAACAGGTTGTAGGTCAATGGGATCGTTAGTGGAAGATTTATGTCAAAGGTGGGATTGTTTCCGGAATTTCAAAAGGTGAGATTGTTTATGGAATACTGACTAAAGGTGGGATTATTAGATTACATTTTTCCTTTCTCTTTTTATTTCTTTGTTTTCTTTCATTTTTCAGGTTAAATCATTATCTAAAGATTCCCGAGACCCCTTCCCTAGTTGGAATTGGTTAGGATGCCTAGTGTTCTTTATTTGAAGCTCAAGCATGGAGAAGTGCAAGTTCCATTTGACCTTAGGTCGTGCATTTAAGTCGTGGGGGCACGAATTCTTGTGTTGAACCCACCATCGAGGTGATTTTGGGTCTGCCATGTCCCGTGTTTATCAAGAGCGTCGAGTGAGCACAAGAAGAGCATCGAGATGATGGTGAAGGGGGGTTGCCATGTTCCTAGGCGCGGGCGCGCCACCTGCTCTCCCTGTTCTGTACGACTTTTTGCGCGGCCACGCTCCCTCTTGAAGAAGGTCACGCCTGTACGGGTCTATTTTGGACAATCTAACTAATTTCTCTTTGTTATTTTTACTATATATAGACTTTTCTTCTAATTTTAGAGGGAGAATTCAATTAGAAGATAATTAAGGATAGTTTTGAAATCAAATTTTGGAGAGAGAAACTCTAGTATGTAGAGAGAGAAGTTCATGGTTGATGATTGATCATTCTAAGCACAATTTCGATTGATTTCACCAAAGTTTGTAAGGATTTCTTTTACTTTAATGCATTCTTCAGCTTTTGATTTTAATTATTTGTTGATTGTTCAAGTTTAATTGATTAGTGATTGAATTTAGTTTGATTAATATTCTGATGATGAACTTATTGATTAGCTTAGTTTTGATTTTTATTTCTTCCATGGATTGTGAGTAGTTAACTTTCTAGGATGATGGTGAAGCATATATGAGTAATGATCAATACTAATTAGGGGAAATTGATTGAGTAAATATTTTGATTAAATTGGTTAATTGATATTGTGCATCTGTGTGATTAATTGAAGAGTAGGTAACTTTGATTGGTGCACTAGATTTTATTCTGAGGTCACTTTGATACGGACAATTGATTTGTGGCTTACATTTGTTAATTGATTTCGTTTGTGAAGTTCATAGCTAGAGTCTCTCGTAGTTGGCGCTAGTTAGACCTCTAGGAGAATAGCTTATCATACTCTTTTGATCACATTATAGATTTTCCCTCGCAATACTTGAATTAATCAATCCCAATCCCGATTAGATTGTATCCATTACAAGTATATGCGGATCATAATCCCTAGTGCTTGATATATCGATCTACTTTGTGTTTGCGTTGTTTGTTTAGTTGAAGCTAGACATCTTACATTCCCATTTTTTATTTCGAGATAGCTTAACTTAATTTGGCAATAGTTAACTTCCCTCCATTCCCTTGGGTTCGACCCTTGATTTGCCTCTACACTAGTATTTGGGTTGGTTAAGTGTTTTTAAATTTAGTTTTGAACGTGGGAGGATTAGCTTCAACGACCTAGTCTTAACCTGCGTAAAAAATGGCGTCGTTGCCGGGGAATGGCGTAGTAGTTTTCTATTGTTGTTGAGTATACTTAACTTTATTTCAAAAATACAAAAAGAGTTTTCTCTTTTAGGCTACAATTGTAGCCGTACTATTGATATTTTCTTTGATTTTTTATATGCGCAGGATAAGAGGAAGGATTTAGTGCCATTTGATCCGGAAATTGAGAGAACCATAACAAGGATAAGGGTTGCTAATCGTTCTTTAAGTCCAAGCTTTCCAAAAGAGGAAATTCATCAAGAAAGAGAAGAAGAGGATCGAGGAAGCATGGGAGCTAATCCAAGAGTTTCTTTGTAGGAGTTAGGAACTCCTGGTGCTTATAGATACGAGAGTGGCATATCTCCACCAACAAAACCCGCTTATAGATACGAGAGTGGCATAGCTCCACCAACTTTGAGTTAAGGCCGGCAATGATAACAATGATTGAATTAAGGCAATTTAGTGGTGCGAAGCATGAAAACCCACTTAATCAACTCAAAGAGTTCGAGAATTGAATTATTGTAATAAAATCAAAGTCAATGGGGCATCTCAAGAATTCATAAGGCTTAAGCTATTTCCCTTCTCTCTAATTGGAAGAGATTTGGAGTGGTTAGAAAAGGAAGTGAAACATAATTCCTTGAGAACTTGAGATGAGGTCACTAAGGAGTTTCTTTCCTGTTTCCACCCTCAAAAGAAGACCGTCGAGGCAAGAACTCTAATCCAAAGTTTCAAGCAAAATCCTAGTGAGAGTTTGTATGAGGCTTGGGAATAATACTAAGAGTATCAATGAGAATGTCTTTACCATTGAATCCCGACTTACTAAATCATAAAATTTTCTATGGAGGATTGAGCCCCCAAGGGAAGTCGCGTCTTGATGCCGGAGCCGGAGGCCCGATCATGAACAAGACCAAGGAAGAGGTTGTAGACATAATTGAGGATGTAGTTCGTCACTACATGGATTGGAAAGAGGGAGAGAGAGAGAGAGCCTACAAGCAAGAGTGGCTCAATAGTTTATTTGGTTAATCATCTCAATGCGATCAATAACATTTATTCCCAAATCTCAAACTTAGGGAAGGAGATGACATTGATCAATGCCAATCTAGAGAGTGCAACTTCGATTCAACCAAGTCTTCCCTCCCTTATTAAGGGGATAAGTACACCTTCTAAATCTACTCCTCCTTATACTTCAAGTAATATGTCAAGTGGTTGTGTCTTTTGTGATGTTTGTGGGTCTTATGACCATGACTCTTCTAATTGTCAAAATGGTTTTGAAAATTGTGATAAAGTTGAAAACAATGATTGTGAGCAAGTGAAATTTGTTTCCAACAATAATAATGGACAAAGATTTAATGGTCCAAGGAATTTTGGGAATAGGAATACTCACCAGCAAGGTAGTTTTGATAACTACAACAATGGTGGTTATAGGAACCAAGAAAATCAAGGTTTCTAAGGTAACTGTAACAATCAAGGTTATAGTAATCAAAACCCAAGCCCAGGATGTGGAAATCAAGGCCAATCTCATGGTTTTTGTGGCCAACACCAAAATTTTGGCAACAATCAATGCCGAGGTTATTCAAACAATTAAAATAGGGGCAATTTTCAAAACAACCAAAGGGGACCCCTATCCAGATTTCCTCCAAGACCTTAAGGAAATGGTGATAATTCTTATGCTCAACCCCCATATTCCAAGACTACCTTAGAAGAGATCATCGAGAATCAAACCAAGATTTTGAACACTAACATGTCGATGAGTGACAAAAGTTTAATGAGATAATGACACACAATAAGATGCTTGAAACCCAAATCACTCAACTAGACAATACCTTGAAAGATTGTGCTAGTCCTTCTTCATTACCCTATGTAGACACCCAAATGTCTCCCCAAAACCAAAACCAGTGATTAATACCTTTCACGTCATTTGATTATCGAACAAAGTGAAAGTGTGAAAAGTCTAGTGATGAGAATGTTTTAATTAAATGGTTCTTTTTCTGTTTTCAAAAATATTTATCTTCTTACTATATTTATGAAAGTAGCCAGTCCAATTTGATTTGGTGAAAGATAAGGGTCCAATAATAGTTTAATTGGATTGGGCTAGAAAAGAGCTTTCTAGCGACAGGGTGTATTTTATTCCGAATATGACTTGCTTTGATCCCGTGCTATTTTTTCTATAAATAGGGGTCGTATCTCCCCGTTTTTAATCATTTACAACCATCATCTCTCTCTCTCTAAAAGGTAGAAGTTTTCTCTCTCTATTATTTTTCTAGACCTTCCCTCTTAAAAAATTCCTCATACATCAATTCTAGACACACCTAGCCATGTTCAAAGTTGCCTTGATTCGCCCTAGACAAGAAAGGTTTAATATTTCTGAGGGTTTGGTCTCAAATCTCTATTTGAATTATTTAAATTAATTGTTTGTTTATTATTTTCCTTGAAGTTACTAACGTGTGTATTTTGTTATTATTAGAAAGAGGTTCGAGGCATTGCAGTAAGTACTTCAATTGATTTATTGATCTTTTGGTATAGAAATCATGCTTAGGTTATTTTGTTGATTCCAAGTACCATGTTAGAATGTTTTAATTGCTTCCTAGTATCATGTTTAGGGTAACAACTAAAATTTCTAATATCATGTATGTTTATGATGCTTCCTATTTCTTTCCTAATATCATGTTAAAGTCATGTTAGGGCTAATTGATCTTTATTGTTTTGTGACATGCTACAATTTATTATTAATTGTGTTAGTATCATGCCTAGGATCTTGCTAATATTATTATGCTTTGAGATTGAGAATATTATAATGATTATGATTATGATTGTGATTACGATTATTATTATGTTGCTTGATATATTATTATTGTTATTGCTTGATCACACCTTTCACGCATGTTTAAATGGAATTTTTACTTGTAATCACGTTTAATAAGAAAATTAATAATCTTGTTTAGGCTAATTTGATTATAATTCAACTGATCGCCAATAATATATAGTTTTGTTTGTGCATTAATATTCAACCAACATAAATAAACAGGTTTAGGGTTAACCTATTGATTGTATGTTAGTCAGAAAGTGCACATGAATACGAGAAGAATAAAGTAGAGACTTATTTTTAGGGCAAGTTAAATCTCTTTTAGGTTGGATTTATACCTTCATCCATGTACTTCCAGTCATGGCTCCAGACCTATTGGAGTTAACAATCTCCTGGATCGTTAAGGGGTGTAACCTTTATCCTGTGAACGGTTTATAAGTTCCTAAAACTTGTTGGTGACTCTTTTACTCTAGCTTCCTTCCCTTTTGACTCCACCATGCTTAAGTGTATGATCACAATGGGGCTCAAGTGTGGGATGCTCGAAATATTCCTTATAGTTTTTTGGCAACTCAACTGGGGAGGATTTCGATTTTAATTCCTAAATTTTTTTTGGCAATGATTTAGAATCAGTGGGTGAGACTCAAAAAGTTCTAAGTATTTCATGTGCGTAATTTTGATTAACATCGTTGGCATAAGCATAAAAAGGTTTGCATTGGAAAGACCATCCGTAATGCATCAAAAATATAGGATTTTTACACGTAGGAAACTAGGGAAATATCTTTCACAACTAAAGTCGAAATAACAATATGAAAAAAGGGATAACTTAAGAACAAAAAGCTGCCGAAGCACGAAGGAATTAGCGCTGAGAAAACAGCATCAGCGCCGAACGATGGCGCTGTTGCCTGGCGACGGTGTCTGTCATTGATGAGTGTCATTTATGGCACTCACAGGGTAGTCTTTTAGGATTTTTTCTCCCTATTTTCATAGCTTTCTTTTATTATTTTGTTCTTTTCTCCTTTAGTTTCTCTTTTTCTCTCTTTCTTCGTGTTTTACTTTCCTTTGGTAGTTTTCTTCGTGGTTTCCTTTTATTTGGCTTTTTTTCTCTTATATTTTCTCTCTTTGTTTACTTTTCTAGGTGCTTAAGGAGTTGGCTTTGCAAAGGGATTAAGTAGAGCCAAAAGGGCAAACAAAGAAGAAGAAAGCTCCTTGGAGAGGGCCTGGAGAGGGCACAAAGCCATTGCCAAAGGCCGTGGGCGCAGGTCTTGAAGGTTGCGAGCGTGGTAAAAGTGTAAAAAAATGGAGATTTTTGGCAAGAACTCTCCGCGCCCTGGCCGCAGTTTAGCCGCGGGCACGGATTATTTGGACAGACCGCTTCTATTGGAGAGACCGCGGGCCCCTGATTACACTTGGGAGCAGGGTATTTTCCGCGCCTTTAGCCGCGGGCACTTGGGTCTTCGCACCGGGCGTGGGCTACAGTACCCGGTGGCGCGGGTGTTGCCCAAATTGCCCGCCGAGTTAGCTAGTAATGAGTTTCGTACCCATTTTTCTGCGACTGCGAGAGTTCTTGGAGAGGGCTCGACCGATCAATTTTTTTTCTTTGTCTATATATACTCTTATATTTCTTTTGGAATGATAACTTCTAGATAATTTTCATTTTCTTAGCTTTTAGAGAGAGAAACTAGAGAGAAGTTAGAGAGAGAGTAGAGGTAGAAATTCTTGGAATTTGATTTGTATTACAACATTGCTTCAATCAAGTTTGGATTTCATCATCATATTAATGAAAGTTGGTGAGATTTCTTTCCTTTGAATTTACATTTATTGCAATTTCCTTTAATGCTTGAATGTTTGATTTGAATTTTGGTTTATGTTTGATAAATATTTGAATTATTGAATTCCTTCTTGATTAAACTTTAAATGAATATGCTTGTGATTGAATTTGTTTTGTCTTCCAATTTCACCATGATTAGTGAGTAGATTAGTTGCTATGGAGAAGGGGAAGCATGATTGATTCATGATTTTTTTAGTTGATGATCATTGATTGATTGAATTGTTGCAATTAAATTGGTTGACATAGCTGTGCATGTGATTAATTAGACTAGGAGTGATCAACCTATAAGATTAATCTAGTTTGCATTGCAAAATTCTATGACATGAACCCTTGATTTAAGAACTGCTTTAATTGATTTAATTTGATTGTGATTTTACTTTTTAGCCATTCATAGTGAACCCTAGCTTGGCTTATAGGAGATAGCTTATGGATTTCTTTGATTGAACCTATTTTTTGTTCCTTGTAATGTTTGAACCGGTTGAGTGATCTATCAATTAGCATAATCATTGAGCTTGCAAGTGGAACCTATATCCCTAGTGTTTAGCATATTGAATTTCTTGATTTATCTAGTTTCTTGATACCTTAGTTACCAACCATAACCATTTACATTCTTCGAAGTAGCTTGACATAGGCGATAGCTTGCACCTAATCATTCCTTTGGGTTCGATTCTTGACTTACCATATACTCGTATTAGGTTGGTTGAGTGTTTACAAATTTAGTTTGGCTCTGGGAAAGGGTAGAAAACAACCTACATTTTCCACTTGTCAAAATGGCTCCATTGCCGGGGAACTAATATTGGTGCTTTGTTATAGTTGTTGAGTCTATTTCATTCTTAATTGAAAAAAAAAATATTTTTCTCTTTTAGGCTACACTTGTAGCCGTGCTACTAATCATTTCTTTTGAATTTCTATGCATAGAGCACGTGGTCATTCACTAGTGCCATTTGATCCGGAGATCGAGAGGACTATTACAAGATTAAGGGTTGCTAGACGATCTTTGAGCTCTAGCACTTCAAGTGAGGAAGAACCTCAACAAGAAAAACAAGCATGAATGGGAGAAAATCTAAGGGTGGCGTTGAAAGAATTGGGAATTCCCAATGCATATTGATTTGAGAGAGGGACTGCTCCACCTACAACGCCGACAAATGATTTTGAAATAAGGCCGGAAATGATCACTTGATAGAGAGGCGACAATTTAGTGGGGCCAAGCATGAAAGCACACTAAACCAACTCAAAGAATTCGAAAATTATTGCAATACCATCAAGTTGAACGGAATTTCCTTAGAATTCATCCGCCTAAAGCTCTTTCCCTTTTCCCTCATAGGGTGTGCTTTGGAAGGGCTAGACAATGAGGTTAGGCCGAATTCTGTAAGTATATGGGATGAGGTTTCCAAGGAATTTCTATCCTATTTTTATCCACAAAAGAAAACGGCGGAAGCTAGGGCTTTGATTCAAGGTTTCAAACAATAGCCAAGTGAGAGCCTCTATGAAGCATGATAGAGATACAAAGAGTATCAAAGGGAGTGTCCTCACCAAGGAATTCAAACCTATCAAATTATTCAAATTTTCTATGGAGGCCTAAGTCCCCAAGGCAAGTCATGCCTTGATGGGGGAGCAGGAAGTCCCATAATGAATAGGACAGAAGAGGAAGTGGTAGACATTATTCAGGACATTGTGAAGTACTATAGAGATTGGCAAGATGGTGAGAGGGATTCAAATAGCAAGATTAGCTCGTTGGTGTACTCAGTTGATTATCTAAATGCAATCAACAATCTCTCCTCACAAATGACAAACTTGGGGAAGGAAATGATCGAGATCAAGGAAAATTTGGAGAGTTCTTCTTCCCAAGCTTCAAATCTTCCCTTCTAATATAAGGGGAGAGGTACTCCTTCTAACTCTTATCCCCCTCCTTATTCTAGTAACATGCCTTGTGGTTGTTTATTTTGTGTTGTGTGTGGTTCATATGATCATGATGCTTGTAATTGCCCTCATGCTTTTCCGAATTGTAATGATGATTTTGATAGCAATGAGAGTGAACATGTGAACTATGTGTCTAATAATAATAATGTGCAAAGGTTTGATAATAAAAGGGGTCAATGGAAGAGGAGTTACCAAAACCAAGGTAATTTTGAAAACTATAACCAAGGTGGTGGTTATAAGAACTAAGGGAACCAAGGTTCTCGAGGTAACTATAACAATCAAGGTTATAGTAGCCAAAATCAAAACCAAAATTATGGTAATCAAAACCAAGGTCATGGGAATCATAATCAAGGTAGTGGTAACTATAATCATGGTTATGGTCAAAATCAAAATAGGGGTTATTGGAACAATCAAGGTATGGGAAATTTTCAAAACAATGCTCAACGAGGCCATCCACCCGAATTTGTTCCAAAGACTCAAGGTGATAATTCCTATTAACAATCCTCTTCCTCTAGGACTAATTTGGAGGAAATCATTAAGAATTAAACAAAGTTGTTGTACACTTACATGGCCGTAAGTGACAAGAAATTTAATGAAATGATGACTCATAATAAGATGCTTGAAAACCAATTTTCTCAACTTGCCAATGCCTTGAAAGACCATGCTAGTCTTTCTTCTTTACCTTCCTAGAGCCTATATCCTAAGAGACTGGTGAATGCTATCGTTATAAGGAGTGGTAAGGTTCTTGAGGAGAGTATGCCTAGGAGGCGTGAAACTAAGGAAGTCTCCAAGGAGGTTTTGGTAGAGGATGAGAGAGATGGTGCATCTTTGAGTGAGGTTGTGATCGAGACACTTAGTGAGGTGAGAGTAGAGAAAGAAATTGTGAAACCCAATCTTACTTATCCACAAAAATTCATGAGACATAAGTTGGATGAACAATTTAAAAGATTTATTGACATGCTCAAACAACTTCACCTTTCTCTACTATTTACCGAAGTTGTCACCCAAATGCCCAACTATGCAAAATTCCTCAAAGACATTTTGAGTGGGAATAGAACTTGTGATGTTGGGGAAACGGTCAACTTGACCGAGAATTGTAGTGCAATTTTATTGAACAAGATGCCACCTAAGTTGAAAGATCCCGGAAACTTCTCTATCCCTTGTGCCATTAACAAGATGCAAATTGATAATGCCTTATGTGACTTAGGAGCTAGTGTTAGCCTAATGCCATAATCAGTCTATCAAAGACTTGAGTTAGGGGAACTATTACTTTCCAACATTACCTTGCAATTAGCTGATAGTTCAATCAAATTTCCAATGGGTAAGGTGGAGGATGTTCCTTTGAGAGTAGGGAAGTTTGTGATTTCGATGGATTTTGTATTTCTTCAAATGGATGAAGATGCTACCATTCCTATTATTCTTGGTAGACCTTTTCTTACTACCTCGGGTACCATGATTGATGTTAAGAGTGCAAAAATTTCACTTAAGGAAGGAGATGAGGTCATTGCATTTGATTTGAATGAAAGCATGAAGTATCCATGTTCTTCTTTAGAAAATTTCATGATGATTGATTCTATTGATCATGTTGTGTCTTCCATGCATGAGCACTTGCTCCCTTCTAATGATCCTCTGTAGAATGTCTTGTTGAATAAGGATAAGATAGGTGCTCCTATCAAGGAAATGGCAATGTATGAGGAATTGCTAAAGGAAGCATCGAGGAAGTGGATGAGCATATGTGCATGAAAATCTCAAGCCAAGAGGTTTTGCAAGCTGCCACTCAAAGGAAGGTGAAGGTGTACCAATGGTTGAGCTCAAACCATTCCCATCACACCTTAGGTATGAATTTTTGGGACCCAACTCCACTTTTCCCGTGATTGTTAGTTCTTCTTTGAGTGAGCACCAAGCTCAAAAGTTGTGTGGTGTTTTGAGAAAGCATCAAGGTGCTTTGGGTTATACAATTGATGACCTCAAAGGTATAAGCCCCGCTTTAATTTATGAACACACCACATAACCCTTGAGGAGGGTGTCCTCCCTTCTATTAAGAGGCAACGGAAACTACATCCTCAAATGGGAGAGGTAGTGAAGAAAGAGATCACCAAAGTTTTGGATGCGGGAATTATATTCCCCATCTCTAGTTCTAGGTGGGTCTCCCCCGTGCATGTTGTCCCAAAGAAGGGTGGTATGACCGTCGTTGAGAATGAGAAAGGTGAGCTCATTCTGACGAGGACGATCACGGGATGGAGGATGTTGAACCTTATAATAATCTTATCAATATAAGTTTCTTAACCAAGCTAAAACATCCATTAAAACCTATCTCTATAGATCTTGAATCCCAAATGTACTCATCTTCTTCTTCAAGATTTCCATACAAAATGCATTAGCCATCACTTGACCCTTCAAGAAATAAATAATTGCTCTCTGTACTAGACCAAGAAGACTTCATAGCTCCTACTAAACATCTTGTACACACAAGACACTTTCTTCATTTTACGAGAACATCAAACGATTTGATTTACTCAAAAAATTAAGAACACTAACTCCATGATGCTATGCATCCCTAGGATTATTGGATCTTCAAACTTTTGATTGTATCATATACAAATCTTCTTTCATGAACAATTTCAATAAAGTGTTTTGAAGTCCATCTACCAAATCTTATAAGGTAGTAATCATTAAAATATCTTTAATAGATCTTTGCAACATGACTAATATAAAGTTTTCATCGTAGTCATAGTCATACTATGAATTAGTTGAATCCTTTAATAAGTCTTTGCTTTAGTTAGAAAACATTTTTCTTTCTTGTATGTTTTGCTTATAATGGGTCTCACCCAATTAGGCAAATTATTCAAGTGTCATAAACTTGCTTACAAACTTAGAATCTATTTCAGATTTCCTGGTTTTTAAACCACATGGAGTTATAACTTGTCAAATAATATTTGTTACTTGCATAATCATCATGTTCCAAAACGAATGTTTTAGAACTCTTTGTAAATATGAAATCATATTTCTTTGGCTAAGTTTTACACATGCTAGTCATCATAGTGGGTTTTGATGCAACAATTGAAACTCATACAACAACTTTGTTTAGTTTTCAATGAGAAACGACAGTAGAGGATTTGCACTTGGAATGTAATACCTTCGACACATGGTCATTATTCCCATTACACTTAATGAGACCACACGTTGTCATTTGTAACATGAAGTGAATCATGCTCATATTGTTGCTTTGAT